>NC_052152.1:39918212-40522379 GCF_902713615.1 Scyliorhinus canicula | reverse complement strand
CGAACCTGGGACCCTGGAGCTGTAAAACATTTATGCTAACCACCATGCTACCGTGCTGCCACAGGGGAAAATGCAGAGATACTTCAATGTGATTTGGACAAGTTGAATGAGTGGGCAAATGCATAGTAGATCAGCATCATGTGAAGAAGTGTGAGGTTATCCACTTTGGTAGCAAAAGAAGGAAGGTAAATTATCTGAATGGCACTAGATTGATAGAGCGGAATGTGCAATGAGGCCTAGGTGTCCTCATGCAACTTTTACTGTAGGCAAGCATGCAGGTGCAACAGGCAAAGAAGGCAAATGGTATATTGGCCCTCATTGCGAGAGGATTCATGTACAGGAGCAGGGATGTCTTGCTGCTGTTATACAGGGTCTTGGTGAGACCACACCTGGAATATTGTGTGCAGTTTTGGTCTCTTTATCTGAGGAAGTATGTTGTTGCTATGGAGGGAGCGCAGCAATGGTTTACCAGACTGATTCCTGGGATGGCAGGACTGACTTATGAGAAGAGATTGAATCGGTAAGGATTTTATTCGCTGGAGTTCAGAAAAATGAGGGGGGGGGGTTCTCATAAAAACCTATTCTAACAGGACTAGACAGGAAGCAGGAAGGATGTTCCCAATGATGGGGCATCCAGAACCAGGGGTTACAGTCGAAGGTGACAGGGTAAACCATTTAGGATTGAGATGAAGAGAAATTTTTACACCCAGAGGATAGTGAACGTACAGAATTTTCTACCACAGAAAGCAGTTGAGGCCAAAACATTGTATGTTTTCATGAAGGATTTAGATATAGCTCTAGGGGCTAAAGGAACCAAAAGACATGGGTAGAGAGCGGGAACAGACTACTGAGTTGGGTGATCAGCCATGATCATGATGAATGGCAGAGCAGGCTCGAAGGGCCGAATGGTCTACTCCTGCTCGTATTTTCTACGAGATGGTGAAAAGCTTTGGAAAGGAAATGAGGCCCAAGGTGAAAATAGGAAATGATGGAAAACATATTCAGTCATCAAGAGAGATGGGGATTGAACAAGTTAATACTCTTAGTACAGTTCCTTCAGTCAGAACTATGTCCGAGACGCGTTAATTACTCTCCCTTGTCCCTAGATGCCAACAAACCCTTTCCACAGACCCTACATCTCATCCAGAAAAGAAAAATCAGGGATAGAGCCAAAGTTTCTAGTTAAGATCAAGTACTGTTCCTGAAACTTGTGTTGAGGTAGTGTTGAAGGAGGCCAAAGAGGGGGGGTGATTCCCCATGCCGCGTCGTATGGGAGAATCGATGTTCACGCCAATTGTTTGCGCGACGCCGGTCCGCCATTATCCCAACCGACGAGAACGGCTTCATCGAGGTCAGCGCCGCACATGCCAGAGAATCCGCCGAGCAGGCAGCAGAGCCGATACTCCCAGCCGTCACCGTTCACCCCTGCTAAATAAATTTGTTACCCAGTCACGCTGGCTGACGAAGCGGATGAGGGAGGTGAGTAGGCCGGCCCATCCCAGGAACCAGCGTCCACGGCCGGTGATGGGGGGGGAGGGGAGGGGAATGGGGAAGGGTGGATGTGGCTGGGGGGGTGGGTGGGAGGGGGAAGTGGGTAAGGGTGGCTGTGATTGGGGGGAGGGGGAAGTATGGATGTGGCTGAGGGGGGAGTGGGGAAGGGTGGACGTGGCTGGGGGGGGAGGGGGGAGAGTGGGTAAGGGTGGACGTGATTGGGGGGAGGGGGAAGTATGGACGTGGCTGAGGGGGGAGTGGGGAAGGGTGGACGTGGTTGGGGGGGAGGGGGGAAGTGGGGAAGGGCGGACGTGGTGGGGGGGAGGAGGGAAGTGGGGAAGGGTGGACTTGGCTGAGGGGTGAGCGGGGAAGGGTGGACGTGGTTGGGGGTGGAGTGGGGAAGGGTGGACATGGTTCAGGGGGGAGTGGGGAAGGGTGGACGTGGTTGGGGGGAGCGGGAGGGGGGGTCTGGGATGGGTGACGACAGGGCTTAGGAGTATGGGTTGTGTAAAGGGGTACAGGGAAGAGGATAATGGGGTAGGAGAAGGGGGCGGTGGTGGGGGATTTAGAAGGGGGAACGAGGAGGGGGCGGGGAAAATGATGCCACTATTCTGCCATGTTTGGGGGGGGGGGGGAAGAGGGGGCACAACGGTTGCCCACGGGACCGAGACCCCCAGCTGGAGTGGCGTGGCAGGAAGGTGGCGAAGACACCCTTCCAAATCGGGGGCATGGTGAAGGGCTGTGTCCGCTGGCGCTGCGATGAGGAGGGACGGATTGAGCTTTGCGGGACACGGATACTGTGGGCAGGTGGAACGGTGCGTGTCTGATTGAACAGTGACCAGGCTGCCTGGGCACCCATTCATCCAAAGGGCCCTGGCTGCCTACGTGCCAAAGCGCCCAACTAACAAATTTTGTTGCCTCTCCCTCCCATCCAACCCCCTGACCCACCCCTTCAAGTTCATGATGTTTTCGCAGCAGTCGTCGATGTTCGCAGCCATTCAGATGGGCATCCGTTGCGTGCGAGCAAGGCGGCTCAGGGAGGGTGCTGCAGAGGGAGTGGCTGCGGAGGGCACCATGCCAACCGCTGTTCCTGCTGCAGGCCATCACGCCCGATCAGTCCAAGAGGAGGCAGAGGGTGTGGATCACCTCCACGTCGGCCAGGAACAGGGCATCCCATGTGTCACCGTGTGTACAGGGACTGCATCTCCTTCAAGGACCTGACGGAGGCAGCATGCAGGAGGAGGCTCCGAATGAGCCGTGAGACGGTTGGCCATATATGCCACCTGATGGCGCACCTGGAACCACGTGGAACTGGGGGACGACATCCCCCCCCCCAGGTAAGGGTGAAGGTGACGGTCGCCCTGAATTTCTTCGCGACCGGCTCCTTACAGTCGCCAAGCGGGGAACACCACCGTCAGCGGGCACCCTTACGTACGTCCTCTCGTACGTCCACTACGTGGGGTAGTGAGGGTGTGGACTGTGGGGGTTTTGCAGTGTCAGGCGGTGGGGTAGTGAGGGTGTGCAATGTGGGGTGGTGCAGTGTCAGGCGGTGGGGTGTGAGGGTCTGTACTGTGAGGGTGGTGCAGTGTCAGGTGGTGGGGTGTGTGGGGGTGGTGCAGTGTCAGGCGGTGGGGTAGTGAGGGTGTGGAATGTGGGTGGTGCAGTGTCAGGCGGTGGGGTAGTGAGGGTGTGGACTGTGGGGTGGTGCAGTGTCAGGCGGTGCGTTGTGAGGATGTGGAATGTGGGGTGGTGCAGTGTCAGGCGGTGCGTTGTGAGGGTGTGGAGTGTGGGGTGGTGCAGTGTCAGGCGGTGGGGTAGTGAGGGTGTGGAATGTGGGGTGGTGCAGTGTCAGGCGGTGGGGTAGTGAGGGTGTGGACTGTGGGGTGGTGCAGTGTCAGGCGGTGGGGTAGTGAGGGTGTGGACTGTGGGGTGGTGCAGTGTCAGGCGGTGGGGTAGTGAGGGTGTGGAATGTGGGGTGGTGCAGTGTCAGGCGGTGGGGTAGTGAGGGTGTGGAATGTGGGGTGGTGCAGTGTCAGGCGGTGGGGTAGTGAGGGTGTGGAATGTGGGGTGGTGCAGTGTCAGGCGGTGGGGTAGTGAGGGTGTGGAATGTGGGGTGGTGCAGTGTCAGGCGGTGGGGTAGTGAGGGTGTGGAATGTGGGGTGGTGCAGTGTCAGGCGGTGGGGGTAGTGAGGGTGTGGAATGTGGGGTGGTGCAGTGTCAGGCGGTGGGGTAGTGAGGGTGTGGAATGTGGGGTGGTGCAGTGTCAGGCGGTGGGGTAGTGAGGGTGTGGAATGTGGGGTGGTGCAGTGTCAGGCGGTGGGGTAGTGAGGGTGTGGAATGTGGGGTGGTGCAGTGTCAGGCGGTGGGGTAGTGAGGGTGTGGAATGTGGGGTGGTGCAGTGTCAGGCGGTGGGGTAGTGAGGGTGTGGAATGTGGGGTGGTGCAGTGTCAGGCGGTGGGGTAGTGAGGGTGTGGAATGTGGGGTGGTGCAGTGTCAGGCGGTGGGGTAGTGAGGGTGTGGAATGTGGGGTGGTGCAGTGTCAGGCGGTGGGGTAGTGAGGGTGTGGAATGTGGGGTGGTGCAGTGTCAGGAGGTGGGGTAGTGAGGGTGTGGAATGTGGGGTGGTGCAGTGTCAGGCGGTGGGGTAGTGAGGGTGTGGACTGTGGGGTGGTGCAGTGTCAGGCGGTGGGGTAGTGAGGGTGTGGAATGTGGGGTGGTGCAGTGTCAGGCGGTGGGGTAGTGAGGGTGTGGAATGTGGGGTGGTGCAGTGTCAGGAGGTGGGGTAGTGAGGGTGTGGAATGTGGGGTGGTGCAGTGTCAGGCGGTGGGGTAGTGAGGGTGTGGACTGTGGGGTGGTGCAGTGTCAGGCGGTGGGGTAGTGAGGGTGTGGAATGTGGGGTGGTGCAGTGTCAGGCGGTGGGGTAGTGAGGGTGTGGAATGTGGGGTGGTGCAGTGTCAGGCGGTGGGGTAGTGAGGGTGTGGAATGTGGGGTGGTGCAGTGTCAGGCGGTGGGGTAGTGAGGGTGTGGAATGTGGGGTGGTGCAGTGTCAGGCGGTGGGGTAGTGAGGGTGTGGAATGTGGGGTGGTGCAGTGTCAGGCGGTGGGGTAGTGAGGGTGTGGAATGTGGGGTGGTGCAGTGTCAGGCGGTGGGGTAGTGAGGGTGTGGAATGTGGGGTGGTGCAGTGTCAGGCGGTGGGGTAGTGAGGGTGTGGAATGTGGGGTGGTGCAGTGTCAGGCGGTGGGGTAGTGAGGGTGTGGAGTGTGGGGTGGTGCAGTGTCAGGCGGTGGGGTAGTGAGGGTGTGGAATGTGGGGTGGTGCAGTGTCAGGCAGTGGGGTGTGAGGGTGTGGAATGTGGGGTGGTGCAGTGTCAGGCGGTGGGGTAGTGAGGGTGTGGAATGTGGGGTGGTGCAGTGTCAGGCGGTGGGGTAGTGAGGGTGTGGAATGTGGGGTGGTGCAGTGTCAGGCGGCGGGGTAGTGAGGGTGTGGAATGTGGGGTGGTGCAGTGTCAGGCGGCGGGGTAGTGAGGGTGTGGAATGTGGGGTGGTGCAGTGTCAGGCGGTGGGGTAGTGAGGGTGTGGAATGTGGGGTGGTGCAGTGTCAGGCGGTGGGGTAGTGAAGGTGTGGAATGTGGGGTGGTGCAGTGTCAGGCGGTGGGGTAGTGAGGGTGTGGAATGTGGGGTGGTGCAGTGTCAGGCGGTGGGGTAGTGAGGGTGTGGAATGTGGGGTGGTGCAGTGTCAGGCGGTGGGGTAGTGAGGGTGTGGAATGTGGGGTGGTGCAGTGTCAGGCGGTGGGGTAGTGAGGGTGTGGAATGTGAGGTGGTGCAGTGTCAGGCGGTGGGGTAGTGAGGGTGTGGAATGTGGGGTGGTGCAGTGTCAGGCGGTGGGGTAGTGAGGGTGTGGAATGTGGGGTGGTGCAGTGTCAGGCGGTGGGGTAGTGAGGGTGTGGAATGTGGGGTGGTGCAGTGTCAGGCGGTGGGGTAGTGAGGGTGTGGAATGTGGGGTGGTGCAGTGTCAGGCGGTGGGGTAGTGAGGGTGTGGAATGTGAGGTGGTGCAGTGTCAGGCGGTGGGGTAGTGAGGGTGTGGAATGTGGGGTGGTGCAGTGTCAGGCGGTGGGGTAGTGAGGGTGTGGAATGTGAGGTGGTGCAGTGTCAGGCGGTGGGGTAGTGAGGGTGTGGAATGTGGGGTGGTGCAGTGTCAGGCGGTGGGGTAGTGAGGGTGTGGAATGTGGGGTGGTGCAGTGTCAGGAGGTGGGGTAGTGAGGGTGTGGAATGTGGGGTGGTGCAGTGTCAGGAGGTGGGGTAGTGAGGGTGTGGAGTGTGGGGTGGTGCAGTGTCAGGAGGTGGGGTAGTGAGGGTGTGGAATGTGGGGTGGTGCAGTGTCAGGAGGTGGGGTAGTGAGGGTGTGGAGTGTGGGGTGGTGCAGTGTCAGGCGGTGGGGTAGTGAGGGTGTGGAATGTGGGGTGGTGCAGTGTCAGGAGGTGGGGTAGTGAGGGTGTGGAGTGTGGGGTGGTGCAGTGTCAGGCGGTGGGGTAGTGAGGGTGTGGACTGTGGGGTGGTGCAGTGTCAGGCGGTGGGGTAGTGAGGGTGTGGAATGTGGGGTGGTGCAGTGCCAGGCGGTGGGGTAGTGAGGGTGTGGACTGTGGGGTGGTGCAGTGTCAGGCGGTGGGGTAGTGAGGGTGTGGAATGTGGGGTGGTGCAGTGTCAGGCGGTGGGGTAGTGAGGGTGTGGAGTGTGGGGTGGTGCAGTGTCAGGCGGTGGGGTAGTGAGGGTGTGGAATGTGGGGTGGTGCAGTGTCAGGCAGTGGGGTGTGAGGGTGTGGAATGTGGGGTGGTGCAGTGTCAGGCGGTGGGGTAGTGAGGGTGTGGAATGTGGGGTGGTGCAGTGTCAGGCGGCGGGGGTAGTGAGGGTGTGGAATGTGGGGTGGTGCAGTGTCAGGCGGTGGGGTAGTGAGGGTGTGGAATGTGGGGTGGTGCAGTGTCAGGCGGTGGGGTAGTGAAGGTGTGGAATGTGGGGTGGTGCAGTGTCAGGCGGTGGGGTAGTGAGGGTGTGGAATGTGGGGGTGGTGCAGTGTCAGGCGGTGGGGTAGTGAGGGTGTGGAATGTGGGGTGGTGCAGTGTCAGGCGGTGGGGTAGTGAGGGTGTGGAATGTGGGGTGGTGCAGTGTCAGGCGGTGGGGTAGTGAGGGTGTGGAATGTGAGGTGGTGCAGTGTCAGGCGGTGGGGTAGTGAGGGTGTGGAATGTGGGGTGGTGCAGTGTCAGGCGGTGGGGTAGTGAGGGTGTGGAATGTGGGGTGGTGCAGTGTCAGGCGGTGGGGTAGTGAGGGTGTGGAATGTGGGGTGGTGCAGTGTCAGGCGGTGGGGTAGTGAGGGTGTGGAATGTGGGGTGGTGCAGTGTCAGGCGGTGGGGTAGTGAGGGTGTGGAATGTGAGGTGGTGCAGTGTCAGGCGGTGGGGTAGTGAGGGTGTGGAATGTGGGGTGGTGCAGGTTCAGGCGGTGGGGTAGTGAGGGTGTGGAATGTGAGGTGGTGCAGTGTCAGGCGGTGGGGTAGTGAGGGTGTGGAATGTGGGGTGGTGCAGTGTCAGGCGGTGGGGTAGTGAGGGTGTGGAATGTGGGGTGGTGCAGTGTCAGGAGGTGGGGTAGTGAGGGTGTGGAATGTGGGGTGGTGCAGTGTCAGGAGGTGGGGTAGTGAGGGTGTGGAGTGTGGGGTGGTGCAGTGTCAGGCGGTGGGGTAGTGAGGGTGTGGACTGTGGGGTGGTGCAGTGTCAGGCGGTGGGGTAGTGAGGGTGTGGAATGTGGGGTGGTGCAGTGCCAGGCGGTGGGGTAGTGAGGGTGTGGACTGTGGGGTGGTGCAGTGTCAGGCGGTGGGGTAGTGAGGGTGTGGAATGTGGGGTGGTGCAGTGTCAGGCGGTGGGGTAGTGAGGGTGTGGAATGTGGGGTGGTGCAGTGCCAGGCGGTGGGGTAGTGAGGGTGTGGACTGTGGGGTGGTGCAGTGTCAGGCGGTGGGGTAGTGAGGGTGTGGAATGTGGGGTGGTGCAGTGTCAGGCGGCGGGGTAGTGAGGGTGTGGAATGTGGGGTGGTGCAGTGTCAGGCGGTGGGGTAGTGAGGGTGTGGAATGTGAGGTGGTGCAGTGTCAGGCGGTGGGGTAGTGAGGGTGTGGAATGTGGGGTGGTGCAGTGTCAGGCGGCGGGGTAGTGAGGGTGTGGAATGTGGGGTGGTGCAGTGTCAGGCGGCGGGGTAGTGAGGGTGTGGAATGTGGGGTGGTGCAGTGTCAGGCGGTGGGGTAGTGAGGGTGTGGACTGTGGGGTGGTGCAGTGTCAGGCGGTGGGGTAGTGAGGGTGTGGAATGTGGGGTGGTGCAGTGCCAGGCGGTGGGGTAGTGAGGGTGTGGACTGTGGGGTGGTGCAGTGTCAGGCGGTGGGGTAGTGAGGGTGTGGAATGTGGGGTGGTGCAGTGTCAGGCGGTGGGGTAGTGAGGGTGTGGAATGTGGGGTGGTTGCAGTGTCAGGCGGTGGGGTAGTGAGGGTGTGGACTGTGGGGTGGTGCAGTGTCAGGCGGTGGGGTAGTGAGGGTGTGGACTGTGGGGTGGTGCAGTGTCAGGCGGTGGGGTAGTGAGGGTGTGGAGTGTGGGGTGGTGCAGTGTCAGGCGGTGAGGTAGTGAGGGTGTGGAGTGTGGGGTGGTGCAGTGACAGGCGGTGGGGTAGTGAGGGTGTGGAATGTGGGGTGGTGCAGTGTCAGGCGGTGGGGTAGTGAGGGTGTGGACTGTGGGGTGGTGCAGTGTCAGGCAGTGGGGTGGTGAGGGTGTGGAGTGTGGGGTGGTGCAGTGTCAGGCGGTGGGGTAGTGAGGGTGTGGAATGTGGGGTGGTGCAGTGTCAGGCGGTGGGGTGTGAGGGTGTGGAATGTGGGGTGGTGCAGTGTCAGGCGGTGGGGTAGTGAGGGTGTGGAATGTGGGGTGGTGCAGTGTCAGGCGGTGGGGTAGTGAGGGTGTGGAATGTGGGGTGGTGCAGTGTCAGGCGGTGGGGTAGTGAGGGTGTGGAATGTGGGGTGGTGCAGTGTCAGGCGGTGGGGTAGTGAGGGTGTGGAATGTGGGGTGGTGCAGTGTCAGGCGGTGGGGTAGTGAGGGTGTGGAATGTGGGGTGGTGCAGTGTCAGGCGGTGGGGTAGTGAGGGTGTGGAATGTGGGGTGGTGCAGTGTCAGGCGGTGGGGTAGTGAGGGTGTGGAATGTGGGGTGGTGCAGTGTCAGGCGGTGGGGTAGTGAGGGTGTGGAATGTGGGGTGGTGCAGTGTCAGGCGGTGGGGTAGTGAGGGTGTGGAATGTGGGGTGGTGCAGTGTCAGGCGGTGGGGTAGTGAGGGTGTGGAATGTGGGGTGGTGCAGTGTCAGGCGGTGGGGTAGTGAGGGTGTGGAATGTGGGGTGGTGCAGTGTCAGGCGGTGGGGTAGTGAGGGTGTGGAATGTGGGGTGGTGCAGTGTCAGGAGGTGGGGTAGTGAGGGTGTGGAATGTGGGGTGGTGCAGTGTCAGGCGGTGGGGTAGTGAGGGTGTGGACTGTGGGGTGGTGCAGTGTCAGGCGGTGGGGTAGTGAGGGTGTGGAATGTGGGGTGGTGCAGTGTCAGGCGGTGGGGTAGTGAGGGTGTGGAATGTGGGGTGGTGCAGTGTCAGGAGGTGGGGTAGTGAGGGTGTGGAATGTGGGGTGGTGCAGTGTCAGGCGGTGGGGTAGTGAGGGTGTGGACTGTGGGGTGGTGCAGTGTCAGGCGGTGGGGTAGTGAGGGTGTGGAATGTGGGGTGGTGCAGTGTCAGGCGGTGGGGTAGTGAGGGTGTGGAATGTGGGGTGGTGCAGTGTCAGGCGGTGGGGTAGTGAGGGTGTGGAATGTGGGGTGGTGCAGTGTCAGGCGGTGGGGTAGTGAGGGTGTGGAATGTGGGGTGGTGCAGTGTCAGGCGGTGGGGTAGTGAGGGTGTGGACTGTGGGGTGGTGCAGTGTCAGGCGGTGGGGTAGTGAGGGTGTGGAATGTGGGGTGGTGCAGTGTCAGGCGGTGGGGTAGTGAGGGTGTGGAATGTGGGGTGGTGCAGTGTCAGGAGGTGGGGTAGTGAGGGTGTGGACTGTGGGGTGGTGCAGTGTCAGGCGGTGGGGTAGTGAGGGTGTGGAATGTGGGGTGGTGCAGTGTCAGGCGGTGGGGTGTGAGGGTGTGGACTGTGGGGTGGTGCAGTGTCAGGCGGTGGGGTAGTGAGGGTGTGGAATGTGGGGTGGTGCAGTGTCAGGTGGTGGGGTAGTGAGGGTGTGGAATGTGGGGTGGTGCAGTGTCAGGCGGTGGGGTAGTGAGGGTGTGGAATGTGGGGTGGTGCAGTGTCAGGCGGTGGGGTTTGTGGGGGTGGTGCAGTGTCAGGCGGTGGGGTAGTGAGGGTGTGGACTGTGGGGTGGTGCAGTGTCAGGCGGTGGGGTAGTGAAGGTGAGGAATGTGGGGTGGTGCAGTGTCAGGCGGTGGGGTAGTGAAGGTGAGGAATGTGGGGTGGTGCAGTGTCAGGCGGTGGGGTAGTGAAGGTGAGGAATGTGGGGTGGTGCAGTGTCAGGCTACTTACCCTTGCTTACCACGTGAGGTTGTGAAGTTTATTCCTGTACTGGTCTGCCGTGCTGGGGAATGTGCCCCATAGCACTGACTGCCGCCCCGACCTCTCGCCATCCACGCCTCACGGTGCTGCTTGGCTGCTGGTGTCCATGTCGGAGGAAGAGGATGGCCCTGCGATCCTCCACTGCTTCCACTGTCGCTGTCCTGGAAGCAGGAAGTGGCGCGACAGGGCTCTTCCATGTGGGGCCCTGGTGTGTGTGCGCCGATCCGCGCACTTCCTTATACCTGGCGCGGTGTCATCCTGGCGTAGTGTGTTTCTCGCGGCGCCGCTGCTGGCCCCCTTTCTGGCTGCGAATCGGTCGCAGCGGGGGCCTGTTCGCGCCGTCCCGCGATCGGAGACTCGCCCCCGGGGAGTTGCAGTTCTCCTCCTTGTTTTAATGCTTGCCATCTGTTTTGTCTCTACGAAGTACGGGGGATGTCTATCGATATTAAAATGCTGTATATAAATGTAAGTTGTTGTTGGTACAGTTGGAGAATTTACACGGATCTCTGCTTGCCGTAACTGGCCAAATGTAAAAAGGTTTTGTTTGGCGGTTACAAACAGACAAGACATAACAGTGACATATGTTCACGTTTCTGTTGAGCATCATTTGCAGTTGTGACATGCAATCAATAAAAAAAGGCAGCGCCTAGAATTCTGAAAATAGCCAGGGATAGCAGCACAACATTTGGGAACGCTGTCAGCCTATGCTAAATGATCGGTGAATCTTATTGTACAAGCTAATTAGGGTGAAAGATAGGTCAACAAGAACGCCTATTTAAAAACATCACTACCAAAGCATAGAGGAAAAACACACATAAGGAAGCTTAAAATAAGAATGGTGATACAATGTGTGTTTCCTGAAAACATATTATGCACAGGCACATCCATATATTTACAAGTCTAATCCTGTGGAGATAAATGCTCTGCAACTATTGGAGGAGTTGGGTCTGCTCGAATGTTTCTTCCTCCACATCTTAATGCTTGGATTATTAGCTTTGTCAAGTAGTGTTTTGTCAAAATTAAGCACACATAAGGCTAACAAATCTGGTAGGAAATTATAGTTATGGTCAGAGCAGTTTTTGATCATAAAGGTAAAGGACAGGTCAAAGGGCTAAGCAGTGTCGGGCTAACCAGTGTCTAACTGAAAGATTATGAGCATTACTGAAAAATAGAGTCCAGGGGCGATATTCTCCCCTACCCGGCGGGGCGCCGGGACCTGGCGTAGCGGAGTGGCGCCAACCACTCCGGCGTCGGGCCTCCCCAAAGGTGCTGAATTCTCTGCACCTTTAGGGGCCAAGCCCTCACATTGAGGGGCTAGGCCCGCGCCGGAGCGGTTGGCACCACGCCGACTGGCGCCCAAACCGGCTCCAGCGGCCTTTGCCGCCAGCCGCCCGGGCATGGGCGAAAGGCCTTCGCCGGTTCACGCATGCGCCGGTGCGTCAGCTGCCGCTGACGTCACCACCGGCGCATGCGCGCTGGGAGATTCTCTTCCGCCTCTGCCATGGTGTAGGCCGTGGCGGAAGAAAAAGAGTTCCCCCACGGCACTGGCCCGCCCGCCGATTGGTTGGCCCCGATCGCGGGCCTGGCCACCGTGGGGGTATCCCCCGGCGCGAGCGGGCCCCAGGACCCCGGGGGCCCGCTCGCGCCGCCGATCCCGCCGCCACCAGAGGTGGTTCAAACCACGGCAGCGGGAGAGGCTTCCCAGCGGCGGAACTTCGGCCCATCGCGGGCCGGAGAATCGCCGCAGGGGGCACGCCGATCAGTGGGGCATGATTCCCACCCCCACCAATTCCCGGGTGGCAAAGAATTTCTGCCACGGCGGGGGCGGGATTTTCGGCAGCCCCGGGCGATTCTCCGACCCCTTTCGCCCATGGAGCGGGATTCTCTGATCCTGAGGCTAAGTGTTGACGCCCTCAGGAGCAGCACGGCACTGGAACGACCCATGCCGCTCCAGCTGCCAATACCGGCGTCAAATGGGCGCCACGAGTCTGCGCATGCGCACTGTGACCAGCGCCAATGCGCGCATGCGCAGTGCGACTGGCGCGATTGTGCAGTGGCTCCCTTCTCTGCGCCGGCCCCGATGCAACATGGCATAAGGCTACAGGGGCCGGCGCAGAGCAAAAGAGCTCTCCAGCACGAGAGGCCGGCCCGCCGATCGGTAGGCCCCGTTGCAGGCCAGGCTACAGCTGAGGACCCCCCGGGGTTGGAACTCCCCTCCCTCCCCACCAGGCCGCTCCCGGATGGATGCACACCGAGGTCCCGCTGAGTAAGACCACACGTTGACGGTGCCGGCAGGACTCGGATTTATTAGGGGGTCAGGGGTTATGGGGAGAAGGCAGGAGAATGGGGATGAGAAAATATCAGCCATGATTGAATGGCGGAGCACACTCGATGGGCCAAGTGGCCTAATTCTGCTCTTATATCTTATGGTCTTATCATGCGGTCGCTCAGCCCATCTAGGGCGGAGAATCGCTGAGGGGGGCCTGCGTAGAGTGGTCCCCAACCGGCGCCGATTCTCTGCTTTCCGGAGAATCGGCGGCATCGCGCGATTCGCACCTGGCCCGGCGTGTGCTGAGAGAATCCCGCTCCCGGTGTCGAAGCCTTTTGTCAGGATAGTTTTGCAAGAATATAAATTATAACGGGAACAACAATTTATACTGCCCGAGAAGAGAGAACTGATTGGTTGGCAAGTGGAAAGACCATGAGCCTAATGAGCTTGCACACTGTTCCTAAGTCAACTGTGTCTATTTGGCTAGAAAGGTACATGAGGCTAGAATGTAGCAGGCAAATTTGTCTGAGGAGAACCATGTGTCAGACAGCTCACAGTTGGCTAATTGCAATGGATTCTGGGATGTCGATTTTTTTGTCCAAATTTCCTTGTTCGATTTTCTCCTCTTGCAAGACCATAACAACTGTGACTGAAGGAGGAATACATAATGGGAGAATGCAAAAAACTGGTTATGTAGGGCTGGAATCAATTATGGATGTACAGTGAAATCACAATGAGTCAATTTGAATATACAAACTTTCAGTTATGTTGAAGTTATCAACCATTACCGTCAGCAAATCCAGTATAATGATGCCCCTTCTCTGCGTAAGGATCAATCTCTATAGCTTTATGGTCAAATTTGATCTCTTCTTCTCGGCCAATTCTCTCTCTGAAGTAAGCCCTTCAATCTTGTGGGATACCTGTAAGGCGTTGCAAGGGGCTTGGTCATTTCCTATTTGGCCAGCAAAAAGGGTAAGAAGGTGGAGCGACAGTACCAGCTTGAAGTAAAATTGGCCGAAACAGATAGGGAGTATGGTAGAAATCCTCGCCATTCAATGCTGAAAGAAATTAATGCAATCCATTCACTGCTCGACTTGCTGACTCAACGTGCTGAAAGGAACATAACGTTTGCCAAGCAAAAGCTCTATGAGTTTGGAAATAAACCGAGTAGATATTTGGCTTTCCTTACTAAGAAACCGGTGGACACTGGGGTTATTTCCTCTCCAATAGATTCCAAGGGTAGCAGGATGATTAAAATGGAGGATATTAAAAGGGCTTTTCAAAGTTTTGAGGCCAATTTATAATAATCAGGTCAGTCGGGAGTTGCACTCGGACATATGGAGCATTTATTCTCTTCCTTTTGTGGTAGTATGACTAGAGGTACTACGGTAATTGGGAGTGTGAGCTATTGGTGGAGAAGGCTCGCTGCCCATTGGCCCAAGTGTTGCTTTCTCATTGGTCAAGACGAAGGTAGCTCCGCCCACGAGGCGGAGTATAAGATTCCGTGTTTCCCAGCAGCCATCGTTCTTTCTGTACTCAAGCTGCTGGGGGCACTTCTTGTAGATTAAAGCCTTCGATTCAGACTACTCCTTCATTTCTGTGGTTATTGATTGCGCATCATCTTTAAACTCCCAACAATTTCTGAGGACCAAAGGTTGACCCTAAAGCCATCTAATTCTGAGGGGGAAGTGCTATTTGCCTTGAAGGATCTTCCGTCTGGTAAGGCTCTGGGGGCCTGATGGTTTTGGGAGTGAATTTGATAAGGAATTGGAAGACTTATTAATAGATCCTCGGAGTGCTATTTATGATCATTCATTCAGGGATAACAGGCAACCCTGCCTAGTCCCCCACTGAAGACCGACATTATCAGATCTGAAGCGGTTAGTAAGAGTTTCTGCCAGATGACTTTTATAAAGCACTTGTACGAATTAACAAACTCACCTCTCTGCCCAAAGTTCTGCACGGTCAAAAGCTTTTCCTGCATCTGATGAGATCACTAAGCTGTCTAGCACATGATTTTGAAAGACTTGAATAATATTTAATATTCTCCTAACATTGGGTGAAATTCTCCACCTTGCGCTGCCAGTAGCGGAGTTATTAATGAGGTGGAGAATCCAGCGTCGTGAAGGAAAATGGGTTCAGTGACGGGCATCGATACATTTCAGATGTTCCAGCCCCCAAAGGTGGTGGGATCGAGGTTCACGCCCCATGCCAACGGGAGGATACAAATGGGTCATTAAGACACATTTCCATTCACTTAATGGCCGGGCACCATATTCTTTGGGCGCATGTGTTTGTTTCTCTGATCCACGAGAATCACCACTGGTCCTGACAATCGTGGCCCTGACACGATGGACTTTGCCACTGTTCAAGTAGGTAATTCTTCATGGAAGATGCCGCCAAAACCGATCCGAGGGCCACCGTCCCCCGTCCCCCCCCCCCCCCCCCCCCCACTTGCAAGAACTGCCAATCCCTATGCTATGTCCCCCTCCAGACACCCCTGAATAAAGAGACACCCCACAGACTCCCCAAAAATGTGACCCTTGTCAGGAAGCCCCCCAGAAGAGAGACCCCAGTCTGGAAGCTAGAGAACAGTCCAGATGGAGACCCTGAAAAAAAAACTACTGCTGTAACACTCACCTGGGCAGTGCACCTGCTGACTGGGACACAGGAAGCACCACCAGTCAATTCTTGGAAAGAGAAAAAGAGTCAGCTGTGTGATCTGCAATCATTCATTCCTCTGTGATATTGATTTTACTAAGCTGTGATCAACAGTTTCCGCACACTCCAGCTGTCAGTATTGTTCCATTCATCTTCCTCCACAGTTGAGTATCTCTGAAGTGCTCTAACCACAATGTTTATAAACAGCAATCTTTCATCGACAGCTCCTGGACCACTTCAGAGCTAAATGCTGTCAATTTATAGCTGACCACTACAAAATCACTCAGCCATCAGTCATCCCCATCAGACCCTCCCATTAATGACGTACATCAGACCCCTCCAACAAACCCTCCCGCCCCAATCAATCAACTCCATCAGACCCCTAATCAGACCCCCCCGCCCCTGCATCAGTCACCCCTGCCAGAAAGCTGAAGAGCAGTCAGGTAGTACAGTGAAAGATCACTAAATTTTCACTCACCCTTTCATAACATCTGCTGCCTTAGGCAAAAGTGTTTAAAGCAGCAGCTGTACAAGTGTCAGAGGCTGTCTCGAAAACTATACCAGCTCTGAGGGTGTGGTGTATTGTTTCTTAAAATGAAAAAAACATTAAAACATTTTTTTTAAAAAGAATGATGCCTCGAATTGCCAAAATTCCACACTAGTAAATTCAGATTAGCCGAATTTGTCTAAACTGACACCGATTTGTTACCATACCGAGAAATCAGTGCGCAGTTACACCACACAAGAGCGCAAACTCATGGAGCATTGGGCAAACCAACATTTCACATTGAGGTCTCCCTTTGAGCATGGTTAGACCTGTGGTCCGTACACATGATGATCTCTGTTGGGTTACTGGCAACATAAATCCGAAAATGTACGAAGCCTGTAGCAGGCTTAAAGTCTCTTTTCTGGTGGTGGATTTTTATATTCACCAAGTTTTATATTCAATTCCCCGACCGATAAAGGCCAGCATGCCCTATGCCTTCTTGACCACCTTATCCACATACATTGCCATTTTCAGTGATCGGTAGACATGCACGCCCAGATCTCTCTGCCTGTGCAAAGGTTCTACCATTTATTGTGTAATTCCTACATTGCATTGGACTTTCCAAAGTGCATTACCTCACACTTGTCCTGATTAAACTCCACCTGCCATTTCTGCGCCCAAGACTCCAACCAGTTTCTATCCTACTGTATCCTCTAACAATCCTCTTCACTATTCGCAACCTCTGCAAACTTACTAATCAGACCAACTACATTTCCTTCCAAATCATTTATATACACAGTCATTTCTGTATGCAGCACAGTATCCCCATCCACGAATTGCTCGGTTAGTGAGCCTTTGAACTGTTGCGGGGGTCATTCTTCCACCCCAGCGCCTTAACTTTGAATTGATAAAGTCCTTGGGCATTACACAGTCAGTGTCGCTTTTACCTTCCCAGTCGTAGGTGTAATGTTCTTGTCAGATGGCCCCATTTATATTACAAGAACACTTGGAGCTAAAAGTTATAAACGATTTATTGACATTATCTGTGGATCAAATATATACAAAACAACAGATGAATAATAGTATGAACATGCACAAGCAACCTCTCACCCAGCTCCCTAGTCAGTCTGAGGTCACTGAATCTAACATTCACTTATATACTAATGAGACCCCCAGTGGTCAGTCGGTGAATTACAATACAACCATGATATCACTACAGGAGGCACTTGCCCATAGTCCTTTAGCAAGGGTGATGAATTGCGACCGCCCAACACTTATGATGCCGCCTTCAAAACATGGAATAGGAGTCCCTCTGGGCTATGGCACCCCCCCCCCCCCCCCCCACCACCACCTGTAGTCCATGCTGTCTCTGGGTTCCATAGGGCTTGAGCGCCAACAGATGAAAATATGGGAGTTCCAATCACTGGAACTCAATTCAGTAAGGTTAGCCCTGAGCAGATACTCAATTGCTTTCTGGACCTGCGATAACTTAACTGGATTTAACTCAGATGGTAGTTGTTCGATTGGGACCGCGTCACCCACATTTGTGGCATGCTTTGCTAACCCCAATTTACCTAAATTATTCCCACCCATGCGTTTACAGGACTGCAGTAACTGCCAGTTCGCTCTGGGAGATTTTTTTTAAAAATTTGTTTGCGTGATGTGGCATTGCTGAGTCATCATTTATTGCCCATTCCTAATTTCCCATGAGCTGAGTGGCTTGCTCGGCTGTTTCAGAGGGCATTTAAGAGTCAGCCGCATTGCTGCGGGTCTGGAGTCACATGAAGGCCAGACCGGATAAGGACGGCAGATTTCCTTCCCTAAAGAACATTAGTTGGAAGATGACATAAACACTGGTCAAACATTCCAGGGCTTCTTCATTGTCCAAATGAATCAGGGAAGTCACTGTAAGAATTTGACACCTTGTTTTCCACCTGCTTCATTACTGACAAGACCTCCTCCTTGTTCTCATCTCCTCTAACCCAAGACTTTTTTTTAAAAACAGGTTCACATGACACACTGTGAGATTTGCATGTATCTGAAGTGCATACCAGATAATTTTCCTCGCTCACTTTCTTTTCAATGGACTATGCTAATTGTATCGAGCTTTTAGGGGTTCGCCTGACAGTTAACACGAGCACTCGTTCTCTGGTTATAAAACTCAGAGTCTGGGCCTATGTATCAACCCTGCAGGACAGGTCCGATCGCCCCCCGCCCCCCCAGGACCCCGGGGGCCTGCTCGCGCCGCTGAGCCCGCCGTTCCAGAGGTGGTTTAAACCTCGGCGGCGGGAGAAGGCCTCCCAGCGGCGGGACTTCGGCCCATCCGGGCCGGAGATTTAAGGTCAGTGCAAATAAAATGAAATCCCGCCGGCGCCAGCTGTTTTCATAGGCTGCCGGCGGGATTTGCACAACGCCGGTTTATGACCGGCGGGAGAATTCAAAAACCTGCGGGAGCGGAAATAACGCCGCTTCCCGCCTATTCTCCGACCCTGCGTGGGGTCGGAGAATTTCGCCCCTGATCACCTCCTCACTAGGCTCCCATCAAGAGCCACCTTCCTCCGCCGTCTGCTCGAATCTTTCAGTTGCTGCTGCCTGTGTGCAAAGTTGGAAGTCTCTCTCTCTTTCTTCTTCTCTTTCCTCTGGTGCAGATTTCTCCATTTCCCTTTTAAACCCCCTGTCTTCTCGTTCCCATTGAAAGGCTCTTTCTCTTTCTGCACCTCTAACTTCCTAATTTGTTTGTAATTGAAGCTTCACCAATTCTCTTCCTTTAAATCTTTGATCAGGCTAACCCCTCTCGTATATTTAAGTGAATTTCTAGGCTGGCAATTATTTTAGCCTTCTTAGCTCCTGTAGACAAGACTACTTCCAATTTATCTGCCAATTCTATCAATTTGGTTTTGTACACCCTTTTCAAACTTGCTACGGTTAAAATGTCCACGTCCAGATAAGATCATGCTAGGTCAAGAGCCATTTCTGCAGCCTTCTTACTTCATATAACGTATTCTTCCTTGGTTCCACTTGTTTCACATTCTGATTACGCTCCAAGTCACAAATTCCCGGCACCCAAGGAATTAAGCCTTTTTAAGATCCTGGACACGAGCCCCCATTTTCTGTCACAAAACATGTTGATATTGTTTGTGAGGGTATCCCAATTTGGATCGCCAGTTCATGGGGGTGTACAGTTTTATTTTGTTTTGGTGTGAGGAGACCAGTGAAACCCCAATGAGAATAAGTAGCCCAATCATCATGTAACACTTATCAAAGGCAATTTATTAAAGTAAAGAAAAGACAATTACACACAAACAGGACTACTCTACTCTCATGCAATTAAAATGTATGAATTACTAAATACACACAGTTTATATAGAACATACCTCTTGTTACAAAATACATCTGCAAGACCTGAACTGAGACTCCCCTGTTCCCCAAACAATATCCAAATTGAATAATGAGCTATCGTTACCACACCAAACAGAGACGATACTCAGATCTGGGAATTGTCTTTTTCCTGGTCCAGTGAAGGTATTTTAAAATTGCTGTTGCAAAGGTTTTCTTCACTGCCTTGGCTCTAAGACACTTTTGGGAAACTTTTTAGCTATAAACTTGGTCAACAGGCTTGGCGGCTGGAAACCGGCCTATCTGCTGAGGTTGCCAGATGGCATTTGCCTCTCCTGGCTTATCAGGGTCTGGGCAATTATACCCTTGTTGTTCTTTGATTATGTCTTCTGTGTATTCGGCTGTCTGCCTCTTCATTGACCATACATTAATATATGTATACTTAGGGGACCTTCCCAATCGTCTATAATCTATTTCTCCTCCATAAAATATTCAGACTTGATTATTATCTAAACTGCCGTTCTAGACTCGTTACCGGAAGAGAGAGACGCATACAATTGAGGCCCCTTTGAATACTGTCAACTGCTGTCTCCAGGTGGATTCATGAAAATGCAACAAGTTGAAAACTGTAGTGAGAAGCAGAAAGCAGCCATCATAAAGGAGTGGGCGATTTCGCCATTGGGTGTATCCACCAATATGAAATACAAGGCAAACATCTTTGACCGGTTTGGCAAACAACCCGTTCAATGCCTGCCCACTTGTCCGCCCGAGACCCGAGTCAATGCCACAAAGACTGTAGAGATGCTACAGGATTTCACACTGCAGCACGAAAACCCCCAAAACATTTTCACTGCATTGGTCACATTGTGGACTGTAACATGCTCATCCGGAGACAGTACGCAAGCAGAAAAGATTATGGAATTTTTCTGGAGATGGCTGACATTCCTTAATGCAAAACTGTATCTTTTACAAGGTCTGGCCATTGTACAGTTTGAATAAAATCCTTTTCATACCTTTTGTGCTTTGTTGTGTTTTCATTTGGCAATTGAATTGGTTTTTGACATAGATCGCCTTTGCAGGCATATCAAGGTACATAGAGATGTACTCACATGGGAATGGGGTCCCTTCGCTAACACAAAGCCATGCCTAACACAAACTTGCAGATCTCCTGAGATTCGACTCATTGGGATTTTACTGTAATCAGAACAAGGCCAAGAAGGGACTTTTAGATCAGAACATTGGACTCTAATCTGATTCTTTGCAGGATTAATGAGTTGATGGATACGGGTGAAGACCTAGGGGATTTTGCTTTTGAGATTAGTATGGATGATAATAACGTGGACATCAACGTTCTAGATGAGTTTGAGTGGACATTGATAGAAATTGACATTAACGTATTGGAAGGGTGAGTTTGTGGTGTAAGTGAGGATGAGTGTTTTAGCAATATTTTGATACATTGCTAGTTTTTGTGGGGATTGAAGATCAACTCGGATTTAAAAAATGGCCATTGGGCTCCAGCTCAGAGATGAGCTTCGAAGGAACAGAATCAATGCTAAGGTGTGAAATTTTTTAAAAGCCAGACGAAATGGATTGCTTTGTGTTGCCTCTGTTGAGTTGAAGGATGTTCCACTATTTCATAAAAAGTCAGACCATACAGTGGGACTAAGAATAGCGGTGGATAGGCGTCACGAGTTTGCTCAATATACATACAATAAATAATGTTGCCAAGTAGCAATAGATTGGCGAGGAAAAGAATGGGACTCTGGGGCACAACTGAGGTGGATGGAGGAGCCATTGCAAGAGATGTGCTGATTTGATGCTGCAAAATTAATCTATGTGAGGGCAATGACATGGAAGTCAATGTTGGAGTAATCATGTGTAAGTGTTCTGTGTAAAGGGCCTATTGCCTCATCATCTCATGTTGTTCTCAGAAGGAGACCATTCGCCAGGGTATTCTGATGTAAATGTGGCAAACTCAAACTAGCTGATATCCTGTATGGGGATGATGTAAATAACCAAAAGGTATCTACAGACATATTTCAGAATTAGTGCAACAATTGTGGAGATCTTTGCATACGGATGCTGTGGCTTAAATAAGTTCCGCACAATTTCCTCTTTGAAATAAAATATCTCTTATGCTGTAGTTACAATAAGTGGTTTCAGAAAATTCTGGACCAATAAATGAAATGCAAGTCTGCAATGAAACTTCAGATTTTACTTTGGCCTTTTCGAACAATATATTATACCAAAGTAAAAGTTCATGTCGCCCATTACATCTTTCATAAAAGAATGATTAATTCCCATCTTGTGATGAATACGCCTCAATTGTTTTCCTTTCAAAAGAAAACTGCTTTGCGTCATTGCTAAATATTAATCCTGAGTAATATTCCAAGACTCTTTTTCCAACTAACAGTGACAGGAAGGATGTTCTTTCAGTTTCTAACAGTATTACAACATCAAAGGAAGTGAGGGGACCAAACAGTATTTCTTAACCCTTGCCCATCAGATAACACAAAAACACAAATTATATTCATGGTAATTTACATTTGGATGGGGTAGTTGGCATGGGAAATAAACTCCAAATAATGCAGAAGATTCTAAAATATAACCTGGATTTAGTTTGAATTTTGTATGGAAATCACAGTGTAGAACGCAAGATAACACTCTCAGCAAAAAATAAGACAGGTTGAAGTTAGTGTGTTTTGTTAATCTATAATTGCAACAATTGAACCATGAAAACCATGTGAAATATATTTATCAGTGTGCTGCAGTGTAATCTTAAAACCAAATATCTGAATTTCCTTCCTTCAACCAACACATTTTCCTGCGAACATTTTTCCTTAAACTCCTGTGGCGTCCAATGTTGTATTGTTATTTCAAGTAGATTAACATTTCATGGGTTTTATGCAACCTAACAGGTCCCCTTTCTTTGCTAAATTTATCCAACATGTCTCTTCTTCTCATTGGTGTTAAAGCCAGCACTGGGGCACAATTCCATGGATACCAGCGTCACTCTCTACGTTTGAGCCTTTAACACGAGGATAGAGAGGAGAGAGCAGAGGCCAATTTGCCCTCAAACAGCTTCACTTTCAGCAGATATCACGTTCATTTGCAAAAAAAATACAAATGGCTCAGATAAATACAAATCACAAAAGATGGGCTTATCATTTGTTGGGGAGGAGTGTGAAGTAGGAGAAAGCTATCGAGGTTACTTTGGGGGGGGGAGTGTGGAACCAGGCACTGAATGGGCGCTGTTCTAATGGACACACCTGTTTGAAAGTCTGGTTTTAGGCTGCAATTTTTGGTTCTATTTGCTGATTACTATTATTTGAGCTTGCCTGGAGGTGAACAGAGACATCTGCAGGTTTGGCACTCGAGCACTGATTATCACGGAGAAAAGAAAATTATGTCATAATTACATTAAAACATGGACATGCAAGTCTGCAATGTGGCTTCAGATTTTACTTTGACCTTTTCAAGAAAGGCATTGCACCAAAGTAAAAGTAAAAAAGTGGCCTATTATACGTTTCAACAGTGAAATTCATTTCTATTTTGTGATCAACAGGAACTCAACCTTCAATTTTATAAAGAGCTTTGCATCCTCACTTAATCTTAACTTTGATTACCGCAACACTTTGTCCCCCAATTAGTAATGGCAGGAAGGATGTTCAATCAGTTTCTAACCGTATTAAAAAATAAGAGGAAGTGAGAAGGCCAAACAACATTTCTTAACCCTTGCCTACCAGAATCTGGACCTAAAGCGCCAAAACAGACAGCGACAAGTTCAGGACTTAAATGCTGATTAGACACAAATTCTAGGGAGCGGTATATGTGGCTTCACTCACCAGCTGAAAGGTGTGAAGAGTACACTGGCACACAGCAGCACATAAAAAATAGGAGGGTTAGGCAATACAGAATGCTATGGGAACAGGAGCATCGTGACATGATTACTGGACTTGTAATCCAAATGCTTGGACTAATGATCCAGAGACACGAGTTCAAATCCCACCATAACAACTAGGGAATTAGGAAATTAAATTAATAAATCAGGAATTAAAAAGAAATGGTGATCATGAAACTCACTGCCGCCTTCTCAAGGGCAATTCGGTAGGGATAACAAATATTGGCCTAGCCAGCGATGCCCATATCCCATTAAAGGATTAAAAAACTAGTGTTTCATATAAGACCATAAGACATAGGAGCAGAATTAGGCTACTCGGCCCATCGAGTCTGCTCTTCCATTCAATCATGGTTGATATTTTCTCATCCCCATTCTCCTGCCTTCTCCCCATACCCCTGATCCCCTTATTAATCAAGAACTATCTATCTCTGTCTTAAAGACTGCTCCACCATTCAATAAGATCATAACTGATATTCTAAATCACTCCACTTTCCTGCCCTTGCCTCATATCAGTTGGTTCCCTTAGTTTCAAAAATCTATTGATCTCAGTCTTGGATATACTCAATGACTGTATATCCACACCCTTTGGGATACAGAATTCTAATGATTCAGAACCTTCTGAGTAAAGACATTTTTCCTCATCTCAGTCCTAAATGACCATGTGCCCAATTTTATCACATGCTAGGGGTGGGATAGCAAGGTGGGCGGGGAGAGGGATGAGTAAAATTGGATGACATGGCAGCAGCATTACGGCTGTCATCTGCCCACCCCTACGCCATTTTTACCTGTGGTGGGGAAGCCCCACTCTGTCCACCAAGCAAAAGCTGCCAAAATGGTGGCTGAGCCTGGGGTAGTGGCGGCCCCTCACCCCATTGATGAGGCCTGGCAGTGGCAAGACACCTATCTTGTTCCAGTTCACTCTTCTTCATGGGACCCTTGTTTCAGCAGTTGTGACCCTTCCCGGCTGCGATCATTTGATTGGCTGGAAATTCTTAGAGACAGGACTGCCTCTCAGGTGAGAGCTGATGTCCCGTCTCAATCCATTTAAAGGCCTGACGGCCACTAAATGGCTACAGGACGAGCAAACCAAAGCCTGCCTTTTACCCTATGGGGGGGGGAAGAGAGAGAGAGAGAGAGAGAGAGAGAGAGAGGAGGGAATCCCACACCCATGTTAAGTTTTACCCTATGACCTCTTGATCCAGTCTCTCAGTGAAACCCTTTAAGGATTTCATGAATTCTAATGAGTTATCTCTCATTTTTCTTAATATGACCATAAGATATAGGAGCAGATGTAGGCCATTCGGCCCCGGCCCTGCCATTCAATAAGATTGTGACTGATCTCATCTGATAATCCCCAACTCCACTTTCCCTCCATGTCCCCATAACCCCTTTATCCACACAATATTTTCACAGTAATTTCATTGCAGTGTTAATGTAAGCCTACTTGTGACAATAATAAAGTTTTTTATTATAGTACATAGTTTTAGCAAGACTTCCCTATTTTTACCCTCCATTCCCTTTGAAACAAAGGCCAACATTCCATTTGCCTTCCCTATTACCTGCTGAACATGCAGGTTAGCTTTTTGTGATTTATGCCCAAGGGTCCTCAAATTCTTCTGTGCTGCAGCTTCCTGCAGTCTTTCTCCATTTAAATAATATTCAGCTACTTCATTCTTCCGACCAAAGTGTAAAATTTCACATTTTCCTACAAATATTCAATCTACCAATTTTTTGCCCAGGGAATATAGGCCCATTCAACCCAATCTCTCCTCCTGGTACACAAGCTCTTTTTCAGATGGCTCGAGCACCCAGTGAAATGGCATACAGGTTCTTGAAAGTGACTATGGGGGCCCACCTTTCGAGGAGTTAGGACAACTCCAGAGTAATTCAAAAATTATAGGTGCGGAGTTATTTAAAATGTTGGGTGCGATTAAGTATTAAGGCTCACCCTGCACTCCTGACCTAGTCAGCTCTATTGTAAATGTAGATATCTCCTAGCTTCTCAATTTTCATGGAGTCAGGCTAATATGCACCAGGTACATAATAAATAGCAAGTGTGATACATCTGCAGAAACACTCATTCAGAAATGCTCTTTGAAAAGAAAAACATTTTTATAATTCATGGGATGAGGATGTTGCTGACTGGGCTAGCATTCAGTGCCCAGTAACCTGTGATAAGCTGCTGAGGCGAAGATGGGTGGGGGGTTTAGTCATAGAGTCATAGAGGTTTACAGCATGAAAACAGGCCCTTCGGCCCAACCTATCCATGCCACCCAGTTTTTACCACTAAGCTAGTCCCAATTGCCCGCATTTGGCCCATATCCCTCTATACCCAGCTTTCCCACATAGCTGTCCAAATGCTTTTTAAAAGACAGAATTGTACCCACCTCTACTACTGCCTCTGGCAGCTATTTCCAGACACTCACCATCCTCTGTGTGAAAACATTGCCCCTCTGGACCCTTCTGTATCACTCCTCTTAAACCTCTGCCCTCTAATATTAGACTCCCCTACCTTTGGGAAAAGATGTTAACTATCTGCCTTATCTCTGCCACTCGTTATCTTACAACCTCTATAAGATCACTCCAAAGCTTCCTACGCTGCAGGGAAAAATGTCCCAGTCTATCCAGCCTCTCCTTATAACTCAAACAATCAAGTCCCAGGAACATCGTAGTAAATCTTTTCTGATTTATTTTGACTACGTAGCAGAAATGTTCCTTTCCTTGCAGTAACCAATGGACTACTGCGGTTCAAGAAGGCAACAGAAATGGACAATAAATCATGTCCACACCAGCAATGCCCACATCACATGAACAGAAAAATAAAACAAAATGTACTGTCACTCACCTTCATTTGCCCAATATATCAAAATATACCAAAATAAAAGGCTAGAGAGAGACAAAAAATATAGCAAATGTGGCTCTAAATGACAAGATAGCTTAAGCTGCTTTTGCATTTATCTTTATAGTTTGTATTTGTACTGCTGATTCCCAGTAGCAGCTCCAATAGAAATGTGCCAGATTTACTATTCGCTGGCAACATGATTCATTATTTAAACTAGGACATCACTACATCGGTCTCAAAAAAATCTGGCAAGTTTACATTTCAGTTGGCAGTAGACATGCAATGCCTGCATACCAGGATACACAACTCTCTACAGCCAATGTAAGTCTGCTTAAAACATTTATTATAAAATGTTATTTATTATAACATGTTATTATAAAAAGGGAAAAAAGAAAGAGAATCCTCGAGTTTTGTTCAGGAACACTTAAGTGGCAAGCAATAGGAACTGGTTTTGATTCAAAGCCTTCTCTCTAATTCTAGTTTTGCTTAGAATAACTAACTATAAAGCTCCTCCGGAAAACATGGTTCTGCACTGCACCCAATTCTGCTCTTGCACAGAGACGGATCTTCCATTGTTGGTCTGTTTACAAACAAATATCAGAGAGGTATGATCATCAATATTGCAATATAGATATTATGGCTACCACAACATTTCTATAATTGTACATATCTAGTCCACCCACATTTTTTTGGTCTCTTTGATAATCTTTTAACTTTATTAGTTTTCAAATTCTGAATCACGAGACCCTTTCTTGTATTGAGAACTGGGTCAGCATTAAACAATTTTGCCTTTCAAAGAAACCTGAACAATCAACCACAGTGGAGGAGTCAGCCATCTGTTTGGCTATGCGTGATCCAATGTTCTGACTCTACTATGCCACCTCATCCTTCGACAAAGAGCTATACAGAATTTTTGGAACATAGGAGTAAAAGTAGATCATTCAGCTCCTCAAGCCTGTTCTGCCATTCAGTGGCTAATCTGTACCTCAACTCCATTCACTCATCTTTGATTAAAATTCCTTACTAGCTTTACCTAATAAATATTTGTCAATCTCATTCTTAAACATTTTATTTAACTTAGCCTGTTTGGTGAACGGGAGGGGGGAGTGATGCAGAGTTCCACTCCCTGTTTGTGAGAAAATGTTTCCTGATTTCACTCATGAATGGTCTCATTCTTGTTTTAAGATCGTGATTTCTGTTTCTTGATTCCCCACCAGAGGAAATTGTTTCTCTCGATCTAACCTACTGATTTCCTTTATCAGTTTAAATACTTTGATTAGACCACCGACTTCCTAATCTTCCAATCTTGAGGAAAAAGAAGCCAAATGCAACCTCCTCATAATTTAATCCTTTCTAACCCCTCTGAGGACAATATATCCTTCTCCTTGCGTGATGCTGAAAATTAAATCCAGTACTCCAGATGGAGCCCAGCCAAGACTCTCATGCATCAGGTCCCCTCCTTTGTACTCTAACCCCCTTGAGATAAAGGCTTACATTTCATAAGCTTTTATGATTGCTTTTGTACCTGATCATTAGCATTTATGATCTTTGTGCTCAGATACCTAAATCCCTTTACACCTCCACAGTTCCTAGTCTCTCACCAATTAGTAAGTATTCCAATTTGTCTTTCTCCGATTCAAATTGGAACACCTCATACTTCCCCACATTGAACTTCATTTGTCATCTTTTTGCCCAGTCACTTAACATGTCTCTGTCCTGTTGTAAATCCCCCATTTACAAAACTTGCGGTGCTTCTAACCTAGGGTCACCTGCAAACTTGGATATACAACACTCTTTCTTCGTCCAAGTCATTAATATTCATGGTGAAAGTTGAGGACCTAAGATAGACCCATGAGGAACACCACTTGTTGCATCCTAAGAGTTAATTCACTCTATACCTAGTTCATACCTCCCAACTATTTGGCAAACCATATCATCAGAGTTCTGACTTTTCACATCATGGATTCTCGTCCCATTGATTTTTTTATCCATACTTTCATTACAATTCTTTGGGTCCTTTGCTGTTGCCTCCCCCATGCAACATTATTATTCCTTCAGCTGAGACCAGAACATTTCTCTAAAATTTGGATCATGATTGCTGCAATTTCTCCCTTTACTTTAAAAAAAAAATCACTTTAAAAAAGAGAGTTCTGGAGTGGGGGAGCAAATATTATTGTGTACGAACTAATGTAGCATATTCCTACTCAAAATATATACCAAGAAATATTCAATGAGGCTTTACATTACCCTCATGTACTTCTCGGATGCTGTTAGGTACTAGAGGGATGAGCTTTGGTGGCTAACTAATCTCTTATCTTTTCAAAAGTTAACGTGTGACTATTGTGCTGTTGGGTCAAGCCTAAGCAAGGAGACACTGTGTGCGGTCAAAGAATATACATACAGACATTCTGTACATACTATTATGACTGACCAACTGAGCAACCGACTCGCAAAATTATGTATAAGAACCTTGTTCACAAAGATTTCTTTATCTCATGTGTAGCTTTCTTTTGTAACAGAAAACCAGCATAATGGCAGCACTGCATTTAGTCAATTGAAGATAGAATTACAGCACAGAATATGAGAGGTAGTAATGAATAATCTCATCTGTTCTTCATGTCCTCGTTCCTGATTTTTTTTTTAAAAGGGGGGAAAATAGCCTGAACAGTCTGTTCTGCAGGGGTGTTAAAGACAGCTGTAGAATTTTCAATAAACTATGGTAATGAAGTGAGATCTAAGTGCAAATTCCTACACCTGATTGTGTCTGAGCCACAATTACAACTATGAATTACATATACTGTTACAATCTGTAGCAGTATATAACAAAGACGTTCTCAACTCAGGCTATTGCTCCTGGCTCTTGTAACTAGCAGGAATATTGTTTTACATACTCCCGAATAGTTCTGTGCTAAGTCATCTGCTTAGTCTGGAATTCAGCCATTGAGCTAGGGAGACCCACTTTCAACCCCCAATCTACACTGTTGACCAATCTCAGCGTGAGGATGAAAATTGACCTATAGTAGAGAAGTGCGGGAAGAAAAAACAGCCGGGATTCTTGTTTCTAATTGTTATCACCCCTATTACTTTCCAGATTAAAACAAAGACATTCAACTCCTTTTTACTCAATTCGACGTCAGTCCGTAGAGAGCTTAATCCATCCAGGTGGCATTCCTTGTAACATAAAAGAAAATCAATAAATCGGAATACATGCCAAGGGTACATGTTTTACGTGACGTGTAGGCATTTAGGTCTGCGGTCCATTTGTTGGTGTTTGTGTACAACACGTTCGTCATTTGCCCCATCAGCCACCACAATTGCCTTTGCACCTTCTGCCTGGTCATACGCTAAGCGTTATCAGAGTATAAGCCTCTCTGCTCAGTGGGATTGAATAAGTCTGGACATTATAGCTCTGGCTGGAAATGTGAACAAGGCATGTGTAATTTCCATCAGTCTGTGATGTTATTCCATTCAATCTTAGTGAGAGATGGAATGACAGTCCAAGAATAATCAACTTACGGATAGATAAGGCTCAGCAGCAAGCAATACATGTTTGGGGGGAAAAAATTATACACGACTCCTTTTTATAACAAAATCTCTCTCCTCACACATTTATAACTTATGGATCACATAGTAAATTGTTTTACTTTTACTCTTTGTACTGTTTGGTTCAACGGTATAAGGCTTATATTCAGTGACTTGTTGAGCTTTTTAGCCAATTTGCTAGTAGTACACTAAGTTGGTGTGCATGAGTGCGTCCCAGTTCCCTCCCAGTTTCATTCATCATTGGTGAAGGTAAGCAGCTAATGTCTGAAAAGATCTACTGACCGTTACAAAAAAAAAAAATCAGCCATGAAAAGTCCAGAATTGTGTACCCACAGACTGACGAATTACATCTATTACTGATTAGTATTCAATCAAAAGTATTAGTTTAGACATCCAGAGGGGACTATGTTATCTAGATGTACACAATAAGAATTAGTGCGTGATATATGATTAATTGCTTTGTCTATTTAAATTAAGAATTTTATGGGGTGGACTGGTTTTTGTATCCGGATTGATGTCAATAGAAGGAAAATTGGAAATGCAGGCAATCAGATCACTGCCCATACAATGAAGCAGATAATTTATCCCAGCGGCTGCAAATTCTTAGGGCCTTAATCTAAATGAAACAGAACAGATTCAGCAGAATTAATGTGTCAATCCCAACGCCTGCAGAATTTTCAACTCTTGTGCAGATCTGGCTCAGTGACTATAGTGACACCAGTCACGAAAACCTTAAGGAAAATGCTCACAACAGAAATTTAGAGGCAGAAAAATGAATGGCAAACAGTGCAACTATTATCCCTCTGTGAAGCGGAGAGCTCATAGCCTCAATGGGAAAGGTCCTTAGTGCAATGGGCTACACTCATGATACAGATGCTGCCTCAGGCAGGTGTCTGCTTATCTGGAGTCAACTGCATAGTCGTCTGAAAGCTAATTTGAACCAAAAGCTTTGACCCCACCTCATGGATGGAAGTGAATGCTTGAGGCATGATGCGCATGTCACATAACAATAGCTTCTGTTTAAAAAGATGATCTCCTGTTTCAGCTGGCAAGCATCACGGCAAAACACGGCAATTAGTTTATGGGCAGCATAATGAGTTATTGTGTGCCCCTGTTGGTAATGCGATGGTTAGCCTGTTGAAGAATTAGACTGGAAACGACATCCTCCAATAATTCAAATTTATCTGATTGAGTAGTCGAGACACGTGGCCTCCTTGTGAAGTCACGACCTTTAAAAATGGCGGGTTGATAGGATGGAGATATGAGGTGGCATGGGGGCTTGAGGGGGGCACAGGAGATAGTTGTCTAACTTCCGTGAGTTGGCAAGGGGGCATGGAATGGAGAGGTGGGCATGTGAGGGATGAGGATTGAAAAGCCGCAACAACTCTGGGACAAAGTCCCAGAGGACTGAGGTGGGCCTTCTAAATAGTCCGCCTCCGCACTCGCCCACACCTCGAACTGCCTATGATCTGCTTCCGGGGTCAGCTCCCTCCCTAGAGCGAAAATTGGGGCTAACGGGGCCCTTTAAGCTTGGTAAGCAGTTGCACTCATTTCCTTCTATTTTGACCCTGGATAAATTCCAAATGGTGGAACATATCTTAGATTTTGCCCTATTAAGGGGCACAAACAATACAAAACAACAACAATACATTAGATAGGATAGATGCGGGCAGGTTGTTTCCACTGGAGGGTGAAAGCAGAACTAGGGGACATAGCCTCAAAATAAGGGGAAGTAGATTTAGGACTGAGTTTAGGAGGAACTTCTTCACCCAAAGGGTTGTGAATCTATGGAATTCCTTGCCCAGTGAAGCAGTTGAGGCTCCTTCATTACATGTTTTTAAGGTAAAGATAGACAGCTTTTTGAAGAATAAAGGGATTAAGGGTTATGGTGTTCGGGCCGGAAAGTGGAGCTGAGTCCACAAAAGATCAGCCATGATCTCATTGAATGGCAGAGCAGGCTCGAGGGGCCAGATGGCCTACTCCTGCTCCTAGTTCTTATGTTCTTATAAGCATACCCAGCATAATTTTTATTACTGAGGCTGCTTGCATGACATTTTCACACTTCTAATTCTATAATGGGGTGGCGCAAAACCAGATTGACGCAAAGTCACGTCTGGATCATTTTTTAGGCTGGAGGGAGTATGGGAAGAACATAAACACCCATAATTGTATTCCACTCACCAATGAACATTTAATTACTGAAGCAGCAGGCAGCTATCTGGGGCTGTTCACTTGGAAAATGTAGAATCAGGAAAACTCAATTTCTAAATTTGTGACATAAATGACAGCCAAATTGATTGATCCGAGTATCCGATTTAATGGTACGTGCTGCCAGCCAGTGGGATCGTGTAATACAAATGAATGTTTGGAGAATTTAACCAGTGGTATTAAAATTTATTTCCTTGGAAGAAGGCTTCACAATTAAAAAGTTTTGAACAGCACAATTTCATTGTAAGGCATCAGCTTGGCTAAGTCGTAGTGCTCCTGCTTCTGAGTTTTGAAATCCCAATCCAGGATTTCACACCTCTGAGCTGTACCAATTATTTGGATGAAACACTGGGTGGGATTTTCTGTCCCACTCATGTGTTTTGCAGAGGCGGCCTGCTATTGGCAGGCAGCGTGACCTTCCTGTCCCACTGCTGTCAACATGTTTTCTCATTATTTGTACCCCTTTGCCATCGGGGAACCAGGGAGCTGACCGAGTGGGATTGCTATTGACTGGAAGATCCCAGCAGCAGAAATTGGCCGGTAAACTTCGGCCTCTAAAGCAAGGTCCCGGGGCAGGAACAAGTTGCAGCTCATCCAAAACTGATCCACCACCTACTAGGCACAAGTCAGGAGTGTGACGGAACACTCTCTACTTGCCTGGATGATGACAGCTCCAACAACACTCAAAACGCTCAACACCATTCAGGACAAACCAGCCGTGCTTGATTGACACTGCATTCTCCAACCTAAACATTCCACAGGAAACAGGAGCCATAAGCAGCCACTCGGCCCATCGGGTCTGCTCTGCCATTCATTCCCTTCATCCCCACGCACAGTGACAGCAGTGTGTACCATCTACAAGATTCACCGAAGCAACTTACTGAGGCTCCTTCATCAGCACCATCCAAACCATCGACCCCTACCCCCCCTCCCCCTAAAAAGTACTGTGGGTCTATCTGCACCAGATGGACTACGGCAGTCAAACAGCAGCGGATCACCACCACCATCTCAAGGTGAATTCAAGATGGGCAGCAAATGCTGGCCTACTCAGCAACACCCACATCTCATGAAAGAATTCGAAAACAACTCAATTGCTTCATGTGGTAGCAAGTTCCACATTCTTGCCACTCCCTCTGAAGTTTCCCTTGAATTCCTTATTGGATTTATTAGTGACTATCTTGTATTTATGGCCCATAATTTTCAAATGTGCCATAAGTGGAAATATTTTTTCTAGATATTAATCCTGGTTTGTAACTCTAAAAGGGTACCCAGGTTTAACCTGAATAAGTGCAGGGTTTATGAACGGGGACAGGAACAGCATCAAATATACTTATACCTCACATGGATTAGAACTGAAATAGTCGAGAGAGCAGAAGATCTTGGCATTATAGTTCATAATTCTCCCCATGGTTCATGACCAATATCAAGAAACCTAAGCCAAAACAAATATGGTACTAGGTTGTATTAACAGAATGATTCAATATTATGCAAAGCAAAGGGCAGATCAATCCCGGCCCTGGATCACTGTCTGTGTGGAGTTTGCATATTCTCCCTGTGTCTCCGTGAGTTTCACCCCCACAACCTAAAGATATGCAGGTTACGTGGATTCGCCATCCTAATTTGCCCCTGAATTGGAAAAAAATAATTGGGTACTCTAAATTTTAAAAATATATATATTATTCAAAGTACACCACTTTGTCCTTGACCTAGGCTCTAGTTTGACCACATTTAGAATACTGCATCAGTTCCGGGCCCTCTCATATTGTTGCTGATTTAGAGGCTTTGGAAAAGGTTCAGAAGTGTCACAATAATAATTCATAAGATCATAAGAAATAGGCCATTCAGCCCCTCGAGCCTGCTCTGCATAAGTCCATAGCTGATTTGACTGTGGCCTGAACTACACCTTGCTGCCTGCCCCCTGTAATCCTCAATTGCCATGTAGATCAAAAATCTGTCTAACTCAGCCACGAACATATTCAGTGGTCCAGCCTCCTCTGTCCGTTGGACAAGAGAATTCCTAAAATAGACTGTCATGATATGCAAACATGCAACCAATGAACACTCAGAATAGGACACAACCAATGGGCAGTCAGGACAGTCAGAGGTGGCATCCCCACAAGGGGGCATGACATAAACACTATAAAAGGGATGAGGCACTCACACCCTGACACTTTCCACAGACAGACATCTAGAGAGTTAGACAGGGTTGATCAGCAGCATCACACCCCAGCACGTGGCTTAGAGCAAGCTGGTACAGTTAGATTGAGTTACTACAGTTAGATTAGCAGAGCGTGGAACTCATTTGAGAACTGTGTTCATAGTTCAATAAACACGCTGAACTCATTTCAGAGTCTGGAGCATCCTTTAGTTAAGACTGCATCAAGTAGCAGCCTGTGCTATCCGAAGCAGCATAACACATAAAAGGGAGACCACTTATTTTTAAAACTGTGACCTCTAGTTCTACATTCCCCCTCGAGAGGAAACATCCTCTCAAGCCCCCTCAGATTCTCATGTTTCAATCTGATCAACTCTCATTCTTCTGGACTCTAAATCAGTACAACCCCAACCTGGTCAGCATTTCCTCATAAAGACAATTCTTTCATCCCATGTCTCAGTCTAGTGAACCTTCCCTGGACTGTTCCCGATGCAACTTCTGTAAGTCAGGTGACCAAAGCTGTACACAGTACTTTAGGTACGTTCTCACCAATGCCCTGTCTTGCCCTTGTAATAAAGCACATTTCATTTGCTTTTTCAATTACCTTCTGCATCTGTGTGCTACCTTTCTGTGATGCATGTACCAGGACACCAGATGCCTCTGTATTGCAACATTCTTGTACCTCTTCCCATTTATTTGCCTCAGCATTGGCAGTGTGCCCTCAGTCATCTTTCCCAGTATCATCTTCTGTGGCACAGCATCCAATTTTACACTTACATCTGGATGTTTCTGTACATCAAGGTGCAATATAAATCCACACTTTTGTAAAAGTGCTTCAAAACCCCTCACACAATAAATTATTGTGACTATTGTTACAAAGGCAAATTGGACACAATGGGAAATGGGAGCGTTGTTTGTCACCTGGAAATGAGTCACACAGCAAAGCTGAGGGTTGCGGCAGAAAGGGGCAGAGAGAGGGAGAGACGGAGAGAGAGATTCAGAGAGAGAGAGAGAGAGAGAGAGAGACAGATCTGCATGAAACATTTGAAAATTTTCAAGTCATCATTTTTGAAAATACATTTAGAACTACACTTCCATGATTGGTTATGTTCAAATTCAGTATCTGCTGTGAATGGTGGGGTTTGTTTAGTGCCACAAGTTTCTTCAATGGAAAGAGCAGTGTGTGTGTGTGTGTGTGTGTGTGTGTGTGTGCTACAGTTTTACAGGCACAAAGAAACCTTTGAACAAGCCGGCTTCATATTTCAAGTAAGGGACCGGTTAGACGGATTTGCTTAGATTTTTCTAATTGGCTCAGGTTTTCAACAGGACCTTGCTGACGGAGAGAATCCCACTTTTGCTGCATTGGGGGCAGCTACCTATAACACACATGCTCTGATTCCATGGTACCAAATCATTCCCTACAGAAAAGCATCCTTCACTATTAGCAGAAGAAATTGCTATATGTGTGTCAGAATAGATAAAAGTAATAATAAAGACGTCTCAAGTATTATAACAGCACAGGTCAAGGGCAAGGCAAGGGGTTAAAATGTTAGACCTTAAAGAAAAGTTACCTGCACTGGAGATAATTCAATCATCTCACAGGGCATTAGGATAAGAAAGGGGACCCACGTCACAGAAATCATGGCTCCAGCCTGTCTGTAGGAGATTCATTGTCCAGCCCAGTGCAGGGGATAAAAACACATTAACACCCCAACCAGAAGTTCAGGGTAAAGGAAATATGTTGAACAGAATCCAGGAGATTACTTCTTCTTAGTTGATCGTTTTCCCATTCAAGATTCCAGAAAATATGCATACTGATCACCTTGTATTGTTCCGACTGAATTGATGACTTCAATGGGCAGCATGGTAGCATGGTGGGCATTATGGGCAGCATGGTGGTTAGCATAAATGCTTCACAGCTCCAGGGTCCCAGGTTCGATTCCCGGCTGGGTCACTGTCTGTGCGGAGTCTGCACATCCTCCCCGTGTGTGCGTGGGTTTCCTCCGGGTGCTCCGGTTTCCTCCCACAGTCCAAAGATGTGCGGGTTAGGTGGATTGGCCATGCTAAATTGCCCATAGTGTCCTAAAAAAAGTAAGGTTAAGCGGGGGGGGGGGGGGGGGGGGGGGGGGGGGGGGGGGTTGTTGGGTTACGGGTATAGGGTGGATACGTGGGTTTGAGTAGGGTGATCATTGCTCGGCACAACATCGAGGGCCTGTTCTGTGCTGTACTGTTCTATGTTCTAATGCCTACTTGTAAATCTGAAAGAACCTTAAATATATATGCGGATAATTCTGACTAGGATCAGAGCTGACTTTTGCGATCTAAAGCTAGCAGCAGAACTTGCCTCTCCTGTGTGCACACAGCAATTCGAATAAATGCAACTTTTACATCTCCACGCGGTCGAGAACGGACTGAGTTTTACTTCCCTAACATTCTCCATCCGTCATGCTGACTCAACTTAAAGTAAGGTTGCATGGCCAAGCTTACCTCGGGTTCATTAACCTCTGTCAGTCTTCATCATCGAGCAGTATTTTGTCAACTCGACCAAGTAAAAATAAATATCACAAACAAAAATCAGATACCGTCACGTGTACAACCTCCAGGAAATGTTATTGAATTGCCATCATGTTGAGAACCTGTTCTGATATTTACCCTCCCTAGATCAGGATCTAAGTCAACCGCAGCATCTTGTCTGTGAACCCACCTGCTCATAAAGCACAGAGAAGGATGTGAACCTGGGATCTGCTCTACAGAACAGAAAGTAAATTTATCAACCCTGGGGGAGCCCATAGTCATATTGGTTTATTGTTTGTAAAGAATGGAGCACATCAGGCAACTTCCCTAGACTCCACCAGCTTCAAAGTAATTTCACCTCAAAACACAAAAATGTAATTGAGGTAAATGCGACTAATAAAAAACCCTGCAACCCGGAAAACAATTGAAGATGAGTAGATCAAAAAAACAAACAAAATTTATCATTATTTTTCTGAGCCAGGTATTTAATTTCCTTTACTCGCCTGGACGGCATAGGTGTACTTAATTTTAAATCTAACCATCGTGGCAATAATCACTGTCAACGTCAGCTCACTTTCCATCCATTTATATCTTATCTGGTCAGTAATATTGTATTCAAGCCTCATTTGATCAAAGATATAGCAGGAGAATGATTTACAGACCCTTGAAAATATAGAAAAAACAGGATGACTAGGTACAGAAGTTCACAATGGGGTCAATGCATAGCACAATACTTTTGCGTAGAACTCATTTCCAACTCAGTTTTGTGCACTCAGAAGCTCTTTGTTTCACTGCCAGACTCTAAGTGCATGCAGAATGTCAGCAATAGGCCGGGGTCCTAACAGCATCCAAAAAACATTCTCCGCACCGTAGTTTACTGTTAGGAACAGACAAGAATCCACATAATGAAGTCAATTCTGGACAACAAACGTACTAACGATTTGTGTTGTTTATTTCCTTACCTGACAGCAAGAGAAACAGGTGGAGCAGTGCCTTTCTTTGGCCCTGCTGAGTAAACTTTAGGAAATTAATGTCACAAGCCTCAAAATGCCATTCCAGAAAGGAGCAGTATCCAGGTGCACTGAACAAAAGGTCCAGGCCTTTCACTATTTCAGTTCCTCTCAACTTCAATGCAGAAAATATCCTATTGAATAAATGGGCTAATTTGGAGAAATAGTGTTCCCAGCACATGGTATTTGCTCTTGTGAAAGTACAGATCAGGAATTTGGGTGCACATTAATGAATGGAAATGTGCACTTGCCCTGATTACTGCTACATTGCCCTAGCAGGTTCAGCTCTATTCTCAGATGACAAATCTATTATATTACCCTTCAAATTGTTTCATCCAGCTTCCTAGTTGCTCATTTGCTTCAAGTGGTACTCAGCTATACAAGCAATAAAGTCTTATGTTCAGACCCGAGTTTATGCTCGTTAGTTGATCACAGTCAGGACCACATGAGAATGCTCCAAAAGGACTTCGTATTCCCAGGCTAGCTAGGGAAGCATAAATTAATGAAAGTTCCGGCTCCTGTGTACAATTGAGTGACTTCTGCTGGAAAGTGAATATCAGATGGGGATCAAGCTCAGTCACAGCATATCCAAAGTCAAATAACCTGCCAATACTCATTCTCTGGTCTTGCACAACACCAAATCCCACAGGACACGTCACCTCCTTCAGGAAAGGAAAGGAAATTAGTAAAATTCACGAAATAATTTGGTACAAGACCAGAATTAGCCTTGCATTGCTCCTTCTGTTCATAATGCACACCCACAGAATGTGTTTAATTAACAAAAGCAAGTTTCATGTTTCAAAGAAAGTGTCAAGTGGCTTCACTTTTTCGCAAAGTAGTACAAAAGCACAAATTTCAACATGTACAGACTGTACTTGGCACAGTTACAATCTGTACCTTATGAATACATTAATAGATTGGGTTATTGATGCTGTCAATAGCGCAGTTGCATCATTGCAACCAGCCTTGGAGACTTGGGAAAAAAACAAAACAACAAAAGCTCTGGTCCTTGCACTTTTGCTTCCCCACCACAAGACTTGATATGCTTTCATTTCCTACTCACACTATTCACCACCATTTAAATACATTGTCTACAAATAAATTTGCCTACAACAGCACATAAATAGGAAAATGCGAGTGCAGTCCCCACAATTTCCGACCCATCATGGTGCACAACTGCTGGACAAGGCTCCATGCTGGGTGAACACACATAAAGCCAACCCTCTAAAGTACAACTAGGCCTCTGCTAATGCTGTCTCTTACCAAACCATTAGAGAAGGGAGTTCTCCTACTGCCTTGGCCAAAGTTTCTTCTTCAGTCAACACACCCACCCTCCCCACCATCCCAAGAAAGTTGGCTGGTCATATTTACATTACTGTAATATTTAGTTGTATCCAAATTCATTGCTGTTTGCCTCCATACCAGCAACTAATAAGCTGGCAAGTGTTTTAGGATGTTCAAAAAGTGTTAAAGCTGTTTTTTTAAACACAAGTTTTCCACCTTGCTAGATGACATGCAATGGAGGGCTGACACAGCTTCCAATTTATCATGCCCATTGGTTAAAGACTGGCTCTCTGGTGCAACTTTTTTGACAGCACACCAGAGGTTGGGAATTTGACGTGGTAAGTATCATTGTTCAGAATTCCTGTCCTAGTTCCTTGTTGAAATACCTTCTGGCATTGTCGATTAGACCCATCTGGTTCACTGATATCCTTTAGGGAAGTAAATCTGCCAGCCTTAACTAGTCTGGCCTACACATGGCTCCAGACCCACGGCAATACATAGATACATAGAAGATAGGAGCAGGAGGAGGCCCTTTGGCCCTTCGAGCCTGCTCCGCCATTCATCACGATCATGGCTGATCATCCAACTCAACAGTCTAATCCTGCTTTCTCCCCATAGCCTTTGATCCCATTCTCCCCAAGGGCTATATCTAGCCGTCTCTTGAATATATTCAATGTTTTAGCATCAACTACTTCCTGTGGTAATGAATTCCACAGGCTCACCACTCTTTGGGTGAAGAAATGTCTCCTCATCTCTGTCCGAAATGTTTACCCTGAATCCTCAGACTGTGACCCCTGGTGTTGGACACACCCACCATATGGAACATCTTCCCTGAATCTACCCTATCTAGTCCTGTTAGAATTTTATAAGCCTCCATGAGATCCCCCCTCATTCTTCTGGACTGCAGCGAGAACAATCCTAACCTAGTCAATCTCTCCACAATCAATATGGTTGACTCTTAAATGCCCTCTGAAATGACCCAGCAAGCCATTCAGTTGTATTCAACCGATACAAATATACAAAAAAAGAAATAAACCGGATGGACCACCCGGCATCGACCCAGGCAACAGAAACGACAACGGCAAACCCAGCCCTATCGACCCTGCCAAGTCCTCCTTACTAACATCTGGGGCTTGTGCCATTGTTGGGAGAGCTGAATCACAGAATAGTTAAGCAACAGCCTGGCATAGTCATACTCACAAAATCATACCTTGCAGACAATGTCCCAGACACAATATCACCATTCCTGGTATGTCTCACCCGCAGGACAGACCCAGCAAAGGTGATGGCACAGTGATATACAGTCAGGAGGGAATTGCCCTGAGAATCTTCAAAATCGACTCTGGAAGTCTCATGGCTTCTGGTTAAACATGGGCTTGGAAACCTCCTGATTACCACGTTCCGTCTACCATCAGCTGATGAATCAGCACTCCTCCATGTTTAACACCACTTGGAGGAAGCACTGAGGGTGGCAAGGGCACATTATATATTCTGGGTGGGAGCCTCCAATGTCCATCACCAAGAGTGGCTCAGTAGTACCACCACAGACCGAGCTGGCCGGGTCCTAAAGGGCATAGCTGCTAGACTGGGACTGCAGCCAATGGTGAGGGAACCAACTAGAGGGAAAAGCATATGTGACCTCATCCTCATCAATCTGCCTGCTGCAGATACATCTGTCCATGACAGTATAGGTAGAAGTGACGAACGTATAGTCGTTGTGCAGACAAAGTCCTGTCTTCACACTGAGGATACCCTCCATCGTTTTGTGTGGCACTAGAACGGTGCTAAATGTGATAGACTTCGAACAGATCTAGCAGCTCAAGGCTGGGCATTCATGAGGTGCTGTGGGCCATCAGCAGCAGCAGAATTGGATTCAATCGCAATCTGCAATTTCATGACCCGGCGTATCCCAACTCTATCATTACCACCATTGAGGGTGGTACAGTGCTGCCTCACAGCACCAGGGACCCAGGATCAATTCCAAGCTGGGTTACTATCTGTGTGGAGGTTCCTCCAGTTTCTTCCCACAGTCCAAAGATGTGCAGGTTAGGTGGGTTGGCCATGCTAAACTGCCCTTTAGTGTCCAAAAGATCAGGTTCGGTTACGGGGATAGGGTGGGGTCTCTTTCCAAGGATCAGTGCAGACTCAATGGGCTGAATAGCCTCCTTCTGCACTGTAGGGATTCTATGTGACTATCAAGCCAAGGGATCAACCTTGGTTCAATGAAGAGTGCAGGAGAGCATGCTAGGAGCAACACCAGGCATACCTAAAAATGACGTGTCAACCTGGTGAAGCTACTTGTTTGCCAAGCAGCATAAGCAGCAAGTAATAGACAGAGTGAAGCGATTTCACAATTCACACATCAGTTCTAAGCTCTACAGTCCTGTCACACCCAGCCATGAATGGTGGTGGACAATTAAACAACTCACAGGAGGAGGTGGCTCCACAAATATCCCCATCCTCAATGATGGAGGAGCCCAGCATGTATGTGCAAAAGACAAGGCTGAAGCATTTGCAAAAATCTTCAGCCATAAGTGCCAAGTGGATAATCCATCTCTGTCTCTTCCAGAGGTCCCCAACATCGTAGATACACTCCACATGATATCAAGAAATGGCTGAAGGCACTGGATACTGCAAAGCCTACGGGCCCTGACAATATTGCAGCAATAGTACTGAAGACTTGCCACACCTCTAGCCAAGTTGGTTCCAGTACAGCTACAACATTGGCATCTACCCAGCAATGTGGAAAATTGCCCTGGTGTCCTGTACACAAGAAACAGGACAAATTCAACCCAACCTAAAACCATCGTATCAGTCTACTCTCCATCATCAGCAAAGTGATGGAAGGAGTCATTAACAGTGCTATCATGTGGCACTTACTCAGCAATAACCTGTTTTTGGATGCTCAGTTTGGCTTCTGGCAGGGTCACTCCGCTCCTGACCTCATTACAGCCTTAGTTCAAACATGGACAAAACAGCTGAACTCCAGAGGTAAGATGAGAGTGACTGCCCTTGACATCAAGGTAGCCTTTGACCGAAAATAGCATCAATGAGTCCTAGATAAACTGGAGTCAATGGGAATCAGGAGGCAAATTCTCCATTGGTTGGAGTCATACCTGGCAGAAAGGAAGATGGTTGTGGTTGGAGGTCAATCATCTCAGCTCCAGGATATCAATGCAGGGTAGTTTCTAGGCTCAACCATCTTCAGCTGCTTCATCAATAACCTCCCTTCCTTCATAAGGTCAGAAGTGAGGATGTTTGCATATGATTGCACAAAGTTCAGCACCATTCGTGACTCCTCAGATAACAAAGCAGTCCATGGCCAAAAGCAGCAAGACCTGGACAATAACCGGATTTGGGCTGACAAGTGGCAAGTTACATTCGCGCCGTACAAGTGCTAAGCAATGACCATCTCCTACAAGAGAGGATCTACCATCGCCCTTGACATTCAATGGCATTACCATCATTGAATCCCCCACAATCAACAGCCTGGGGGTTACCATTATTCAGAAACTGAACTGGACTAGCCATCTTAATATTGTGGCTCCCAGAGCAGGTGAAAGGCTAGGAATCCTGTGGCGAGTAACTCACCTCCTGACCTCCCCCAAAGCCTTGTCCAACATCGACAAGGCACAAGTCAGGAGTGTAATGGAATACTCTCCATTTGCCTGAATGAGTGCAGCTCCAACAACACTTAAGAAGCTCAACATCATCTAGGACAAAGCAACCTACTTGATTGCTCTTTCTTCCACAAACATTCAATCCCTCCAACACCGATGAACAGTGGTAGCCGTGTATACCATCTACAAAATGCACCGCAGGAGCGTGTCACGGTTCCTTAGGCAACACCTCCCAAAACCATGACCACTACCATCTAGAAGGACATGGGCAGCAGATACCTAGGAACCCCTCCGCGTAGATGTTCCCCTCCAAATCACTCACTATCCCGACTTGGAAATATATCACTGTTCCTTCACGGTCCCTGGGTCAAAATCCTGGAATGCCCTCCCTAATTGCACAATGAGTGTACCTACACATCAGACTGCGGCAGTTCAAGAAGGTTGCTCACCACCACCTTCTGAAGGGCAAATAAGGAAGGGCATAAATGCTGGCGTAACCAGCGACACCCACAGTCTGTCAATGAATAATAAAAAAAGGCCAGTCAGTGGCAACCTGCTAATTTTATATTAATAAAGATCTGTGAAATACCCCAGTAATTTTTTTGCATCTGTCAGTGTGCTAGCTGGCTAAATAACTTGTTTTTTATCTTACCTTATTTCTTTTAATCTAAATTTCCTATTTCTTTCTTTTATGTTGAGTTTATGTACAAAATGGAATATCAATTTCAAAAACCTTTGAATAATGATTTGCGGCACCTAAAAAAATAATAAAAATTTATGAACATAGTTTATTTTCAGGGTGCTGGCAAGTCTTGATTGATTTGAAATGAGTGCAATTTTACTGAACTCCCAACAAAAGGTTTTGGAAATCTTTGCCGCCTTTCTGCAGTAATGACTGGTACCCCTGCTGATCCAGAAACGGCACAGTTTATGTTGCAACAACTAAAGCCACTTTAAAATAACTGCACATTTAACTAATCTCGTTAAAACCCGGGTAAGCGCACAAAATCTAACAACAGGAAACACTTTCTATGGACTGAATGGACGGGCATATATTGAAAATCCTAATTTGCCAATGCATCCTTTCTCAGCCAGCACAAGCAATACTTTGTTTACAATTGATTTGCCATACACTTAAGATGTGCAATTTGGGACAAATTGAATACAAATGTGCTAGAAACTCATGCAAACATCAAGTGGTCAAAAACAAAATGAAATGCAGTGGTGTACTATGGACAGTTCCAATAATTGCAAATTGAGCACATACTCTATTGTGAGCTTTGTGAGTCATTTTTGCTGAAATACTGCCTGTGGGTCATTGAATTTAATCCTATTTACATGGGAACAGAGCTGTTGCTTTGGTTCCTGTTCCACACCACTGTACCCTCGCATTCCAAACACTTTGTCGCTCTTTCCAGCGCATTTCTTCCTTTTACTTTGCAGTAAAAGTGCTGCCTTCAAACCACCTGTGCTACAATCTAATCAGATTTGTCTAAGTGTCCCGAGAAGATTTGAGAGGAAAGGTGCCACAAAATTGCTGGGAGATCCAATTAATTTTGTCTTAGAACACAATCTTACGTGTAAACACAATAAAGGACCACACTGTAATAACTTTCAGCCAATTATTTTAGGCTGTTGGAATGACATCGGTTGTAATCTTAGTGATTAAATGGACTGAAGTACAACATATTGTATTGATTAACAGGGCACAGACCGTGTACCTGACTGGATTCTCAACACACGCCGATCCAAAATTTCTTTAAACTGTTTTTTTTAATCGTTCTTTTCTGAAGGCAATTACTTAAAGGATACAACTCCACTGGTTTTAAGAGGCCTCTAGTGCCCAGCTTAATTGGCCATCCTTCACTTGTGAGATCAGAGTATGAATACTAGCAGGTTCAGTATGGCCTACACACGTGTAGTTCCAGCGGGGAATCATTATCAGTAATACCGGCTCAGCTTCCCTTTCAGCAGCCAGGTACACAGAAGCTCGTGGCATAACCCTAATTTTGGCTTGCCTGAAATTTGCTCACGAATAGACGAGATCAAATCTGGAAACTTCTTAATCATCCCCTGGACCCGAGTAAAATAATGAACTAGTAAAAGGTTGCAATTGCCCCAGTATACTTAAGGTAGGGAATAGCTAAACAATGAACATCAGGAAGGTTCTTGCTGGCCTACTGTCCTGTATTGAGTTTGCTGATCTCAACCAAGATGGCAATTAGCTTGTGGCTATCTACACCAAAGGGTCAGATTTCCATGCCTCTGCCTGGATGAGAGCTGAGGCAAACGGGCTTTAAATAAATGGTGGGTGGGATTCCCTTCCTCATTCCTGTTGCCAGCTGCTTTTAGCAATGTGGAAATAAGGATGCGAGTCGCGAGTACACACAGCACCTGTGAATTTGCCAACACCATGGAAGAGGGTGAAATTTAAGAACCTCTGCTATTTTCATGGAGTCATGCCTCTTTTAGTAGGCCACATGGTTCATGGAATCTCAGAGGAATTGGGAACCATGGGGAAGACCTAGTCTGGAGTCAGGACCCTTTGACAGTAAGTTAAAAGGGATTGCCAACTTTATATGTCATAATATAATGGTCTACGGTGAGTTAAATATGTTTATAATGAAGTGACTGATGATGAGGCTTTGTTCAGAACAGTAAGCGACCATTAATTTACCAAGCACTGTAAACGTGGAAAAGTCTTTGCATGCAGTAGAGTACATGATCCACTAGATAAAGGGTGCGATTCAGCCATCGCATTGTACCCAGCACAGAGCCAAGTGCAACGAGTGAATCCCAGGAGAACACCAAATCGGGCTTTGTGCCGGGCCAATCTGGACCATGCCTTCGCTGAGTGTGATCCAGATAATGATATTTAAATTATCAATTAGGGCCATTTAAATATTTGGACTACATATTTACCCCATGTCCGGGAGTCAATGCCAGCGCCTGCGAGGCCTCAAGCGTGAACGTTTAGCACTGGTTTCCACATGCATGAAACAGGCGTGATGGCAACTCAAGGGGTCTCGCAGGCCATTAGAACACCCCCCCCGGGTGGTCGGGTACAAGGCTGGGTAGTACCCTGGCACTCCCCTGGAACCTGGGGACTGTCAGAATGGCACCCTGGAAATGCTACCACGGCACTGTCAGGGTGTCTGGGTGGCACTGCCAGGGTGACAATGCCAAGGTGCCCAGGTTGGTACTGCCAAGAGTCGGGACCTGGGGGGCCAGGCCCATGAAAGGGGGTTGAGGGGGCTGAAGAAAGGTTGTGCAGTTGTCGGGACTCATGTGAACAATCCCTGGGCTGCCTCCAGAGATCAAGATGGAGGCCACCCACAACCCAGGAACACCGCAGTAAGAGGTCAGGGGAGAATTGCAGGTGGACTTTCCAGATCGGGTGTCCTGGAGGGGGTCCATCTTCCAACCTCAGAATATTCCTGAAGATCCATATTTATTGTCAGCAAGTCAACCTTCCAGTCTCAGAGTGTTCCCAGAGATCTATCTTCATTATCAGGAGGTCACTCTTCTTCCTTCAATAGTGGATCGGTGATGTTGGCCGCCTTCTCTGTGTGGTACCCAGACACAATGGTGGAATATGCACCATCCTGGCCTGCTCCTCTGCTGAACACAGCACAATTAATGAGGTCAGCGCTGGAAAATTTGTGTGTTCCTGCCAGACGCCGCAGCAGGAAGCAATCCACGTTCCAGTTCCTACAAGGTCACTTAGTTTCAAATTAGGAGAATTCCGCCCTGTGTCATTTGCATGCTGTGCTTCAAGCTTTTCAGTGATTGCTTGTTCAGCCTTTAACGTAGTGCAACAGATGGCCACCCTGTTCCACGATTCCAGAGGCTTTAACATAATCAGCCCGAGAGAATACTGGGCATGATTCTGACAAATTAACACCAAGTGTTGCCGACAGCAGGGAATTGGAAGAGTTTCCCACTGGCATTGGGAGTCCTGTAGAATGTTGAGTTTTCCACTGGCCTTGGGAGGGGTACAGCCTAAACTTGCTGACAGAACCCCCTCCTCAGAGATCAGGGTGCCATTTTAAAAGTGGCATTGATCTCAGAATAATTTTGCAGTGCCCCTCCAATCATTGGCAAGGCCCCCCCCCCCCACAAATTGCTGGTAAGACCCATCCCCATCCTGAATCACTGGTAAGGCACGCCCCCTCCTCAAGTGAATGACACCCCGTTATGGGCTACAGAGGGAGGATCTGCCACATGACATCCATCCAGGGATAAAACCCCAAGCTGAGCTCCTCCAGTCCACCCCAAGCCCCCCAACACAGAGCTGCCTTCAAGGAGCCCCTCGGCACCCTGGAGGAATGCCCAGAGGTACTCACCCAGTTGTGGACCCTCCCTGCGGAGTCCAAGGCGCTAGGTTTCCGCTTGTAAAGAACTGCATTCATTCACATCAGTGTGACTCCCAGCTGGCGAGACTGGAGTATCCCAGGAGGCCGATGAATCGGGCTTTCTGCCCGATAATCACATTAAAATGAATGTAAAGAGGAATTCCCATGCTCTCGACCGCTCTGGGCGAGAACTTGATCAGGGCTGACGGGAAGCTGATCAGGGCCCGCAGAGCCAGCTGGGAGACTAGTAACTGGTTTTACACCTGGCGAGAATCCCATTTTGGTCCTCTCACCCAATTCAGTGGAACATCACGGTTCCCGCCTGGGGCAAGCGGCCCCAGAGAATTGTTGGCACAGTTGTGCAATGGAATCTCATGGGAATGCGCAGGTTGCAGCATGCTGCACATGCGCAGCTCCCAACGCACCGTACATGCGCTGTTCCCAACACGCGCACATGTGTAGTTCCCAATGCGCTGCACATATGCAGTTTCCAATGCGCCGCACATGCGCAGTTCCCGATGTGCTGCTCATGCACAGTTCTCAACACGCTGCACATGCCCAGTTCACAACTTGACGCACATGCGCAGGTCCCAATGAGCACCGCACATGTACAGATTCCAGCATGCCGCACATGCGCAGTTGCCAATCCATGCCGCACATGCACAGTTCCCAACGTGCCACACATGCGCAGTTTTGAATGTGCCACACACGCGCAGCTCCCAACATGCCACACATGCGCAGTTTCCAATGCACACCGCACATGCGCAGTTCCCAATACATCGTAGATGCACATTGTATTTCGAAATCTGATAAATTCTGAAATCTAATACACACTCGGCTCCAAGCATTTTGGATAAGGGATGCTCAACCTATAATGGATTCAGCTCAGTAGTAGTTATTGATGTATGTGCCAATGGGATTGTGTGGTTTATTTTAATTGACAATTTGGTGGGTTCCTAAGAGGATTTTTTTCTGAAGAAGTTTTTGATGGCTGTTTATTTTGATAGTTTTTCATCACTTAATAAAATTGGAGTTTGAATAGCTGTGTTTTATTGACAATTCTATGAAGCTCTGAGGAGGATTAAGTTCAAGTTGAGTTTGAATGAATGTTTCTTTATTTTGACAGTTCCATATTCTTAAAGATTTACCAATGCTATAATATCCCTTTCTGTCCTCATGGATGTTGGGTGAGTGGACATGGGAGGCATGAAGGGGTAGTGGATATGGAGGTGGCTTGGGTTGGTGAGACACAGTGAGGGCTACAGTGTCCAACAGCCTTGCACTGAACTGGTTCAATGTCCCATTGAATGGTACCATGCCTGCCCAGTCGACCCAGAGACTGACGCACCTTGGCATCTGCCCTCCCCTGGTTCTGCCTCCGCCCTGCTTCAGGTGGGGCCAGTCCTGAATCAGCCGACCCCCACCACCCTGTGATGAAAACAGTGTGGGCAGGTACTGTCAGGCAGCGGACATGGTTACAGCATCAGAAAATAACCTGACTCGCAATTCCTGCCTTGTAAATGAAAATCCAGGCCAAGAAGTGCATTGATGTCAGGGGAAAGAGAGAACCGACTTGGATGTGGTACTGCCCAAGGTCGAACAAGGTTGAATGCATGGTGAAGTCACAGAAATGCACATGAAATCAGTACATTCACCAGGGGAGGAAAAGTAGAAACAAAACTGCAAAAGATAAAATCCTCATCACTAAAAGTCTGTCAGCTCCATTACTCAGGGATAACATTGCCAGCCCTAGATCTTGCCTTCATTTTGATGAGGAAAGTGCTGCACCTCTGGTGCAGGGGATCAGAATTTGGTCAGTCACGTCAGAATTATACCTATTCCAAAATATGCAGGGATGAAATGTCAGCTTACTGCCCGGGTGTGGATCAGCCACCTGATTCTCAGAGCCTTTGAACAATGCAACATGGTCACTGTAATTTCAAATCATCCTTGGGGACTGAACCCAGATACAGCAGCTTTGACCATGCGTGTTATCATTATGGAGAACATTTGCCAGACATCACATAGTAAGTAGGTTTACAAGCTACGAGTGACAAGATAGATCATTTTTTTATTTATTTGTTAACCTTCTTTCCATTTCACAGCTGTACAGTGTTTACAAATCATAACTGTGCAATTCTGACCTTGCTGGATCTCAGATTAGCAGGTTGGCGAGGCCAAGCGGGGATACGAATGGAACTATCTCCCCCTTCAATGTCGCTCGGTATAAAATGTGAGATCCGATTTCAGTTTAGAAATTTGGTCAAGACTGCCCAAATTAATTATACCAACAGTGGAACTCTTCAATTTCTATCAGAGATGCCCTCATCTGTCTGGCCTGTATCCCTCCGGGCGCCGAAGCAAGAAAGGGCAGCATCCTTGCACATTATAAAGTGCTCGAGTCTCAATGAAATTCAGCCCAAGGGCACTTAGCAATTTGACAAAGGAAGCCGTTTTCTGTCACCAGGTTTTAAGAACTCATGACTCATTCTTTGAAATGGTTCCCAACCAGCCTCGCAGCAAAGTTATGCTGAAAAGTTAAAATAATTTCAGACTCGCTTCCAACTCTTTTCTCTGCGAAACAGGAGGAAAGATTTAAGCGAAGACTAGTGGCAAGCAAACGTGCACCAGAGCAGACATGAACTAATTCCAGATGTGTTTTTGGTGGGGGGGGGGGGGGGGGGGCTTGTGCCGCACACATGCTTTCTACCTTGTCATTATAAAAAACGAAAAATTGTTCACCGCAAAGAAGAATTCTGCTTTTTAATGTTGGTCCCGGCAAGTTAAGCCCGCTACTAACTTGAGCTTGCGTTGCTAATATTGTTTGTTTGCCCACATTTTACATGAGCTTATACAAAAAAAATCTTTCGTTAATATGATCTTTCCCAACCACAAGACATCAGAAACGCTTTACAATCTACAAAATACTTTTGAAGTGTGGTCACTGATAAATATTGGCCAGGACATCAGGGACAGCTATCCTGCTCTTCTTCAAGATAGCGCAGTGAGGTTTTTTACAGTTACGAGAGGGCAAATGTGGTTCAGTTCAAGAAGTCATCTGAAAGACAGCACCTCAAATATCGCAGCACTCCCTCGGCACTGCCTTGGAATGACAGCCGAGAATTTTGTGCAGAGTCTCTGGACTGGCCCATAAGCCACAACCTTTACAGGATGTGACAGTACTCCCTACTGAGCCATGGTTGACACATTCCAGATACCTAGTTAATGTTGTTTAACTTATTACTGACAACAGCTACAGGAAAGGTGAATAGCCGGGACAACAGCAAATTACTTCAAATACTGTAAATCTAAAATAAAAAGTGAAAATGTCAGGAATATTCAGGATCGCTGGCAGCATCTGGTGAGACAGAAAAAGATCTATGGGGCTGGATTCTCCGTCGGCGGGATCCTCCATTTCGCCGGCAGCGCACTCGCGCCCGCGGATTTCCCCACGGCGTGGGGGTGCCCACAATGAGAAAGACCTTGGGCTGGCTGCCGGGACACAGAGTCCCACTGCCGGCAGGGAGGGGCGCCGCACCGGAAAAGGGGTGCGACGGGACAGAGAATCCCGCCCATGACCTTTCTTCAGGATTTTAAAAGATGACTGTTTAAACAAGTCTTCTTACAAAGCTGTGAAACAGCACTTGACAATGTAACACATAGAAGCCAGGTAAGCATTTGAAAAAGTACCACATAAAAGACTCAACAACAAAACTCATGGAATAGGAGGGTCAGTGTCTGCTTGGATCCCACCACGTACTCCATCTTTTCCCCAAGCCCTCCATGCAATCTCATGTCACCCTGGCTCCTTATAGCCCTGATGCCAACAATGCTCTACCCACCTATCCGCATGGGTCCTATGGCCCCCATGTCAACTCAATGTCAATGCATGCTCTCTCACCCATCATTTTTCCTCCTCATAACCTTCTTGCCAATTCATGGACCTTCCATACCCATTCACCCAGTATGCATTATGTATAGACCACTGAACTCTACAGTAGCAATGGCATGCGTGAAACTGTTTAGAAAAAAATACCCTTCATAACAACCCTATAAAAGTGTCAAATCATTCAGATCATGAAAGTATCAATAACAGAAGCTTTCAGGACTTCACACCTCTCATACTTATGCAAATAATTGAGATACTGCGAAAAAGAGATCAACAGAAAGAACAACTTATAATAACCACATAAAATGTCAATCAATCAAAACTAACGTTCTGTTGAGCTATATAAACAATCTCCCACTCACATAATCCTTTGATGGGTCTGTGCTCTCAGCTAAACCCATCACTGATCTGATGAAGGAGCTGCGCTCCGAAAGCTAGTGATTCCAAATAAACCTGTTGGGCTTTAACCTGGTGTTGTAGGGCTTCTTACTTAGCCAAACCCGATAGTGCATATGCATTACGCGCACGCTTATCCTGCAAGTGAAAATTAGAGATGCCGGGAATGGGGGCAGGAATCAGAGCAAGGAACATGGCAATTGGGAAGACGGAACATTTTGACAACCCTTCCACCCAGCCCTTTGTGGGGGGGGGGGCCTTAATATCAAGGCCAATGCCTTCTAATGAGAAAAGGAAGATGCAAAAATTAGATAGGAAAAACTGAAGAGAAAATGGACACCAAACAATTTATCATCAAACCCAGTTAAGCAACAAAGAACACTACTAATCCAAGAGCCTGATGAAAGAACTCAATGGCTGAACAGAGAAATGAGAACCTCTGAAATGGCTCTTGGTGGAAGTCTGAAGATTTGTGCCTTGTACTTATCGTTCTGGGCCACTTATGAGGGTGTAATACTTCAGAATAAAAACAATTATATACAATTCTTTTGCAGGATTTAAGCCAAGTTTGCTCATATAATTCCTCTTGCAATATCCGCATTGAAACAACAGTCCTCAAAACTTCAAATATCATGCCTTAATGTTTACTAAAGCAAAGGCTTCCTTCAAAGAGGAAATCTCTCACTACAAAGGAATGAACTTTTAAGAAAAATTCCCCAATGTTCATCTTTTCTGGAGCTGGGGGCTCACACTGCCCTGAGATGCATTACAATGATAAACATATTATATAAATGCACAAAGTTGTTGTTGATATTGTTCCAGACACTGGCTGCCCACTGGTACCTCATTCAATTACCTTCCTTTTGTGTGGAAGCTGGGAGAGTAAAGCTTTTGGACAGCTTATTTTTGTCACTATAGGGGCGGCACGGTGGTGCAGCGGACCCGGGTTCGATCCTGACCCTGTGTCACGGTCCATGTGGGGTTTGCACATTTTCCCCGTGTCTGCATGGGTCGCACCTCCACAACCCAAAGATTTGCAGGGTAGGTGGATTTGCCACGCTAAATTGCCCCTTAATTGGAAAAAAAGAATTGAGCACTTCAACATTTTTTTCCCCTAAATTTGTCGCTATCAATCATGTCCGAAAAGGTAATTCTCTTCTCATGCCCACTCTTCATCTCATCTTGCCCCCAATTCTCACAAGCTGTTGACCACCCAACTTCCCTTCCAATGCTAGTTGACATAGTAACATGTTCCCTTTAAAGTAAGTGGTAAGATGGGAGTGGGGGCTTGTGGTGGTGAGGAGGTAGTTGAGGGGCAAAGGCATTAGGGCGGGATTTTCCAGCCCTTCCCGCATCTTCCCGTCCTGTCAAAGGCAAAGCCCCAGCCAGAATAGGCAAGCTATGAAAAACACCATAAATATCGGCAGGACGGAAGATCTTGCCAGTGGCCAATTTCACTCTACTCTGCCACCACAAAATCCAGCCCACAGGTAAGGGAGGCCTAGAGACAAATTAGCTTTTAAAGAAATGGTTGGTCTTGGAAGAAAAAAGGGAGTTCCCTTTGCTGATCAGGTTTGACAAGTGCACCCTGCAAGGTTCTGTGCAGGAAGTTACCAAGGCTCCTTAAGACAACACTTCCAGACCCACAAACACCTACCATCCAGAAGGATATGGGCAGCAGATAGATGGGAAGAGGTATCAGTGTACAACCAGTGTCTGTAACAAACCATCGACACTGGTTGTATATTGTCAGGGCCGATAACCTTTGAACTGCATTAAATTGGCTGAAGACTATCTTCTTGGAAATGCTGGGGACCTCTGGAGGAGGACGAGATGGATCATTCATGTGGCACATCTCGCTGAAGATTGTGGCAAAATTCTCAGCCTCATCTTTTGCACTGATGTGCTGAGCTTCCCCATCATGAAGGATGGGAATATTTTTGGAGCCTCCTTCTCCAGTCAGTTGTTTTATTGTCCACCACTATTCACGGCTGGATGTGAAAAGATTGCAGAACTTAGATCTGATTGCTTGTGAAATCACTCAGCACTGTCCTCAACCGCTCAAATCACAAGCCCTTCATTCCCGGGATCATTTTTGCGAACCTCCTCTGGATCTCCTCCAAGGCCAGCACATCCTTCCTTCGATATGGGACCCAAAACTGCTCACAGTATTCCAAATGGGATCTGACCAGGGCCTTATACAGCCTCAACAGTACATCCCTGCTCTTGTATTCTAGTCCTCGTGAAATGAATGCTAACGTTGCATTTGCCTTCCTAACTGCCGACTGAACCTGCACGTTAACCTGAAGAGAATCCTGAACTAGGAATCCTGAGTCCCTGTGTGCTTCTGATTTCCAAAGCCTTTCCCCATTTAGAAAATTGTCTTTGCCTCTATTCTTCCCGCCAAAGTGCATAACCTCACACTTTTCCACATTGTATCCATCTGGCATTTCTTTGCCCACTCTCCTAGCCTGTCCAAGTCCATTTGCAGCCTCCCCGCTTCCTCAACACAACCTGTCCCTCTGCATATCTTTGTATCATCTGTAAACCTAGCCACAGTGCCCTCAGTTCATTCTTCCAGATCGTTAACGTACAACGTGAATTAGTGTATCCCAACACTGACCCCTGCGAAACACCACTAGTCATCCTCTGCTATCCTGAAAAATATGCCTTTATCCCCACTTTCTGCCTTCTGCCAGTCAGTCAATCCTTTGATTACAAGTCCATCATTCCCAGGATCATTCATGTCAGTACCTTGCTCCTAACACCAATAGCTCTTTTCATATTTAGCAGCCTCTTGTACAGCACCTTGTCAAAACCCTTCTGGAAATCCAAATAGACCATTTCCACTGGCTCTCCTCTGTCTAACTTTCTGGTTACTGCAATAGGAGAATGAGGGATATGCTAGGCCATGAGGTTACAGATTGTGGTTGAGTACAATTCTGTTGCTGATGATGGCTCACAGTCCCTCATGGGTTGCCAGTCTGGAGTTGATGGAACTGTCTGAAATCCATCCTAATTAGCACAATGGTGGTGCCACACAACTTGATGGTGAATATGCTTAATGTGAAGATGGGATTTTGTTTCGGCAAAGACTGTGTGGTGGTCACTCTTACGAATGGATCGATGCATCTGTGGCAGGCAGGTTGGTGAGGATGAGGTTAAATATATTTTCCCCAATCAATAGTTGCCACACCATCTGCTGCACACCGTAACAGCTATGTCCTTAAGGACTCAACCAGCTTGCTTAGCTTTGGTGCTACCAAGCCACTCTTGGTGATGGACATTGAAGTCCTCCACCCAGAGTACATTTTCTGCCCTTGCTGCCCTCAGTGCTTCTTCCAATGGTGTTCCAACATCGAGGAGTATTGATTCATCACCTGAGGTGATTGATTCATCACCTGAGGTGATTGATTCATCACCTGAGGTTTCCTTGTCCATGTTTGACCTGATGCCATGAGACTTCATGGGGCCGGGGTCGTTGTAGAGGACTCTCAGCGCAGCTCCTTGCTGACTGTATACCACTGTGCCATTGCCACCTCTGCCTAGGTCTGTCTTGACGATGGGATAGGACATACCTAGGGATGGTGACAGTGGTGTCTGGGACATTATCTGTAAGCTATGATTCCGTGAGTATGATATGTCAGGCTGTTGTTTGACTAGTCTGTGTGACAGCTCTCACAAATTTGGCACCAGTCCCCAGATGTTGGTAAGGAGAATGTTGCAGGGTACACAGTGCTGGGTTTGTCCTTTCTGGTGCCTATGTCAATGCCAGGTGGTCCGTCCAGTTTCACTGACTTCATAGCCATTTGATACAACTGCTAGGCTGTTTCAGAGTCAGCCACAATGCTGCGGGTCTAGAGCCACATGTGGGCTGGACCTGCCAAGACGGCAGATTTCCTTTGCCGATGGACATCAGTATTGGGATACATCAGTATCCCAAGGTAATAAGACTTGACACTTTAAGAGGATGAGAACATTGGAAAGTTAAAAAAGTTTACCACCATTTACTGAACGCTTTTGCTTCTCCTGATCCACAGGGATCTTGTAATGTAGTTACCCATGCTGGGCGTCTCCCAGCCTAAGATATCCCTCCTTACAGGTTGACCTGACAGGCAAACCAACATTGCTCACCAGCTCAGGCCTCTGATTTAAACTGCAGTTGAAACCCTATGACATCCCTCCCAAATCACTGGGAGTTTAAATAGATGTTGAAGAACGTTGATGAAAATGAACTGCTGTGGAGTTATATCCACAACAGCAACATGCTACAAGTCTGCCAACGTTCTTTTCAATATATCATTTTAAGAGTTTTAAAAAGACAAATCTTTATGGTTTAAAATGGAGTGTGATTTTTATGTAGTGCATCTAATAGATCAGCATATTTTTATTACATGGAGACTGAAGATAACCAAAGATAATAAAAGGATGTTTAAAAATGCATTTTCATGCAGTGATTAAGCAGTTACTACTGGATTTGGTACCATGGAATTGGCTGACTGCCTGCTTTAATATAACAAGAGAGAATGCATTCAGTATTGTAATACGGAATACTCCTTATTGAATTAATTTTAACTCAATTATTTGATTTATGAGACCAGGTTCTGCCGAGTCAATTAGCAAAGATTTGAATATGGCTTCCATCATCTCTGATACACTAATTAGCAGAAACAATAAACATAAAGCAGAAAGTAACAGGAGGTACTGACACAGGAACTGCTTTGAGTTACAGTCTAGTTTGGTCTCAGGATCAATCCCTCATCTGTACTCAGTAACCTGATCTTAGCTGAGGTAATGATAAGAGCTCAAATTGATTTCAGGAGGGAGAATATCATTCATCCATGGGTTCTGTCCTTGCTATTCAATGCCTACCCTGAGAAAATGTACATATATTGGCAGCATTGGCCTTACTGATACTGACACATGAAACACAGTTACTTCATAAGTTTAAGTACCCCAAAAAGAGTCATAACCTTTAAAAGGTAACATAGGAAAGTTGGAGGGGAGAAAAACACACGTTTCTATTCAAAAACAACTGCATTCAAGCCAACACACAAAGCCAACTCTGTTGTAAAGCTGAACCACCTACAATCTGAATGATCCTTTTAGCCCCAGGAAATTAATTCCTTACGTCTTTAATTACATGTAAAGGATTTATTTATGTTTTCTTGTTCAATGCTGTTCGAGTTCCGTGGCAGTGATACAGGTCTGAACAGATCTGTTTGCTTAAGTTTAAATAAATATCTTTAATTTTTCTCTTGTCGCACGCACTCTTCTTTGCTTTCAGGGCCTTTTCTATTTAACCTTCAACATAGATTGAGAGAGGTGGATACGCAGCGGGACCCTGGTGTCTTTGTGCATCAGTCGCTGAAAGTAAGCGCTCGGGTACAGCAGGCAGTAAAAGTGGCAAATTACATGTTAGCCTCCATAGCGAGAGGATTTGAGTACAGCAATAGGGATGTTTTATTGCAATTTATCGAAGTGCTGGGTGGATTAGGTGAGAAAAGCTGTGTGAAACGTGCCAGCTTCACAAATTCCTTTCCTCGGCTGATTAAACAGCACCCTGTGCAATGTCAGAGTGCTGGAGAAGATCTCGCAGCCAACCTGGAACTGCCACCTGGTATCTGTCACGCCATGTCCCTCATCACCTGGGGGATATACTCACCTCTGCGGCCCCAGTATGGTCAACACGACTGGTTCTCATTTTTGAAAGCCAGTAGTAATTCACATAGGTGTGATGGCGCGCCATGCACAGGGGGGTGGGGGATCCAATGTGGGCAAACATTATGGTGTAATGCTGTTAAAGAATACAAAATTTGTGTTTAAAAAAAAGCCATGGAAATGCGGTTCGCGCCCAGATCCAGCCAGGCCGGGGGTGGGGGGGTGGGTGTCCACTTATCGAGGCCCCACGTCTTCTCGCAGAAAATAAAGGCACGGCAGTCGCCCGCTAACAAGTTTGAGCAATGCTTATGCTGCACCCGCTCAGGCAACCCCAGCCGGCTCGCAACAATGGCACTGATAACAATTAATATTTTGGAACTTTTAGAAAGAACATTTGCACCCTGGGGCTACTTTAGAACTGTGCAATCTATTCAATTGCTCTGGGTCCTGAGTGCATCCAATGCGTTTATTTATAAATGTTAAATAAAAGTGCACAGATCTAACATTTTTTAAACTCATAACAAAATATTAATTGTTTCACTTTCATTCAGTAACACACTTCCTGAGGCATTTGCAACTCATGATGTGCTTAAAATCAAGAAACCGATCAGAAACCCTCTCCTTTTCCTTAACTCTACACAATTTTAAACATTTTTCAACTGTAATGTTTTATACATCAGCACAACGATAACACACTACTTAGAACAAATAAAAGTAATTCAGTCGTTGTCACCTGTCTTGTCTGATAATAATGCCAGGTTTGCGCCTATTTATTTCCCTGACTCAGTTAATTTTCTCAAAGCAAACTGATGGCCTTCAATGTCTGTCATAATAAAGAAATCGTTCACTGCTCCTGGCAATAGCTGTCCTCTCTTAATCACATCTAAAGTTCTTCTGGGCTTTCAGCAATGGTGTATCAATCTCCCTCCCACGCACAGCATTCTACCCTGACTTTCAATCATAGACAATGCATGTACTGACCACATATTTGTACATTCAATTCTATTGTCTAGCTTCCATTTTGGATTCAGGTCACCTTTTCTGCAATGCCGCACTCTTCCAAAGGCAATTATCAAAAGCCAATATATCTTATTTTAATTCTTTAAAATCTTGCAATATGTGGCATCAGTGTTGCTGATACTGACTGTATTCTCTATTCCGTATTTCCATCTAAAATCGCCAAGTGATTCTACATGTTAGCAAAAGACAAGCATACATCCTGGGTTCTGAATAAGAGCACGGAATATAAATCCCAGAAGATTATCAGTAAAATATGCGTACAAGAGCACAGCATGTGTACCGCATAGAATTATGTTGCTGGATTTTCATCCACGAGGTGGATAGTGGGAGTCTGGAAATCTCCTGGCTTTCCAGGTTCGCTGGGGGGGAAAATTACACCAAAGATGGGACTTTCGTTCCAGGAGGACGGGTGATCTGCCCTCAGAAAGATTTTGCAATCACCCACATGGACTGGGGTGGGTACCTAGACAGGCTGTTTAAGAGGTTCCTCTCGGTGCTCTGAGACTTCATCCCAATTGTATTTATGACAAATCAAAATATAGCCCTCTCATCCACCATGTTACATTGATGCCAATTCATGACATTGCATGCACCCCCCCCATGTTAACCAATGCCCCTTCACCCCCTCAATTGCCCCCATTCTCTTCATGCAAAGCTTACAACCCTTCCATGCCTATTCATCAACTATTCACTCCGTACAGCCCAAATGAACTCTATCGTAACAATAGCATTTATGAACACTCTTTAGAAAATGCAATAACTTCCTCTTTTCTTAAAAAGAACTCATTTCATTACAGCCCTTTAAAAGTGTCAATTAGCGAGACCCTTTAAAGTATCAATATCATAAACTGCAAACACTTGACACCTCCAACTTGTGCAAATATACACTGTGCAATTGAAAGAATCGATCACAGAGTAAGAGCTGTCAATGAAGCAATGTCTTCCCTTAGGTGCAGTTGTTTCAACAGTCTAATGGATGTTTGGACTCGGCCAAGAATGCAAATCCTTTGCCAATTGCAAATCTATAATATATTTTTATCAACTCTTCAGCCATTGGAAACACTTTCTCTCTATTTATCCTAAACCTTTCATGATTTGAAACACATCGAACTGAATATCCTCTTAATCTGCTCTGGACTGCCTTATCAGCTTTTGTACTGTACCATAAAAATGCTACAAATCGCCTCCTGGAATGCTGATGCTGTCACCTCCGTTTTTAGATAATTTTGAACACAATTTCTCAAACACCAGGAGAATATCGAATATCCATTGTTTGCTTGTCATGAACTTCCAAGTAGACAAATTCATATAGATGTCATTTCACAAAGCATTTGCATCTGAGAAAATCAGTGTCAGGATGTATGGAAGTAAGATGCATGAAAGGGATCCGTAAACTGATCTTTGGAATGGCTGCAAAATCAAAACCTCAAAGCAGACAGATGCATACTGAGCTTGGCAGCGGAGCTGACATTTTAGATTGGACTACTACTAAAAGCCACTCATCTGGTGATCCACATGTCATTACATTCTAAAATATTGGACATAGTACACCAGAATGTGTGTAATGCACCCAAGCGATCCAAAAGTGCAGAGAATGAGCTAAGGAATCTATGTGATGATCAGACTTGAAATAAATAAGCCAAAGATATGCCAAGCCATGCAGGAGAAAAGAAGAGCACACTAGACATACTGGGGATCAAAGCAGAAAATGCTGGTAATAGCCAACAGGTCAATTTGTATTTCGGCTCTAAGTCAGGACAAGATATTATACAAAAACACCATTTAAAAAAGAAACAGCAAGGGAAAGGGGAAAGTCAAAACGCATGAAATTGGCCCTTGAATTGAAAGGAGGAACCTATCACCCAACTGCCCACTATTTTTAATGATGTGAAGATGCCGGCATTGGACTGGTGTGAATTTACCCGAGGAAGGAGCAGTGCTCCGAAAGCTACTGATTTGAAACAAACCTGTTGGACTTTAACCTGGTGTTGTAAAACTTCTTACTATTTTGAATAATCATGGAAATCATGTTTACCCACCAAAACTAGATCTTTTTATTCTTTCGTGGGCTGTGGGCATCGCTACCAGGTCAGCATTTGTTGTCCATCCCCAATTGCCCTGGAGAAGGTAGTGATGAGCCACCTTCTTGAACCGTTGCCGTCACAATCATAGAACCATCATTTACATGTTCATAAGACATTCCTTTGTTTGCAATTTAACTACAGGCATTAGCCTACTTATTTTAAATGAGCTAATGCCTCTACTACAATATAGAGCCAAAGACATTACATACAAACACAAGAAACATACGTCTGTGAATGCTGCATCACTAATAAAGCAATCATTTGCAGGTGATGCAAACTTTTCAATCCCTGCAACAGTCCCCACCTCCCATCCTTTCCTACCTCCTTCTCAAGACTCCCATGTATCCTTTCCAATTGACAAAACTTTGTTTGCTAGAGCAGAGAGTGAATATTAGCAGCCAAGCTGTTTGAACACGCGAGGCATCATAGCTTCATCCCACCCGATGTCCACGAGCATACATATTTTTCAGTAGAGATCACCGAGAAGGGTTCAAAATACTGACATTTCCCCGCCAAAGGCAGTGGGAACCTGGCTTGGTTGGTTCAATACGGACCGGGAATTGAACCCGGGACCTCCCAAGCCATTATGGATGAGGTTTTCTGGTCCTGCCCGCCACGGGGCTGGAAATTTCCGCCTGAAGTCAGCTGACCTTTGGCGGGTCCATCAGAATTTCTGTCCCGCCCGTGACGATTCAAGAGGTGGACAGGACTGGAAAATCCCACCCTATCCCACACCACACAATACACCTGCCCATTTAGTCAAAGGAGGAGACTTTTTCATTTCAATTAATTCACTTTGCAGGTAAATCTGTAGACTTGTCAATTAACATGGTATTGTCCTCCCTGCGTAGGAGGTACTTTGCTAAGTAAGAAGTTCTATGCGATTAGCAATGTCTAGTTTTATTCACTTGACTATTTTGACAGCCAGCTAATATTGCCTGCAGCTCTTCGCCTGAGATTATGTTGGAATATTTTTAATTTAGTAGCATGGGATAATCAGTGCTATGTGAAACAGCTGTCAAAAAAATCCCAATATTAATCATAAAAGTTAGCTGAAAAACGAAATCTAACTGGTTCATTACTGAAACAGGAAAAATTTGAGACAAGAAATAATTATTTAAGGCTGACTTCAATTTTTTTTCTTAATCTGCGTGTTAAAGTAATAATATTCCTTCCTGTAAAGGGAGCAGGCAAAGACACATCCAATCGTTTTCTGACATAAAATGGCACTGAGAGAGGGCAAAGAAGATTCACGAGAATGGTCCCAGGGAGACGAACTTCAGCTATGATGATAGACTGGAAAAGCTAGGACTGTCTCCCTTGGAGAAAAGGAGGTTGAGAGGAGATTTGACAGAGATGTTCAAAATCATGAGGGGACTGGACGGAGTAGATAGGATCTGGACAGAGATAAGGAAAAACTGTTCACACTCGTGAACGGGTCGAGAACGAGGGGGGAAAGATTTAAGGTAATTAGCAAGGGAAGAAAAAGTGATTTGAAGAAAAAACCTTTTCCTGCAGTGAGTGGATCTGGTTGGGAGTGTGGTGGAGGCAGGTGTCTTGTTTTTATGATGCAGGACAACCCAGCACCATTGCTGTCAACTAGCTTTATTAATAACACACTTTCTTTCTATGAACACACAACTGCAGGACATCTGACCTTCGACCCCCAGGTCAGGTGCCCCCATGTAGTTCAGAGTGTACCGTATTGTATCTAATACTGGAGTCCACAGCCCCAATCAATTATTATCATGACAGCAGGTTCATTTGAAGCATTCAAAAGGGAATTTGACTGTTACCTGCAAAGGAAGGATGCGCAGGGCAAATGGTACTAAGTGAATTGCTCATCCAGCGAGCCGGTGCAGACATAATGGGTTGACTGGACTCCTTCTGCACTGTAACAAATTCTGTCCTAAAGAATGTGAAGTGGCTATAAAAATATTTTAAAAGCACCTTTAACGCTGCTATGGTGAAACATCCTTCACAGGCAGTTTATCAAACCAAGTTTGTCACTAAGCTTCATAAGGATATATTAGGGCATGTCACCAAATGCTTGTGAAAGAGGTAAGTTTCAAGGAGCGTCTTAAAGAAGAAATGATAGGTACGGACACAGAGGGGATTAAGGAGGGAATTTTTGTTCATCCAGTATTGGATGACAGACAAACAGTCCGACAATTTAGAGACACTGGTCGAGAGAGGTGGTTGAGAGGTACAGCTGGGTGTTATCAGCATTCATGTGGAAAATGATACATATATCCCTGAAGGGCAGGCAGCATGTAGATAAGAAACAGGAGGAATCAAGAATGGGATCTTTGGCTCATGCTTGTTTATTACTTTCAACATAACTTTTCCGTCCTGTTTTGAAAGGATGTGCTTAAAGACAAGATGCAGGTTTTACATTTTCTATTATTTTTCACTCTCCAATGATCAAACCTTTGTAGCAAGAGAGTACAGAATAACTTGCAGAATTGTTTTTTTGCTGTACTTTTAATTTCCAAGGGAATTAAGGTATCAGTTGTAAAGTCAATTGAATCAAATAAGTCTTGACTAGACTTCCACTAATCAAAGATTACTGCAAACTGAGAGAAGCTGACGAAAAAGAGGTAACAATGTTGACATAATTCAAAGCTGAGGTGACATCATTCAACTGAAACTCAAAATATGGATTTCTGTTTAAACTAGTGAAATGTGCAAAATACAGTTTTGTTTACATAGATCATATTTTTGTCAGTCCGTTTACATAACAGGTGAGGACCTTGAGATGATTGTTATTACTAAGGAGGTAGTGCTGGGCAAGCTAATGGGGCTAAAGGTAGACAAGTCTCCTGGCCCTGATGGAATGCATCCCAGAGTGCTAAAAGAGATGGCTAGGGAAATTGCAAATGCACTAGTGATAATTTACCAAAATTCACTAGACTCTGGGGTGGTCCCGGCGGATTGGAAATTAGCAAAGGTGACACCACTATTTAAAAAAGGAGGTAGGCAGAAAGCGGGTAATTATAGGCCAGTGAGCTTAACTTCGGTAGTAGGGAAGATGCTGGAATCTATCATCAAAGAAGAAATAGCGAGGCATCTGGATGGAAATAGTCCCATTGGGCAGACGCAGCATGGGTTCATAAAGGGCAGGTCGTGCCGAATTAATTTAGTGGAATTTTTTGAGGACATTACCAGAGCGGTAGATAACGGGGAGCCAATGGATGTGGTATATCTGGATTTCCAGAAAGCCTTTGACAAGGTGCCACACAAAAGGTTGCTGCATAAGATAAAGATGCATGGCATTAAGGGTAAAGTAGTAGCATGGATAGAGGATTGATTAATTAATAGAAAGCAAAGAGTGGGAATTAATGGGTGTTTCTCTATCAATCAGTAGCTAGTGGTGTCCCTCAGGGATCAGTGTTGGGTCCACAATTGTTCACAATTTACATAGATGATTTGGAGTTGGGGACCAAGGGTAATGTGTCCAATTTTGCAGACGACACTAAGATGAGTGGTAAAGCAAAAAGTGCAGAGGATACCGGAAGTCTACAGAGGGATTTGGATAGGTTAAGTGAATGGGCTAGGGTCTGGCAGATGGAATACAATGTTGACAAATGTGAGGTTATCCATTTTGGTAGGAATAACAGCAAAAGGGATTATTATTTAAATGATAAAATATTAAAACATGCTGCTGTGCAGAGAGACCTGGGTGTGCTCGTGCATGAGTCGCAAAAAGTTATTTACAGGTGCAACAGGTGATTAAGAAGGCGAATGGAATTTTGTCCTTCATTGCGAAAGAGATGGAGTTTAAGACTAGGGAGGTTATACTGCAATTGTATAAGGTGTTAGTGAGGCCACACCTGGAGTATTGTGCTCAGTTTTGGTTTCCTTACCTGAGAAAGGACGTACTGGCACTGGAGGGTGTGCAGAGGAGATTCACTAAATTAATCCCAGAGTTGAAGGGGTTGGATTACGAGGAGAGGTTGAGTAGACTGGGACTGTACTGGTTGGAATTTAGAAGGATGAGGGGGGATCTTATAGAAACATATAAAATTATGAAGGGAGTAGATAGGATAGATGCGGGCAGGTTGTTTCCACTGGCGGGTGAAACCAGAACTAGGAGGCATAACCTCAAAATAAGGAGAAGTAGATTTAGGACTGAGTTTAGGAGGAACTTCTTCAGCCAAAGGGTTGTGAATCTATGGAATTCCTTGCCCAGTGAAGCAGTTGAGGCTCCTTCATTAAATGTTTTTAAGGTAAAGATAGATAGTTTTTTGAAGAATAAAGGGATTAAGGGTTATGGTGTTCGGGCCGGAAAGTGGAGCCGAGTACACAAAAGATCAGCCATGATCTCATTGATTGGCGGAGCAGGCTCGAGGGGCCAGATGGCCGACTCCTGCTCCTAGTTCTTAGGTTCTTGTGTTCTTATGTTAAACATTCAGAGCTGGATTCTCCGTTTCTGAGACTAAGTGTTAACGCCAATGCAGTATTCGTGGACTTTCAGGACAGAAAAACTGGCGCCGAACCTGCACCGATTCGACTTCTATTTTTTTTCTTAAATTTAAAGCACCCAATTAATTTTTTCCAATCAAGGGGCAATTTAGTGTGGCCAATCCACCTATCTGCACATCTTTGGGTTGTGGGGACAAAACCCACGCAAACACGGGGGGAATGTGCAAACACGGACAGTGACCCAGGGCCAGGATTCAAACCAGGGATCTCGCGCCGTGAGGCAGCAATGCTAACCACTGTGCTGCCCCTCGATTCCGCTAATATTGAGGGGCTAGCACCGGTGCCGCGTGGGACACAATCGATTCCCATGAAAAACAGTGCGGGATTCGCCGGGTCCATGATTGACACTTGTGAGGCTGAAAAGCTGCAACCTCACATACACAGTACATTCCCCTCACACACCTATCCCAGCCAACAAGATGGCACTGGAGCGTGCCCATACAGCTGATGGGTTGGCTGGGGCCAGAGGGGACAACAACACGACCCGTGACACTAAGTTCACAGTGGGCTGTCAGCGGCATGCACAGCTGCATGGCTGCCTTGCCGACTGCGGCAATGATGTTCCATACCCGTCCACTCTGAACCCACTGCGCACCTCCTGGCCACCCCCCATTATTCCCCCATGGCCAGCGCCACAACAGTCAGCACACTATGGCGCTGTTGGACACTTTCCGTACCCCCTCTCTCTCCCTCAGTAGCCTCGACGCTGGTTTCACGATTTTTAAAAGCAGGGGCCAGGCCCGCTAATGATATTCAAATTGTGTCTACTGTACGTACGTTTCGGAACGCATTGACGCCAATGTCGAGGCGATGGTGAACTGCGATTTGGAGTCAAAGCGGTGGCTGCTGCGATTTTGGCATCGGAACCGATTCTCTGCTCAAACGTATTTTCCGATTTCGGCATCTGCTAATGGAGAATCCCACCCTCAATCTCTCCACCACAGAAGCACAGTGACAGTAGAGTGTACGTACCATCTACAAGATACACTGAGGCAACTCACCAAGGCTTCTTTGACAGTCTCTTCCAAACTCTTAACCTCCACCAACTTGAAGAACAAGGGCAGCAAATGCATGGGGACGCCCATCACTGCAAGTTCCCCTCCAAACTATACACAATCCTGATTTGAAACTACATCCTCCTTCCTTCACTGTTGCTGGGTCAAGTCCCAGGAACTCACTTCCTGACACCACAGCACTGTGAGTGTACGTATGCCACATGGCCTGCGGTGGATCAAAGCAGCAGCTCACCACCACCTTCTCAAGGGCATTTAGGGATGGGGAATAGATGATGGCCTAGCCAGCAACACCCACAACCCGCAAAATAATTTTTTTTAAATTATGAATGTAGCGGAGGCGCTCCAATAGCTTGGTGGTAAACTAGGGAGATCACAAGTTTGATCTCAAGCCTGTATTTGAATAAAGAAAGACAGACTTGCATTTATGAAACACTTTTCATGACCTCAGGATGTTCCAACTTGCATTAGGGCCAATTAATACTCATATAGTTTTGAACTATAGTCACTGCTGTAACATCAAAGACGCAGCAGATATCAAGCATCCACAAATAGCAATGAGAGAATTAACAGCTCTGTTTTGTTTTTCATGTGATGTAGGTTCAGGAAATAAGCATTGTCCAGGTTACCAGAGAGACAAATGAGATGATTTTGTGAGCATGTGTGCCTAGTGGGGAGCCATATTTAAACTTAATGATGGAAAATCATGAGGAATGTGTGAGCCGGTGATTTCCTAATGAGCATGCTTGACAAGCAAGACTCCCTGCGAGTAGTGCACACTAGTAACTCTGGCCCAGATTAGACAAGAGAGTGAGATCCCATTGTGTGCAATTTGCATATAATTTCCAAACACAAGTCTCTTGCCACAATAATATGAATTGCAAACTGAGATTAAAAAGATATGCCATCAGTATAACATTTATATTATGCATTAAAAACTCAAATGTGCATGAAATAGGTGCAACAAACTCCAAATTCAGAGACTTGCCTTGTCTCAAGCAACTTGGTCAAATAATGTAAATGAGACTCAGATGTCTCTGATTTTTTGCTTGAGTGAGTTATTTAAATGCATAGCTCTTCTAAATGTTTACGCAGATTGACTTGGAGAGGACACTTGCATACAGCTACGGTAGCATAGTGGTTAGCACTGTTGCTTCACAGCTCCAGGGTCCCAGGTTCGATTCCCCGCTGGGTCACTGTCTGTGCGGAGTCTGCACGTTATCCCAGTGTCTGCGTGGGTTTCCTCCGGGTTCTCCGGTTTCCTCCCACAGTCCAAAGATGGGCAGGTTAGGTGGATTGGCCATGTTAAATTGCCCTTAGTGTCCAAAAAAGGTTAAGAAGGGGCTACTGGACTACGAGGATAGGGTAGGTACGTGAGCTTGAGCAGGGTGCTCTTTGTAAGGGCCGGTGCAGACTCGATGGGCCAAATGGCCTCCTTCTGCACTGTAAATTCCATGATTCTATGTGCTTGGACTTGTGGGTTAAAGTGAAAATTACCCGGAGCCCAATTTCGTGTTTATCTCAGTCCTCCCAGTTCAGATACATGTTAACATTGGATAGACATCCAAAATCAGACAATCAATTTTTATCCCAGAGAGTCTCTGAGCCAGCTTCTGTGCTTCATAAATATGTTTCCGGTAACTCAATGAGACAAATTATTTGTACGTCAACCTGATTACATAAACCAAGGTTCTCAAACTCTTTTTGTAGACGGTCTCCTTTTCAAATGGATTAGCAGCCATGAACCCCGATCTAATTTGCAACACAATACTTGTCCTTTTTTAAAAACTTATTTGTTCATTCGAATTCGATATTGCCGGCTAGGCCAGCATTTATCGCTCATTTCTTTCTTTTTAAAATGTTTTTTGTTTTTTTTAATGGGGAAATTTAGCGTGGCCAATCCAGCTACCCTGCACATCTTTTGGGTTGTGGGGATGGGACTCATGCAGACACGAAGAGAATATGCAAACTCCACATGGACAATTACCCGGGGCCGGGATCGAACTCCGGGTTCTCAGCACCGTGAGGCATCAGCCACATGCCGCCTTATTGCTCATCTCTTTTTAAAAATAAATTTAGAGTACCCAATTCATTGTTTCAAATTAAGGGGCAATTTAGCATGGCCAATCCACCTAACCTGCACATCTTTGGGTTGTGGGGGCGAAACCCACGCAAACACGGGGAGAATGTGCAAACTCCACACGGACAGTGACCCAGGGCCGGGATCGAACCTGGGACCTCGGCGCCGTGAGGCAGCAGAGCTAACCACCTGTGCCACCGTGCTGCCCTTTATTGCTCATCTCTAATGGCCCTTGAGAAAATGGTGGTGAGATGCCTTCTTGAACCACTGCTAACCATTTGGTGTAGGTACAACCATAGGGAGGGAATTCCAGGATTTTCATCCATACATAATGAAGGAATGGTGATATATTTCCAAGACAGAGGGCAAGATTCTCCATTTCTGCAACTCTGTTGACGCCAATGCAGAGTCCGTGGGGGGCGGCATGTGACACAGTGGTTAGCACTGCCGCCTATGGCGCTGAGGACCTGGGTGGGATTCTCCCTTACCCGGCGGGGCGGGGGGTCCCAGCGTGTTGGAGTGGCGTGAGCCACTCCGGCGTCAGGCCGCCCCAAAGGTGGGGGGGGCCAAGCCCTCACATTGAGGGGCTAGGCCCACGCCAGAGTTGTTCCCACTCCGCCGGCTGGTGTGAACGGCCTTTGGCGCCACGCCAACCGGGGCCGAAAGGCGGCCGGCGTAAGTCCACGCATGCGCCGGAGCGTAAGCGGCTGCTGACGTCATACCGGTGCATGCGCAGGGGAGGGGGTCTCTTCCGCCTCCGCCATGGTGAAGACCAATGCGAAGGCGGAAGAAAAAGAGTGCCACCATGGCACAGGCCCGCCTGCCGATCGGTGGGCCCAGATCGCGGGCCAGGCCACCGTGGGGGCACCCCCGGGGTCAGATCACCCCGCACGCCCCCCCCCCCAAGGATCCCAGCGCCCGCCCACCCGCGCCGCCTGCTCCCGCCGATCAGGTAGGTGGTTTAATCTACGCCGGCGGGAGAGGCCTGTCAGCGGCGGGGTCCCACTGACCGGCGCGATTCCCGCCCCCGCCGAATCTCGGGTGGCGGAGAATTCGGGACACGGCGGGGGCGGGATTGACGCTGACCCCCAGCGATTCTCCGACCCGGTGGGGGGTCGGAGAATCCCGCCCCGGGATTCTAATCCTGGCCCTGGGTCACTGTCCGTGTGGATTTTGCACATTCTCCCCGTGTCAGCAGGGGTTTCTCCCCCACAACCCCAAGATGTGCAGGGTTGGTGGTTTGGCCATGCTGAATTGCCCCTTAATTGGAAAACAATAATTGGGTACTCTAAATTTATTTTTTTTAAATTGGGGGAAAAAAGTAATTGGGTACTCTAAATTTTAAAAAGAATGCAGAATCCGTGGACTTTTATGACAGAAAAACTGGCGCCGCACCTGGACTGACTGTTACCGTTGAGTGGCTAGCACCGGACCCCTCAGGCAAGACTGGTTCAGGGCACCTCAGAGCGCCATGAACCACAACTCTTTGAAAAGCTGGTCCAACTCCATGAAAATCGCCGAGGACTAGGACGTGCCTATTTCCGCAATGGATCAGGAATGTAGGCTCACCACCTGAACCAACTCACACCCGTAAAAGTAACTCTCGAAATTCAGAAACTCCCGGAATGAACCAATAATCCTGAAATCGGATCCCAGTCGCCATGTATAAAGTGCTCCCGAGTCACGCTGAATGGTTAAAATCCGGGCCATTATCCAGTAATCTAGTGGCCTAGGATAATGTCCTTGGGCCAGGGGTTCAAACCTCACCAAGGTGGACTTTAAGTCCAATTCAATATGTTTGGAATATACCGCTAATCTCAGCAATGGTGACCATGAAACTATCATCGATTGTTCTAAAAACGTATTTGTTTCACTTATGTCCTTTAGAATGTGAAATCTGCCACCCATACCCAGACTGGCCTACATGTAACTCAGAATCGGCAGCAATGTGGTTGACTCTTAACTGCCCTCGACAGTGGCCCAACAACCCACTCAGTTCAAGGGTCATTAAGGATGGGAACAAATGCAGGGCTTGCCAACAGACACGGCATCCTATGAAAGAATTTTAAAAAACATTTGGGCACCAGTGACATTTAACTCTTCTCCGCTCTCAATTATGTTTATCTGAGGAAAACAACATATTTTCATGATCTACAACGCTGCTGACGACCTGAAGATCTACAAAATGAATTTTGAAGGTTTTCTTCAGGGAACATTTGAGAATTAATCTACTGTCTATAGCTTGCGTTTTTTTTATGTCAGAGGCAAAGCTAATCTCAGGGAAAGAGGAAAGAAGAAGTGTTACTGCTCTGAGTTACTGCTCTGCCTGCACTATTTATAATGAGGAACTGCAAACATTTCCCAGTACAAACATCAAATTATGATTTTGCCCAGAATAAATTTCAAATCACATAAAAACAAATTAAAAAGCTTGCTGAATTCATGTTTGACATGAAAACTATTCCCAATTTTTGAAAAATGTCAGACAAATGAATTTAGTGACAGAAAGCAAACACTCTGTGCTCCTGAACCACAGGGCCACCGATACTTGTACCAAACTCAGATCTTCAAGTGCTCCCAAGATCCAAGAATACTTTATAAATCTGTAAAAAAAAATGATAATTTCTCCATGTTGTCAAGTCTTAGAAATCTCCGCTGTCCTGCCAATTCTGCAGAACCACAATTCCTCAGGAGGGCCAGGACGTCCTTCTTTTAACTGATGCAAAATTTCACAATCTCCTCCCCAGAGTCCAGCTAGGTGCACAGTACTTATCTCCATCTGATGAACTGTCTGTCAAACTGATATGTATCCCGGGCATTAAAAAAAATGAGCTGCTAGGCATCAGCACATAGAAGTAGAAAAGAGGAATACGATGCATAAGTAAGAATATTGTGTTACGATCTCAGTAGAGACAAGTAACTTTTTAAAAAGAAATTTGAACTCCCAATTATCTGAAAGAATTACACCACAAAACAAATGGTTACTGTACAAGAGTTAAACAAAACAGATGCTACAAACCTAATACTATATTTCATAAACCACACTTGAAATCCTAAAATCTTAACAAACCCCCTCAAATCTTTGATCTGCAAGCCATTCACAATCTTTGGATATTGATTTTACTAGGCTATGATCATAGAATTTACAGTGCAGAAGGAGGCCATTCAGCCCATTGAGTCTGCACTGGCTCTTGGAAAGAGCAACCTACCCAAGCCCACACCTCCACCCTATCCCCATAACCCAGTTACCCCACCCAACACGAAGGGCAATTTTGGACACTAAGGACAATTTAGCACAGCTAATCCATCTAACCTGCACACCTTTGGACTGTGGGAGGAAACTGGAGCACCCGGAGGAAACCCACACACACACAGGGAGAATGTGCAGACTCCGCACAGACATTGACCCAAGCCGGGAATCGAACCTGGGACCCTGGAGCTGTTGTGCTAACCACTATGCTACCGTGCTGCCCACTAATGGACAGCTTCCACACACCCCCAGCTGGCAGCATTGTTCCATTCATCTTCCTTCACTTGAGTAACTTTGAAGTGGTCAGCTGTGAAATTAATCACAAGGTTTATAAACGTCAAGTGTTGATTGACAGCTTCTGGACCACTTCAAACAGAAATAAGTGGTTTCCAGTCTTCTCCTTTCACAGTTGAGTGACTTTGAAATGGTCAGCTGTGAAATTAACAGCATTTACTCCAAAAACATCTGAGCAAGGCAGCAGCAAAGATCAAAATGAAAAACAACCTCCTCAACAAACTTGCTGGCTCTTCATGTGGTGCAAATGCTCAAACTTTAAGGACTTCAGTTCAAGCCATTGTCTACTCTGTGCCAATATGGTAGAACTCATCCCATGCCAGTCTTGTAAATACCCAGCTCGACACAACTATGCGTATTATCCAAAGTACCCTCTGATCAACTCAACTCCCCTGGTTTCCAATCCTGAGCAACATCCAGCGCCCTCACATAAGGAGGAAGATTGAAGGTTTAAAACAACCCAAGCCTGCCGTTACAGAAGGTCTTTACCAATGCACCTGCTGCTCACCTTCCATCACACCAGCCTTTATGGCTAAGACGACAGTGCCAAGGAATAACAGCAGAGGCTCCGTGGCAGCAGAAATGGAACCAACACACCATTAAAAATCAGTTCCTCATCACAGATCCCACAGCCCGCCCACTCAGCTTTAACCTGTCACGCCAACATTGGACACTCCTCAGCTATTTCCACATTGGCGCAGCAAACAGGAACAAGTGGGGCCTTGCAGGGAACCTGGACTTCAACTGTGGTGCACCCCAATCAATCACCCACATTAATGAAGACTGTCCCCTGACAAAATTCATCAGAGGGTTCGGAGAGCTCCATTCAGCCACAGCAGAAGCCAGTGCCTGGCTTGCTGATTACCGCACACGCTAAAAAAACAATTGTTTAAAGTTCTCTCATTTCCAACTCTGACTTTACTAAGTAAACATAGGCCACTTTTTGAGTTTGTAATTATTTTAGGTTTGTTTACCAGCTTTTCAAACCAAGAGTGCAATCTTCCCAAAAGGGACCAAAGCGAGCGAGTTTAGCCTTGTGTTTCCCGGCACTTGCAGTGCTGAGAAACCCGCATTGAATAAGGAGCCTAAACGGGGCATGCGCAGCCAAGGCCGCACATAGCCCTGTTTTTTACAATGGGGAGCTCAGCTCACCGTAACTCCCCGTTGCAGCGAGAGATCAGGACGCCATTTTTAAATGCCATCCCAATCTCCGAGGCCCACAAAAAAAATCCCCGACCTTCCCCCAGCCCGAACACAACATGAGAGGGACCCCCCCCCAGCCCTCCCCCCACACCCACAGTGAGCAACCCTAGCCCAATCACGCACATGCAAAAATGCCAGCTTGGCACCCTGGCAGCACCCATGCCATCTGTCAGTGCCAAGTGGCACTTCCAGGGTAGCAGGCTGGCAATGCCAGGGTGCCAAGCTGGCACTGCCAGGGTACCCAGGTGGTACCAGCAGTGCTTGCCACCACTCTGCCCAAAGGGCATGCAGCTGAGGGCCTTCAATTCCCTTGGAGACCCCCACAAGTGCCATTCCAACTGGTCCCCCTTTGTGGTGACCAATACAAAAAGGCGCTCATCTAAGGTCCCAGAGGTGAAGAGATTGAATCTCAATGCCTCAGGTACCTCGGGAATCTGCACATCATAGTAAGGCTTACTGCCTCGCTGTAATATGCAGATTTGCCAAAACCTGATCCCGCCCAAAGCGGGGTCTCCCAGCTTTCACTGGCCAGGCTGCACCACGGCGAGATGCTTTTCTGGGGCAGCGAGAAGGTCACGCCCATAGACTTAATGGTACAGTTCTAAGGAGTGTGCAGGGACAGACGAAGCTCAGGGTTCATGTGCATAAATCTTCGAAAGTGACAGGACACATTGAGAAAGTAACTGGCAAAACCTATGGGATTTTGGGTTTCATAATCAGAGATATTGCGTACAAAACAGGACATTTCGCTGAACATTAAAGGGAGAAAGTAGAATATTTTCCCACTGCCCAACCAATGGTAATTTAGGATGGAACGTAAATGGGCTGAGAACCTAGCAAATCTGGGCAACACCCCATTCTGGCAAAGTTTTTGAGAGGTTTTGCCCTCTCACAGCCCAGGGATTTTGAGTGACAAAAATTAATGTCAACTGGAGCTACAGATATGCAACAAAGACTTGGCACTCCGTGTTGAATGGAGAATTGTTATTGTATTCTTTATGAGCTAAATGTCTTTGTCAACTCATGCGGGAAGGTTAAGATACGGAATGTTCCCTAACTGGGAGCGTGTTTCAAAGTGTGTGATCACATGTCCAAACACCGGGCACTCTCTACTGAACAGCTGTATTAACGGTGTGTTCTAGATCAATTTCTCCAGAATGAATTATTTTGTACAGAAATGAACATATTCTGATTTAAATTTGTGTTGAACAAACCATTTTAGTGGTTGGATGAGCATTGGTATGTTAACCTAGTTGCTGTCTTTACGTTTTCCTTCCAGGATACTCCCGTTATCCCTTTGGTCTATATATTGATGGTCATTTTGAGCATGTGAGGATCTTTAATGATTCTGTCCTTGTCCGCACCTTGCACCCACACACGTGCTCAGTTAATTAAGCCCTTCTTAACTGTAAATCACTTGGATTTTCTGATTTTTAAAAAAAACACTATATGGAGATGAACTTGATGTTTTTAAAACAATTATGTTTTTTAAAATTATGTTCTTTTTCCAGCAGGTACACTTGAATTCACCATAATTCAATCAACAAGTCACTTATTAGTAAAAATAAAAATATTGTTTGTTGTTGGCATCTTTCCATCTGTGGGAGACATAGGGAGTAGACCATTCCGCCCGTTGAGTCTGTTCCGCCATACAATTAAATCACGGCTTATCATCTACCTCAACGCCACCTTCCCGAGCTATCCCCACATCACTTGATGTCATAGTATCCAGAAATCTTATTGATTTCTGTCTTGAACACGCTCAATGTTTGAGCTTCCACAGCCCTCTGAGGTAGAGAATTCCAAAGATTCACCACCCGCTGAGTGAAGAAATTCCTCCTCATCTCAGTCTTGAATGGTCTGTCCCATGTTTTGAGATTGTGTTGCCTGGTTCTAGAAACATCAGCCAGAGGAAACATCCTACCCACATCTACCCTGACACACCCTATGATGCGCTAACAATTGCACACAGAAACACAAAACGGTACAAAAGAGGCTTTATTACCGCGAGATGTTATTCCCTCAAGTGGAGCTGTAAAATGGCAGCTCAGGAGTCCTCATGGATATTTATACTGCTCCCTGTGGGCGGAGCTAGCCGGCAGGGGCTTACCGACAAACTATGCAGGGGCTTACCGACAAACCTGTAATAGCAGGTACTATTGTACATCCCCTAATAGAGGCACACACATATAAATACAGTGGTATTACCACATCCTATAAGAATTTTCTAAGTTTAAATTAAATTGCCTCTCATTTTCAAACAATGGGCTGCAGCCTCAGAACTTTTGTGAGGTTCAATGAGACCATCTATTGTACTTATTTGGGAGGCAGAACAAACCAATTCTAGAAAGGCAAAGTCTGCCACTAGTGCCACATATGAAGGTGTGCCTTGCTGATGGGGCGAGGTTATCTCTGCTGACGTCTCATTTGCCGACCTAGCTTCTGATTTGGAGCTTCTGGAACCACCTGTTGTTATGGTGTCAGCATCTGCCCACAGCTAGTCAGCGAGTGACGTCATTCAAATCGAGCATCACCTGGAGTTCCCCATTTGTCATGATTGATGTTGAGGACTTTCATTTTATAGCATCCTTGAATTGGAGCTTTGGCCACCCTGCTGGTCTCTTGTCATAGGCTGCCTCCCCATTTGCACATCCTTGGAGATGTGGCCATCTTCTGTCCTGGGCACATACCCAAGTCCAAACTATGAAGCCTTTTTTGCTTCATTAGCACAAGCATACTTGGCGTGTTTGTCTTAGAAAACACGGCTTCATTCGTGACTTTGTCTTTCTAAGTGATGCCAAGGAAGGCGGAGGTGGAAGTTATTGAGCCATTGTTCTTGGTAGGTGTATTTTCTCCAGGCTTTACTCCCATTCAGCAATCTGCTGAGGCTATGTCTTGTAGATAAACATCTTGGTCCTTGCTTTCCCATGCTGGTTTTGTTAGCCGGTCAACTTGGCCTTTCCAGTGCATGTGCTGAGCTCTTCATCTAGAGACAGGTTGTCTTGCCCTTGGATCCAAGGTACCAGAATTTGCTGAGTGTTTCCAGTGGTATGTTGTTGAGTCTGATTTTTCAGTGGAGGCACAACATCCTGTTCCATAACTATAGTTTACCCTGGTACTGATGATGAGGAAGAACATGACGCAGGCATGGGATAGAGGTCACAAGAGCTTTTGGAGATGGACTTCTGACTGGGTAACTAGTGCAGCTTCATCAGCATACAGAAGTTCCCTAGTCACAACTTTGTCACATGTTTGTCTTGACTTTCAGTCCATTTTTATAAATAACTTATGAACAAATAAAATGTGGAATTGAAAGGATCCAAAACATGTTTCACAACATTTTAATGACTTTTATTGATGATTTTAACACTTTCTAAAATCTTTTTTTGTACGAAGTTACACCCTTCTTCTTTTCCTACTAATGTTGAGTTTTGATTTCATAAATACCATTCATTCTCTGGTGCTTTTTTGAAGTATGAATTTGCCGTGTGTGCCTAAACGTGTCTTAGTCCAACTTCAATACAATTGTGCTTCCAGTAATTGAATAGCAATCTAGAGCAAGGCCAAAACAGGTATTACCTTCTAACCAAGGAATGCTGAGGCAAACTGTCACCCTTACTGCCAATTTAGCTGATGTATGTCAACACAGTACAAGTTGAGCATTGAGAATTGAATTTGGTAGTTTCTCAGTCTGTGTAGATCAACTGAGAACGTTAAGAAATGGCTGTAGGGTGGGGGGGCGGCATGTGGCGCAGTGGATAGCACTGGGACTGCGGTGCTGAGGACCCAGGTTCGAATCCCGGCCCTGGGTCACTGTACGTGTGGAGTTTGCACATTCTCCCCATTTCTGCGTGGGTTTCACCCCCACAACCCAAAAATGTGCAGGTTAGGTGGATTGGCCACGCTAAATTGCCCCTTAATTGGAAAAATAAATAAATATATAATTGGGTACTCTAAATTAAAAAAATTGCTCCATTTAATAAGATCATCTTTGATCTCTATTTCACTTTCTTTCCCAGTCCCCTTAGACTTTAATTTCTTCCCTGGGTCAAAAGATCTGTCCATCTCAACGTTGAGTAATAACTGAGTGTCCAGCACTCTTTAGTGGAGAATTCCAATGATTGAGAGCTCCCTGAGTGAAGAAATTCCTCTTCATCTCAATTTTAACTGATCACCCCTTTATTTTGGAACTATGCCTCCTGGTTCTAGACTGTCCCAACAGTCAACAATCTTGAAGGATAGTTGCCTTCCAGGAGAAGTTTTGTATATGGCATAATCATATATTACCTGGGCCCACAGAATTATCGGTACAATTACCTCTAGCTTGACTATGGCACTTAACAAGACATAGCTGTATCTTCCCACATACATATTGAACAACTGTTCCTTACAGACACTCGTGAGAATTTCGGGGACAAATGACTTTGTGCCATCAGTGAAAAGATTGGGTAATTTCCAAATTTTAACTACAGTAAACAACTTTCTGAATTAGAAAAGAGAAGGAAAAGGTGGATGTAAGGAATATTCAGTTTGTTTATGCAAGTTGAATGGTGATTCCAAGAGGAAAAATATTTCCTCACCGAGATGACGAGTAGAACAATGGGCAGAATTTTACATCCCCCCCCCCCCCCCCCCCCCCCCCCCCAACCAGCGTGTTTGTAGGTTCTGGGGTTTGAGGGAGTGCATACATTTCCTCTGGTCTTCCCACCAAGCAAAAACCTTACCATTTTTATACTGGGACAAATGAGGCCCAGACTGCCACCTTCCCCCTTCCCCCAATTCAGGTCCTTAAGTTGTGAATTAATGATCACTGAAGAGCTTTTCTGGCCCAGCCTCAATTTCAGACTGGTGGGAGGGGTTTAGGGGCAGGTGCAGCCCTGTGGGTCTCTGTGGGAAAGGTGAGAGGAGTACCTCCATTAATAGCCTCTTTTGAACTTCAAGTGCACACCGCTCCACACATTCTGGCTCCCGCCCCGTTCCCCCCTGCCCATTCCCCCAAAACAGCACCACCAACATGCCCAACTCTCTGTAGTCCTCTGAGCCTCAATTCCCCTCCCTACCCTGAGACCACCCACCCACAAACATATCTGGTCCTTGACTCCTGGACCTTTGACTCTCGAGATTGCTTCTAGTTCTATCCACTGCACCTTCTGGCACTAGAGAGCTGCTGGCCAATCAGATTGCCCGCCAGTTCTTTGAGGCGGGACTTCCTCACCACTGAGGGGTGGAAATCCCACCTTCGGACTATAACGCTCCACCGATGGCTAAATGGCTGCAGCGCAGCAAGTATTGGAGGATAATGTGTTGGCCACCAGCTCTTCAGGGGGTGGGGAGCGAGAGACCCCACCATTGTCCAAATCCTGGTCATTCATTTTGGGCAGCTAGGTGTCTGGCAGAAACCCATCAGCATGTTTAAGACTCCAAAGTACAATAACTTAAATTTCTGTGACATTACTCATGTATAGAGAGATGTCTTGGAGCAGTTCCTGCTCAGATTTCACGGATAAATTATCTGGTATTCATGGAAGATTCTCTATTGTTCTGATCATATCATGTTGCTAGTTGAACTAAAATGTGTATTGTATTTTTATCACAATCAAACACTATCTCTAGGTTTGGAATACTGAGCCTTCTGCATGTTTAATCATGTTGTACCTTGAGGGATAACTTTGGAATGCTGCAGAGTACAAGGTTGCTATTGTAAATAGGCCTTTCTATGAGCACCAAAGTACTTGATATCCATCACGAGATGCATCAATTTATTGGAAGAGCATATTATGACTTGTCACAGTGACTCATTAGAAGGAATACAAGTAAACATAGGTGGTTACTGGTCACTATCAATTACCAGTTTACGTGTAGACATGCTATTTTCAGAGAACTGTGAAATTCAGATTCAATACAACTGAACTGAGACTGTGAATCTTTCATGATTTGGTTTGGAACTTGATAGTTTAGAAGCTTTTTCATTTTTTCGGTGAGTATTCCTCAAGTCCCACCCGTCTGCCCTAATTTACTCCTCTTGCCCTCCTTTGCTACAAAAGTTGTGATATTAGGATACAAATTAATGAACATTTACCCTAGGTGTTCGGAAAGAACTAAGATTTTGAGCACTTTGATATGATGAGTACGACATCATGGCCTGTAACTCCCTGGATCCCCAGCAACAGATTTGGAAGGGTGGGGGGTGTACTCCGAAGATGCGCTGAGGAACTCCTCTGGCAAGTTCCCAGGTAAGGGTTTGCGTGGCAATTGCCCAGAAGGGCCAACTTCCCCTGGACAATTGTGCTGCACTGGGAACCATCCGAAAAAGCAATTCAAATCATTTACACTAATAGTTATTCAGAAAGAGTTAAAATAAATAAAAACACTTCCACCTTCGCTGTAACTGTTTTAAACACCTAGAAAGAGGCCCACACAGGACACCCCCCACACTCCGTAACCCCACCCCCTGACTAACCACCCCCGGGGTATTTCCAACCCCCCATGGGGTTTCCTCCACTTCCCCAACTCTCAGTTGTCTGGGACTCCCTCTCGCCAGTGCGTCCGACTCTTGCGTTTCCCTGAGCCGACCCACACAAACCCCAGCCTGACCCGACCCAATCCCCCTACAACTATTGCAACGTAACTTGAAAGGAAGGAAATAATTTTTTCTATGATATGCTGCCATTCAATATACATGTATAAGGGTCTTAAAGCTCATGTCAGAGAAGGCAAGAGTTTGACTTAGAATCTTTAATTTTGCTTTGAACATGGATATGAAGAGAAGATTAAAAATCTCAAATGATCACGAAACTGTGCATCAGCTGTATACATGTGGATTCCCTGTGGCATTGGTCATGATGAATTAGAGGGTATACTGTTTAATAACAGTGATAGTATACCAGGTAAGACACACAATTGGCTTTTTTGAGGAAGTTAAATTGTACTTGTATGGTATTTTGGAACTTTCACTGACATTGTGGGCAAAGTTTTATTATTCAATGAAATGCACAGGTGACTTGATCATCCTAATACATTCAGTATTCAGATGCATTCAGTTATTGTTGAAGCATAGAGCGGAATTCTCCAGCACCCCTGAGGCGGGTTTTCCCATGACGGAGGCGGCTTGCCATCGGCGAGATCTTCAGGTCGTGCTCAAGTCGATGGTGATTGGCATTCCTCGCCCATGCCACCATCAGGGAACCCACGGCAGGGGTTGACTTCTGCGGCTCGGGACAATTCCTGCCGGTCGTAAGGGCTGGAAAATTCCATCCATAGAGCCATTAAAGCACAACAGGAGGTCACTCAGCCTACTGAGTCCATGCTGGCTGTCTTTAGAGCAATCCAGCCAGCCACATTCTCCAGGCAGCTCTGTCCCTGGTATCCTTCCCCAGCAGGCCCCACCACCTTCAATTTGTGTTCACTGCCTATTCCTGGAAAAGTACTTGATGCACAACAGGTAGCTAGTAGCCCCTCGCCGTCTGCTGATGTTCCTTACCTCCATGCAGATTAACAAGCTTCGTCTGATCCAACATGGTCAACTATGCACAACACTAATTTGCTACAGTCCTTCAAAGAGGAGACCCTGCAATCCTTACTGAATCTGGCCTACACATGACTCGGCCCACACTACATACATGGGTAACTCTGAACACCCTCGGAAACTGGGGGAGGGGGGGAGCAATAAATACTAAACACCATATCCAAATAACAGCCGATATTTAAAAAAAATTATGATCAAAATGGAAAAATGCTCCTTTATTTATATTCATACAGAATTTGCCGCTCCATAAAGGAGTAATTGCAATCTGAGAAAATATCAACAGGACTGGCCCAACGGGCAATTTCTTGCATTTTAATCTTTCTACCGATCAGAAAGGTTAGTACTCGGGAACACATTCAGACAGATTTTTTATTTCTGTGATATAATGGCAGAAGGGAAACGATTGAATGTAAAAATTAACTCAGAAATGGCCCATTTTAGGGTAGACTCTGCAACAGAGACAACAGCCACGATTTTTCAGGCCAGTTCGATGTGGCCGCATATCCCTTAATGGCCTCTAACTCTCGCAAGAGGCCATTAACGGGATTTACTCCGGCGGGAACTCAGAACCCGATGTTCCTGGGCCCTCCTCGTTGATGTAGTCAGGTTCACGTCCAGCGAGGGTGTGAACATGATTGTCATAAATTTGAATTAATTTCAGTAAGCTTAACGCCATTGCTTCCAGGGATGTCAGATGTTCCCTCCCCCACCAGCGTGATGTCATGCCGGCGGGAATCCCTACTGGTTTCAGAGGTGAGTATGGCCCCCGGTGGTGATGGACGTGGCTGGGCAGTGCTCCTGTCACTGCCCTGGCACAATGACTGCCAGTTTGGTTTTGCCAAGGGCGGGGCCAGCTGGAAGCCAAATTGGGGCAGGGAAATTAAACCCTAATGCTGGAATTAGGGGGGGGGGGGGTGGAATTGAAGCCCTTATGCCAGTGATCAGGGGAATGATGCCCTAATGTTGGAAATGGTTGGGGGGGGGGGGGGGGCTTCACTTTCTCTTTGAAATTGGGCCTGCTGGTATCTTTATGCTGTCAGAGTGACATGCAAAAACACACCCCCCTGCTTTTTTTGACAAAGTGTCAGAAGATCTGAAGAGAAACCCTGGCTGTTTCTCTGGGGAGAAATGCGCCCATTTTCAGTCAGAACCCGACACTGCCATTTTTTGGGTAAATTCCGCCCATCCCACTGGCTGAGGGCACTTCACTGTGTTTTGACAGCAACAGGTTTGTGGTTCATTTTTGTTGCTTTATATTGCTGAGGCAATTTTTACAAAACACGTTTTGAAAAGCCCAAACTACACTGGTCGCTACGCGGCACACATTTTCAAATGTTGAGCCTAAATGTCCAACAGCAAGTGTGCCTTAAAAATGTTTTTCTTGGTAATATGCACCTCTTCCATTCAGACTGGATGAAAATGGTCTTCTTACAGGAGCCTCAAAAGAAGGTAAACATTTAAAGTTACTCAAGGCCTCTCACAAAAGTGTAAAAAATGCTTCACATACTCATATCTGTTTGAGGTGCAGGGATTTGTTAGGTAGTCAAATGGAGCAGTCATAGACTCACAAACAATACTGATATGAATGGAAGTTAATCTTCATTTCGTCAGTAATTGAGGCAGGACAAGATTGGAGTAAAATAAAACTCTTCTTTGCATGGTAACATGGATCATTATAACATACACCTGAACTACCAAAGGTTTGCATATTGAGCCGCACTGACACTCACCAAAATAGAAAAACGATTTGCAGCAATTAAGAGTTTTAAATTTCTGGCTCAATTAGTGAACCTTCCTGTACAAATGAGGTAACTAAGGTTAAATCTTTTGTTCATCCAATCAATAATTTTCACCACTGCCAACTGATATATCATGACTATTGTCAAGCTTCTTTTCTAAAAATATACAGTATGTGTGCTCTCTCAGGAGCAGTGCAAAAATAATGAGGGGCTTTTTTCTTCAACCTTTCCTGAGATTTCATCTCCCCAGACAGCAGTGTTGTGTCTAACGCCAACACAATAGGGCATGCTTCTCCGATGTGCCCTTACAGGCATTTTCCGCCTACCCCATTTATAAAAAACACTCTAGCTCCACAACTTTCGACAGGGTCTACACCTTACATTACAGAGCACCCAGGCGATCTGTTCTTCTGCTGACAAAGCAGAGACCCTGGAACATCAAGGGCAGCGCTTGCAGCAATTATTCTGTACCTTTAGGAAAGAAGTTAGCATGCCAGTTATCATCAAAAATCTCTTCATGACCTAGCTGAGAAAATCAGTTATGGACTGACACTTCAATACCATTCAAAGAATCTCTTTATCTGCTTTGGTGCAAAGTAATTTGATACTGACAGAACATTACCTTCAGCCAGCTTCTCTGTAAACTGTGCTTTTCAATCCACTTTGTGCAGTTTTTTCCCCCTCTGACCTTGGTACGTTTTTCTCCCCTATACGCTGACTATATACGTCTGAGTGACAGCACATTTTGCTATCTTGCCCAAGTGAATATAGTCCAGATTGTGAAGATGAGGTGGCTTATATTACATATACAGGTAGTCAACTCACTAATTTAATGCCTCACAATATCACAATTCAAGGGATGTGAGCTTCACTCTCTAGGCCAATTCTTATTGCCCATTCTAGGTTGCCCTTCTTGAACTGCTGCAGTCCATGTGGTGTAGGTACACCCACAGTGCTGTTAGGGAGAGAGTTTGACCTAGCTACAGTAAAGGAATGGCGATATATTTGCAAGTCAGGGTGGTGGGTGGTTTGGAGAGGTACTTCCATAAAATGTATCCACTCCCCTTGTCCTTCTAAATAGTAGTGACCATGGGTTGAGAAGGTGCTTTCTAAGGTGCCTTGGTGAGTCCTTACAGTGCATCTTGTAGATGGTACACACCGCTGCTACTGTGCGTCGGTGATGGAAGGAGTGAATGTTTGATTGCGGATGGGATGCCAATGAAACAGGTTGCTTTGTCCTGGATGGTGTCAAACTTCTTGAATGTGTTGGAGTTGAACTCTTCCAGGCAAGTGGCAAGTATTCCATCACACACCTGACTTGTGCCTTGTAGATGGTGGACAAGCTTGGGGGAGTCAGAAGGTGAGTTACTCGCTGCAGAATTGCTAGTCTTCGATTTGGTCTTGTGGCCATCTTATTTATATTGCTAATCCAGTTAAGTTTTTGATCAATGGTACCCCTCAGGATGTTGATGCTGGGGAATTCAGTGATGGTACTGTCATTGATTGCCAAAGGGTGATGGTTACATTCTCTCTTGTTGGAGAAGTTGCAAATATTTCTTGTCATTTGTCAGCACAAGACTGGATATTTTCCAGGACTTGGTGCATTTGTACATGGACAGCTTTATTATCTGAGGAATTGCAAATTATGATGAACATTGTGCAATCATCAGTGAACATCCCCACTTGTGATCATAGGATGGAAGGAAGGTAATTGGTAAGCAGCTGCTGATGGTTGGGCCTAGCAGTCCCCTGAGGAACTCCTGCAGTGATGTCCTGGGACTGAGTTAACTGATCTCCAACAACCAAAACCATCTTTCTTTGTGCTAGGTATGTCTCCAACCAGTCGAGGATATTCCCCTTGATTAACTCGAGTTTGTCGAGGGTTCCTTGATAACACACTCGGTCAAATGTGGCCTTGGTGTCAAGTGCAGTCACTCTCACCTCATCTCTGGTGTTCAGCTCTTTTGTCCATGTTTGAACCAAGGCTGTAATGAGGTCAGGTGCAGAGTGACCTGACAGAACCAAAACAAAGCGTCCACAAGCAGGTTATTGCTGAGTAAGTGCCACTTGATAGCAATCTTGCTGATTCCTTCCATCAATTTACTGAAGATTATATAACATGGGACTAAGATTAAAATTTTCCAAGTCATGTTACCCACCATAAAGTGGGCAAGTGGAAATCCTGGTGTTATAACCTGCCTGCTTACCACTGGCTGGGGACTAATGGCAACCCACAATCCTTTGGGAGTATGAGCCAAGGAGGGGGGGGGGGGGGGGGGGGGGGGGGGGGCGGAGAAATCATTAGCAGATTCCCTGCATGAATAAAGCTGGCCAGTTTGGAACCAGCTAGAGAGGAGTGAACAGCAAGGGAGTCGCTGCTGCTGTTGTGTATATATATAAATATATATGTTATTGTAAATAAATGTTATTTATTTCTATCCTTCAACTCGTGCTGGATTCTTCGTGGCCCTCACAAAACCTGGATGCACTGTTCATTTTGAGCTAGACAGAGGCGGGCACTTTGTAACATTACACACGGTAACATCTCAGTGTGAGTCCCCACGTTGACATGAAGAAAAACCGTAGGGGGAAGAAATCAATTGGCAGGAAAAAAAACATTGATTTGTAGTCGGCAGAGCCGGAGGACAAATGATCTGGCTAATTCAGAAAAGATTGTACCGGTCATTTGAAGTTAGCACTGAAAGTGGCAGCACAGGCATAAGGAAAAGTAAATATTTACACAGTTGAAGAAGCCAAATCTGTACAGCATCGTTAATCCGATGGTTAGCAGCAAGCATGATTTGTGGGGTCACCCCGTGGAAAATGTTTAGCTCAGACTTTTAACCCTCCTTATGTTCTATGTTCTAAAACCAGTGCTGCTTTTATATTGCGCTGAGCCCAATGCTACTAGCAATGGTTCCCAGCGTGCACGTTTAGCAAAGCAAGCTACAACCTGAAAGTAAAGCATTCTGGAATTCACTGGCTGGAAATACCGTGTGTTTTGGGCAGGTGCCAACAGCACAGGTCTGGAGCAATACAAAACAAATGGAAAGAAATCCAACTTTGCCTTTGGATGGGCCTTAAAGAAAATTCTGGATATGTCAACAGTGATCTTCATCACAAATGGCAGGGTCCTATTTAAATATTAATCACTACATTACCAAGTATTACATGCTAGTTTGAATGACGCTTCTTGGAAAATGGAAAGAAAAATAATTCTGTACCTTAGAGTGACCAAAATTTGACAATACAGTATGAAATTCTTTCTGTACCATTAAGTAAATAATATTGTGGTAATCATAGATGTGCACATACACACGCACACACACACACACACACATTACGTACTCTTTAATAGAAAGGTATATTTGCAGATTAATGACGTTCAGATGTTTACTCGGAATGCTTGTATATGAGCCCATTAACACTATTTGTAGGTGTAGACTGGAGGTTGGGTAAAAATAGCATACATTGAAATATTGGATATTCTTAACCATGTAATATGTGAAACATGCCGAATGAAATCTCTATCCTGTGAAATCCATTACAAAGCCATTGAATTTTCACAGCACAAAAGGAAGTATTTTGCCCATTGCACTTGCGTGGCCTTCTGAAGACATTTCTACTGCATCCCATTTCCCTGCCCTTTCCCCGTACAGTTTTCTATTTTTCTTCTGCAAAAATTTTTAAAAACACATAAGTAAAGCAATAACTAACTGAAATTGTTATGACTGCAACCAGGTCAATCTACCCGGCAGATCAAACTACAAATAATGATATTCACCGCATCATATTTTAACCTGAACACACATTTTAACCCTATAACATTTAACAAAGTAATGTTCTGCCATAAAACCCTGGAACCTTTTTTAAATATACATTTTCAAAGTACAACATGTTCCCTCACAACCAAAATGTATTCTGGAAGAATTTTAATTTGCTACATTTAAAGATCATGTGTTTGAGATAAACATGTTCAATGTTTCCCCGGCAAGAACTTGACTTAAACTTTCAGGTGCCTGTGGGTATTGTAGATTTTTATTATTCTGAAACTCAGGCTTATTGAACGTCAAAACACAAATCTGTTGTTTGTATTTACTGAAATAAATTAAGTTAATAGAATTTTCAGTGCAGAAGGAGGTCATTCGACCCATCGAGTCTGTACCAGCCCTTGGAAAGAGCACCCCACTTAAGTCAACGTCGCCACCCTATCCTCGTAACTCAGTAACCCCACCCAACCATTTTTTTTGGACATTAAGGGCAATTTAGCATGGCCAAACCACCTAACCTGCAGATCTTTGGACTGTGGGAGAAAACCAGAGCACACGGAGGAAACCCACACAGACACGGGGAGGTCGTGCAGACTCTGCACAGTCACCCAAGCCGGGAATCGAACCTGAAATCCTGGAGCTGTGAAGCAACTTTGCTAACCACTGTGTTACAGTGCTGCCCTTGGGGCATATCATCTGCTTAGATCCTCTGCAAATGGCAGGCAACCCCTCCCCACCTCCGCCCACCACCACCCCTTCTTTCCCAATCTATTCAGGCCCTGAGGTCTCCTCTTCATTCTGCATGCTTACCCTTATCTTGATGGTAACATAATGCAGCAATGCAGACATGATAATTTTTGAGATTCCTGGCAATGTGCCTTGGCAATCTAAACAGTGCAATATTTACTTCAGACTTCACCCACTCATTGTTTGCTCAACAGAAATTCAGCTGATTGCACGGGGCTCGCTGTGCTTGCAGCCTCCTGTATGCGAGAGTTTCTAATAGGGCCATGCCCCAGGGCTTCAAAAAGTAACTCTGGTCCAAGCAGAATGGATCTGGTCATTTGCTTCAGAACTTCCTGTAAACTCCTCCATGGATTGCTATAAAAAATGTTATGGGCCCTCGCCGGATATTCTTTAAAAATTATTTCTGGCGATGTGGGCATCGTCAGCACTCATTGCCCATCCCCAATTGCTCTCGAGAAGACGATGGTGAGCTGCCTTCTTGAACCACTGCAGTCCACATGGTGTAGGTACACCCACACAGTGCTGTTAGGGAGGGAGCTGCAGGATTTTGCGACAGTTTAGGAATGGAGATATATTTCCAAGTCAGGATGGTGTGTAACTTGCAGGTGGTGGTGTTTCCATGCGTCTGCAGCTCTGCCCTTTGAAATTCTGTGACGGATCACGGGCGACATTCTCCCAACGGGAGACAAAGTGCCGACGCCGGAGTGTTTCACTCCGGCGTCGGAGGCCGCACCTCGCCCCCTATTTTCCCACCCCCAGGGGGCTAGGAGTGGCGCGCGTCAATTTCGCACGCCGGGCCTTGGCACCACGTCAAAGCGGCGCCGCGTAAATGACGCGGCCGACAGTGCTTAAATGGCGTCACCCACGCATGCGCAGGTTTGCCGGTGCCAACCTGCGCATGCGCGGTTGCCGTCGTCCCCGTGGGCGCCCCGCAAGACATGGAGGATTGATCCTGCGGGGCGGCGGAGGAAAAAGAGTGCGTCTTTCAGAGATGCCGGCCCGCCGATCGGTGGACACCGATCGCGAGCCAGACCCCTACTGAGCATCCCCCTGGTGCTCGATCCTCCCTCCCCCCCCCAACAGGCCGCACACGCAGCGTTCGTGCGCTGTTCAGGCCGGCAGCGACCAGGTGTGGTTGGCGCCAGCATGAACCGGTCGGATTGGGCAGGCCGCTCGGCCCATTCGGGCCGGAGAATCGCCGCTCAACCGTTAGAAACGGCTAGCAGCGATTCTCCAAGCCGTAAAACCCGGCACGCCGTTTGGGGTGGGGGAGGGGGGGGGTGGGAGAATCGCGTGTGGGTGCCAGTGCAGTGTGGCAGGAATCGCCCGGCACTCCCGTGATTCTCCCACCCGGCGTGCGGGTCGGAGAATCGTGCCCCACATTTTTATGTTCAGAAGCAATTGCAAATTTATGGGACCGAACCCTTTCCTGTTCATGTATATGCTGAAGTTGATTTGTGGAACCTTCATTGCCAACTGGGCTCCATTTGCAACACAGGACAATTGGGAAGCTGGTCAGCTTTTAGTGCCCTCGATAACTAGTGTGAGCTTCCATTGGGAAATTGACATACAGTGCGATGCACCAGAAAATTTCCAAGTCTGTTTTTGGACGTGTTTGGTAGGTGTGCCTTGGCAGCTGTAGTGGCGAGATTGACACCGCTATTCAACGGCACTTGGCCATTTTTCTTTGGGCCTTGGGGAGTTCTTCCCTGTTGAGGCCACACTTAAGATGTTTTCCTGCACTGGGGAGCTGAGCTCGCCAGCAGGACCGAATCCTCATATCGTGCGTCATATTGAAAGGCTGCCCCAATCTCTACCCCTTTCAGGACAACCCCGTTCCAGGGTGCCAGATTGGCACTGTGGTGATATGCATCACTGTAAATACACAAGGGGTTAATGTAAATGCATGTAGACTAGCTAGACACTAGAGGGAGCACCAGAGACATGACACACAGACACTCAACCAATAGTTCAGTTAGATAGAACACGACCAATGGGCATTTACGATACACACAGAGGGGGCATTACACCAAGCCATATATAAAGGACACAGCACACATGCTCAGTCTCTTTCCAATGGAGACACTTAGTGGGTACAGACACAGGGTTGATCACACCCACCACGTGGATTGTAGCAGACTGGTTTGTCAGTCTGAGTAGCTATAGAAGGATCAACAGTAGAGGCGAACCTAAGTAAGAGAATTGGAAATAGTTTAATAAACGTGTTGAAGTTATCGCCACGTCTGAACCTTCCTTTGTCAGAGTGAACATCAAGGAAGCCACTTATGCCAAGCCAAGAGCATAACAAGACAGGCACAGCCAGGGTGCCAGGGGATGTGCTAGGGTACTACCCTGTCCTGTTCCTGACCACCTGGGGGGCTCTAATGCTCTACTGCTAAACCTCCTAAGGCGCCATCATGCCAGGTCCATGATTGTAGAAACCAGTGCTAAATATCATCCTGTCGAGGTCTCGCAGGCGCAGCTGTTGACTACCGGGCATCAGGTGAAAATGGCCTCCGGACATTTAAATGAGCCTAATTATTTGGGCCACACACAAGTGCAGGGCCTGATTTGGTGCACTCCCGCGATTCACCCATCACACCCGGCAAATTGCGCCCAGTGTTTTTTTTGTGTGGAATAGATGATGTTAACGTGACCTGTATTATACAGCAATGAACTGCTGGGACTCTTGTTCCCATGTAACTGCATTCTTAAAAGTATCAAATAATTGTGTAACACCAAAAGTACAAAAAAAATCTGTGATAGCGACGATATGTTTAAAAAAAAACTGGGCAATATTTCAGGTTCAAGTAGAGCAGGAAAATAAAGGACACGTATATTCTTGTTGTCCATAGAACAACAACACTAGTAATTTTGGATCTGGCAGCAGCACTGCTGCGTTCATGCCAAGTAAAATTAGAATGTTCACTGGCAAACGGTGTGCGAATATGAAATGAAATGAAAATCACTTACTGTCACAAGTAGGCTTCAAATGAAGTTACTGAGAAAAGCCCCTAGTCGCCACATTCTGGCGCCTGTTCGGGGAGGCTGGTACGGGAATTGAACCGTGCTGCTGGCCTGCCTTGGTCTGTTTTCAAAGCCAGCGATTTAGCCCGGTGCTAAACCAGCCCCCGCTAAACATTGCCCTGCGAGTTAACATAAATCGTCAGAAGGACAAATTACAGCATGAATATACCAGAGTGTTTACCAACCTAGCTATTTTCTAATGGTAACAGAATATTCATACAATTTTGTTGCCTGGATTTAATTTCCTGATCGAACTATTACTGAGGACAAGATAGAATTCTAAAACTGCAAATGTTGTGATCTTCAATTTTGTACTCTCAGAAAAATAAACTTTTTTATCTACTGGCACAAAATGATCTGCAGATTTTCTTGTTTATATAGACTCGTGGTCTCTTAATTCTGGGACCAATTTGAATCTAGTGTAGATATAATGCTGCACACTTTGCCAGGTGCAAAGGCCTGATGTGAAATTAATTTGGATGGTCCTAACTCAGTTCCTGCTCCATAGCATGAAACTGTCAATTCCCTGAGCATAAAACGGCAATCTCAATCGGTGAAGCTGTGAGAGTGGCTGAGCGAATAAACACAGCACTGGGTATGGCACAGGGCGCAACAGTCAGAAATACAACTACAATGAAATTGCAATGAGTCAAACTTGTATGAGACTAAATTCCAGTTATATCAAAGTTATCAAGCCGAAATTCCACACTGGTAACCCTGGATTAGGCAAACTTGCCTAAATTTGTCATTTGACTGCGGCAACCAATCAGAGAGGAATCATGAATCATGGAGCGTTGGGCAAACCATCATTTGATATCAAGATCTCCCAATGAAAGGACATGCAAAATCAGCGAGCATGGCAAAACCTGTGATAATGTTAAGTGCTGTCGTTTGGAGAGAAGATGAAGTTGATACAGCAGTTATGAAACCATTATGAAACACATACAGCAATTATTAAAACCATTATAGAATTATGAAACACAAGGCAAACATCTTGGGAACAGTTCTATAAGCAGGCATTCTCTCCAGCGATGAAGAAGATGTGAACAGCTGACTATCCAAATGTTAAAGAAGCTCTGCTAACATGGTTCAAGGCAGCCCAAGTCTTGGACAACGATAGAAACATGGTAGAACAGCATGATGCTGTGTGCTACACAACGGTACTGACAGGTGATGCAATCGTGGATGCAGTACCTGCTTCAACTGAGGAGCAAGAGGATCATGAAGAGTCTGATGAATGCCCAGCCACCCAACTGTTGCCCTAACCAATGCCACAAAGGCCGTAGAGATGCGTCGGAATTTCACATTGCAGCACGAAAACACTGAAAACATATCTGATTACATGACAACATGGTGAACTGTATTGTGCACATTCGGAGACAGCACGCTAAGCAGGAACGGATTACTGAGTTTCTCCGGAGCTAACTCCCGACATTTTGCAATGCAAGGCTCTGGTCTTTTACAAAGTCAGGCCATTGTAAGGTGTGAACAAATTGAATAATGACTTTTTTTGCACACTTACTATGTTTTCACTTGGCATTTGAATCTGTTGCTTTTGGACAAAGAGCGCATTGTAGGCATGTCAGGTTACATAGAGATGCAGCCATGTGGGAATGGGACCCACTCAAACTTATCACAAAGTTTGGCTTAACCAAATTGTGGGAGATTACCTGGCATTCCACTCATCAGGATTTTACCATTGCTCAATTTCTTAATTTTTAATCACCATTCTGTGTATGGAAAGAAAATAGACAACAATTTGCTGAGGTCTTCAGGACCCACGCCTTGGGACCAAATGCGGGATCAGAGCCAGCTCTAGTCAGTAGTGAAGACTATCACAATAGTCTGGGAGGCAATCTCTTTATTTGACACCACCAGGCTCACAAACCTATTTAGGATGGCAGGCAAGTTCTCCACGCTGCTCCTCTCTGGAGCAACTTGAGCCCCACATGAAGGAGGTGGGCACTGCTGAACCTGGCTGGAAACTGTGAGGGCACCTCTCAGCAACAATTAAATAGCCACCATATAAACCAGTAGGGATGGAAACCTCTCTGTTGGATTGGTTTTGGTCACATTTTCAGCCCCCTTTTTGTGATAAAATGGGCCGCCTAGTCTTCTGTCTGGAAACTGCCTCCACAGCGGCAAAGGCTGTTCTCCAACAGCAAGATGGCAGAGGGAGGGTCACAGAATCGGCCCCAATTGGGCTCTTGACCATGGAAATAGAATCGCTGCCTCCTTGGCTGTCCCTAAGAACATTCTATGATGGTGGGAATTCACTGGGGTTCCATTCTGACTTGGCTCCTCCCTATTTTCCCACTGCCTCTCCTTCTCCTGCTCTAGCTACTTCACCCTTTGGGTTTATGTCTCTCAAATGCCTAATTTTCTATTGTAATCATTGATCATCTCCACTGCCACCACCATCGTAGGCATCATGTTCTAGGCCACTCCTCGTCACTGCAAAAAATCCCCGCATCCACTGTGCATCTCTTGCCCAAAGCTTTACATTTATGCCCCCAATTCTTGTACCATCAGCTAATGGGAACAGCTTTTCTTTGTCTTCCTTATCTCAGTCTGTTATAACCATGTACATCTTTATCAAATCTCCCCTCAATCGCTTTTACTTCAGGGGAACAACCCCAGCTTCTCAAACTTAACCTTTTAGGTGCAATTCCTCATTTAAGAGCCATTCTAGCAGATCTTCTCTACACTCTCAACCTCCCTAAAGTCTGCTGACCAGAACAGACCGCCATACTCTGGTTGCACATGAAACAAACCTCTATAAAGCTTCAATATAACGTCCCTGCATTTGTACTTAATACCTCTTATTACTTTTAAAGATTTATACTCATGGACTCCCAGGTCCCTCTGTATGAATCAGTTACAATTACCTTCATCAACTGAGCAATCAAGGGTGTTTAGTTTAGTCCACCTCTTCAAACTATCGGAATCTCTGAAACTCAATCATACTGACCACTGAAAAGCCCAGAAATGAGTCATGGTAGAGGGATAAAACTAGTACCTTCAGATAGAATCCCTGCAGTGCAGAAGGGTGCTATTCGGCCCATCGAGCCTGCACTGACCCTTCAAATGCGCACTCTACCCATACCTACTTAACCCCTACTCCTGTAACTCCATAACTTAAGCTGCACATCCCTGGACACTCAGGGACAATTTATCATGGCCAATCCACCTAACCTGCACGTCTTTGGGCTGTGGGAGGAAACTAGAGCACCCGAAGGAAATCCACGCAGACATGGGGTGAACATGCAGACTCCACACAGGCAGTGAGCCAAGCCGGAATTGAACCCGGGTTCCTGGCACTGCGAGGCAGCAGTGCTAACCACTGTGATTTAGAATTCTTGGATTCCATCCTAATTTGGAGCTCTCAATCTACATCAAAAATTAGTTTGCTCTTTTTGGTGACTGGGCTTTGATATCAGCTCAATGCCACTTCCAAACTGAAGGGTTACCTTAGCCATTGAAAACTTGAATGATGGGGGAAAGGATTTGGTTCATTGCAATGCACCCATGATAATGAAATGTGCAGTAGGAATGCTTCACTATTGTAGTGGAGTTCATCCTACTGAAGCGAGTCAAAAGTCGCTTTATACCAGAACACGGACATTTTCAATATTCAGTGTCGTCTTTAAATGCAAATGCTTTTTCTTCTTAGAAATATTTCACTTCCATAAGCAAGGAAGCACCAACAGTATAAAACTTATTTTGAGTTCTTAGTTCCCATTAAGAGTAATGGCTAATCTTGCAGCTAAGAAACAGCTGCTCCTGAAAAACCCTATTACATACCCTATTAGAGACTAAATCATCATTACATTTAAATTTTTATAGATGTATTAGCATAGGAATATCATGTATAAAGAATATGTGTGCCTCAAGTAAATACCAAACCAATTGAAGAGATGAGGAAATGGAAATTGAAACTGAAAAGGTGATAACAAATATGCGAAAGCAACTTACGTAGCCATTAAAACAAAGTGAAAAATTGTATATAGTGAGATTCCAGCAGAGACCAAATGGAATATTTAGCCCTACGTATAAAGTCTGTAACTAGTGTTGCTCAACATTTCTAAATTATCTTGAGAATCAATGTTCCACCCTTTGTTTGTGCTGACAAGACTAATATTTGAATTATCTGCATCTGACAAGTTATTGAACAATGAAATATTAAGCCGGCATACTTTGATGGACAATTAACAAATTGCTATCAGTAAAGATTAGAATGCCACTGGGATTCATCTGCTGCTTAAGTGCTTTCTTCACAAAATTATAGCACCACCAAACACCATGTTACAGAAACATGTCATCGGCAGCTGTGACTGATACAATACGAACAGGTCAAAAAATTAAATACAGCGAACCTGGGCTTTATAGAACTTCTAGAAAGAATGTAGTTCGGTCTATTTTTCAGCTCCTAATTTTTTTTGCGTAAATGCCTGTTGCACACAGAAATGAATACCTCTAATTTGAACAAGAACAAATGGGACTGCCAAAAATGTTGTGTGGGTGTGTGCGTCTAACAAACCGCTTGGTTGATTCTTGTGCATTCTCAAATTGACATGTTGATCACTTGACAAGGGATAATGCTAATTTATTACAGTGCAACTTATCCATTCTCCTATTTCTGAATCTTTCAACAGGACATCTGTCCATGTGACCAGAGGAAACTGTCAGACTTAATTCCTGGCTTGGTAGGAATGTTGTAATGGTATCAGATCTAGCCTCACCCTTCTGCAGAGTTTTCACCCTGTTAAATACACCCTCCCCACCCCCTCCAACTTCACATTTTTTAGAATGTGTGTGGTGCCTCCTAATCTCAATTACCGGTCTCAGTTTTCTTTCAAATGCATATGCACATACTGCAGATGTTAGCAAGAGACATCTGTGGGCCATCAAAACTGTCCTTCAAAAATAACCTATTCAAAACATTCAAGTAATGAATGAAAGGGCAGGACCTCCTGTTTATTAAGTTTGCAGCATACATGCTCGCTTCCCAAAACGTGCACAACAAATATGCTTTGCAGCTGCCTCAGAAGTGGATTTTCTTTTTTTTTAAAATAATTTTTATTGAAAAATTTTGTATTTATACAGCAACATCGAACCATAATAAAATACCAACAATAACAATAATAATAGCAATCATAAACATTCGCCCCTCCTCAATGAACAACACAACATATTAACAACTTAAATTAACACAATGTTAAGTTACATAACCATAGGGGGGGAAAAAAATAGAAACTACAATAAGGAACACCCCCTTACCCTCGCCCCCCCCCTACCCTCGCCCCCCCCTACCCTCGCCCCCCCCTACCCTCGCACCCCCCCCTCCTACCCTCGCCCCCCCCACCCTCGCCCCCCCCCGCCCCCCCCCCACCCTCGCCCCCGCCCCCCCCCTCGCCCCCCCCCACCCTCGCCCCCCCCCTCGCCCCCCCCCACCCTCGCCCCCCCCCACCCTCGCCCCCCCCACCCTCGCCCCCCCCCACCCTCGCCCCCCCCCACCCTCGCCCCCCCCCCACCCCCCCCACCCTCGCCCCCCCCCCACCCTCGCCCCCCCCCCCCTCGCCCCCCCCCCCACCCTCGCCCCCCCCCCCCCCCCCACCCCCACCCCCAACCCTCCCCCCCCCCCCCCCCCCCCCGGGTTGCTGCTGCTATTACCAAAATACCTATCTTTGAGCCAGGAAGTCCAGAAAAGGCTGCCACCGTTTATAGAACCCTTGTATTGATCCTCTCAGGGCAAATTAGACCCTCTCCAATTTTATAAATCCCGCCATGTCACTGACCCAGGTCTCCACACTTGGGGGCCTCGCATCCTTCCACTGCAGCAAGATCCTCCGCCAGGCTACTAGGGACGCAAAGGCCAGGACACCGGCCTCTTTCGCCTCCTGCACTCCCGGCTCCACCGCAACTCCAAAAATCGCGAGTCCCCACCCTGGTTTGACCCTGGATCCACCACCCTCGACACCGTCTCCGCCACCCCCTTCCAGAATCCTTCCAGTGCCGGGCATGCCCAGAACATATGGGCATGATTCGCCGGACTCCCCTGAACACCTGGTGCATCTGTCCTCACCCCCAAAGAACCTACTCATCCTAGTCCCGGACATGTGGGCCCGGTGCAGCACCTTGAATTGGATGAGACTAAGCCTCGCACATGAAGAGGAAGAGTTGACTCTCTCCAAGGCATCCGCCCAAGTCCCGTCCTCTATCTGCTCCCCAAGTTCCCCCTCCCATTTAACCTTCAGCTCCTCTACTGACGACTCCTCCACCTCCTGCATTACCTTATAAATCTCAGACACCTTCCCCTCTCCGACCCACACCCCCGAAAGCACTCTGTCCATCGCCCCCCACGAGGGCAGCAAAGGGAACTCCTCTACCTGTCGCCTAGAAAACGCCTTTACCTGCAAGTATCTGAACATGTTCCCTTGGGGGAGTCCAAATTTATCTTCCAGTTCCCCCAGGCCCGCAAACCTCCCGCCAATAAACAGGTCCCTCAGTTTACTAATGCCCACCCTTTGCCACCCCCTAAATCCCCCATCAGTGTTTCCCGGGATGAACCGATGATTTCCACCTAATGGAGCCTCCATCGAGCCCCCTGTTTCCCCCCTATGCCGTCTCCACTGTCCCCAGATTCTTAGGGTCGCCGCCACCACCGGGCTCGTGGTATACCTCTTAGGAGAGAGCAGCAACGGCGCCGTTACCAGGGCACCCAGGCTCGTACCTCTACATGACGCCATCTCCATTCTTTTCCACGCCGCCCCCCCCCCCCCCCCCCCCCCAATCACCCATTTACGCACCATTGACACATTGGCCGCCCAATAGTACCCCAAAAGGTTGGGCAGCGCCAGCCCGCCTCTATCCCTCCCTCGCTCCAGGAAAACCCTCTTCACTCTCGGAGTCCCAGGTGCCCACACAAAGCTCAAAATACTGCTAGTCACCCTCCTAAAGAAGGCCCTGGGGATGAAGATCGGCAGGCACTGAAAGAGGAACAAGAACCTCGGAAGCACCGTCATTTTGACGGACTGCACCCTCCCCGCCAACGACAATGGCAGCATGTCCCACATCTTGAACTCCTCCTCCATCTGATCCACAAGCCTGGTGAAATTATGTTTGTGAAGAGTCCCCCAGTCCCTGGCCACCTGCACCCCCAGGTACCTAAAACTCTCCCCTGCCCTCCTAAGCGGGAGCCTACCAATTCTTTCCTCCTGGTCTCCAGGGTGCACCACAAACACCTCACTCTTGCCTAGATTTAGTTTATAGCCTGAAAAGGTCCCAAACTCAGCTAGCAGCTCCATCACCCCCGGCATCCCTCCCACCGGGTCCGCCACATACAGTGACAGGTCATCGGCATACAACGACACCCTATGTTCCTCCCCACCTCGCACCAAACCTCTCCACCTCCCTGAATCCCTCAACACCATCGCCAACGGCTCGATTGCCAATGCAAACAACAAGGGGAACAGGGGGCAACCCTGCCTGGTCCCTCGGTAAAGCCGGAAGTACTCCGACTTCCTCCCATTCGTGGCCACACACGCCATCGGGGCCTCATATAGCAGTCTCACCCATCTAATAAACCCTTCACCAAATCCAAACCTCCCCAACACCTCCCATAAGTACCCCTACTCCACTCTATCAAAGTCCTTCTCTGCATCCAGCGCCACCACTATCTCAGCAGTCCCAGTGCAAACCACTGCATCACATGCCACCCTCGAATACTTGCATCTTACCAGTTTTGGTTGTTTCGATCTGTTACTACAATCACATAAATTCCCTCCTGAATCATACACCTGCAAAATTATTGCTCAGACACAAATACACGCCGCACTTGGAATATTGCACACAATTCTGGTCGCTTCAATACCAGAAGGATGCGGAGGCTTTGGACAGTGTGCAGAGGAAGTTTACCAGGATGTTACCTGGTCTGGAGGGTGTTAACTGTGCGGAGAGGCTAAATAGACTCAGACTATTTTCATTAGAACGACGGAGGTTGAGGGGCGACCTGATAGAGGTCCACAAGATTATGGTAAGAAGTCTTACAACACCAGGTTAAAGTCCAGCAGGTTTGTTTCAAACACGAGCTTTCGGAGCACGGCTCCTTCTTCACCTGAAGAAGGAGCCGTGCTCCGAAAGCTCGTGTTTGAAACAAACCTGCTGGACTTTAACCTGGTGTTGTAAGACTTCTTACTGTGCTCACCCCAGTCCAACGCCGGCATCTCCACATCACAAGATTATGAGGGACATTAGAGTTGATGGGCAGGCTCTCTTTCCCAGGGTGGAAGGGTCAGTCACCAGGGGGCATAGGCTTAAAGGTCCATGGGGCAAAGTTTAGAGGGGATGTGCGAGGCAGGATTTTTACACAGAGGGAGGTGAGTGCCTGGAACACATTGCTTGGGGAGGTAGGGGAGGTAGCGGTCAAAAGGCATCTGGACAAATACATGGATAGGATGGGTATAGAGGCATACGGCACTAAGACGTGCTGAGGGTTTTGGCCAAAGGTGGTATCGTGGTATCGTGACTGGTACAGGCTTGGAGGGCCGAAGGTCCTTGTTCCTGTGCTCTATTGTTCTTTGTTCTGAAACAAATTTTGATTGTCAGAGGCACCTCAGGCTCATGGCTAGGGTATAACTCATCCAGTTTTCAATCAGTCAGCCCAGATTCCAGAGGGCCACTCAGTAATTGTGAGAAAATATCAGACAGAAAGAAGACCAGTTTCCAATTATTTAATTTAGAATGAGGTGCATTATATCATTCTTATATCATGGGCAATTGGACCTACTGGTCGCATTAACGAGTACTCATAGGCTTCATTTTCAATGTCTATTCCATTCATATGTACACTAGGGAAAGATGGCCATGTTAAATAAAGGATCAATAATGTCAACACTGATGCCATGGCAACTCCAAGGCATCTACGCACAGGGGAACCTGAATATGCACTGTGTTAATGTGCACTGAACCCACACAGCAAGGTATAACCAATCATCTCCCTCCCCAAACTGTGCTCTCTGCTACAGCTTACTCCACAGCCAAAAAAAAAGGAAAATAAAAACAGAAAGTTGGATCAGAAATACCACAGGAGAAATAATTGTAAACGTCCTGCAAAAGGCATTGAAAAATTAAATTAAGAGAAAACAACATGAAAAGACAGCTGAAGAAAAATGACTTGTAAGTTCTGAGTTCACACTAAACAGTACAATGTGATAACTACCGCATCCTACCACCAGCTAGGGTCCCACATGAAGAAAGCCAGTGCATATGTACAAAAGGTGTTTTATTGGGTTAGAGCATAAAAGGACCAATTATGCATTTGCACCATTAGCCACTCAAAGATCTAAGGACAGCAAGCCTGTCGGCCAGCACATACAAACGTGCTCATCAAGAGGAAAGGACTTGGTAAAAGACCACAGGGCTGATCTGACCATGGCATTACAGTGCTTTATATCTCAAGAGGACTGAGTCACTAAAAATATTTATTACACTCTCAAGGTAAGCTCGCAAACTGCTAACATACTCAACAAAGGGCGGGAGCTGTATATTCAAGGGGTCGTGGCATGTTATAACCAAGGAAAATGGCGGGAGTGAAAAGCTAGGCACTTAGCCAAATATTTCACTCCGAATTTCATTCTGAATACTTATGCTACAGTTTTTGTTTAGTAATTTATTTATCTACACTGACTTAACTGAGTTGTTGCAGGACTGTGCAGTACTTCAGGTATCAAACATGCATACATGTTTGCATATCAATGGCACAGTTGTAAAGAATGTGCAAGGACAGAAAGTCCTGGGATTCATGTGCTTAGATCTTTGAAAGTCGCAGGGCACATTATGCAGAATAACATGGGCAGAGAAACAGACGATTCGACCTGACCAGTCCAAGCCAGCTTTAAGCTCCACTCGAGCCTCCTCCCTCTTTCCTCATTTGGATCTATCATTACAGTCCTCTGTTCCATTCTCCCTCATGTGCTTGTCTAGCTTCCCCTTAAATGCATCTATGCTGTCCAATTCAACCACTACTAATAATGATTGCTAATTTGTGATAATAAGTTCCACATTCTAACCACTCTTTAAATAAAGAAGTTTCTTGTGAATTGTCTATTGATTTTTTTGGTGACCATCTTATATTGAAATAAATATATGTATATTAACATATTGAGAAAGTAGCTAATAAACTATATGGGACCTTGGGCTTCATAAATAAAGGTTTCTAGTACAAAAGCAGAGAGGTTATGCTGAACTTTTATAAAGGTCTGGTTTGGCCATAACTAGAGTATCGCTTCCTGTTCTGGTCGCCACACTTTAGAAATGATGTGAACGTTGTGACGATTGGAAGATGTTAGGAAAATTGGATTATAAATCCAATAGGGGCTGGTTTAGCACAGGGCTAAATCGCTGGCTTTGAAAGCAGACCAGGGCAGGCCAGCTGCAGGTTCATTTCCCATACCAGCCTCCCCGAACAGGTGCCGAAATGTGGCGACTAGGGGCTTTTCACAGTAACTTCATTTGAAGCCTACTGGTGACAATAAGCAATTTTAATTCATTTTGAAATGCAGTGGGCAATTTAAGGGTTAAAAGCCTGGGGTTAGAATAAGGTGAATTCTCGGCTGACGGACTCCTCTGTTCTGCTGGCAGCGCACCATCGCGGGTTCCCCTGTGACGTGGGGTGGCTACAATGGGAAACCCCATTGGCCAGCTCTAGGAATGGAGAATCCCATTGCCGGCGACGGCACGTCACCAAGAAGCACACAGCTGGGAAGGTGGAGACTTCAACCCAAAGTGTTGTTTCAAAAGAATTCTGTTCTACAGGGCCTGGTAGTTTTAGCAGCCAGAAGGTGAAATTAACGATGGAATGTGTTTTTCAGTCTCGGCTAATGCATAGTGGTTTGCCTGGGTCTGGGGAGTTAATGGGCGCGATTCTCCGCATCCCACTCCAGGTGGGAGAATCGCGGGAGGGCCGAGCGAATCATGCCACGCCACCCTGGCACCCCCCGCGATTCTCCCACCCCCCCAAAAATGGCGTGTTGCATTTTTCGACAGGCCGCTCGGAGAATCGCCGCTCGGCGATTCTCCGGCCCGAATGGGCCGAGCGACCTGCCGAACCCGACCGGTTCACGCCGGCACCAACTACACCTGGTCGCTGCCGGCGTGAACAGCGCGCGACCGATGAGTATGGGGCCTGTGGGGGGCGGAGGGAGGATCGAGCACCACGGGTGTGCTCAGCAGATGTCTGGCCCGCGGTCGGTGCCCACCGATCGTCGGGCCGATGTCTCTAAAAGACGCACTCTTTTCCCTCCGCCGCCCCGCAAGATCAAGTCGCCATGTCTTGCGGGGCAGCGGAGGAGAAGACGGCAATCGCACATTCGCGGGTTGGCGCCGGCCAACCTGCGCATGCGCGGCTAACGTCACTTCAGCGCCGCCGGCCACGTCATTCCCAGCGCACCTCTTTGACGCAAGCGTCAAGGGCGGGCGCTCGGGATTCACGCGCAGCCGCTCCTAGCCCCCCGGAGGGGGGGAGAATAGGGGGCGAGGAGCGGCCTCCGACGCCGGAGTGAAACTCTCCGGGTTTCACTCCGGCGTCGGCACTTAGTCTCCCGTTGGGAGAATCGCGCCCAATGTGCTTTGCACCCTGCAGAGGTAAGTTGATTTTCAGCTTGGGGAGATGAGGGCCGGGATTCTCTGAGCCTCCGTGCTGAAATGGCGCTCGGCACGGGGGTTAAGAATGAGGCCTCAGACCTGCGATCGGGTCTGACACCGGGACACGATTCTCCAGCTGTCGACCAGCCGAGTTCCTGCCGGCGTGGTTCACGTATGGTTCCACCCGGCGGGAGCTCGGCGTCGCGGCTGCAGTGGCCGTCATGATACGGGGGGGATGGCGCGGGTGGAATCAGTCTCCGGGGGGTGGCCTCCACAAAGGCCAGGCCCGCAATGGGGGGCCACCGATCGACGTCCGCGAGCAATCTGGGGGCGGGCCTACCTTCTTCCGCGCCTTGTGGCTCCACTATGTTGCGAGGCGGCCGGCACACACATGCACGGACCGCGGCTGGCCACTGCATGTGAATCTACGTATTCACGTATGGCAGCTGTAGCAGCGCGGAGCACTCCGGTGCCATGCTGGCCCCTGTGGCCTACAGATCGCTGGGCCAAGAGGCCCGTTGACGCCGGCGTGAAACACACCAGTGTTTAAGCCAGCATCAACACTTAGTCGCGTTTTTAGAGAATCCCGGCCGAGGTCTTTGCTGAGGGAACCAAGGAAGGTAGAGAAACATTTTCAAAGCATCAGAGAATCAGCTGGTGGAGGAACTTCGGAGAGAGGAGTTGCATTCTGATCTGCCTGATGCTGATTCCACCATTCTCCCACAGTAAGATAGATTGAGATATGTCTTGTTTAATGATAAATTGAGAAGTAGTGTTTAAGGTGTAAATTGTAAGCAGTTCTTACTGGGTGTAAAGTTAAAAAGTTTAATACAGTAGTTATATAAAAGTTTTGTTTTAAAAATAACTACGGCCTATTTCTTCAAGCACTCACTTCTGGAGCTAATCATTCTTTCAGCGCAGCCTTTGAAATGAACAACAATATTGGGGTTGGATTTTCCGCAGCCCTGCGCCGAAATCGCGTTCGGTGCAGAGGCGGAGAATCCAATTTCACGCTGAAATTGGGCCCGGTGCCAGGCCGACGATTCTCCGGGACCCGAGAATCGTCATGATCGCGGAGTACGCCATGCGGCTGAGGGCTCATTGACAGAGGTCAGCCCAGCGATACTCCGCTCCCGACCGGCCGAGTTCCCAACGGCGTGGAACTAACCATCTATTGCCGATTGGGATGCTGGTGTGGTAGCTGCGGACTCAGTCTGGTGGGGGGCAGGGGGATTGGACACCGGTGGAGCGGCCTTATAAGCGGCCGGGTTTGAGGTCTGTGCGGTCAGATCCTTGGGCACACGGCCAATTGGAGGAGAATCTAAATTTTGCATCTGCCTCTGTGGTTCGAGTCTGCCATGGCACTCGGCACGGCTGCTGGAGGTCGCTGCCGTGCGCAGACTCAAAACCGGACGTGCGGGAGCACATATCCGCAGCTAAAGCTGCATGAATTACTTTGGGTTCCTGCTAGCCCCCTGCAGGGCACTGAATTAGCTGATCTTATTTGCAGGAATCTCCAGAGTAAAATTCCAGCGTTTTTACACCGGCGTGGGCACACAGTCCCATTTTGGGAGAATCCCAACCCGTTTCGGTCCCAGAAACTGTTGGGGTCTAGCCTGTGATTGTAATAATGTCCTTGAGTGGTTGTAGACGAGATATGCCAGAATAGTTCCAGTAAGGAGGATTTTAGCTACAAAGTCATGTTAGAGAAACTGGTTTTATTCTCTCTAAGCAAAGGAGACATTTGTACAATTTCAAGGAGGTTTAGATAAGACAGACCAAGAATGCTGTTCCTATTAGCTTATGATACAGGGACAAGGGGACACAGGTTTAAGGATTGGGACAAGAAGTACAAGCAGAATAAAGTGAGGGAGAACCTTCTTTTAACATAGTTTAAAAAAATTATTTCACAATGTGTAGGTGTCACCGGTTGAGCCAACATTTATTGCCCATCCCTAATTGCCCTTGGGAAAGTAACGGTGCGTCATAACTTTGAACCACTACAGTCATGTGGTGTATGAGCACCCATGGTTCTGAGGAAGGACGTTCTAGGATTTTAACCCAAGGACAGTGAAGGAACAGCAATATAGCTGCAAGTCAGGATAGTGTGTGGCTTGAAAGGCAACTTGCAGGTAATGACGTTCCCATGCATCTGCTGCTCTTGTCCTTTGAGGTGGTAGAGATCGTGAGTTTGGAAAGTGTTGCTGAAGGAGTCTTGATGAGTTGCTGCAGATGGTACATATTGATGCCGCTGTGTGTTAGTGGTGGAGGGAGTGAATATTGAAGGTGGTGACTGCCATGCAAATCAAGCAGGTTGCTTTTCCCTGGTTGGTGTTGAGCTTCTTGTGTGCTGCTGGAGTTGCACTCATCTGGGCAAGTGGGGAGTATTCCTTGTGCCTTATGATTAGTAAGCAGGCTCTGAGAAGTCAGGAGGTGAGTTACTCACTGCAGAATTCCCACCCTCTGATCTGCTCTTGTAGTCACAGTATTTAAACGGCTAGTCCAGTTCAGTTTCTGCTCAATGGTAACCCCCAAGATGTTGATAGTGGGGCAATTCGGTCGTGGTAATGCCATTGAATGTCAAGGGGTGATGATTGAATTATCTCGTTAGAGATGGTCATCATCTGGCACTTGTGTGGCATGAATGTTACTTGGCACTTGTCAACCCAAGCCTGAATGTTGTCCAGCACTTGCTGCATTTGGGCATGGGCTACTTCAGTATCTGAAGAGTCATGAATGTACAATGTTCAGCACCAATGATCAGCGAACAACCCCACCAAACGGAGCTGTTTACAGTCTCCAATCAGTGAGTTTTCAGGGACATCTGGGGAGCAGAGAAAATGGCATACGGTCACCGGATAAATTTTCAAAAGTGAAGACCTGAAATCCATCAGGAGGGTGAACAGTGTTTTTACTGAAATATTGTGACTCACAGAGGTCACTGACATTGGGGTGGGTTGCTGAGTAATCCGTGGGCTCTGCCTTGCTTGTATCTGCCATTTAATGTGCAGTTTGACTACAGTTTGCCAGTTAATTCACATACACTTCACATTAATTCAGAATGTTAGAGTATAAGAAACTGCAAATTGTTTCACTTTTCTGACTTAGTACAATAATATTTATTTTGTCTGTCTAAAACTGTGGAAGCTTGTAGCTTTATTCTCCTCGTGGGTAACTTGGGTTTCAAAATTTGTCTATTTAGACAAAAGATAGGAGCAGTTATAATTTTGCAACAAAACTTGAATTTTAAACAAGGACTTTCTGTTTAAACAAGATTAGTAGTTAGGAAGTTTTTTTTTCGATGACAGATGTTCAATAATAATAACCAGGTTTCAAGAAAATAGTGTGTTTATTTCTCGAATAATATTGAGGTCATCAGTTGTAAACCTGCCTTCTCAACTCAGGAGAAAACAGTTCCCAATTAGACTTACATATCCTATGACTATAAACAAGGCACAAAGAAAGACACGCACATTGGTATTTATATTCCTAGGCCTGTTTTTACACATGTATAGTTTTATGTAGCTTTGTTCAAAGAAGTTTTTAAATAGATTTTTAATGGAATACTGTTACAATAAAGATACTAATTTGCACAGGTGTTTTGCAAGCCTCTGCATGTACAGAAATCAGGCGATAAGAGTGAAAGATTAATTCTTGCAAAGGGATGGTCTGTACTGTAGTGCAACTGGATTTCACAATAGGAATTTGTAATAGGCTTGATATGGACATCATCAAAGTTCTGATGGGGTTGTTTCAGCGTTTCAGCAATCTATGGTAGGATTACGGAGGAGGACAAGGAGTCCATGGAAGGGATCAAGGCCAAGTGGGAGGAAGAGTTGGGGATGGGTTGGAGGCAGGATTATGGTGCAAGTGCTGCGAGGATTGGGTTGATTCAATTAAAAGTGGTATACAGGGCGCCCTTAACGAAGGCGAGAATGAGCCGTCTGTTTGAGGGGGTGCAGGTTAGCTGCGAGTGGTGTGGGAGGGGCTCTGGTTGCCATCTAAAGGTGGGGGGTGCAGTTTGGGGAGGTTGGCGTTGGGTTTGTGTGTTGTAAAAATATATTAAAATGTTAAAAATGTGAAAAATAACTGTAATTAAAGGTCTAATGATGACCATGAAACAATTGTCGATTATTGTAAAAACCCATCTGGTTCAGTAATATCCCGCCATCTTTAACTGGTCTGGCCAACATGTGACTCCAGACTCACAGTAATGTGGTTGAGTAGTTTTTAAAAATGCACTCTGAAACGACCAAACAAGGCACTCAATTCAAGGGCAATTAGGGATGTTTTAGATCCAGCCAGCAATCCCATGGATTAATTTTTTAAAAGGTCGGCAAAACTGGGATTCTGAGATTAGGAGGCCATTTTTAAAGGGTTCCCTGATCTCAAAGTTACATTTAACCACCCCAAAGATATGGGGACCTCCCTCCCCCACACAAGCATCGGGGCTTTACCCACCTCTCTCCCTCGCGGGCATTGGGGCTTCTCCCCCTTCTAACATCGCGGGCATCGGGGTACACCCCTAACGTCACGAGCATCGGGGCTCCACCTACCCTTCTAATGTCGCGGGCTTCGGGGATTCCCCCCCCTTCTAATGTCGCGGGCTTCGGGGATTCCCCCCCCCTTCTAATGTCGCGGGCTTCGGGGATTCCCCCCCCCTTCTAATGGCGCAGGCATTGGGGATTCCCCCTGATGCACTGTCAATTACGAGAAGACGAGAGTAGAATGTAATCGAGGCTTTATTATGTGTGTGGCGTCCTACAGCAGCTGACAAAATGGCTGCTGTACGGGGAGCACACATATTTATACTCCGCCTACTGGGCAGAGCCAGCAGGCAGGGACTACCCCCGTACCAGTAGTACAGGGGCCTTACCGTAAAACACATATATATACAGGATATACATCAGTGGTGACTACCACATTCACCTCCTGTTAAAAAATGAGTCCAGCGGGGGTGGTGGAGAACTATATACAGAACGTTGTGTTTAAAATCACAGAGAATATTACAAATTTAGGCGGTCCGGTGCCTTGATCTGCAGTAGAGAGTGCCGCACTGCTGGTGACGACTCAGGCATTGGCTTGGTCTTCGGTGACTCCGGGAGCGTGTCGAAATCCTCTTCATCCCCGGGTGGGAGCAGGGGGAGGACGGATTGTCCCGGAGTGGGGGCTGCGGTGGGGTGCTCCGGGGGAAGGGAGGGTGGCGCCGGGGCAGGGGGGAGTGTGTGTGTGTGTGTGTAACCAGCTGGTGCCAGGTCCCTGAGTGAGACTGTGTCTTGGCAGCCGTCGGGGTACGCTACGTAAGCGTACTGCGGGTTGGCGTGTACCGTCTCAACCAACAGGTCCGCCTTGTGGAGTCGCACGTGTCTACGGAGGAGAACGGGTCCTGGAGCTGCCAGCCAGGTTGGGAGCGAAACCCGGAGGTGGACTTCCTGGGGAAGGCAAAGAGACGTTCATGGGGGGGTTTCGTTAGTCGCGGTGCACAGGAGCGACCGAATGGAGTGGCGAGGTTTTAAGGGCAGCACGGTAGCATAGTGGTTAGCACAGTTGCTGCACAGCTCAAGAGTCCCAGGTTCAAATCCCGGCTGGGTCACTGTGCGGAGTTTGCACGTTCTCCCCGTGCCTGCGTGGGTTTCCTCCGGGTGCTCTGGTTTCCTCCCAGTCTAAAGATGTGCGGGTTAGGTGGATTGGCCAAACTAAATTACCCATAGTGTCCAAAAAGGTGAAGTGGGGGTTACGGGGATAGGGTGGATACGTGGGCTTGAGTAGGGTTGCTCTTTGTAAGGGCTGGTGCAGACTCGATGGGCCGAATGGCCTCCTTCTGCACTGTAAATTCTATGATCTATGACCTATGATCTATGAATGTGCAAGAAGGTGCAAACTCCACACAGAAAGTGACCCAGCAGGGAACCGAACCTGGGACCCTGGCGCTGTGAAGCCACAGTGCTATCCACTTGTGCTACCGTGCTGCCCCATGAAGGCAACCGACCGTTGGTCAGTGAGGAGAGTGAATCTCCTGCCGGCCAGTTAATGCCTCCAATGCTGCACAGCTTCAACGATGGCTTGGGTCTCCTTTTCGACGGAGGAGTGCCGAATTTCGGAGGCATGGTGGGTGTGGGAAAAGAATGCAACGGGCCTGCCTGTCTGGTTGAGGGTGGCGGCCAGAGCGACGTCTGATGCATCGCTTTCGACTTGGAAGAGCAGCGTCTCATCGACCGCGTGCATCGCGGCCTTGCCGATGTCGGTCTTGATATGGTTGAAACGGTGGATTGAATGAGTGGGCGGGCCTTGTCCGCATAGTTTGGGACTCACTGGGCGGAATACGAAAAGAACCCCAGGCATCGTTTGAGGGCCCTGGAGCAGTGGGGGAGGGGGAGTTCCATGAGGGGGCGCATGCGATCGGGGTCGGGCCCCAGAACTCCGTTCTGGACCACATAGCCGAGGATGGCGAAGCGGTTCGTGCTGAACACGCACTTCCCCTTGTTATACATGAGGTTGAGGAGAGTGGCGGTGTGGAGAAATTTGGAAAGGTTGGCGTCATGGTCCTGCTGGTCGTGACCGCAGATGGTGACATTGTCCAGGTACGGGAAAGGTGCCCGCAGTCCGTACCGGTCAACCATTCGGTCCATCTCCTGTTGGAAGACCGAGACCCTGTTGGTGACGCCGAAGGGAACCCTAAGAAAGTGGTAACGGCAGCCACCTGCTTCGGACGCCGTGTATGGGCGGTCCGCCTTACGAATGGGGAGCTGGTGGTAGGCAGATTTCAGGTCCACTGTCGAGAAGACCCGGTACTGTGCAATCTGATTAACCATATCAGATGTGCGTGGGAGGGGGTACGCGTCGAGCTGCGTGTACCAATTGATGGTCTGACTGTAGTCAACGACCATCCTGTTTTTCTCCCCAGTTTTGACCACTGTCACTTGGGCTGTCCAGGGGCTGTTGCTGGCCTCGATAATACCTTCCTGCAGCAGCCGCTGGACCTCAGACCTGATGAAGGTCCTGTCCTGGGCGCTGTACCGTCTGCTCCTGGTGGCGACGGGTTTGCAATCCAGGGTTAGGTTTGCAAAAAGGGAAGGTGGGTCGATCTTAAGGGTCGTGAGGCCGCACACAGTAAGGGGTGGTAGGGGCCCGCCAAATTTCAGGGTTAGGCTCTGGAGGTTGCACTGGAAGTCCAGGCTGAGTAGCAGAGCAGCGCAGAGGTTGGGGAGGGCGTAGAGGCGGATGCCGCTGAACCCCACACCCTGGACAGTGAGGGTGACGATGCAGTACCCCCGGATCGCCACGGAGTGGGACCCGGAGGCCAGGGAGATTCTCTGGTTAGCGGGGTGTACCGCGAGGGAGCAGCGCCTTACCGTATCGGAGTGAATGAAACTCTCAGTGCTCCCTGAGTCCAGCAGGCAGGAGATCTCGTGCCCGTTGACCTTCACCTTTGTTGAAGCGGTCGCGAGGTTGTGTGGTCGAGACTGGTCAATCGTGATCGAGGCGAGACGCGGCAGGTCGTCGGTGGTTGCAGGCGATGAGCGGCCTGATGAGGTGCCCGACGGGCAGGGGTCCTGAGTCGGGTAAGATGGCGGCACCCACGAGCCGCACATGTCATGGGGAAGGCAAGATGACGGCACCCATTGGTTCTGAGAGACAAGACGGCGGCGCCCATGGGCCGCACATGTTGTGAGTAGAGCAAGATGGCGGTGCCCACTGGCCGCACGTGGGGGGTGCCGGGACAATAGCGGCGATTGAGAGGGCCAGACACACTGCAGCGAAATGTCCCTTCTTGCCACAGGCCTTGAAGAGGGCGCTACGCGCCGGGCAACGCTGTCGGGGGTGTTTTGACTGCCCACAGAAGTAGCATTTGGGTCCCCCAGGGTTGGTTGGCTGCCACGCGGCACAGGCGTGGGGTTGGCTGGGGGCGGTCGCTGATGGGGTCCATGGTGGGGTGACCGTCGGCGGGGTCCACGATGCATAGGGGGGGGGGTGGGCCGTGCGGTCAGGGGCATTGGCCTGAACGTTGCGTGATGCGACCGTAAGTGAGGTCGCTGCGAGGTCGAGCGTGGCCCATTCTAAGAGGCGCTGGCGGATGTAGTCAGACTCTATGCCCGTAACAAATGCGTCTCTCATCAGCAGATTCGAGTGTTCAGTGGCCGAAATGGCCTGGCAGTCACAGTCTCTAACTAGGGCGAGCAGGGCATGCCAGAAATCTTCCACCGACTCACCGGGAAGTTGGCGCCACGTGGAGAGGAGATGCCTGTGTAGATTTTGTTAGTCCGCTGAGCGTAGTTTTCCTTTGGTAGCGCCATGGCCTCTGCGTAGGTCGGCGCATCCTGGACGAGGGGGAAGACGTTGGAGCTCAGCCGCGTGTAAAGGATCTGGAGCTTCTGTGCTTCTGAGATTGGGTCTGGCGCAGACCCGATGTACGCTTCAAAACAGGCAAGCCAATGTTCGAAGTCCTTTTCGGCGTCATCTGCTTGAGGATACAGCTGCAGGCGATCCAGCTTGATGTGGAGGTCCATCTCTGAAAAATCTCAGTGTAATAATTGATGCACTATCAATTATGAGAAGACGAGAGTAGGATGTAATCAAGGCTTTATTAGACTGAGATGTGTGGCCTCCTACAGCTGCTGTATGGGAAGCACACATATTTATACTCTGCCTACTGGGCGGAGCCAGTAGGCAGGGATCTACCCCCGTACCTGTAGTACAGGGGCCTTACCGTAAAATACATATATATATATACAGTATATACATCAGTGGTGACTACCACACCCCGCCTTCAAACATCGCAGGCATCGGGGTTCCCCCCAACTTTGCGGGCATTAGGGCTCCCCCTCTTTCAGGCATCAGGGCTCCCCTCCCTCAGTCATCGGGCTCCCCGTTTCAGGCTTCGGGGCTCACCCTCTCTCAGTCATCGGGCTCCCCCTCTCTCAGGCATTGGGGCTCCCCCTCTCTCAGGCATTAGGGCTCCCCCTCTCTCAGGATTCGGGGCTCCCCCTCTCTCAGGCATTGGGGCTCCCCCTCTCTCAGGATTCGGGGCTCCACCTCTCCCAGGATTCGGGGCTCCCCCTCTCTCAGGCTTGGGGCTCCCCCTCTCTCAGTCATCGGGCTTCCCCTCTCTCAGGATTTAGGGCTCCCCCTCTCTCTATCATTGGGGCTTCCCTGCCTCTCTTGCATTGGGGCTCCGCCTCTCTGTCATTGGAGCTCCCCCTCTCTCAGGCATTGGGGCTCCCCCTCTCTCTGGCATTGGGGCTCCCCCTCTCTCTGTCATTGGAGCTCCCCCTCTCTCAGTCATTGGGGCCCCCCTCCCTCAGGCATCGGGACTCCCCCTCTCTCAGGCATTGGGGCTCCCCCTTTCTCAGTCATTGGGGCTCCCCCTTTCTCAGTCATTGGGGCTCCCCCTCTCTCAGGCATCGGGACTCCCCCTCTCTCAGGCATCGGGACTCCCCCTCTCTCAGGCATCGGGGCTCCCCCTTTCTCAGTCATTGGGGCTCCCCCTCCCTCAGTCATCGTGCCCCCCCTCTCTCAGTCATTGGGGCTCCCCCTCTCTCAGGCATCGGGACTCCCCCTCTCTCAGGCATCGGAACTCCCCCTCTCTCAGTGTTTGGGGCTCCCCCTCTCTCAGTCATCGGGGTCCCCCTCTCTCAGGTATTGGGGCTCCCCCCTCTCTCTGGCATTGGGGCTCCCCCTCTCTCAGTCATCGGGCTCCCCCTCTCAGTCATTGGGGCTCCCCCTCTCTGTCATTAGGGCTCCCTCTCTCTGTCATTGGGGCTCCCCCTCTCTGTCATTAGGGCTCCCCCTCTCTCTGTCATTGGGGCTTCCCCTCTCTCAGTCATTGGGGCTCCCTCTCTCTGTCATTGGGGTTCCCCCCCTCTCAGGCATTGGGGCTTCCCCTCTCTCAGGTATTGGGGCTCCCCCTATCTCAGGCATTGGGGCTCCCCCTCTCTCAGGCATTGGGGCTCCCCCTCTCTCAGGCATTGGGGCTCCCCCTTTCTCAGGCATTGGGGCTCCCCCTTTCTCAGGCATTGGGGCTCCCCCTTTCTCAGGCATTGGGGCTCCCCCTCTCTCAGGCATTGGGGCTCCCCCTCTCTCAGGTATTGGGGCTCCCCCCTCTCTCAGGCATTGGGTCTCCCCCTCTCTCAGGCATCAGGACTCCCCCTCTCTGTCATTGGGGCTCCCCCTCTCTCTGTCATTGGGGCTCCCCCTCTCTCAGTCATCGAGCTCCCCCTCTCAGTCATTGGGGCTCCCCCTCTCTGTCATTGGGGCTCCCCCTCTCTCTGTCATTGGGGCTCCCCCTCTCTCTGTCATTGGGGCACCCCCTCTCTCAGGCATTGGGGCTCCCCCTCTCTCTGTCATTGGGGCTCCCCCTCTCAGACATCGGGGCTCATCCCCTCTTCCCCCACAAATTTGCAGGCATCAGGGCTCTTCCCTCACACATAAGGGAACCCAACCCTCCTCCCAAGGGAGGTTTACACCCCCTGCCAAAGAGCACTTGGCACTGCCGCCTTCATGTGTCCCCCGGCACTTCCCACTTGGCAGTGCCCCTTGCCAGTGACTAGGTGCACTGCCAAGGTGCTGACAGCAATGCCTAGCCTTGTCTCTCAACCCTCCAAGCACCACCACGCCTCCAGCGTGATCATCAAACATGGTTATCACTTTTTGGGGCTACGTCTTGGGTGGATGCTACAGCATAAAGCCCTTTTATTATATTAAAATGTATTTAAATGCATGGAAATCAGGTACACGCCCTTCTTGGGCGAGTACCGATCTCATTGCTGGCGGGCGGCAGAGAACATCTCAAACTGAGATCTAATCGAGACGCTAAAGTGATTGACAGGGTAGAGATATATGTTTCCCCTTGATGAACATTACAGAAAGAGAGGTCACTGTTTTAGGGTAAGGGGCAGCAGATTTAAAGCAGATATGAGGAGGAATGATTTCACTCAAAGGGTTTGAATCTGTGGAATTCTGTACGCCAGAGTGCAGTGGACACCGAAACACTAAACAAATTAAAGGAGAAGATAGGTTTTTATATTTTAAAAAGCCGGGAACGTTGATTCTCCGCCCCCGCGCCAATCGCGATTTTGGTGCGGGGCTGCGGAGAATCCAGCCCCACAGATGCTCCGCTGGCACATAGCCGCTGAAATGGACAATCCAGCCCAACATCTTGCAATTGAAGATGAAGAGTTATGGGCAGGAATGCGGCGATGAAGCTAATATGAGATCAGCCATAACCATTTTAAATGACAGAGCAGGCTCGAGGGGCTGAATTGTCCATTCCTGCTCCCAGTTCTTATGTTTTTGTTATGTTTAAAATGTAAAACAGCTAATATAATCTTTTCTTTAAAAAAAATTTTATCGAGGCAAATATACCTACCCTGCACATCTTTGGGGGCGAAACCCACGCAAACACAGGGAGAATGTGCAAACTCCACACGGACAGTGACCCAGAGCCGGGATCGAACCTGGGACTTCTGCCCCATGAGGCAGCAATGCTAACCACTGCGCCACTGTGCTGCCAATATAATCTTTCCACGACGACAGCGTAGTGAAAGCCTACTGGATAACCATAATTTTTAACGATTGCCTCTATTACCAACACGTGAACTTGGGTACTATGGAATTGCAAGATGTTGGGCTGGATTCTCCATTTCAGCGGCTATGTGCCAGCGGAGCATGTGTGGGGCTGGATTCTCCGCAGCCCCGCACCAAAATCGCGTTTGGCACGGGGGGCGGAGAATCAACGTTCCCGACCAGCACTGCTCCGGCGATTCTCCGGGGGCGTCAATCACGCCGCCAATGGCTGGGGGGCCATTGCCAGAGGCCCTCCCAGCGATACTCTACTCCGAACTGGCCGATTTCCTGACGGTGTGGTTCTAACCACGTATGGGACTCAGTCCGTAGCTGCCCTGGTGGGAGGCGGGGGGGGGAGCTTTATGGGCTGTCAGGGCAGCGATATGGCAGGTCCAATGCAGGGGTGTGCGGCCGATCGGGGGGACCGTGTTTCTTGGTGATGGTATGCAGTCAGCGCTCGGCAGCCGTGCGCATGTGCGGACTCGGAACCGGAGGTGTGGAGGCCCTTATCTGCAGCCAAAGTTGCGTGAAGCTCCACGGATCCCTGCTAGCCCCCTGCACGTCAATGAATAGCTCTTTATTTTTTTCAGGAAACTGGCGAGTGGAACGTCAGTGTTTTTCCGTCAGCGTGGGGACATAGCCCCATTTTTTGAGAATCCAGCCCGAAGTCTTTTACCACCTAAAAACTGACGTGCAACCCTCACCGATTCTGGCACCAGTGAGGAACTGGCACCGGCGCTGACTGAAACCCCCGTCGCCCATGCTGAAAATGGCCGGAGAATGGGGGGACCCAGGCCTCGCATGCGCTCGGCTGACGACCTGCACCGGACGCACTGTACAACATGGCGCCGGACGAGCGCGACCTCAACCTGCCAACCGCGACCCCACAGCCCACCGCCTGGCCACCCCCCACCAGTATCCCAGCCCTTGCAGAAGCACAGATCCCGGCCGAGTGTGGTGGCGTTGGACACAGGCCATAGCCGCCACGCCGGGTTTCCCCGCGGTTCGGACCACACGTGTCCCGCCCCATCGGGGGCGGAGCATCGCGGGTGGGCCGGCCATTGACGCACCAACGCCGTTGAAACGTCACACCGCACGTGTCACGATGACGCCACTTTGGAGGGGGCAGATGCATGGAGGATCGACATCAAAGCGGCATCGGCCCCGATTTTCATTTGAAAATGCATTCTTCGCCCGATTGCCGAACACGATTTCAGCGTCGGATTACAGAGAATCCAGCCCGTTGCATCTTGTAAAGAATATTTTGTATATTTTAATTATGGATACGCCAAACAATGTTGGGACTTGAAAAGCTGTTTCAACACTACATGCTACAACACAATAATTCAACCAATCTATGCACATAAATGTCAGAGGAAAATACTTTCACATCACTCAAGAGCTCCCTTAGCTGCTTATTTAATTTAAATGAGTTTTCACATGCATACCCTGTCCTTAATGAATTTACAACCATTTCAAATAAGCTTTTTCTTCCCTGCCAATATGTCCCCTTACTTTGTTGAAGATGTAAAGTCCTTGCTGAGCACAGCTCTACGTGTGCGCACCTCGGAAATGAGTGTTAGCAAGCTATGTGGCATTACGTGGCACCACAGGTGATCCTCATTCAACAATCACATACTCATAATGTCAGTCTGGATAGCTACCTAGACTGCAATCTCTCACCAATTTCTACCTCCCCTACAGCTATTGGGGCTCAGTCTCAACACAGATCAGAATTGAATATGGGACATTATTCATCTACTTGGTCCAGTTTTGTCACATCGAGCCTAAAATATATCATTTTAGAAATATAAATTATTTCAATAGCATCATCAACCTTCCATCAGTGATTTCATTATGACTTAATGTAAATGTCATGGAAAAATCTTTTTTCTAGATTATTCTGTATTTGGCAGTTTCAGTAAACGTGGGAACAGCAATGATAGTACAGTCTGTATATGGGCCAATGCATGGAGCAGACTCAGTGAAACACCAACAACTTGCAAGTTACTTGTAGTGAGTGAGGAAGGCCATTTGGCCCATTTTAATTAACCCATTCAGATAGATTCTAATGTTCCCACACGCTTTTTAAATGATTACATGGTTTTTCCTTCCACTGTGCTATCTGAATGTTCAGTCTGTATATTGACCATTCTGCCAGCCTTCACATGGCCATAGCACCCTTGCCCAAGTTAGATGATTGGGTCCCACTGCAGAAACTTCAGCATAACATCAGGGCAATGATGAAGGAGTGCTACACTGTCATGGTTGCCATCTTTCAGGTGAGATGTTAAACCAAGGCCCAGGCTGCTTTGTCAGGTGGTGTAAAAGTTCCCATGGCATGATTCAAAGTGCAAGGAATTTCTCTCAATGCCCTGACCAATATTTATCTCTCAGCCAACATTGCTACTTGGTCCCCTTCAATTTGAACGACTGTATTTGCTGCTCTCAATCTGATTTCCTCTACACTGGGGAGACTAAGCGCAGACTGGGTAACCGCTTTGCAGAACATCTTCACTCAGTCCACACACATGACTCCAACCTTCCTGTCGCTTGGCACTTCAACCAAGCATCTTACTCTCATGCCACATGTCTGTCCTCGGCCTGCTGCAATGCTCCATTTAAGCACAGGAACAGCACCTCATCTCCAGATTAGGCACATTACCAGCCCTTAGGACCCAACATTGAGTTCAACAACTTTACACTGTGACCATTCTCCTCCACCATCACCCTTTTTTAAAATATGCAAAACATCTTTCTGAACCAATGCAAATACATCATCCACCACATTGTGTTTTATATTCGTTCATGTGATGTGGGCGCTGCAGGCTGTGCCAGCATTTATAGCCCATCCCTAATTGTCCTTGAGGGGGCAGTTAAGAGTTAACCATATTGCTGTGGATCTGGAGTCTCATGTAGGCCAGACCAGGTCAGGATGGCAGATTTTCTTCCCGAAAGGACATTACTGAACCAGATGGGTATTTTTTACGACAATCGGCAATAGTTTCATAGATTTCACCATCTGCAGTGGGGCATTCGAACCCTGGATCCCCTGAACATTAGTCTGGGTCTCTGGTTCACTAGTCCAGTGACAATACCACTACGCCTCCCTCTTTTTAGTCTGAAGAAGTCATATGGACTCAACATGTTAACTCTATCCTCTCTCTCCACAGATGTTGCCAGACCTGCTGCGTTTTTTCTGCGTTTTCTGTTTTTGTTATTGTAGCAGTATGCACATTAGTTATCTCATTTCCTTGTGTTACAACAGTAACTTACTTCACTGACTATGAAATACTTTGAGAAAGTTCTGTAGTTAGGAATGAAATATAGACATATTCTTCAAATGAAGAATAATTTCCTGGTATTTGACCAAAATTTACTTTTTATTTGTTTGAGTTTACTCTTAATTTGAAATAATATTTTGTTTTTTACCTTTTCTGTTCTTTTAACTTGTTTCTTTATTTAGCGAACAGTGGTGGGCAACCTGCTACCCGGTGTCCACCAGCAGTCAATCAGAGTTCTGAGTGCGTCGCACGAGACATTTTGTTGACTGTTGCCCACGTGCACAGTTGCCACAACCCTCTGGTTTGCATCCGTGTAACTTATTTCTCACTGATGTGGAGATGCCGGTGATGGACTAGGGTGGGAACAGTAAGACGTCTTACAACAGCAGGTTAAAGTCCAACAGGTTTATTTGGAATCACTAGCTTTCGAAGCGCAGCTCCTTCATCAGGTGAAATGAGATGCGTGCTGATTGCACGCAACATTGACCATGAGGGACGTGACTCTGTGTCAAATCAGGAGTAAATATTTATTTTGCTTTTACCATTTGAAGTTGATGACAGTTTTAATAATATTTAAACAATGAAGCTTTTTCTATAGCTTTTATGAAATATTCAATATATATTAAAAATATTAAACTTTATTCACGGGTTATACTTAGTAATGTTGCCCAATTTCAATCTTTCAGCCCACTGAGAAGAAGAATGGCTACTCATGCGGACCACTCACTTGCCGAGGTCGCCCATCACTGGTCTAGAAGTTAATTTACCGAATGCCTCCTTTGAGGCTGTGACAGTTACTTATTGCTCTGTTTCTCTAAACTTACTTCATAACTCAAAGCTTTGGCAGAAAGAACTGGCCTCATCATAGCCATTGTCTGCAGGACCTCCTGTACTTTGTTTCAATGATCATAACTGGACAGAATATTTAAGGTCCAGTTTCAGACCACCACACAGTTTGCTCATCATTTCCTCTTCACAGAATCAGAATGAGACAACAGTGTAATTGCCTGTATAAGTTCTTTCATTCTTTTTGAATATGGCCAATCTACGGACACTTACCCAGCACCCAGTGAATCACAATGATTGTCATTGCCTCACAATCTTCCTGTATTTGCACATCATTCTAGGGTAAGTAGCATTTACCTTAGGGGATTTACTTATTTTTGAGCCTTCATAGCTTGCCTTGGACTTCCAATTTAATTCATACTGAAGTCATTGATTTTACTTACTGCTGTTTCAGAAAATTGACATAATTTGCTCCTGTTTGCCATTGCAAATACATTGAAAAAACAACAATTCGGAGTTTATACTGGTTTTTCTCATCCAAGACTGAATCTGTTTGAAACCTTTACATTCATCACCTATTTTCTGACTGTTTGCCACTAAATTACTGTTATGTTCAGCTTCAGCTACTATTGTTTCTTCCCTTTGTCCCTTTGCTCAATCTTTTACCAGGCTGTTACATTTTGATATATTCATTGCCGGGAACCTTTTCTCCTTTCTATAGGATTTGCAGAGGTTGTCTGAATCTGTCCTAGTTTCATGTTTGAATCTGAAATAATATTTCTCATTAACCTTTTATTTCCCTATTACTTTCTAAATGTAGCCTTTTTGTCATGGCTCAGAAACCCAACTTTCTCCATAACTCAGTCCTACGAAGGTAGCAATCAATCTTTTAGCTATTCTCTTTAGCACCCCTAAATGTCTTGTGTGTCTCACTGATGCTAGAGACAGTAGTAATTGGTTTGGCCTCACCACAGCCAAGCACCTTTTCAGCTCAACCTTCTCAAACATGTCACTCTACCGTTTTGACGACACAATTCAACAGTCTACTTGCTGTGTTGCTTCTTACAATGCAGAACGTTTGTTGGGGGGTGGGGATGTAATGGGAGTGGGGCCCACTGACCCTGGAGCCTGCACAGGGGCTGCCAGGTGTGGAGGTGGGCCGGGCAATAGGTTGGCCTTGGTAATCCAACATTGCCTCAGCTGCAAGAAAAACTAGGTTTCACCCCCACACACACACTATCCATGCCAATCCACATCATCTCATCTGTCCTCGCTTGGACCCTCATACCCTCCATGTCAACTATGCTCCTCACCCCTCCTCTAACACCTCATACCCTCCATACCAACCTATGCCCCACCACCATGGCCCCTCATGCCCTCCATGCTCGGCACCCTTTGCCCTTACACACTTCATGATAACTCAAACAGTATCTACCATTGGCAGAGCTTAGGAACCATGCTGTGAGCAAATACACTACATGTCCATTGATGAAATCACTATATTAAAAAAAACACTAATTGGTTAAAAAAAATTGTTACATTTAAATTCATTCAGCCATTTAATATTTTCTAACAGCAAGCATTTGTACTCACAGCAGTACAACCAGTTGGAATGGTTAATCAAACTGTGAACTGAGGAGAACCCCACTGGGATAATGATAGGTTGTGAACTCAGTCATGCAGCACAAATCCTATAACGATAACCCTCAGGTTCATGTTAACAAATAATGAAATAGCAAGCACTGATTTTTTAAAAACCAGCAATCTGTTTTTTTCAATTCAAGGACCAGATTTAAATCTTTTGATCACTCAACCGTTCTTGTGGGCGGCACAGTAGCACAGTGGGTAGCACTGTTGCTTCACATCTCCAGTGTACCAGGTTCGATTCTCGGCTAGGGTCACTGTCTGTGCGGAGTCTGCATGTTCTCCCCATGTCTGCATGGGTTTCCTCTGGATGTTTTGGTTTCCTCCCACAAGTCCCAAAAGACGTGCTGTTAGGTAATTTGGGCATTCCGAATTCTCCCTCTGTGTACCCAAACAGGCACCGGAGTGTGGCGACTAGGGGATTTTCAGTTACTTCAATGTAGTGTTAATGTAAACCTACGTGTGAAAATAATAAAGATTATTATTAAAGAACTTTGATAGTTTTCTTGAAAGCTCCTGTGACAATTTCCTTGATAATTGCTCCTTTGAGAGTTCAACTGAGTTCATGCCTGATTTACACACATTCAAATCTACTTTTAATAATCCAGCATAGTTCCTTACCTCTCCCGAAGCTGTCCCTGGACCTCTCCAACAGGGTACCCCTACCTCTCTAAAGAATTCATCTAACTTTAGATTTTCTCCCGATAATGTAGGTCATGTTTTGGGCAGCCCGCGAGCCAAAATCGGATCTGACTGAAAGTAGCTGCATTTCAATGGATGTTCAAAGTACATCCCGCCCCCTTTCTGTAATGGGCCGATTTAGGATTTCTCACTAATTACCTTGTCAGTTACTGGTCAATGTATTTTTTTGCGCCCAAAACATTTTCTTCTCTGCTTCCATCATTCCTTTCCACCTCATCTTTCCTGAAGGTATTGACCCTTTTGCTGGATTACAACGCCTCAGGCAACAACTGCCCTCTAGCGTCTCTCACACCTTGGTGTTTGCTCTGCAGGTGCGGACCTAAACAGCAACTGTCAGCAGGCTGCTCATCACAGTCCACCGCAGCTGAACCTGAACCATGATCATCTCATGTGAGGTGCTGTCGTTCGCACAATCTTAAGCACAGCCCCGAATCTAACATCTTGAACTGCCTGCCTGCTGCCATTTGTGTGGTACACGTCACGTTGCGGTCAAATATCCAACATTGTAAAATATTATTTTTATATTTTTTATTATTTATAATTTTCTCTATTTTGTATGAACCAGCCTTTAAGGAGGGTTTGGAATTGGCCTGTGTTTCTCAAGGTCTTTGGGCTGTAATCAGAATCCAACCATCAAATTACCTGTAAATAATTCACTTTTTGACGTTTGCTTTGCCTCCTCGACGCTGTTTATTTTGTTGCTAAATCATATGTTGGAATTATATTACATGATTGTTCATCACTTATTTCTTTGATTGCAGCTACCCCAGGGGTCTCAGCAGCCTTTGTCATTCAGGTCAGTGCACAGCTTGTAGACCAGTGGTCCATGCAGGTACTGGAATCAACGAGGATGTAATCGTTGTTCTTCTGGAAGTTTCTCTACATTGGCTGCTACTTAGCCACTCTCTTTGTTGAGAGGCATCCTATCTAAAGGTCAGAGAAACAGCAAGAAGAAACTTAACATCCTTTCCCTTCTTGCATATATTTACCGATCTACCTATATGAACAATCTTTTGTTTACACACGTTTCCTGTTTAAATCATCCTGTTCAATCTCCTGTTATCACACTTTTGTAACATTTTGTAACATTTGTGTGTCAATTTTTTCTCACAGTATAAATTTCAATACCAACACGTATACATGACTGACCTGCTTATGTGAACCACCGCCCCCACACCGAGCAATTTTACCTAGCAGGAAATTGTGCTTAAGCTTCACATTTCAAACCCATTATTGGTGTTTCTTAGAGTGATTTTTTTTTTCATCTTTTGAATGACATCTCTTACTTTTTTTCCCTGCTGCTCTAAACAAGCAGCTCCAGTAAGCTGCTCCCCACCAACACCAGCCTGTTGAGAACAACTTCAGTTCATAATTACATAGTCATTCCTTTAGCCATATTGGTACCTTTATTGGCTTGTTCAGAATCATTGCTGTTGTTTACAATGCCTGTCGACCTGCCAATCCATGGCCCACTGAGGGAACTATTTTGTTTGAAGAATGGGGCATCTTTTTTGTTGCTAATTTGTAGCCTCCCCCACTCCACTCCCTCCACTAGTTAGCACTTGTGTGGCCGATTCGCAACAGCATCTCTTGGTCCCCAGGTGCTAAAGACTTACAGCACAGCTGCACATGCCACCCTGAAACAAACTTCAAAAGCAGCCGACTGCAGGCTGCTCCCTCTTTTTAACAGCCCTCTCCACATCTCTCCATTCTCCTCCTCCCTTCCTGCTACTGTCCCCCCGCCAACTTACTCCCTTCCTTCTGTCCCTGTTCTCCACTCCACCTGCCCCACCCTGCTTTTTGCTCATCTCTCCTCCCCCTCCAATCAAAGCAGCCTTCTCTTCTTTCCTCCTGCTCGCACCTCCCTCTCTGTTCCTCCCCTTGTTCCTCCAGTATTTCAGAGAAACACCAATGTATCCTCATCAGTATAAAATCAAAGCTAAAGATCAGGCTGGACCATAAAATGGTGACTGAATGACATCTGCAGATCCTGGTCCAATTATCCCTCAACATACTAGGTCTTGACTCCTTGGGCCAGATTACCATGCGGCAAAGCGGATCGGCATGGAGAAGAACAACTGAAACAAATGACATTAGTGGCCTGTGTGCCAGTCTGCAATCTCTGTTCTTGATCATGCAGACTTTCACAAGGGCAATGGGGAAGGACAGGAATGTGAAGTCATCCACATTGTTAATTGGGCATATTTAAGTAATTAAGAGCTCACCTTCACATTGGCATTGCCAGGGTGCCATATTCTCGACTACCCAGGGGGCTACAGTAGGCTCCCAGCCCCCAGGCGTGGGCATCACGTCTGGTCTCCATTTGTGGAGACCCATGAGTGATGTGTCCTGGCTTCGCATTACGTCGGCGGGTGGGAGAATTGCAGGAGCTGGGAGAATGTGGCTTAAATCCAATCTTGCATATTTGAATGAGAAATGTAATATGCTAAACTGGTTCACACACCAGTGAGGGCGTGATCCAGATTACGTCTGTTAGAAAGGCCCGTGAGGATCGGAAACTATTTGGCTCCCAGTGTAAATCCCATTTCGGGCCTCTTCTGGAATTCTCCTGATAGCGAAGGATTTGCACTGGGTGCAACGCAGCCGGAGAATCACCCCCAATAGCTAGCCTATTGTAATCTAGGTTTATATGCCAAAATCCAAAATGCAATCGGCCCAGAGGATTTTGGATAAATGATACGCCATCTGTAATACAAAAACAAACTGCCCAACTGCAGCTTTCTTTTCCAATTAAGGGGCAATTTAGCGTGGTCAATCCACCTACCCTGCACATCTTTAGGTTGTAATCATTATGAATTTGCAGTGCCGAAGGAGGCCATAAGGCCCATCGAGTTTGCACCGGCCCTTGGAAAGAGCACCCTACTTAAGCTCACACTTCCATCCTATCTCCGTAACCCCGTAACCTCACCTACCCTGTTTTTGGGACACAAAGGGTAATTTAGCATGGCCAATCCACCTAACCGGCACATCTTTGCATTGTGGGAGGAAACCGGAGCACCCGGAGGAAACCCACACAGACACGGAGAGAACGTGCAGACTCCGCACAGACAGTGACCCAAAATGGGAATCGAAGCTGGAACCCTGGAGCTGTGTAACCACTGTGCTACCCACTGTGCTACCAGGCCACCTGTACCAGTTGTGGGTTGAAAGCCACGCAGACACAGGGGGAATGTGCAAACGCGGCACGGAATCGAACCCGAATCCTCGGCACGAGGAGGTTGCAGTGCTAACCACTGCACTGCCACGCTGATCCAATTTAAGGTTAACCTTAACCCTAACTTCACTGAAATGCTCGTAACAAAGAACAATTCAGCACAGGAACAGGCCTTCCGGCCCTGCAAGCCGGCACCGACCGTGGTACCTGCCTAAACTAAAACCGTATACACCATTCCATTCCCACCCTATTCATATATTTGTCGAGATGTCCTTAAATGCCACTATTATACCTGCTCGCACCACCTCCCCAGGCAGCGCCTTCCATATATTTACCACTCTCGGTGTAAAACACGTGCCTGACACATCCGTTCTAAACTTTTCCCAACGCACTTTAAACCTATGTCCCCTAGTACTTGACTCTCCTATCCCAGGACAGAGCATCTGACTATCCACTCTGTCCATGCCATTCATAATCTTGTAGATCTCTATTAGGTTGCCTTGCAACCTCTGTCGTTCCAGTAAGAACGGGTTTATCTAGCCTCTCTTCACAGCTAATGCCCTCCATACCAGACAATATCCTAGTAAATTGATTCTGTACCCTCTCTAAAGTATCTGGTCATGTGGCGACCAAAATTGGACACAATATTGCAAATAAGGCCTAACTAAGTTTCTGTATAGCTGCAGCATGACTTGCCAATTGTTATATTCAATGCCCCAACCAATGAAGGCCAGCATGCCGTATGCCCTCTTGACCACCTTACTACATGCGTTGCCACTTACAGTGATCAGTGGACATGCACGCCCAGATCTCTCTGCCCGTCAATACTCGCAATTCTGCCATTTTCTGTGCAATTTCTACATGCATTGGATCTTCCAAAGTGCATTACTTGTCCAGATTAAACTCCATCTGCCATTTCTTCACCAAAGACTCCAACCAGTTTAAATCTTGCTGTATACTCTGACAATCCTCTTCACTATCCGCAACTCCACCAATTTTTATGTCGTCTGTGAACTTACTAATCAGGCCAGCGACATTTTCTTCCAAATCATTTATATACACGACGAACAACAAAGATCCCAGAACTGATCCCTGTGGAACGCCGCTAGCCATGGCCTTCCATTCAGAAATGCACCGTTCTACTGCTACCCTCAGTCCTCTGTGCCCAAGCCAGTTCTGTATCCAACTTGACAGCTCTCCTCTGATCCCATGTGACTTCATCTTTTGTACCAGTCTACCATTAGATACCTTGTCAAAGGCTTTACTGAAGTCCATGTATACAACATCTACTGCCTTTCCTTCATCTATCACCTTTGTCTCTTCCTCAAAAAACTTGATTAAATTAATGAGGCACGTCCTTCCTTCATGAAACTATGCTGTCTGTCACTAATAAGTCCATTTGTTTCCAAATGTGAGTAAATCCTGTCTCCAAGAATAATTTCCAACAATTTCCCTATTACTGATGTATGGCTCACCGGCCTATAATTTCCTGGATTATTCCTGCTGCCCTTCTTAAACAATGGAACAACGTTGGCTACTCTCCAGTCCTCTGGAACTTCACCTGTAGCCAATGAGGATACAAAGATTACAGTCAAGGCCCCAGCAAGTTCCCCCCTTGCCTCCCTTAGTATTCTGGAGTAGATCCCATCAGGCCCTGGGGACTTATCTACTTTAATGCTTTTTAAGATGCCCAACACCTCCTCTTTTTTAATATCGTAAGAAGTCTAACAACACCAGGTTAAAGTCCAACAGGTTTGTTTCAAACACGAGCTTTCGGAGCACTGCTCCTTCCTCAGGTGAATGGAGAGGTATGTTCCAGAAACATTTATACAGACAAATCAGAGATGCCGGACACTGCTTGGAATGTGAGCATTTGCGGGTAATCAAATCATTACAGATCCAGAGAGAGGGATAATCACAGGTTAAAGAGGTGTGAATTGACTCAAGCCAGAACAGTTGGTAGGATTTTGCAAGTCCAGGCCAGATGGTGGGGGGGTGGACGTAATGCGACATGAATCCAAGATCCCTGTTGAGGCCGCACTCATGCGTGCGGAACTTAGCTATAAGTTTTTGCTCGGCAATTCTGCGTTTTTTAATATCAACATGACTCAGCAATTTTTAATATCAACATGACTCAGAATATCTCTACCCTATACTACTCTTCCACCAAGTCCTTCTCTTTGGTGAATACTAAGGCAAAGTATTCATTTAGTATCTCTCCCATTTCCTCTGGTTCCATACATATATTACCTCCAATATCCTTGAATGAACCAACCCTTCCTCCGGCTATCGTCTTGCTCTTTACATATGGATAAAACGCCTCAGGATTATCCTTAATCCTGTTTGCCAATGACATTTCACGACCCCTTTTAGCCTTCCTAACTCCTACCTTAGGTTCCTTCCTACTTTCTTTATATTCTTCAAGGGCTTCATCTGTCCTAAGCTTTTTAGACCACTGGAAGAGTTATACTGTCAAACACCATGGGCGCGATTTAATGCGCAAAAAACAGAATCCCTTTTTGGGCACATATAGCAGGGTCTTTATCGATGTCTGCAGCACCAAGAATGACTCCATTATCAAACAGGGCTCTGTTGTTTTCTGGCCTTGGCAAGGCATGTCCCGCTGAGGCCACATTTGACTAATTTCCTGCACTGACGAGCATGTCCGGCCCCCGGACCTACCACCCCCTCCACTACTTACCTCTTAGGGGGTCCTCGAGCCCCCCTCTGTAGCCACCTGGGGTGGCCACGTCCCGATTCAAAATGGACACTCGCAAGGAGTGCAGGGAAAATTGGACAACACCAGAGAAAACAAACAGGTGCAAGGTTTCCTGTGTATTAAGATTTGCAGAACCCAGACAGAACTGAAACCAATAGCCATTAACATATTAATGAGCTATCTCCAGGGACAAAAAGAAACATTGAAACAATCGGGACCAAGACAGACTCCCCGGCGCCAGTGGGAGCTAAAACAAAGGCAGGCCAACTCCGGTATTGGAGAAATAGATAGGAACGATCGAGACATAGTCCAATTAATTGGGACCAAGTCCGGGGTTCCGCCCAGAAGGGCGCGAAACCCTTGGGGACTATAAGATAGCATCCCCAAGTTCAGTTCGCTCTCTTGGCCTTGGCTCTCAGCGAGGAGAGACCTGCCTAGCAGCTGCATCAACCAAGTAAGTCTCAGATCAACGCACACTACGAGATAGACGCTCCTAGCTACTATTCCGTACCAGTTCGAAACCAGCAATATCAGAACCGGACAAAGGCCATAGTTCCTCTGACCCTGTGGGCCACTCGAAGCTAAGTATAGGCTTTTAGTAGTAGTTGTAGTTTAGCGAGTAGAGTTTATGCATGAGTAATAATTGACTGTGCGTAAATAAATGTGCATTGATTTCAAACTTACTAACTGGTGTATTGAGTTATTGATCAGTACTTGGCTTTGAACCTCGTGGTTCTATCAGAAAGATACCTGGCGACTCTAGAGCAAAGTTGATTAAAACAAAGCAAATTAAGGGCAAGCATAACGACCAACACCTCACCCCACCTCTTAAAGGCAGGAAACCCGCAGGCCGAACTCTGGCACAGGCAACCTGGCACCTCGGCATTGCCAGCCTGGCACCATGGCAGTGCCCATCAGCCTGGCACTACCAGAGTTCCTGGGTGCCCATGCCAAGGTGCCCAGGCGGAACTGCCAAGGTGCCCAGGTGGCCATGCCAAGGTGCCAGGCTGGCCATTCCGGGTACCATCCTGCCCAGAACCTGACCACCCAGGGGGTTCTGATGGCCTGCTATACCTCCCACAGTGCCGTTACACCTGGCCCAAGTTTGTGTGGTCCAGTACTAAATGGAGCAATATATCCTAGGCATGGGCGTTCATTCCTGGGCCACATGAGAATCAGGTGCAGACTAATGGCTCATTTAAATATGTTAATCAGGATCTCGCCCTTGCTGGGCGAGATTCCAATTGCGAGATCTCGTTAAATCTCGCGAGACATTCTGAGCGTCACAAATCTTGTGAGAGCCTCTCGCGAGATTTAACAACCTCGTTGAGACACCGATCCGGGAACGATGAGGTCATTTGATCGCCCGACATGTTCAGGTACATATAATAAATACTCATCGGCCAACTCTCTTACCAGGAAAATCTTTATGGCAGATTCACAAAAATTATTTTAACACTGACACTGGTCAGACCACACATCCAAAATCTTCCTGCTTCGGAGAGCTTAAACCTTTCAGTTAAACTCAGAAACTTTCAGTCACCCCATCAGCTTTCAATTAATGTAACTCAAACCATAATAATTCACATATCAAAAAATTACTACGCCATCATATTATGTTTAAAGTAAAGTTGAGAACAGAGGCAGAGTTTCGTCTGGAGTTTGGGAGGAGAAACTAATTACAAACATTTCATCCTTCCTGTGGACTTTGTCAAAATTAATTAAATTAAGGACTATCCAGCTACTCGTAATTCAACCGCTATGAGAGTTTCAGCTATCCAATTAAGCTCTAAACACTTTCCGACTGTTACTAAACCTCTGACTGTGCAAGCAATAAAATCTTAACAAATATCAATCAAAGGTTAACAGTGAGGTGCAGCTTGGCTGTACAGACAGAGAAAACACTAATTAAGCATCTGTCATTTACAATTAAAGCATCTGTCAATTCCAATTAACAAGAGCAAATTGGGCAGAACCCCAAAAGGTCAATAAATGCAGTAAGCATCATTAAATGGCTGATTTAAAAGAAATATTTATTCATTCATCCCTTTTGCGTTCTACAGTGGTTGCTCAGTGGTGGTGAGTGGATAAAGGGGGCTGTTTGCTTGACACAGGAGTGCGAAGAGGTTTCCACACCTGTTTGTAGTTGACGGAACTTGAACAATAAAATAAATCAATGTCATGTTGCTCGGGTGTTGTGTAATGATTATTTTTCGAAACACCTAAAATATCACAAAAATTATACAATTTAATCTTGAAAAATACAGAAATATTCCGTTAAATGCTAAATTTGGGTCAGGATGGGAATGGGAACTTTTATATAAAAGTGCGGCTACATATAGAACATAGAATAGTAGAGCACAGAACAGGCCCTTCGGCCCTCGATGTTGTGCCGAGCAATGATCACCCTACTCAAACCCACGTATCCACCCTATACCCGTAACCCAACAACTCCCCTCCTTTAACCTTACTTTTTAGGACACGACGGGCAATTTTAGCATGGCCAATCCACCTAACCCGCACATCTTTGGACTGTGGGAGGAAACCGGAGCACCCGGACGAAACCCACGCACACACGGGGAGGACGTGCAGACTCCGCACAGACAGTGACCCAGCCGGGAACTGAACCTGGGACCCTGGAGCTGTGAAGCATTTATGCTAACCACCATGCTACCGTGCTGCCCTATTGGGTGGGATGCTTCAGTCCGCCAGCCACGCTGCACTAAAAAAGTACACATAGGAATTTGAGCCTCAAAGCAAATTAAATTACTAGTTGTGAGCGTACAAAACTTTGATATAATTTTTTTACCCTCCCTTTGTAGGGAAGTATTTAACCTCATCTCAGTGCTTGCTCAGAGCAACAAAGTTTAACATGGGAATGAATGTAAAATCTTAGGCTCATTACTTGCCTTTGCATGGAAAAAATAGAAAGAAAGAAATTCATCTTTGATATAAATAAAGAGCCAGTCAATGGTGTAGAAAGCAGCTACATCAGTACAACTTCTTTAACTTTTAAGGGCGCAATTTTCACAGCCCATTGGGCCCGGCGCTGATCCTGTTGTGCAAGGTGCACAGCGGGACATGCCCAAAAAGCAAAAAGGGTTTCACGCAGGGCTACGAGCTGATTGCGATGCACCTGACTCGCTCCACCTGGCTTATTCGGGATCACATCCTCGCTAAAAAGCTGTCAGGGTGCTAAAGTGCGCTGCCAAAGGACGGGACATGAGGGTGACCATGCCCATGAAAGGGGGTAATGGGGGTGAATATGGGTTATGAACGGTGGGCGGCGGGAGTGCGTGGGTGACCTGAAAGGGGGGGCCTAATGATGGGGGGCCTTACCGACCCCATAGCGGGGTTTTGTCTCTGGGGGGGCGTTGATACCCCGATGCCCACGAGGATGAATGGGGGGGGGGGGGTCGATACCTTGATGCCCAAGAGGCTGGGTGGGTGTGGGGCCAGTTACCATCATACCTGGGTGGTTGGAGGCAAGGTGGAATCATGTGGACTTTTAGTGATGGAGGAAGTTGCCCCTCTTGGGTACAGGGTTAAGGGTGTTGCCCATGTCTGTGGGGGGTTGCGATGTCCGTGGGTGGGGGTATGGGGACCCTGGACCCCACTTTGAGATTTGGGCACAAATCTCTGAGGAGCCGGTCTTGCGACGCTAATTCTCTACTGCAGAAACAAATTCTAAATGTGGGATTTAGCAGTGACAAACTCCCCAAGCTGCAGAAAAATGACTAAGTGCGCTATCGAATGGCCACGCTGCGCTCGAAAAGCTGCCGCCGTGGCACGATGTGGCCAATAGAAGCCGGGAGGCCAGACGTTGCAATCTGATTCCCGCCCATTATGGGTGGGATCACTTTCTGGCAAATCTGCAAGGTAGCTGGTCTCACTCCAATATACAGTTTCCCGAGGCATTGGGACCTATCCCCTCTGCTTCGGAGACCTCGGCTGAGCACCGCTCAGTCGTGGTCTCCACAAATGGGGACCAGGTGGAACAGCGCCTATGGGGGTCTCCCAGGGGATTGGAGGTCCCCAGGTGCATACCCTTTGGGCAGAGTGGTGCCCGAGCACTACTTGTTCCACCCCGGAAACCCTGGCAGTACCAGCCTCACACCCTGGCCGTGCCTTCATCTGCAGGATGCAAATCGTTTCACGTCGACTTTCAGCCGGATCCCTGATCTACCCTCTTCCCCCACCCTACCCGCCATTGATCCCGCCAGTAGGTGCATGGAAGAATTCCACCCTATGTTCAGAGTTTTTCAAACCAAGGCTAGCTGAGTACAGTCAGCATTCTGCCTACTGCAAACAGCTGAAGGGATCCGCTAGTCGTTGGGGTGTTTGGCCTTCATACCTGGTATGTCACTGGCACTGAAATTCATACATATTACTCATTTGTGTGGTAGGCAGAATGTCTTTTTGGCTTGTTGTATGCACCCTGCGAGTTGAAAATACCACCCGTGCTGCTTCTGCATAGAAGCAGTGTGAAATGGCTGGCTTCACCTGTTGATCAGGTTTTTTGGGATACCTTAAACGTACAGGGTAATTTGAGGTCGAGTGGGTCAAAAATGACCCTAGGCCCAAAATGGGATCAGTTGAGTGCGATCAGGTCGTGCTAGTATAGGATGAATCTGAAAAAGTACCAAGTATGATAGATGGAAGTTGGAAGAAATAGGAATTGATTATATAATACCTATATTTTCAAACTAATTTCAAACAAGCAACATTTCAATTTCCCTTTCTCCAGGAAAAGATCATTTGAGGGTCACCATAGTACTTGGAAATAAAATATTAACTGCAAATGTACGGCGGAAGAATTCCAAATCAATTGAAAATGCCGTTAATCATAACTAAGTCTGACACAACCATCACACATAATCTGCTACTGCAATCATCAGATTTTGGAACGCTTATTTTTTTCCTCCCTGTCCCCAGGATCGGAATTCAATTATAGTATCCTGTCCACTAACCTGGATGGAAACAGTGAACACAATGCAGAGCAGGGATTAAATTTAGGACCTTTTGGTTTTCTTTGTGATTCAGTGTTTTAAAAAAATACTTTGAAGGTTTCATATTAACAAACGCAAACTGAACTACAACACAACAACTGGGAAAGTTGCTCAAACATGGTAAAGCTGTGGCATAAAGAACACAAGAAATCAGAGATATAGAAAAACACACAGGCAGCAGGGTGGCACAGTGGATAGCACTGCTGCCTCACGGCGCTGAGGACCCTGGCTCGATCCCGACCCAGTGTCTCCCAGCCTAAGGTCTTCCCATGTACAACTGCTTACTCGCAACTAAATGTTTTTTTTCAATTCCGTACATTTTTAAATATATTGTACATGCCTGAACTTTGTACTATAATCTTTTCTATGTGGTACAGTGCCTGGCGTCTTTATGAAACCTAGGTAAACAACACTCCCTGTTTGCAGAAGTCGCTGCCTTTGGGAAAAGAGAAAATGAGAGACATGTAAAACTAAAAGAAATTGTGCTTAGTAATAACTGTGGCCTTTAGCCATGAAATGAAATACATGCACTCTGTAACTGCATGATTCAGAGTTCAGGCCACGATTACCGAGTGAGGAGCACGAATTACATGTATTTATCTTCTCCAAAGAATGTCCATGTTGGACTTTCGTATCCTTTTGCTTTGAGTCAAAGTTTGAGGTAACAAATATCTTGCATTGCATCAAAATATAAATGTTCATTGGATTGGATTGGATTTCTTTATTGTCACGTGTACCGAAGTACAGTGAAAAGTATTTTTCTGCGAGCAGCTCAACAGATCATTAAGTACATAGGAAGAAAAGGGAATAAAAGAAAATACATAATAGGGCACCACAAGATATACAATGTAACTACATAAGCACTGGCATCGGATGAAGCATACAGGGTGTAGTGTTAATGAGGTCAGTCCATAAGAGGGTCATTTAGGAGTCTGGTGACAGCGGGGAAGAAGCTGTTTTTGAGTCTGTTCGTGCGTGTTCTCAGACTCCTGTATCTCCTGCCCGATGGAAGAAGTTGGAAGAGTGAGTAAGCCGGGTGGGAGGGATCTTTGATTATGCTGCCCGCTTTCCCCAGGCAGCAGGAGGTGTAGATGGAGTCAATGGAGGCAGGTTCGTGTGATGGACTGGGCGGTGTTCACGACTCTCTGAAGTTTCTTGCGGTCCTGGGCCGAGCAATTGCCATACCAGGCTGTGATGCAGCCTGATAGGATGCTTTCTATGGTGCATCTGTAAAAGTTGGTAAGGGTTAAAGTGGACATGCCGAATTTCCTTAGTTTCCTGAGGACGTATAGGCGCTGTTGAGCTTTCTTGGTGGTAGCGTCGACGTGGGTGGAGCAGGACAGATTTTTGGAGATGTGCACCCCTAGGAATTTGAAACTGCGAACCATCTCCACCTCGGCCCCGTTGATGTTGACAGGGGTGTGTGCAGTACTTTGCTTCCTGAAGTCAATGACCAGCTCTTTAGTTTTGCTGGCATTGAGGGAGAGATTGTTGTCATTACACCACTCCACTAGGTACTCTATCTCCCTCCTGCATTCTGACTCATCGTTATTCGAGATCCGACCCACTATGGTCGTATCTTCAGCACACTTGTAGATGGAGTTGGAACCAAGTTTTGCCACTTGTAAAGTGTCCTGCGTGTTTGAACAGGAGTGAGCAGTGTTTGGTTGTGTTTAATTTGCTTGTGCTTTTGTTTTGACGGCATCTTCTGGAATTGCCTTTCCATCTGTGCCACTTGTGCGACTATCCTAATTTATTTTGAGGCCCTGATCCAGAATGGAGACTTTTACAATTCTTTTTATTATCGTATTACCACCGAGAGACTTCCTCAGCTTCTTTGAACAGATATAAACAGCCTAATTCACCTAATAATCTAATTACTCTTCTGTTTACCACATCCAGAGCTTGCATATGCTCTTTATCGAGCAGTAACCAAAACTAGACATAACATTCAGATATGATCTGACTGGAGGACTGATAATTCCAACATAAGATCCTCTGACTTGCACTCCAGCTATCTCGTATAGTGTTTAGGGGCGGCATGGCGGCACAGTGATTAGCTAATGGACCCGGGTTTGATTCCGACCTCCGGTAACTGATTGTGAGGAGTCTGTACATTCTCCCCGTGTCTGTGTGGGTTTCCTCCAGCTGCTCCGGTTTCCTCCCACTGTCCAAAGATGTGCAGATTAGGTGGGTTGGCCATGATAAATTGCCCCTGAGGATGGAGTTGCAGGAATAGGATGGGGGATTGGGCCTAGGTAGGGTGGTCTTTCGAAGGGTCAGTGCAGACTCAGTGGGCCGAATGGCCTCCTTCTGCACTGTAGAGATTCCAGGATTCTATGATTCTAATCAGAAACTCACTAGGTCAGGCACCTTTTCCAAGAACTTCCTGTTTATATTTCCGATCTCCAGCATCTACAACATTTAGCCTTTTGCGTTCAATTTAATATGTTAGCTCGTTGTGTTAAATTTAATCTGCAATGTCTCTACTCACTTGATCTGATCAGGCTTCCATGTTTTATCTAGCTCATTTGGTAATTTCATCCGATTTGATTGACTTCCTAGTTTAGCATTGTTAACAAATTTGATGTATTTTCAATGAATTTCAGATTGCAATTGATTTGACCTGAATTACAATCAGGGTCACATCTGGAGCACTTCACTCTCCCATTCTTGTATCACTCCCCTTTCAAACTCACAGTTCATCCTTTCCTTCAACCAATTTTATTCTCAGCTGTATTTGCATTCTCTGAATTGTCAAAAGCTTACTAGAACAACAATTTCTATTTATGCTGCATCTTAAGGTGCACAGAGCACTATAAAACAAAGTATGACACAGAGCCACATAAGGAGATATTTAGGTCAGATGATCAAAGCTGGAAGTTTTAAAGAAAGAAAGCAGGGTAAAGAGACAGAGAGGTGTGCGTAGGGAAATCCAAAGCTTGGGGCCTCGGCAACTGAAGGAACAATTATGATTGGGACTGCACAAGGAGTCATAATTAGAGAAGCAGAGATATCTCAGAGGATTGAGTGGGTTGGAGGAGATTAGAGGGCTAGGCAATTGCAAGGATAGGCATGGAGAGACTAGAAAACAAGAATGAGAATTTCAAAATCACGATATTGCTTGAGCAGGAACCAATGTAGGTCAGCGAACACAGGGGTGATGGAGAATGAGATTTGCTCCAAGTTAAAACACGGGGGGGGGGGAAGGGGTCGTGTCTCGAGGTGATGATCAGGCATCATCTCGCTCTTTTTGAAGGAGGAGGACCCATTAGAGTGTGGGTCGTATCGGCCGATTTTGTTAATGCATGTGGATGCAAAGATCCTGGCAAATGTGCGGCCATTCAGATTGGGGAAGTGCTTCCCGAGCATTGTTGGGGAGGATCATAGTGCATCCCTGTATGCTGCTGATCTGTTACTGTACATTTCAGACCTGGTCCCTACAGTCGGAGGCAATAATAGTAGTTTGTTGAAGTAGTTTGGGGCATTCTCTGGGTATAAGTTAAACCTAGGGAAGAGTGAGTGTTTCTCGGTTACCCCGTCAGAGAAGGGAGCTGGGTGGGCAGCACGGTAGCACAGTGTTTAGCACTGTTGTTTCACAGTGCCAGGGTTCGATTCCCAGCTTGGGTCACTGTCTGTGCAGAGTCTGCAAGTTCTCCCCATGGGATTCCTCCGGGTGCTCTGGTTTCCTCCTACAAGTCCCAAAAGACATGCTTGTTAGGTGAATTGGACATTCTGAATCCTCCCTCAGTGTACCCGAACAGGCCGGAGTGTGGCGACTATGGGATTTTCACAGCAACTTTATTGCAGTGTTAATGTAAGCCTACTTGTGACACTAATAAAGATTATTATTATTATTAGCTGTTTAGAGAACACAATAAAAGGCCTCAATTGCACCCCTTAACATGTGTTTAACTTTCTCAAGATGCAAGAACTCCATGAAACTAAAAATAAAAGTAATGGGGCTGGATTCTCCGTTCCTGAGTCTAAGTGCTGACGCCAACAGACGATCCATGGAGTTCCACATTGGAAAGGTCGGAGCCACACCCGCACCGATTCCGCTACCGGTGAGGAGCTAGCACTGCCATGGTGTGGAACACCTGCTGAGCACACAGTAAACAGTGCGGGAATCGCCGGATCCATGATGGACATGCGTAGGGCTGACAAGCTGCAGCCGCGCGTATACTATACACCCCCCACACACAAACACCGATCGCACCAAAAATGATGGTGCCTGTTGTGCTGGACTGCGTACCTGCCCACCCCACAGCCCACCTCCTGGCCATCCCCCACTACTCCCCCCAGCCCTGGCAGAAGCCTCCTAGCCAGCGGCATGGCTGTCGGTGAGTATGGCAGTGCTAGACACTGTCTGTACGCCATCTCTCTCCGCAGCCACCAAGCCAGGCTCACGACTGTTAAGAGCACACGTGGACCATGCCGTCAGGCACTCGGTCCATCGGAGGCGGCGCATCGTGGGTGGGCCCGATAATGAGATACAAATGCGTTTGCAACTACGCGTAATGCAATGACGCCGTTTTGGAGGGGGCGGAGCATTACAACTCAGCGTCAAACCAGCACCTGCTGCGATTTTGGCATCGGGAGCTATTCTCTGTCCGATTGCCATTCCCGATTTCGGCGTCAGCCAACGGAGAATCCCACTCACGGCCTATTGAGCCATGGTTCCATTCTGGAACCTGACTGCCCAGCAGTATCAGCTGGAATTGTAACAGGGCCACTCTCAGGACTGAATAACTTTAAAGGTCTGCTCTATTCTCCTGGCAGGCAAAGAAATAAAAGAGAACTACCATTTGCCTGGTTAGTTTAACAGCAGTCTCTTCTTTCCTATCATGCCCCCAGATTGAATCGTTATAAAGGCCGGGATTGTCCGATCCAAGTTCGCCCTGCCAGCGAGGGTGGAGAATTTGGCACTCAGCCAAAACTCCATTCACTGCAGCAAGACAGGAGAATCCCATCAGCACGAACGCCTCCAGCCAATGTCACCTCAATGCGTGCACTTGAACCAGCTTAATGTTTATATGCTTGTGCGAATCCTCCTCTTTCCATTTTTGGAAACGCAACCGCTGACTGTCATCCCTATGTCATGTTTCTATCATATTTTTCCCTTAGCCTAGCTGCTGCACAGAACACACTGCAGATTTTGCATCCAGCAAGGTACAACAGTTATCTTATGATCTCCATTTGCTTTGCCCAAGTGGCCATTTATAATCTTTCTAATCTAAATGTAACCTCAGTATATTTTGCATATCAAGAATTTGATAACTCTTCTTGATAATCAACTCGGCTCATCAAGACAGTGCTGAGCTCGGTCTTGAAAACCTCGGTCAAAGAAAGCTTTATTACAACGGTAATGAGTAGCCAGCTTAATTTGTAACTGTCTGTCTTCAGGTCAACAGGTGACAAAAAACTGACACACTGTCTGTTTAAATTCTGGCTTTGCCTTCCAGTATGACTTTTCTATTTGTTTTGTTGGGTTTTATTACAGATATTGCTCATTCTGTGAGTCATTTCCACTCTGATCTATTATCTGGCAGCTGCTTTAAAAATATATATTTTCTAATGCGTCTCTGGAGGATAGTCTTCTGTTGGACTCCTCGAAGTGTAGAAATGATTTGTAAATCCTTCATTAGTGTATGTTACTGAAATGCAGAATGTGGATCACGATCACTGGTACTGTGACACATGATGAAAATTAATCTCTGAATCGCTCATTCTAGTTGGATGCTCCACATTCCACATTCCCTCGGACTTTATTCTGCAGGGACTTCTTCCTATTTCCTCTCCACCGAAGCCATCCGAGTTAACGTATTTCAAATCCATCTTACGCAATTAGGGGTATGCGCTCTCCAGGGATGTCCCCATAATTGCTCCACAATGCCCCTTCTTGGCTGACCTATCAGGAATGTCTCCTCTGTCTGTTTCCTTACCACAGGCAGTCCAAAAAGATTGCAGTTTCCTCTCGGGAAGAGATGAATGCAAAAAACAATCAAGCCAAGGCTTCTAATTTGGGATTCATAATTGGAGCTTTCAACGAACAATATTGCTGTATAAAGTGTGCCTCATCTGCATGTACTGTCCTGACCCATAACCTGGGATTCCATACTGCCATATAGATATAATGCCCGAAGCAACGGTCTTCATCTGTGCACCATGTCCACTTCTTAATTCATGCCGCTTCTATTGTAAAATCTCAAATTTACTCTTTTGGGGAATATGGCTGCTAAAGCATTCAAGAAGCAAAGCTACCTGAGCATCATATCGGAATTGAGACTTTACTTCAAGAGATGATCATGAAATGAAATGAAATGAAAATTGCTTATTGTCACGAGTAGGCTTCAATGAAGTTACTGTGAAAAGCCCCTAGTCGCCACATTCCGGCGCCTGTTCGGGGAGGCTGGTACAGGAATCGAACCATGCTGCTGGCCTGCTTAGTCTGCTTTAAAAGCCAGCAATTTAGCTGAGTGAGCTAAAGCTAAGAGATAATGATGATCCTAAATAAAACCTCAGTTCAAAAAGTCAGAATTGGACACCACAGACTAAGAAATATATTGAGCCTTTATTGAAAGTTCAATGAAGATTCACTGGGATGCTGTCTGATATGGGGAAATACAAAGAAGTATATAAAAATATTATTTTCATCATAAGAACAACTTCTTTGGAACAACACAAAACTTTATAATAGTGTTTAAAAGTATTAAAAGATAGAACAAAATAGATAGGAAACTGTTTCCAGCAATTGAAGGGCTAGAGCGAAGGACCAAAAATACAAAAACAAAATCTGGAAATGAGGGACAAAGAACATCACACAAATAGTTGTGAGGCTGTGAAGCTCATTACCGGGATTAATGGTCGAGGCAAAAATTGTGTCAACCTTCAGGATTAGAATATAGGGGGAAATGAAGAAAAAGGGGATGAGTTTTTAAAATTCATTTACGGGATGCGGGAATTGCCCTCGAGAAGTTGGGTCGTGAGTTGCCTTCTTGAACCCCTACAGACTCTGAGGTGTAGGTACACCCACAGTGCTGTTAGGGAGGGAATTCCAGGATTTTGATCCGGTAGCAGTGAAGGAACAGCGATATCTGGTGAGTGACTTGCAGGGGAAATTCGAGGTGGCGGTGTTTCCATGTATCTGATGATCTTGTCCTTCGAGATGGTAGCGGTCCTGGGTTTAGAAGGTGATGCCTGAGAAGTTATGGTGAGTCCCTGCAGTGCATCTTGTGACACAACTGCCGCAGTTCGCAAATGGTGGAGGAAGTGAATGTTTGTGGATAGGGTGCCAATAAAGTGGTCTGCTTTGCCCTGGATAGTGTCAAGTTCTTGAGTGTTGTTGGAGCTGCACTCATCAAGGTAAGTGAAGAATATTCCATCAAGCTATTGACATGTGTCTTGTAGGTGGACAGACTTTGGTGAGTCAGGAGGTGAGTTACTAACCACAGTACTCTTAGCCTCTGACCTGCTCTTGTCGCCACAGTATTTATATGGCTATTCTGGTCAGTGGTAAATCCCAGGATGTTGATAGTGGGGGATTCAGTGATGGTAATACCATTGAATGTCAACGGTCAATGCTTAGATTCTCTTTTGTTGGAGATGGTCCAGGCCTGGCATTTGCGTGGCACAAATGTTACTTGTCTGTCCAAGCCTGGGTATTGTCCAGATTTTGTTGTATTTGGACATGGACAGCTTCAGTGTGTAATGGGTTGTGAATGACGTTGAACATTGTGCAGTTATCAGTGAACAAAACACTTTGGACCTTATGATGGAAGGATGAAGTAGCTGAAGATGGCTGGGCCTAGGACACTACCCCAAGGAACTCCTGCACTGATGTCCTGCAACTGAGATCATTGACCTTCAACCACCATGACCATCTACCTTTTGCGCTAGGTAATGCACCAACAAGTGGAAAATTTCACCCGATTCCCATCGACTCCAGTTTTGCTAAGGTTCCTTGGTGCCACACTCAGTCAAATACTGCCTTAATGGCAAAGGCAGTCACTTTCACCTCACCTCTGGAGTTCAGCTCTTTTGTCTATGTTTGAACAAAGGCTGTAATGAGATCAGGAGCTGACTGACCCTGGTGGAACCAAACTGTCATTAGTAAGCAGGTAATTGATAAGAATTGTTGATGACCTCTTCTATCACTTTACTGATGATTGAGATGGAGTGATAATTGTCTGGGTTGGATTTGGTCTGTTTTGTGTTTAGAAAAAAACTGAGCAATTTTCTACATTGTCAGGTATATGCCAGTGCTCTAGCTGTACTGAAACAGCTTGGCTAGGGACACAAGTCTTCAGTACTATCGCCAGAATATTGTCAGGGTCCATAGCCTTTGCAGTATACAGTGCCTTCGGATGTTTATTGATATCACATTGAATGAATTGAATAGGCTGAAGACTGACATCTGTGATGCTGGGGACCTTTGGAAGAGGCAGAGATGGATCATCAACCCGGCACGTCTGGCTGAAGACTGTTGTGAATGCCTTGCCTTGTCTTTTGCACATATGTGCTGGGCTCCTCCATCATTGAGATTGGGGATATTTGTGGAGCCTCCTCCTCCAGTGAGTTTTTAAAAAATGTCCACCACCAATCACGACTGGATGTGGCAGGACTACAGAGTTTAGATCTGATCCACTGGTTATAGAATTGCTTAGCCCCATCTATTACATGCTGCTTATGCTGTTTGGCATCCAGCCAGCCTTGTGTTGTAGCTTCACCAAGTTGATACCTCATTTTCAGATATGCCTAGTGTTGCTGCTGGCATACTCTCCTGCACTCTGCATATGAGAACAGGTTGATAAACGTGATCAAAAATGTTGTTCACATTAAGGTTAAAACACCGACAAACAAGCTCCATATTGTAATTCCTACATGTCTTGTAGACCAAGTGGTCATGTGAGAATGCTATGAGAGCTACAAGTGATTTCATGTGGCGGAAACACAGGTCTTACCCCCAGGAGCGCAGGGAGAGTAGCTGCTAAGCTCGAGAATAAACTACTCTTTGTCGAAAGCCCCTGCTGCCAGTGATTTGGGAACTAAACACACTTACATGGTGTCAGGCGCCGGCAGTATGGCACAAGCACTTCGCCACATCAGCCCACTCGTCTTTGATGAAATTTTGGAGCTAGTTGGGAAACATTTGAGAAGAAGTGGTGAATTTGCTACATTGCTGACAAGTCGCAAAAAGGTACATGGTTATATTAAACTTAACCTCTTTATTCACCTGAGAAAGCTAGTGATTTGAAACAAACCTGTTGGACTTTAACCTGGTATTGTAAAACGTCTTACTCTTTAAAATTAGTGGACCCTGAGGCCATCAAAAAATTAGATTCATTTGTTTTCCAGATAGAGGAGGAAAAATAGGACCCTTTAATAATCATTAAAATGTTCAAGAAATGAAATGAAATGAAAATTGCTTATTGTCACAAGTAGAAATCGTCTCCTGGTAAAAAAAAACAAGGGGCTGGATTCTTCGATTTTGAGGCGATGTTGGAGCATGTGTCTAGTCTTACGACCAAAACATCAGCACCGCCCACGCACCGATGCTACGCCCGGTGGGGGGCTAGCAGCTGTACCACGTAATGCAGATACAGATGCAGAATTGCCGGGTCCGTGGCCGCGCATGCGCACGGTACAACATGGCAGCAGTCACACACAACCCGGCCTGCCAAATAGTGGCCCCCTTCGAACCCTCCTCGCCACCCCCAGACCATCCGCCCCCGCCCCCGACTGTGGCGGCACTGGACAAAGTCTGCAGCCGACACACGAGGTTGACGAAACCTCAGACCACAAGTGATCCACACCGTCGGAAAGTTGGCCCATTGGGGGCAGAACATCGGGAGAGGGTCTTCAGGTGATGTCCTGAGGTGGTCCCAAGGGCGTGCAGCGTACTCAGCGATGACGCCATTTTGGAGGGGGCGGAGCATCCAAAAAACGGCACCTCCACCGATTTCAACGTCAAAAGGGATTCTCCGGCCAATCGCCGAATGCGATTCCAGCATCGGCAATCGGAGAATCCCACCCACTATCTTCCATAGACATGCATTCAATTCAACAAATCAAAGAACAGATGAATCAATACAATTTTAGACGGCCACCCTTGGAAATACTGGCAAAGGAATGTGCGTTTGGAACACCCACTGATGAAGTAATCAGGAATCAAATAGTTTTGTTGAATTCACAGCGACTTAGTCTGCAAACAGATGCTGCGCGAGAGACCTCATGGCTTATGGCGGGCAACCTATCCACACCAATGGTGTAGCTACCCTCCACTGCACAAAGTGTATTTTCAGGTTTCATAGAGGTAATCAGAATGTAAGGCCACTACTAGGTCTTCGGGACTGCATTACTTTGGGACTCATTCAACTTGGTCCAGAGGTGCATGCATCAAATTCTCCACCACCAGGATTTTGAATGGTGCTGGAAAGAATACCATGCAACGGTCATCAATAGACTCAACCAAGCACTCGCAGCCCCACCGGTGATATGTATCAGCAGACACCTACCTGCACAGACATTGGTGCTGTCTGCATTCAGAATGACAGACCAATAGCCATTGTTTCAATGACTCTCAATGACAATGAGACTCATTATGCACAAATTGAACAGGATCTCCTTGTTTTCATCTCCGCCTGTCAGAAATGTCATGGCCTCATGTATGATTGCCCTGTGATTGTTAAATCAGATCATCAGCCACCCATAACTATCCTAACAAAGTATTTCCACACTGTGTCTGCACAGTTGCAACGCATGATGTTAAAGCCGGGCACATGGGCAGAGCACAAGTATTGAGGCAGCTGTTAAACCAGGGAAGGAACTACTCTTTGTTGAAAGTCTTTTCTGTCAGTGATTCAGGAACCAAACACATTTACATCATTATGTACATCATTATAACAGTAGTTAAAGGGATCCAGCCTCAGTTTGAACCAGATAAGGTACAAGGAACTTGGATGGTGCAACTTACAGGCCAATGGTAACTTGGGCCTGAAGTTTGCACGTGCGCGTGCGCTCGACAGGCCCCGAAGTGAATGGAAAATTAACTTCCGGCCGTGATTGCCCCGGATTGTGATTTCATACTGGCTAGCCAATTAACAATCAGCCAGCATGAAATGTAACATGTGCTCAAAGGCTCAACGGTGCTGTGTGGTGGGGGAGGGGGCACCAAGAAAAAGGAAAGTGCAGTCTGGCGCTTCTAATCGGCCTCCTCAAGGAAAACAGCTGATGTGAAGCTGTTTCAGGGAGCTCCAGACCTCTACAAAATAAAGGTAATGAAAAGTCACAGGTAACTGTGTTTGGGAAGCACATTCAAATATTTGACAGAAAAACTCACAAAACCTCAGCCCCCAGACATCACCTTAAGTTTTATTTTAGTCCTGACATTTCATACCCCCCCCAGATCAAGGTCAAAGCTAAAACATGAAAGCTGCTTGGCCAGTTTGTCCACCTGCCAACTGCAAAATTAGATGGGCCACGTGAAAACACTTTTAACTGACTCCTTAACAGGCCTAATTGGCCGCTTTTGCCAGGCGCTTTCCCACTCTATTTCATGGCTCCAAGCAACGTAAAATTCAGGTCTTGGAGTCTGAGTGGGAGAGGGAAAAGGTGGGGTGAAAAAGTCTAGTCACAAATTTCAGCAGTAAAATAAAATACCAAGACCACTTCAGAATTTCAATCTTAATATGGTCGAGTGGGGCCTGTAGGCTGGCCAGCCTTCTTAAGGTAAAGGTTGCAAACTGAGAAGAGGAACGCAATTCGGGTCACTCTTCTCTTTTACCGCCCCCCCCCTCCCCACTTCTCTGAAATGTGGTTCTCAAGAGCCTTTGGCCCATTTGTTCTTTAAATTATTATTTTTTCCTGAAGCACCACTTCAGCCATCAACAGGTTTCACAATGGCAATCCCATGAGGTGCAGTACTGGGACAGAAGGATCCCAAAGGGACGACAGGCAGATTACAATTCGTGACAGTGCTCTGCCTACCTGCCAATATACTCACACCTGCTTCTGCACTTGGTAGAGGGAACAAAGCAACTGTTACCAGACCTCATTATGGCAACAAAAGCTTCAAAAGAAAGAACTTACATCGAAACACTGCCTTTCACAACATCAGGACATCTGAAAGTGTCTTGGAGCCATTGAACTACTTTTGACGTATAGTCACCGAATGCAGGAATACAGCAGCCACAATGTGCACAGTAAGCTCCCGCAATCAACTTGACAACGACCGGGTTTTCCAATAATTTGAGGGATAAACAGTTGTCACATCGTCGGGAGGGGGGAATTTCCTTGTTCTTCTTCAAAATAGTGCCATGTAATCTTTCACATTTTTCTGAGAGCCTCAGTTTAATATTTTATCTGGAAGACTGTACCCTCTGACAATGCAGGACTCCCTCAGTACTGCACTGCAGTATCAGCGTGGATTTTGTGCTCTGGAATGAGATTTGAACCCACAATCTTCATTCAGGGGCACTAAGCCACAATTGATATTTCAACCGTCAGTATAAAATTTCTGATCGGATCCGGCATGATCTCACACATGGCTGTGAAGGCCCGACCAACTGTCACATTGGACGGATCTTCCGAAGCACCCAATCACAGCATGTTTATTTAATACATCACGAAAGAAGTACACAGAGACAATCACCATTTGCTGCGATGACAACAACCATAATCCTAGGCATTATCGCACCTACTTAATAGTCAAGTATCATCACAGGGTATGGGTCAGACATGTCATAGAGCTGCGCCATCTTCTGCAGGGACACCCATTAGGGTACTAATATGCAGAACATGACTGGCACAGCAATTGATAGAACTGGTCAGCTGGAGCCTCAAATTTGTACATGGGGCTTAGAACATAGAACATAGAACATAGAACATAGAACAGTACAGCACAGAACAGGCCCTTCGGCCCTCAATGTTGTGCCGAGCCATGATCACCCTACTCAAACCCACGTATCCACCCTATACCCGTAAACCAACAACCCCCCCCCCCTTAACCTTACTTTTTATTAGGACACTACGGGCAATTTAGCATGGCCAATCCACCTAACCCGCACATCTTTGGACTGTGGGAGGAAACCGGAGCACCCGGAGGAAACCCACGCACACAGGGGGAGGACGTGCAGACTCCACACAGACAGTGACCCAGCCGGGAATCGAACCTGAGACCCTGGAGCTGTGAAGCATTTATGCTAACCACCATGCTACCCTGCTGCCCGTCTTTTGTCCTTTGTCTTCACCTTTGTAGGATAATTAAAAGCTAGTTAATGGTGCTGGATGACTTTACTGCCTTTGTCTCGGCTTTCAGAATTTCTGTTCCCCTAATTGTGATGCATCTCTCACTAACTTTCCCCTCCTACGAACTAGTGTCCTCTCTGCACTTAAGCCACTCTCTACCTGGATATGTGAATAATGATATTTATGGGCTAACACAAGAAATTTGAGCAAAATTAACAGGTTACCAACAAAACCAGCCCAGGTGATCACATTGACCCCTCTTTACATTAGAGACCCCTTTACGTCTTATCCAAGATGAGTTCTAGCCCAGTCACAAACAGATTCAGCTTTTCCTTGAAGAAATGCAGCAAATCAGCATTCATTGCATGTGCAGACAAACAGCTCCTTGGGTCCATTATTCTCTTCTCGAGTAACTGTCCAACATTCAACCTAATTCTGCTTTTACATAACTTGGAATTACATTCCCCAATCTTTCCTCACCTCTTCAGTTGAAATAATTGGTCTTCAAAGGCACAATTTAGTCCCTTCATTACTTTATAAGTGTCAATCAAACCACCTCCAAGTCTGTGCTTCTCCAGCATACAGATTTGTTAAACTTATCGGGGCAAGTAGCCTTTGAAATTAAGAATTAATCTAATTGCCCTCCTCTGCACCCTTCCCAAAGCTTCAATGTGAGGAGGCTAAAATTGACCACAATATTCTAACTCTGGCCTTACTTAAAACCTTTAAGAGAAACAAATTGTGTGCTTTGTGTTATTTTGAATCGTCTCATAAATGGACAGGAGAACCAAGATCACTTTAACTATGGCTCTACTGTGTTGAACCAGTAGGTATTGATGCACTACAATAAATAGATATCCATCTTAATTGCTGCTTTAGTCCAAAATCTGTTTGTGTAACAATATGCTAAAATCATTATTTTAGCTTGTGTGAATAGCGGGAGTATCATATTAGAAGCCAGAACAGTGCAGTGCGAGTTGTGGAATCAAACCGCACGAAATTATCTGCTAGTGCCCTCAATCTTCAGGAAACATATTCAACTGGTAAATTGAAATGCATTTCTGTTAATAGGCACCAGCAAGTCTGGCAACTGATGCCTATCTGTTATCACAAAGAAACAGGAATACATTCTGTTGTACTAAATAATAGGTTACACATTCATCCCAATTATGTCTTTGAAAACATGTGCTGTAGCCCACATATTGGTGCCAACACCTCCATTTTACTTTGGCAGGACCTCCGAGAGATGAAGACTGGTCTCTGATACAGAAATACTTAAGCCTTAACCCCTGAGGGAAATATTATGATGTGAACATAAGGGGGAGCGATTCTCCGAGCCCCACGCCGGACCGGAGAATCGCCGCAACCGCGCCAGGACGCCGGCTCGCGATTCTCCGAGGTGCGGAAAATCGGCGCCATTTGCAATGGCGCGTTTGGCACGGCGCCGGCCGGTAGAATCAGCGGGGCCTCCGGCCCGGATGGGCCGAGCGGCCGTGCAGATACGTCAGAGTCCCACCAGCGCCATTCACCCCTGGTCGCTGCCGGCAGGAACTCTGCACGAATGGTCAGGGGGCGGCCTGTGGGGGGGGGGGAGGAGGGGAGCACCTTCACCGGGGGGGGGGGGGGGGCTCCGATAGGGTCTGGCCCGCGATCAGGGCCCACCGATCAGCAGGCCGGCCTCTCTCTCACCCCACCAAGCCTACTTCCCTGCGTGGCCAGCCCCTGAACACCGACGCCATGTTGAGTCGGGGCCGGCGCTAAAGAAGTCCCCCCGCGCATGTGCAGATTGGTGCCGCCCAACTGCGCATGCGCGGGTTGGCGCGGCGCCCATTTGGTGCCAGGAAAGGAGGCTGGAGCGGCATGAACCGCTCCAGCGCCGTGCTGGGCCCCTGTGGGGGACAGAATAGGACGTACCCGGGCCCGGTTTGCGCCATCGTGAAACGCGACGGCGTTCATGACGGCGCGAACACTTGGGCTTCATTTGGGAGAATCGCCCCCAAGGAGACTAAAACAAAGCAATTTTATTCAAACAATGTTTCAGGACTGAAGGTAGAAGGGGCTAAATTCCACTCTGCCTCTGTAAAACTCTGCTTGTGACCTTTGAAAAGTTGCTCACCATCACTCACCTGAATAAGATTTTGTGAAGGGTCGGAAGTCAAGTCCACAATTTTAATGCATGATTGCTGAATTCCTTATTGAGCACAGACTCTTAAAAACCTGTTTCCACAAGAACTGCCTTGTGATGACTGTTATAGCGTTCCATTGGAGAAATTGTGTCGCCAGTGAGATAAGATTATAGCACCACATTGCAGATAAGAATGCTCCTCTCCCCATGTGTCCTTTCACAAGTTACTGGATAGTGTTTGGAACACTAGCAGTTTTGTTAACTGCGCTAGCTCGGAAGGTACCATGCCCAATTGCAGCATCAGAATCACTGTCCCAACTAAGATCACTGATTTTACTCAGACCATGGTTCAACCTTGACTGCAAAGTTCAGTACAATATATCTACTGAATGAGCCGTCGGAGAAGCATTGTCTGTTTTCTTACTTCCCAGTTCAAAAATTATGATACAAAATGGTCAATTCATAAATTTCAAAGTACTTGTAACAGTAACAAGTGTTATTGCACTTCCCCAAAAATCTGGATTGTTTACGAGTGGGTACAACCTGCAGCAATGCTGTGTAAACCTGCAGGTATCTGCTTGTTAGCATTCTTTGGGCAGTGCACACCCTGCATTTTTCATTTGACTGAAGTCCTTGCATGGGGAGTTTGAATGACTGCGTGCGAGTTTATGTACGTGCTTGTGAGTCAGATTTTTCTTGTCCACTTTAAAGCAAGGCAGACAGAAAACAAATTATGTATTTGTATCAGTGCTGGTAAATCTGTGATAATGTTGATCAGGAAACTTCCCGGATCGATTCCAGGTTGGTGCCAAATAGCTGATCTATGCTGGGATAACACTGCCGGTATTTGAATAGGCTTCATTATCCCATGGGTTGATTGGTTAGAGGACTGGTAACTTTCCTTTCTACCACATGTGTCCCTTTCCACCCTTCTCTTGAAGGCAGTCAGACATTAATTCATCTATGTCAGAAGCAGCGAGGAATTTATTCAGTGAGTGTTTGACAAAGTACCACATAAATGGCTTATCAAAATCGAGGTGTTTAGAATAGGTCAGTGTCAGCTTAGATTGAAAAAGTGGCTTAAGGACAGAAAACAGCGAGTTGTGGTGTTTTTCAGACTGGAGGATGGCAGGCAATGATGTTCCCCAAGGATCATGGCTAAGACCATTACTTTAGAATATATTTATCACCAGGCACTTCAATCCACGTAGGGAGCACAGCCTTACCTGATCCTGTTTATTTTTACATTTGTTTTTCATTACCTTTTCATTTTTGCCAACTAGGAGTAGATTGTAGTGTCTTAGTCAACAGCAAAGTAAACAGATCTTTATTTGCTCAGCTGCTAATGGTCCACATATCAACGTCCTTCCCTTGTCCAACAAAATGATCAAGAAATAGGTCTGGACCAAGTATGCCCACCTGGTACCTGCTCGGAGAGCTTCCATGCATCCATGTAAGACATACTTTGCAGCAGAGTGCACATGTTGCCACGAGAGATGACAAGGTTGACCTTAAATGGACTCCAAATACAGTCAAAACACTCTTAACCTACACTGTCAATGCTCACTCGAATAATATTCACTTGGACAAGATACTGAAGAATAAACTAGATCTATTTGATGCCACTGCAGCATGGAATCAAGAATATAAGGAAAGACAATTGGAAAGGGTAACAACCTTTCTCTCAAAGAAGAAACAGGAAACATGGGCACTGATTTTGTAGGAAAGACCATTCTACCGGCAGATTTTCCATTCTTGAAGATGAATACCCATGGAATCCCTACAGTACGGAATATTCGGCCCAACGAGTGTGCACTGACCCTCCAAAAGAGCACTCGACAGAGATCCACTCCGCTGCACTATCCCTATAATTCCACAAATTGATCATGGTCAATCAACCTAACCTACACATCTTTAGACTTGGGTGGAAACCAGAGCACCTGGAGGAAACCCATGTAGACACGGGGAGAAAGTGCAAACTCCGTACAGTCACCCAAGGCCGGAATTGAACCTGGTCCCTGGTGCTGTGAGGCAGCAGTGCTAACCACTGTGCCACCATGCCGCCCTACATATAGAACACTTGGCTTCATTTTAATTCATCTGACCAGGCAATAGTTCCAAGCCTCTAGCGGAAAGTCACACACTTCAGTCATTCCAAATTTCTGGTTGGAGAAAGGGAGAGAGGGAGCAGAGACATGACTGGAAAAATCCTCAGATTTTGAAACTTGAAAAAATATTGAATCCAATTAAAATGAGCAAAAATACTGTGGATGCTGGAAATCTTAAATAAAAGCAGAGATGGCTGAAATTCTCACGAGGTCAAGCACCTTCTATGAGACACTGAACAGTGAATATTATTGCTTCCTGGGTGATTGGACAGAGGCAGCGACTGGGGCTGTAAAATAGCGAACGCCACACCAGGACAGCTTCCGTATGCAGTACCTTAATTGATTTGCACGATTAGAGTTCCTATTAAGGCCATTTTATAGGGCCGCCTACATTTTGTCAACGGCAGGATATCCGCTGTATCATGTGGGGTGGCCACCAAGCTTCCTGGAAGCAGCCTTCCTGCAGCAGCTTAGGAAGCGTGCCAATCAGAGCCTGGGGGCCAATTCCTCAGACAGGGCCCATAGGCATAACCCCCTCCACCCCAACTTTTCTCCCCAGATTTGCCTTGTAATTGACGAGGACTTCCTCCACACTGCTCAGCCATCCTGAATTCGAATTGACTTCTCAGAGGGCACCTCTATTTGTCGGCACCCTCCACTCCCCTCCCCTAGCTGCCAACGTCTCCAACATGCATCAGCAGCACCCGTCTGTATTGCTCGGTCTGCTGAGGATTCAGAGTTTCCAGTAATATGATTGGGTGGAAAGCTTACACACAGCCAATTAGTACACTTATGGTAAAACCGCCAAGCCACCAAGTACGGGCTCTGGATGCACATTTGTCCAAGGGAAAAACTGAATTCTTACACTGCAAAAGGAGACCATTCAGCCCTCTGAAAGAGCACCCTACCCAGGCGCACTCTCCCGCCCTATCGCCATAACCCTTTAACCCCACATAACCTGCACATCTTTAGACTGCGTGAGGAAACCGGAGAACCCGGCGGAAACCCACGCAGGCACAGGGAGAAAGTGCGAATTCCACACAGACAGTCACCTGAGGCCAGAATTGAACCTGGGACCCTGGAGCTGTGAGGCATCAGTGCTAACTCAAGTCACTCAAGGCCGGGTACTGGACACTGAGGTTCTCCAGTGCCATGATAAAAATCCAGCCCAATGTTCCAGCTCATCCCTTTTGTCAATTAATTTCTCCTGCTTTCCACCTTCCCGCAGACTTCCCCTTTTTCTCTTCCCTTCCTGCCACTGTGCTTGCTGTAAAACCTGGTACATCTCTAACTTTCTTTTGAGTTCTGATGAAAGCTCATCGACCCGATATGTCACCTCTGTCTCCCTCCAATAGTGCTGCCTAACCTACTGAGTATTTTCATGGTTCTCTGTTTTTATTAAAAGGATATCTCAGGGCTGTAAGGAGGCATTATTCAGAAACACAATGGGCTCGTGAAGAACGTAATGCGTTTGTGAAAAGGACAGGAGAATGGCATTGACGCAATAAATTGCAAACAACACCTAGGGTTCATCAGTGACCAATACAGTTTGCCGATCTTTTATTTGGTTCCATTAAGTCCTGTTAAGGAGAACAATCTTTCCGCACTCTATTCATCCCCAGATACTGCTGTGTGTTATTAGGTTTCTGATCCATTTGCTGTTTGCACCAATGTGCACTGCCAGAAATGCACCCAATTCTTAATACAACAAAAGTCTAGATTTTATCCAGCGCAGTGCATCTATACACTTTTACAGGAATGCTGTGCAAGTCATATCATCTGGCAATGAGGATGCTGCCGTCTGCTCTCCTGCACAGCAAGTTCCACAGATACAAAGGATTTCTGAAAGTAAGCATTCTGTGGTTCACTTCAATACAGTGAAGGTGAAGGCAGGAAATGTAAAAACACCATGGGCCAGCCAGGCATCCAGTTTCCAACTGAGTTATCTGGAAATTTCTAAAATGGAAGCTGGATGAAATGTAATTTTTTTCCCCCATTTTCTCTGTCTTATGGTCTGGAGATACTTGCGAGTAAAGATATTAATATAATTCCTTCTCTAATCCACTCCATCTTATCCTATTCTGAATCTGAGTCTGAGTAAAGGGTGACAACTCTAAAATCGATCTTAGGTTGTACATTGGCCCTACATTTATTTGCCCTTTTACCTTTTCCTCTGATATAATTTAAAAAGGGACAAAAATTCTTAATTTTGTCAAAATGGGGACTGACAGAATTTTTATAGTGCTCACTGAACCACTTGGAATCATGACCACATTAAATTGGACATTTTAAAAGGGCTTCTGTTCTTTTGTCACATTTTATACAAGAATCAAATGAAATAGCATCACACCACCCTGGAACTTTATTACTATTATTACTATTGTATAACTATTATGATTCTGTTTCTTTTTTTTCTGAGGGTGCAGACTGTCATGGCATTGGTGAAAATCCTGAATTTTGAAAATGGATATACAAGATGGCTGAATTATGTAAATTATGTCACTGGCTGAACTGTTGGTGGGTGATACTAAGAGAGAGAGAGACAATGGAGTCACACCATGTCTCCAGACAAAGATACATTAAGTTCCTGGGGGTCACCATCACAACAGTCCTGGTCCACTGTTTAGCACACTGGGCTAAATCGCTGGCTTTGGAAGCAGACCAAGCAGGCCAGCAGCACGGTTCGATTCCCGTAACAGCCTCCCCGGACAGGCGGCGGAATGTGGCGACTAGGGGCTTTTCACAGTAACTTCATTGAAGTCTACTCGTGACAATAAGCGATTTTCATTTTTCACTCACGTTGATGCAACAGTCAAGAAAGCCCAACAAAGTCTCTACTTCCTACGGAAGCTAAAGAAATTCGGCATGTCTGCATCGATCTCACAAACGTCTACAGATGTGCGATAGAGAGCATCCTATCCGGCTACATCACAGACTGGTATGGCAACTGCTCGGTCCAAGATCCTAAGAAACTGCAGCGTGTGGTGAACTCAGCCCAATGCATCACACAAGCTTGCCACCCCCACATTGATTCTGTATACACCTCCCACTGCCTCAGGAAGGCAGCCAGCATTATCAGAGACCCCTCCCACCCAGGCATTGCCTTCTTCCAGGCCCTTCCATCAGGCAGAAGGTACAGAAGTCTGAAGACCCGCACATCCAGACATAGGAACAGCTTCTTCCCCACAGCTACAAGACTCCTCAATGACTCCCTCTAGGACTGATCTGTTCCCTGTAAGAGCACTATTCACGATGCCCTATGCTGCTCTTGCTCATGTATTTGCTTTGTTTGGCCCCTTGTTCCGCACTGTAACTAATCACTGTTTGTCGACGTACCATTTGTCAATGTACTCTATTGATTATTCTTTTTGTCTACTATGTGTATACTGTGTACGTTCCCTCGGCTGCAGAAAAATACTTTTCACTGTACTTTGGTATATGTGATAATAAATCAAATCAATCAAAATCAATCAAAAGCATTTGGAAACTAACTGTCATCTCCTGCGGGAATAATGGGAGCTAATTATCTTCTCAACAGGAACAATGGGCAGCGCGGTAGCATGGTGGTTAGCATAAATGCTTCACAGCTCCAGGGTCCCAGGTTCGGTTCCCGGCTGGGTCACTGTCTGTGTGGAGTCTGCACGTCCTCCCCGTGTGTGCGTGGGTTTCCTCCGGGTGCTCCGGTTTCCTCCCACAGTCCAAAGATGTGCGGGTTAGGTGGATTGGCCATGATAAATTGCCCGTAGTGTCCTAAAAAGTAGGGGGGGGGGGGGGGGTTGTTGGGTTACGGGTATAGGGTGGATACGTGGGTTGAGTAGGGTGATCATTGCTCGGCACAACATCGAGGGCCGAAGGGCCTGTTCTGTGCTGTACTGTTCTATGTTCTAATGTCCTGTGAGCAATGTCTCAGACCAGTTTGCAGGTTTTCAACTTCCAGGAATATATAAAGATGGGATTAAAAGCCAGCTGCAAAACCTGGTCAGTGTCAACCAGTGCTGGGTGTGTCAGCATGTGACACAAGAGACAAGGCACAGCAGACCCCTGCAGAGGTTTTTCAGGTAACTTCCTCTCTCTGATTGCTGAACCAAGCCAAGTCTGCAAAGCCACAGCTGGAAAAGAAGCAGGGCAGCTTCTCAGCCAACCTGCAGAACATTCAAATCTCCATATTGATTATTCATTGATTATCCATTGAAATTGGCGCTACTGGAATCGCAAATCGTAACGTTCCACCACGGACTAGTCAAATACTGACTTGTATTTTTCAACAGGGAAAGCAACCATCAGCAATGGGAAATTTAGCGCATGTTTTTCATTCCTAATCCAGGAACATTTACCGTCAGGACAACGGAGATCAGTTAGCCCCATGGCTCAGTTCCAAAGCAGCAACTGCATGAATTAACCTTGGCACTGAAGGCTCATTTTGTCCAAAAAAAATCTGCATTTGCAAAATGTGGGATTTAACTTTGTTAACAATTGCTCTCAGTTCCACTTGCAAGAAAGGCATTTTTGCTCCAATGAATTAAAAAGTTGGGAGTTCATTACAAGTTGTAAACCGTTGTCCGATTGTTCCTCCCAACAGCACCACCAGGAGTGTTTCTTATGGACAATCAAATATCCAAATCATTGTTCCATTTGTTGCAGTGTTGGACTTGAGCATATGTTAAGGCCAATATATCCATTAGCACTCGAGAGGCAGGCTTGATTTTTTAAAACAAGAATATTAAAAAGAACAGTACTGGAAATGTGGCTCATATCATATCAAAATTTGTAATGCTTGAACCTAAGGGAGCCGGTTAGCTCAGTTGGCTAGATGGCTGGTGTAGGTTCGACATAGTGCAAACAGCGCGGGTGAGTTTCCCATTCCAGCTGAGGGAGAGGTGGGATCCTGACTCCGTACCCTCCTGATAAAAAGTTGAATAAAGTACTGCCAACAGCTGCCAAGAAAATGACTTAGGAACTGGAGGAGGGTGGAGGCAGGTTCAATTGAAGCAATCGAGAGGGAATTAGATTATTAGCTGCACGCATTATCTGGGGGAGTGGCGCTGGTGAATTGCTCCTTTAGACCAGTATAGGCATACAGGTGGAGTGGCCTTCTTCTCTGCTGTAATCATTCTACAGGTAAAGCATCAGCAGACAATGAGCCAAGAAGCCAAGAACCTGCCTATGGGCAGAGCACACATAACCTGCTCTCTGCCGTGCAATCTAACCATCTTGGGCAACACAATAGCATTAAAATTACTTTCTGCACCCAAGGCTCATCTGAACAAATGTTGAACCCAGACATCAAGTATGCTATTCCGGAATAATAAAATGATTGCATTTGATTTCAGGATCATGCAAAATAAAACCAAATATTGTTCCAAATGAGAACAGGAACTAAGCAATGACCGGAGAGAACGTATTTCTGCTTTCAGGAAAGCCCAAAACAACCCGTTAAATGATCAAACATCCTCGAAGACTAATCCTTCTAATTCCAGCTCTCCTGGCGATGAGCATCATCCCTTGGTGTCAGCTGACTGGCAGAACTGAAAATAAAAGGGTACTGGATCCGCTCCAGCCCCTCACCGAAGTGCTAAAGTCACCACTAGCATCTCTCAAAAGCGAGCACAGGCCGGCAGTTAAATTTTGTGGTGGGGAAAGGTCATAACCCAAGGTTGATTCTGCTTTTCTTGATGATCGCAGGTACGATCCAAAAGGGTCCCAAGTTGAATTCCCTCTGTGCTGAATTAGTTGATGTCGGTCATGGCCTCAGTTACAATCTTGCATTTGGCCTGTGCCCTTGGATTTCAACTAACTGATAATCAGTTGGGGTTCCTTAGCACTGCCAGGGACCCTTCTAAAAATGTAAATGTAGACATTGGCCATGATCTTCAGGCTTTGTTGCGTCCAACACGGGGCGTGACGAGGGCATTAAAACTTTTTTTTTATTTAGAGTACACAATTATTGTTTTTTTACAATTAAGGGGCAATTTAGTGTGGTCAATCCACCTAACCTGCACATCTTTGGGTTGTGGCGGTGAAACTCACGCAGACATGGGGAGAATGTGCAAACTCCACACGGATGGTGACACAGGGCCGGGATTCGAACCCAGATCCTCAGCGCCGCAGTCCCAGTGCTAATCACTGCGCCACCCTGCTGCCCTGAGGACGTTAAATCTTAATGGACTCATTATGCCTTGCGGTATCTAACGGGATCTTGTGAGATGTCACAATCATATTCAAGGGTGGAGTCAAACGCACTTGAACATGTTCACACCGGAGCCACCCAAGGCTCGGGATCTAACGCCTGTGCCTCGGAGACACTGAGCGAGTGCTGCTTAGTACTGGTCTCCACCAAGGTGGGCCAGGCGTAGCAGCACTTGGGAGGGGTGGTTGGGGGGGGGGGGGGGGGGGGGGAGAGATCCCGGGCGACTGGGTGGTCAGGCTCTGAGCAGAGTGGTTTCCTTGGCATCCCATGACGCCACCCGGGCACCCTGGCAGTGTCACCTGGGATCCCTGGGTGCCATTCTTGTACTGCCAGGGTGCCTAGGTGGCACTGCGAGGCTGGCCCACACTAGGGATCAAGCCTGGTGTGCCCTGCCTTTGCGAGGCAGGGTGTGGGGGACTCGAGGGCCCCTCAATTGGGAAGTCGGGACATTAGGGGGGTCTGCAGGCCTTGTGTGGAGAGGGGGGGGGGGGGGGGGGGGGGGACTCAGAAATGGCTTCCCAATCTCTTCCTGCACTGACAAGCGGAGCTGGTTAGTCCCATTTCATAACCGAGTCATTCTCGATGTTTCCAGCTGCGGGAAGCACCCAGCCTAACTCACCCGACATGGGTCTCTTTCATTTCCGTTAAATCGTGTCCATTCTTTCAGGAGAAAAGGAAATGGTAGAGGGAGAAAAAACATTTAAAGCAAAAGGCTTTGACAGCTGAGAAAAGGTTTCAGCTTGGTCGATTTATTTTTGGAGCTTGGCATCTTCTGTGTTATTGCCCTATATAGTCTTACTAAAAAATTTATGCATCCTGCCAGAAATCATTTTCACTTGTAGTCTTTTATGGTTCTTGGTGAGTGTGTGTGTGTGTGTTTTGTGTGTGTGTGTGTGTTTTGTGTGTGTGTGTGTGAGTGTGAGTGAGTGTGATCCAAAGGTGAGGGCACTGCAATGCAGTAGTGATTTGCCTACAAATCAACAGACCTCTGCCACTCTAGCCAGAACTCCAGCTTTCCCCAGCACTCGGTGCACAATATTTCTGCCATGCATCATCCACAAAACATGATCTTGTACATTTATTTTTCAATTATTGATGAAGGAAAACGACTTTTGGAGGGGGAAAAAATACAGAACTTGGCCAGGCAAGTGAGCATTAATTACCTTGCCAACAGGGCAGATAATTTGCATGACCCCAGGTGAAACTTGTGAAAAGTCAATTGTGAGAATTGTGGGGAACACAGCTGCCAGCTGCAAGCAGTGTTCCAATATGTGTTTGAAGGCTGCCTGAGATTCCAGGAATTGTTTTCTTCTCCACAAACAGAATCTGGCAGACATTCTTTATCTAGTGTGAGAACCTATGAGAGCACAGCAATCTCAGCAGTAAAGTCTAAGGGCAACATGGGAAATGCCTGGTGTCAGTTTTTCTCGCCTGACTGGAACATTTTGTACAAGCGTTTCATAATCTCGTTTTTTTATTTAGCTTTTAATTTTTGATGTGCTTCCGAGTTTCGATTAAATGCGCCCACGGCATCGCTGGCCTGCTCAAGACTTAACTTGGTGTTATATACTATTTCACATTCTCAATCCATTTACAGGATAAAACTAAAAGATTAATTTCACCGTTATTCCTTTTTTCAGAGAATAGTGTCAGATGCCGCGTCACAACGGCCAAAAATTTTGCAACGGGCGAGGTTCACAACTGCTGCTCGCCCCAATAGTTTGGTGGGTAATTTAAGAGCCAGTAAGTTCCTGAGCCATACAGACTGTGCTGTTAGGAGCACCACGACTGGCCTAAACCTCCATTGATAGAGACGTGAAAAGTCAGTCGGTGTTTCCACTTGTGCTGACAATCCACTTGTTGGAAAGTGTCTGTTGTGGGTGTTGTCAGAAAACAGAAACAAGGGTGGTAATTTTGGTCAATAAGCGGGTGCCGTTCACGGTGGGAAATATAGAGGTGGATGCAGGGGGGGGGGGGGGCGGGGGGGGGGGAAGATATATGTCATGGTTAGTGGGAAGCTGGAGGGAATGCCGGTAGTACTGGTGAATATTTATGCCCCAAACTGGGACGTTGTGGAATTTATGAGGCGGGTGCTGGGGAGGATTCAGGACCTGGATTCACATTGGCTGATTAAGGGGGGACACTTCAACACGGTCCTGGATCCAAGACTGGAGGACTGCTCGAGCCCTAGGTCGGGCAAGGTATCAGCTATGGCTAAGGAGTTCCGGGGGTTCATGGAGCACATGGGGCAGAATCGATCTGTGGAGATTTGGGTGGCCGAGGGGGAAAAAATTTAGTTCTACTCCCATGTGCACAAGGTGTACTCCCGAATAGATTTCTTTGTGCTGGATAAAATGCTGCTAGCAAAAGTGATAGATGCTGAATATTCAGCAATAGTAATGTTGGACCACGCCCCTCATTGGCTGGACCTGCGAGTGAGCAAAGGAAGAGCCCAGCCCCCACAATGGAGGCTGAATATGGGGCTGTTATCGGAGGAGGTGTGTGAGCGGGTGAAGGAAGCCATCCAGGGGTATATAAAGATCAATGATACAGGGGAGGTGTTGGCGGGTATGGGTCTGGGAGGCACTGAAGTCAGTTGTTAGGGGGGAATTTATTTCTATTCGGGCACACTAGGAGAAGGCGGAGCGGGTGGAGATAGAGAGGTTGGTGGGAGAAATCCTACACGTGGACATGAGGTACGCAGAGACCCCAGAGGAAGGGCTTTTGAAGGAACGCCAGAGGCTACAATTGGAATTTGGTCACCTATCCATGGACAAGGCAGTGGGACAATGAGGAGGGTGAGAGGTATGGGTACAGGAGAAAAGCGAGCAGGAAGCTGGCGCATCAGCTGAGGATGCAGGAGGCGGCAAGAGAGATCGAGAAAGTAAGAGATACAGGGGGGAAGGTGGTCTTAGATCCAGCGGGGGTGAGAGGGTGAGGTGTACAAGTATGGGGGTGAATGGAGTGTTTCAAGATTTCGACAGCAAGCTGTTTAAATCTGAACCCCCAGCCGGAGAAGAGGGGATGAGACGATTTTTGGGAGCGCTGGAGTTCCTGAAGGTGAACGGGGAGCTGGTAGAGGCCTGGGGGCTAAATTGGGCTTGTGGAGGTAGTAGAGGGGCTGGAGGCGATGCAATTGGGCAAGGCCCCGGGAACGGACGGAATTTTATAAGACGTTTTCGGGGGTGCTGGGACCACTGCAGGAAGGGCCTTCAACGAAGCAAAGGATTTGGGATTGCTCCCCCAGACGTTGTCGCAGGCGTCAATCTCTCTCATTTTGAGCGGGGCAAAGACCGGAAAACTGCGGGTCATATCGACCAATCTCCCTATTGAATGTGGATGTAAAATTGCTGGCAAAGATCCTGGCCAGATGGTTTCAGGATTGTGTCCATCGTTTGTTGGGGAAGATCAGACGGGGCAGGTTAAGGGGCGGCACCTGGCAATCAGTATTAGGAGGCTCTTGAACGTCATCATGATGCCTACAGAGGGGCGCGAGGTGAGTTGATGGTGGCTATGGATGCAGAAAAGGCCTTTGATGGGGTGGAGTGGAGTGCTTATGGGAGATCCTGGGGCGGTTCAGGTTTGGGCAGGGATTTGTGGACTGGGTCCGATTGCTTTATCAGGCACCGGTGCAAACGTGCGCACAAATCAGGTGAGGTCGGAGTATTTTATCCCGTACCGGGGGACGAGGCAGGGATACTCTCCCCACTGCTGTTTGCCCTGGCCATAGAGCCTTTGGCAATGGCACTGTGAGATTTGAGGGTCTGGCAGGGGATAGTACGGGGGGGGGGGGGGGGGGGGGGGGGGAGAGGGTCAAGTGGAGCATAGGGCCTCGCTCTATGCGGACGATTTGCTCTTATATATATCAGACCCATTTGGGGGATTGGAGGGATTATAGTCGGCTGGTTTTCCAGGCACGGGAATGGGGACAGCTCCACAAATTGAATCTGGGTAGGCTAGTCGAGCAGATGAAGGGGGACTTCCGGAGGTGGGACGCGCTCCCACTGTCTCTGGTGGAGAGGGTACAGACTGTGAAAATGACAGTCCTCCTGAGGTTGCTGTTTGTGTCACAGTGTCTCCCAATTTCTATTTTTATTTAGGAGGATAAATGCGGTAATTTCGAGATTTATTTGGGCCGGTAAACCCCCCGTGGGTGAGGAAGGTGCTGCTGGAACGGGGCCGTGGGGAGCTGGCTCTTCCGATCTTTATTATTAACTATTACTGTGCGGCGAATATGGCTAAGGTCAGGAAATGGGTAGTGGGGGAGGGGTCTGTGTGGGAGCGAGTGGAGGCAGCAACCTGTAAGGATACGGGTTTGAGGGCATTATTGACGGCAGATCTGCCGTTCCTGCTGGCTCGGCACTCCACAAGCCCAGGGATAGTGGCAGCTCTGAGGGCGTGGGGACAGTGGCGGCAGCACAGGGGTTTGGAGGGGGCATCGGTGTGAACACCGATATGCGATAACCATCAGTTCACTCCGGCGGGGCTGGAGGGGAGTTTCGGAGGTGGCAGCGGGCAGAGATTGAGAGTTTTGAAGATCTATTTATTGATGAGGGTTTTCCGAGTCTGGAGGAGCTGGTGGCGGAGATCGAGTTGCCAGGTGGGTTCAGCACCTGCAAGTACGGAACTTTGTACGGAGACAGGTCTCAAGCTTTCCACGCCTCCTACAAAGGGGGTTACAGGATAAGATGATGTTGAGAAAAGGAGTCGGGGAAGGGCAGGTCTCAGAGATCTAGAAGAAGCTGATGGAATGGGAGGGAGCCCCAATAGGGAGGTGAACAAAAAGTGCGAAGAAGAGTTGGGGGAGAGTTGGAGGCTGGGTTCTGGGAGGAGGTCCTGCGGAGAGTTTACGCATCCTTGTTGTGCGCCAGGCTCAGCCTGATCCAATTCAAGGCAGTCCACAAGGCTCATATGGCTGGGACTTGGATGAGCAGGTTCTTTGAGGACGTGTAGAAAAGGTGTGGGCGATGTGGGGGAAGTCCTGCGAATCATGCACACATGCTCTGGGCTAGTCTGAGGCTGACAGGCTTTTGGCAGGGACTTGCGGACGTCACGTCAGAGGTCCTGCAAGGGAGGGTGGCTCCGAGTCCAGAGGTGGCGATCTTTGGAGTGTCGGAAGACCTGGTGGCCCGGAGATGGATTTTATTAGGATTAAGGGACTCGGAGTCCCCGAAGTCGAGGGTTTGGGTTCGCAATATGTTGGGGTTTCTCAGGCTGGAGAAAATTAAATTCTCCTTGAGGGGTTCGTTATAGGGGTTCACTCGGAAGCAGCCATTCATCAACTTCTTCGAGCAAAATGAGACTGTGAGCAGGGGGAGGGGTTAAGTGGGGGATGGAGGGGGGAGAAGGGGAGGCATGGGAGTTATGAATAAGGGTACCAATGGCGGGAGGGCCGGGTATGGCTTGTGGTGTGTTTTTATAGGCCATGTTGGTCGGGGTTTGTGTTTGGCGGGAATTGATGGTTACTTTGTTTTGTATTCTGTTGGATGTTATTGTTGAAAAGTGTTAAAATTATAAATGCCTCAATAAAATATTTTTGGAAAAAAAGCAGAATCAACTAGATTTAATGGGGGCAACTAGAGAGCCGGTGTAGTTCTGCCACGGAGGATCAAGTCACCCACCGGATGCCGGTATGAAATTGATCTGCACCCTGCTCGGATATAGACCTGATCAGAATCTTCCACCCACATCCAATTCTCCACGATGCCAGCAGGAAAATACAGTCCAAAACACATTTGGAATGCCACGGCATGCAGAAGTCGGGACTCACCTGAAGAATGCCTGGGGCTGCCGCGGGAGTTTAGGATAGAGGCCACCAGCAAACCTGGACCCTGAAACACCACAGCAATGGGTGTGGAGAACATCTACAGGTGGATCTTCCAGCTTCAGTATCATCAAGGATGTCATCTTTCGGCCTCCATGTTCCTGGAGGTCCAATTGCTTCCTTCAACAGCGGGTCAGTTATGTTGGGTGCCTTTTCAATATAGCACCCAAATATGGTGGCGGGTCTCGCGCCATCACACCCACCTCTCCACAAAATATATACCAACCCGGGTGCAAAATTAATGAGCTCAGCGCTGGAAGACAGGTTGTGGTGTGGTTTCCCGCTGGCCTCCACAATGGGAAGCATTGCGTATTCGTGTCTCCGCCGCCGTACTTAGACGCAGATGGGTGAATTCTGCACTTCATTACCTCTGGGCTCAACTATTCCAATATTCTCCTGACTGCCCCCCCACCCCCGCCCCCATCTCCTATTCTCTGTAAACTTCATTTCATCCTATAACTTTGCAGCTTGCACTAAGTCCTGCTCGTACACCATCCCTGTCTTTGTTAACCAACATTTCCTTCCAGTACTCAAATGCCTTAGAATTTATAGTTTTTAGAGGTGAGATTTCCATTCGTGACCCCCCCCCCCCCTTCAAATGGGCAGCACGGTAGCACAGTGGTCAGCACTGTTGCTTCAGAGTCTGTACGTTCTTCCCATGTCTCGTGGGTTTCCTCCCACAATCCAAAGATGTGCAGGTTAGGTGGATTGGCCACGCTAAATTTCCCTTAGTGTCCAAAAAGGTTGGATGGGGTGACTGGGATACAGGGAGAGGGTGGAGGTGTGGGGTGTTCTTTCCATGGGTCGGTGTAGACTGGATGGGCCGAATGGTCTTCTTCTGCACTGTAAATTCTACGTCTATGTCTATACATGGCTAGATCTACGATTAATGCAAACATTTGGAGAATTACCAGTTACTTCACAACTGCTAGGTTAAGATGTTTAAATGTACTGAAAATTCAGGTGTCCTGGTGAAGCTTTTAAGTTAAACGAGTAAATCTTTGCCAGTGGCTCATCATTTTTAAAGGAGGTCTCCTGGTTCAGAATGTACATACAAATAAATTAAAATCGAATAGCAGCTGCGCCAGGAACATTCACAGTCTGTTACCCACTTAGCTGTTCGGGAAATGTTTTTCTTCAGGTTATTATAAATTTTGCAAAGCAAACCTTCCAGCCCAAGAATTATAAGTCTATTCAATGGACAAGAGGGGTGTGCAACAGGGAAATAAAACTGCATTTTCCCAGCCACTGTATATCTTACGATTTCGAACAGCTACTCAGAATTTATCCATTGTTGCTGACAGCTCTACTGCTGTGAAGTGTTAAAGTGGCTTGCCAACAGCCTCATAAAGGACTTCAGCTTAGAAGAGCTCATTTGAATTTCTCTTTTTTCACTTCATAACCCCCCCGCCGGCAACTATTCCCATCAATCGTTTCCCCTTGCCATCTCTCCTGAAGGCTTCTTTTTGGGATCGGTCCAAAATATTTGCCGTCCACTAGTGCTCCAAAAGTGAACCTCAACAGTGAGATTAACAGGGCATTCAACAGGAAGCAGCGAGATGAAATGGATTTTTCCAAACATAGACACTATTTCCTTGCGCTAAAAATGAGTGAGAGCAGAGGGAAAATCTGGCGCCATCCAAGTTTCCCACCTGATTCAATTTGCAGGCAGGTTTTTAAAATGGGTGCCCAGCTCTCTGACTTGAAACATCCAACTCCATGTCGCGGGAAGGAACATTTCCGGGTAAAAAAACGGTGAGCGGCAGTGGACCAAACCGCTTTGGCACCCACGCTCTGTGGGTTAAATTGAAATATGGCCTGAGCCAGGGAGGTTTAAGCTGCCCACTTTGACCTTGGTAGATGCCACCGTCAAAATCATGCTGAACCTCTCCTCCATGGTGCGTGATGGAAGTCAAGTTCCATTTTTATGACACTGATTTCTGGATGTTTTAGAGATTGCATTCCAGAATTCTGCCCACTTCCTATTAGAGCCATTGGATTCAAGTGGCTAAATAAGTCAAATTGTGTTTTTGTTATTGGGTTTCTCGAATTATTGCTCGTATTTTGGGAGCTGAAATGAAATCCTTTTCATGTTTCTGTCAAAGCCATAACTCAGTGGCCTTAGCAATGAGGAGCAGAGACCCTGATAGATTTACTGCTACCAGAGTACTCCAGCTGCCAATTGCAGCTTTGCTATCAACGTCCCAACTAGCATTAAACTCAGCACTAAAGCTGAAACATAGCAGCTCTGCATGGCTCAGCCATACTCATAAGTCCTCAGGGCAACATTTAAAATTCTTAGAGATTTTACATTTTCATAGCGCTGTCAATTCCTATTGCATGGATACCGCTCAGTTGACAGCACTACTAAAGATAAACTTCTCATTCCATGTAGTGGCAGCAAAAATCTATTTTTTTTCCTGTGAATCAACTGCTCATTGAACTTCTCGGATACATAGTGTTTGTGACCTTGGTACTTTCAAACGCAATGCACCTGTGCTACCATCAAAATGACACAAGGTGGATATACATCGATTTCTAATTCAGGGGTCAGCTTACACAGCATAGAAAAACGGAAGGGTGGTGCGTGTAGGCTGTTCTCCCAAGGCTTGGACTCTAATGAGGCGCAAAAATTCTTAATGAATAAGTAAAGGAGAGCGAAAGCATAAAAAGTGGTCTTTTTAAAGCAGACTTCAATTGCAAGAAGAGGCATTGCTGCTAGTATACTCAAGTCCAAGGCCCAGATTTTCATCCTCTAGGTGGAAATCAGAAGTCTAGCCCTTTCCCAAAGTTGCAATCTCGCCTCCTGCTCGACTGTGCCCATCCACGCTACCTTCATGGTGGGCTAGGGTCGGGCAGTCACCTTCAGAAGCAGACCTGAGGCAGGGATGAATGCACGTGTTGACTGAGGTGGGAAGATGAGAAGGCCCACCTCCACTCACTGGGATATCAGCCCAGTTCTGTGCCTCAGTGCGAGCCCTCACAGACACCTCACCCATCCCATTCCAGCACCCTGCCTCCAAGCCCCCTCACTTAGTACTCACTATCGATGGAACTCATGAACCCTATAATAACATTGGGAAGTCTTTGACATACTCATGAAACGTAAAAATAAACAGTCAATCAAATGCCTCTTCAAAAGATAATCCTGTTAACTGTTCATAAAACTGGTAAACAAACATCCGTTCAATTTCCACTTGAAAAATGATCCCCTTCAGTGCTCATAAAAGTATCAATCAAAACAGCTTATAGTTCCCTTGACAGCTTTGTCACAACCCCTACTCAGTTGAATTCATTGGTGGGGCTTGGAGTGCAGCCTACCTGCATTCGTAATGAGATTCCAACATAGAACCATGTCAAAAAAATCTCCAGAGCAAAGTACATCAATATCTTTGAAGCCATGAAACAGATGGCCATCTGTCCCATGGCTTCAAAGGCTTAACAGATGGCTGGATTATCAATCACACACAAGGTTAAATCACATAGGCAAACTGACACATTAAAATCTGAATCACAATGCTGCTAATGCAGAAGAGAACTTTATCCATTGGATAAAACACACTGCATCTAAACACGCATAACGCTAACCAATTTATTAATCACAAATTTTATAAACAAAGCTCTATCATTAATCACTGTGTTCAAAACAAATGAAACTTGTCAAACACCATTAGATTAATGACATGTGATGTTGTCAAGAACTTTTGAACTTCCTGTCAAAAGTTCTCAACTGCAGACGAGGTTTCCTCCATGGTTCACTATTCCACTAAGGTACCATGAACCATGGGCAGAATTCTCCGCTACCGGCGGGGCGGGCCATACCGGTGCCGAGGAGTGAGGTGGTCCATTCCGGCATCGGGCGCCCGGAAGGTACGGAATCCTCTGCACCTTCGGGGCTAGGCCAGCGCCAGCGGGATATGTGCCACACCAGCGGGGTTGGCCCCGTGCCAACCGGCGCCGAAGGGCCTCCCACCGGCCGGCGTTAGTTGGCGCATGTGCGGGAGTGCCAGCTGTTCTGGCATGATCCCAGTGCATGCGCAGGGGTCCGCGCTGGCCATGGCAGACCGTTACAGAGGCTGGCACGGAGGGAAAGAGTGCCCCCACAGCACAGGCCCGCCCGCAGATCAGTGGGCTCCGAACGTGGGCCGGGCCACTGTGCAGGCCCCCCCACGGGGCCAGATCCCCCCACAGGCCGCCCGCAGAGCCAGGTCCCGCCGGTAAGGACCTTGTTTGATTGACGCCGGCGGGACTGGCCGAAAACAGGCAGCCACTCAGCCCATCGCGGGACGGAGCATCGCCAAGGGGGCCACTGCCAACAGCATCCGACTGGCGCGACGCGGTTCCCGCCCCCGCCAAAAAACCATCGCCGGAGAATCCGGCGTCGGGGTGGGATTCACGCTGCCCCCCCCCCCCCCGGCGGTTCTCCAGCCCAGCGGGGGACAGAGAATCCCGCCCCATATCTCTTATAAAATTAACCTAACACCATGAAAATAGTGGGGCAATAAATGCCCATCTCTGCAATGGAGTAGGAAAGGGTAGGATTTCTACATGTGGACTTGCTACCCACACACTTCTTCTGCGCCCTCAAAATCTCACAAGCTGATAGTCGGTTTCAGCCGACCATTTTTAAATCCCACCAAATCTTTTCAGATACAGATGGAGGCATGAAAAATCCAACCCAGGTTTCTTGCTGAACACCAGCTAATTCACAAATATATGATGAAAAATGTCCTGATAAGAATCTCAAGTTCACACGCAGTGAAGAAAGGTAGATGCAAAACAAAAAGCTCATCTCATGTTACCCTATTAATGGTTGTGGGAAGAGATTAAACTTTCATAAGGAACGTCGAGTTAACTAACAAAAAATGCAATGACAGTTTGGTTTTGATATATTGTTTTATTTTTTTTAAAATTGTGCTCTCCAGGTAACACTGGACTTGGGATTAACAAAAGATGAGAAGAGTCACTCAATTTAAAGTTCTTTGTTCAAAAATAAAAACTCTTGGAGGCACAATTTCTTTAGAGAGTAGACAGTAAACACATTTCAGCATAACTGGAGATGAGGTGCTTATTGTCAAGAACTACAATAACTAGACGTGCGGAAAGGAAATAAAAGCTAAGATTCAGTTTGAGAGTTTTGCACCATTTCTGTTTGAGAATCTACAATAGTTCTTATACCGATACTATCGCAATGGTTAGCACTGCTGCCGTACATCTCTGAGGACCCAGGTTCGATCCCAGCCCCGGGTCACAGTCCGTTTTCACATTCTCCCTGTGTCTGCGTGCCCAAAGATGTGCAGGGTAGGTGGAATGGCCACGCTAAATTGCCCCTTAATTGGAAAAAAAGTATTGCCCATGGCTGACACACATCTGCCATACAGCTCTAACCAGGCCTGAACTGAGATTCAAACGGCGCCTTCATTTTATTGAAAGAGGATCAAGAGTAGAGACACACCTTTTAGTATAAACAAACTCTCGCTACTGATGTGGGTTTCTTTCAGGAGATCATACCTCTCATTTTGCCAAACCAGACGCAATCCAGTCACATTTTCAACAAAAGATCTAAGGGGAAGTCGATGAGCCAGCAACGTTTCAGGTCTGATTTTACTTGAACAAAAATTGCAAGGAAAATGAAAATCAAAAGGAAGAACATTAAAGGAAACACTATTCTAAGGAGGCAAGTCTGGCCCAGTCCCGTCACTCCAAATGTGCGTGACTTCATATTTAGAAGCCAAAGGGAAGAAGAAAACCTAGGTTTAATTCAGTATTGCATCCCTGGGCAGAATTTAGGGGCTTATTTGTTACAGAATATATGATGCATCATAATATTTTTTTTTTAAAATAAATAAATTTAGAGCACCCAATTATTTTTTTCCAATTAAGGGGCAATTTAGCATGCCCAATCCGCATAACCTTCACATCTTTGGGTTGTGGGGTGAAACCCACGCAGGCACGGGGAGAATGTGCAAACTCCACACGGACAGTGACCAGAGTTTTGAACCCGGGCCCTCAGTGCCATAGGCTGCAGGGCTAACCACTGTTGCATGTGCCGCCCTCTTGCATTGTAATATTAAGCAAAAAATAGAAGACATTTTATTAAAACAACTATTGCAAATATGTTAATTATCCTCCTATACTCGATGAGTATTCTTTCAAGAGTGCATTAAAGGCTTATTCTCTGAACATTTCAAGTAGAAGAGCATGGCAAGTAGCATAATAGTGATTAAGTCACGTGTATGTTGTTTGCTTTCTTACTTAGAAGAATGGCAGGCATGGGTGATAGTGTAACGAAGCATTGTTACAAATCAGAAAGCTATTAAATACTGCACAAGATTATTGAATACGATCCAGGCAGAAAGAGCTAACATGTTGAATCATTACTTTACATCAGTCTTAATGATGAACAATTATACTGAGTTACTCCTGCTGCCAAGTATAGTTGCTGCTGAAATTGCAGCCACTTTTGCACATCCAATCAGTTCTCATTAGAATTAGGGCTCCGGAAGCAAATTGAACCATTAGGATGCTATTCACTCTAGAGTGTGATAAAAAAAAAATGAGGGCTGTTCTACATTAGCCACTGGCTCATATATTTAGCAGCTCACGGAGGTTTAGGATAGTACTCGTGCTCATGTGCCCATGTGGCACATATCTTCAAAACAAAATCAGTTATTAAGAAGCGAGGAAACTAGAGCTTTATCTCAGGTTAAACGCTGGTTATTACAAGGTATTATTGGAGACTAGCAGAGAGTCACGTTTACATCATTATTGCAATACCTATTTCAGCACAGGATTTCCAGTTTCATAGAATTTACAGTGCAGAAGGAAGCCATTCGGCCCGTCGAGTCTGCGCCGGCTCTTGGAAGAGCATTTCCAACCTATCCCCGTAACCCAGCAACCCCACCAAACCTTTTTTTCGGACACTAAGGGCAATGGAGCATAGCCAATCCACCTAACCTGCACATCTTTGGACTGTGGGAAGAAACCGGAGCACCCGGAGGAAACCCAATCAAACTGAGGGAGAACATTCCCAAGCCAGGAATCAAACCTGGGACCCTGGAGCAACTGTGCTAACCACTGTGCTACCATGCTGCCTAATTATACTTTCACCAACACTAACAACATCAAAATTCCTGGAAAAAGCTACATAAATCTGCCATTTGTAAAAACAGGCCTGGGATATATACACACAGGGTGGGATTCTATAATCCCAAGGCAGAGATTCCACGCCGTTGTAAACGCCGTCGCGTTTCATGACGGCCTGAAGGGGCCAACCCAACGACTAATTCTGGCCTGCAAAAGGGGCCAGCACGGCGCTGGAGCGGTTCACGCCGCTTCAGCTGCTGATCCCAGCGCGAACTGGGCGCCCCGGGATCCGTGCATGTGCAGTGGCGCCGGCGCCAACGTGCACATGTGTAGTGGGGGCCAGCGCCAACACGCACATGCGCAATGGCTTCCTTCAACGCACCTACCCCAACGCAACATGGCGCAGGAATACAGGGGTCGGCGCGGAAAAAGCCAAGAATCGGCGGGGGGTTTGGGGGGGGTGCCATGTAGAGCAGCCCCAGACCGGCACCGCACCAACCACCCTGGCGCCAATTCTCCGCTCTGCAGATATTCGTGTGTCGGCGTCACGGCGCGTGGCGTGATTCGCGCCGATCGCGGGGATTCTCCGGCCCGGCTCCAGGCTGAGAGAATACTGCCCACATTTTGTCAGAAGTCTGGCCTTGTGACTTGAACATGAAACAAGTGGCTGAAAGAAGTGTAAAGCTAAATGTAATTAATGCCAGCAGATAAAGTAAGGGATTAAAAACTGACAAATCACCAGAACCTGATGGCCTACATCCTAGGGTTCCAAAAGATATAGCTACACAGATGGTGGATCCACTGATTTTGAAAAATTTCTGATATTCTGGGAAGGTTCCAGTAGATCATAATTTCGCAAATGTAACACCTCCATTCAATAAAGGAGAGAGGAAGCCAACAGTTAGCCTGTCAGTCACCATGTTTGAATCTATCAGTAAGGAAGCCTGAGCAATGCACTTAAAAAAAAAGTGTGAGCTTCAAAATCAACATGGATCTACAAATGAGAAATTGTGTATTCCAAATTTTCCTTTTTAGAAAGCGTTTTTGAGGATGTAATTAGCAGAGCAGATAAAGGGCAACCATTGGATATTCTAAATTATATTTCCAAAAGGCATTTGATTACGTTCCACACAAAAGGTTAATAAACCAAATAAGGGATCATGGATTTGGGGATAATAGCATAGATGCTGGATTGGTAATGAATGGGAAGCAGAGAATAGGGATAAACAGGGCTTTTTAAAAATTGTCATGCCCAGTATAGGCATGTTCTATCATAAACGTTAATCAATATGTTTATAAATCAGGACACATAAAGCCTGTTAAGATGGCTGCCACAAATCATGTGACTTTTAACATTTGGACTACAGACAGTGTCAAATCTCCTGTGAATATTTAAATATGTACAGAAGTGAGAGTACCTCAAAACCATTTGTGAAATTCACACATCTCTTTGTTTAAGGACTGGCCAACATTTAAAGACAATAAAGGTTTCTGACCGCTTGTCTCCATATTTTATATTGGACAAAAGGGAAGATCAAAACTCAATGGCAACTATCACTTCACAATGGCCTCTCTCATCCAAACTAGAGTGGGTGGATCTCAGGAGTGTCAACCAAGTGGTCATGTGATCATAACTGGTTTCAGGGACTGCACCTTTAGTATCCTGGAACCCAATAGTTCCATAAGAATCATCAATCCATAGCCAGTCTGAGCACGATACTCTGAAACTAGCAGTAAATCATCGCACAGCCAAAGTACTTAACCTATTCCAGTTTTAAAGTTGTGATGTGGAGATGCCGGCGTTTTAAAGTTCACCTAAGAAACAACCTCCTTGATATTCAACTACAAGTAACTTCACAACCTGCTGTGGACCTTCCACATTACAAGACCCTTACTTCAGCTATCAATCATTGAATCCATTCAGAAACCATAGGTCTGTCATGTGGGAGACCGGAAATCGTAAATCAGAGACTGAATTTAAAAAAAATTTAGAATACCCAATTCATTTTTGCCAATTAAGGGGCAATTTAGCAAGGCCAATCCACCTACCCTGCACATCTTTGGGTTGTGGGGGCGAAACCCATGCAAACACGGGGAGAATGTGCAAACTCCACACGGACAATGTCCCAGAGCCGGGATCGAACCTGGGACCTCGGCGCTGTGAGGCAGCAGCACTAACCACTGTGCTGCCCCAATCAGAAACTGAATTAACTGTAATCTTTAAAAGTGCACTATCTTTATCTGTGTGCAATCTTTGTATGTCTGTGCATGTGTGTGAACGAGTGCGTAATGTTTTCATTCGGGGTAAGTATATGAGAATAAATAACCATCTTTATTTTAAAATTACTAAAGCTTGATGCTGAGTACTGGATGTCTAATCTCCCAGGCAAGCTTTCTGCAGAAATGGTTGCACTCCAGGAAACACATAGGTTCATAGATGCTCAGGCTCTGCTCAATTTTACAATGTGTATTTACATAAGGTTAAGTGATTTCAAGGGCTTGCAGTTTCTGTTATCCACATATTAAAGGGTCTGGATGATTGACATTTTTATTGCTCTGCAGTGAAATTACTTTTTTTTAAAAGAGGTATAGTGGAAAATAATGAATTAATTACTTTTTAAAAGCTTTTGTTTAAGAAATACACATCCTAATGTCAAAATAGGTTTCATTGGTTCCATACAGCGTACAGTAAGTCACGGGCAGCACGGTGGCACAGTGGTTAGCACTGCTGCCTCACAGTGCCAGGGACCCAAGTTCAACTCCGGCCTTGGCTGACTGAGTGGAGTCTGCACTATCTCCCCGTGTCTGCGTGGATTTCCTCCGGGTGCTCCGGTTTCCTCCCACAGTCCAAAGATGTGCAGGTTTGGTTGATTGGCCATGATAAAATTGATCCTTAATGTAGGTTAGGTTAGGGGTTATTGGGATAGGATGGGGAAACGGTTTGGGTGGAGTGCTCTTCAAAGGGTCAGTGCTGGCATGATGGGCGGAATGGCCTCCTTCTGCACTGTAGGGATTCTATGATTCTAATGGCCATGGGGGACAATAGGGGCCTTGAGGGACCATGGGGGACATAGCTAGGCATAAAGGGACATGAGGAGGATGTTACGAACTCATGTTTAAAAGTCCCCACATGCAGGTTAGGGTTTATGACTCCTCCAAATAGGAAATGTGTATCCGTGCAATGTAGCCAGCCAGGTCAGGACTGCCAGCTGTGGACTTTTGACATGAAGCAGCCTGTGCCCTTTAAAGGCATTCCTGAAAATCAGGCAGCCCGGGAATGGGGTCAGGAATCTCAGAATCAGGACCCGGCGACCACTTTAAAAGTTTCCTGAGTCATCCTGACTGTGAAAACCCAGCCCGAAACTTCTACATATTGATGTTTAGAGAGATATGACTGTATTTTTAAAAGGAACACAAAGTTAGTGTGCAGACAGAGCAAGCAATTAGGAAGGCAAATAGCATGTTGGCCTTTATTGCAAAAGGATTAGAGTACAAGAATAAAGAGGTCTTGCTACAATTATAAAGGGCTATGGGGAGACCTGGAATACTGTGTGCAGTTTTGTTCTCCATATTTAAGGAAGGATGTACTTGCATTGGAGGCAGTATCATGTAAGTTCACGAGATTGATGCCTGGGATAAGAGGGTTGAGCAATGATGAGAGGCTGAGTAAGCTGAACCTATACTGACTGGAGTTCAGAAGTGTGAGATGATCTCATTGAAACAGAAGATTCTGAAGGGATTTGAGAGGGTAGATATTGAGACGTTGGGCAGGATTCTCTGGCCTCCAGCTGCGAGTTTCTTGGCCAGGAGAGGCGGCGCATGGTTAGCTGGCAGCAAGGGGGGGAGAGGGGGGGAGAGGGGGGGGGGGGGGGGGAGGGGGGGGGGGGGGGCACTACCGGCACGACCAGGTAATCCCACCACTGATTCTCTGGCTGTTGTTTCCCCTGATTGTGAACAGGGAAGCAGTCTCCAGATAAGGAGGTGATCATTTAGGACTGAAATGAAAGAAATGTCTTCACTCAGAGGGTCGTGAATTTTTAGAATTCCCTACTCTACGTAGTCCATTATTTAATACATTTGAGGCTGAGGTGGACAGAATTTTGGCCTGTCAAGGATTCAAGGATGTAACGAGCAGTAGAAAAGTAGAGATGTGGCAGAAGATCAGCTATGACCTCAATGAATAGCAGAATAGTGGGCAGCACGGTGGCGCAGTGGTTAGCACTGCTGCCTCACGGCGCCGAGGACCCGGGTTCGATCCCGGCCCGGTTCACTGCCCATGAAGAATTTGCACATTCTCCCCGTGTCTGGGTGGGTCTCAACCCCACAACCCAAAGATGTGCAGTGTAGGTGGACTGGTCGTGCAAAATGCCCCTTAATTGGGAAAAAAAAATTAAAGCAGAATAGGCTCGAGGGACTGTGAGATCTATGCATAGAATCCCTACAGTGCAGAAGGAGGCCACTCAGGCCATCGGGTCTGCACCCACTTCCTCCATCCTATCCCTGTAGGTCCATCTAATCTTCGCATCCCTGGATTGTGAAAGGAAACTCGGAGGAAACCCACGCAGACTCGGGGAGAGCGTGCAAACTCCACATAGTCACCCAAGGCCGGAATCAAACCTGGGTCCCTGGCACTTTGATGCAGCAGTGCTAACCACTGTGCCTATTTCTTATTGTCTGGCTACTATCGAATCACTGAATTCTTATGGCACAGAGAGAAGCCATTTGGCCCATCATGTCTGTGTTGGCTCTCCAAACAAGCATCATGACTTTGTGCCATTCCTTGCTTTTTCCTGGTTCTCCTGCACATGTTTCTATTCATATAGTCATCTAATGCCGTTTTGAATGTCTGAATTAAACCTTGCCTCCATTACAGGTCCAGGTGGTGCATTCCAGAACCAAACCACTCGTTGGGTGCAATTTAACGGGTACATTTCCAAGTGTCATTCCAGGCTGGTTTGGCAGCACGTTTTCCACTGGCTCTTTCGGTGAGATCCACACTGGTATTGACCCAAACTTGGAAATGATTTCAACAAGGGCATCACTGTGGCTCAGTGGTTAGCACTGCTGCCTCACGGCGCTGAGGTCCCAGGTCCGATCCCGGCTCTGGGTCACTGTCCGTGAGGAGGCAGCACGGTAGCATGGAGGGGCAGCACGGTAGCATGGAGGGCAGCACGGTAGCATGGTAGGGGCAGCACGGTAGCATGGTGGTTAGCGTAAATGCTTCACAGCTCCAGGGTCCCAGGCTCGGTTCCCTGCTGGGTCACTGTCTGTGCGGAGTCTGCACGTCCTCCCCGTGTGTGCGTGGGTTTCCTCCGGGTGCTCCGGTTTCCTCCCACAGTCCAAAGATGTGCGGGTTAGGTGGATTGGCCATGCTAAATTGCCCGTAGTGTCCTAAAAAGTAAGGTTAAGGGGGGGGGGTTGTTTGGATACGTGGGTTTGAGTGGGGTGACCATTGCTCGGCACAACTTCGAGGGCCGAAGGGCCTGTTCTGTGCTGTACTGTTCTAAGTCTAAGGAGTTTGCACATTCTCCCGTGTTTCCATGAGTTTCGCCCCCACAACCCAAAAGATGTGCAGCGTAGGTGGATTGGCCACGCTAAATTGCCCCTTAATTGGAAAGAATTAATTGGGTACTCTAAATTTTTTTTAAACTACTTTAGCTGCGGGGTGCTAAACTCACTGGGGAGACCAGCTCCTCAGAGATTGGGCTGCCATTTTGAAAGGGTGCCCTGATACCTAATTGAGCTTGAGGGTCCCCCCCCCCCCCCCCCCCCCCCCCCCCCCGGCTCCCCACACAAGAGCAATGTCATCCCCACCCCCATTAAAACGTGTCACTTGAGTTTTTTTGTATCCAATTGTTATTTTTTTCCAATTAAGGGGCAATTTAGCATGGCCAATCCACGGCGGAATGTGCAAATTCCACACAGACAGTGACCTGGCGCCAGGATCGAACCCAGGTCCTTAGCACCGCGAGTCAGCAGTGCTAACCACTGTGCCGGCCTGCGCCACTTGTTTTAAGCAGTTTTTTCTCACATGGGACGGCATGGTGGCACAGTGGTTAACACTGCTGCCTCACAGTGCCTGAGACCCAGGTTCAATTCTAGCCTTTCTTCCCGTATCTGCCTGGGTTTCCTCCGGGTGCTCTGGTTTCCTCCCACAGTCCAAAGATGTGAGGTTTGGTGGATTGGCCATGCTAACTTCCACTTTAGCGTCCAAAAATTTAGGTGGGGTGACTACATTATGGGGTTAGGGACGGGGCATGGTCGAGGTAGGGTGCTCTTTCCAAAGGTCGGTGCAGATCCGATTGGCCGAATGGCCTCCTTCTGCACTGTAGAGATTCTTTGATTACATTTGCTACTTTTGCAAATCACTTTAGACCTGCGCCCTCTTGTTCTTATTCCTTCTACAAGCAGAAATAGTGTCACCCTATCTACTCTGTCCAGCCCCACATGATTTTTTACATCTCTATCAAATCTCCTCTTAGCCTTCACTTCCCCAAGGAGAACAGTCCCAAATTCTCCAATCTATCCTCATAACCGACGCTTCTCATTCCTGGACTCATTCTCATAAATTTTTTCTGCACTCTCTACAATATATTCAGATCCACAATGTACACACTCCTCCAGCTGGGGTCTAGTTCTTGTAATTTATGTCCCTATTAATAAAGCCAGTGCACTGTATGCTTTATTACCTGCCCTCTCCACCTGTCGTGCCGCCTTCAGTGAGGTTTATTTGCTCCTGCATCTCTTTAAGAACCTTACCCCTTATTTTTTTATTGCCTATCCATGTTCTTCCTGCCAAAATGCATCATCAAGTTAATCCTTTTCCCTGTCAATTGTTTGCGACTGTTCACAACCTCACAATGTCATATTTGACCTCGAGTTGAACTTCTGACCACAAATTTGTGCTACCCACAAAACATTCTATTTCCACCTGCATAACATTTCTGGCTTTGCACCTCCCCATACCTCATCTCCGACTGAAACCAACACTCATGCCTTCAATATCCCTAAACTTGAATATTACAGTGTGTTCCTGGCTGTTCTCCCACATTCTTGCCTCCATGACCTTGATGCCAACCAAAACTCTGCTGCTCGTGTCCCAACAGACACCAAGTTCCATTCCCTTCTCACCTCCGTACTCCCAATCAAGCAACGTCGTGATTTTAATTTTCTCATCCTCATTTTCGAAACACTCCGGTGAACTCACCGCCCCCTATCTCAAACATTTCCTCCAGACCCACAACTGTGCTCATTTAACTCAGAATTCTTGTGCATCCCCAATTTTAATCTTTCCACCTGTCCTGGCCATGCCTTCAATTGCCAAATAATAATCTTTATTGTCACAAGTAGGCTTACATTAACACTGCACTGAAGTTATTCTGAAAAGCCTAGGTCCTATGCTCTGGAATTCTCTCTTTCCACCTCACTGCCTTGCTCTACTTCATTTTTCTTCTTAAAGGAAAGCCTTAAAATCTGCCAAGCTTTTGATTATTTGAGCTAATAGGCTGGATTCTCAATGGAGAATTTAACCACCTCCCAGTCCGCCTACCACCTATAAAGCATAAGTCAGGAGTGAGATGGGATGCTCCCCACTTGCCTAGGCATGTGCAGTTTCAACAACAATCACGAAGCTGCATACCATCCAAGGCAAAGTGGCCCACTTGACTGACACCCCATCCATCACTGGGACATAGTGGCAACATTGTGTACCATATAAAATATGGACTGCAGCAACTTGCCACGGTTCCTTCGACAGTACCTTCCAAATCCATGACCTCTACCACCCAGCAAGACATGGGCGGCAGATGCATGGGAACAATATCACTTGCAGGTTTCCCACCGAGCTGCTCACTATACAGTATTGTGTTTTTTTTTACTGTATCAAAACCCTGGAACTCCCTTCCTGTGAGTGTTTCAGGTGTACCTGCACCACATGGACTGCAGCGGTTCAATAAGTCACTACTTCATTTCCTAGCATTGGATCTTTCTTTACTGAACGTTAAAGAATACTTTCCAATCTCCTCATTAATCCTTTTTATTCCTATCCTGCATTCGTATCCTTTTATTATCATCTTGGTAACCAGTGGAAATAATTCATTATCTGCTTTTATCATAAATCCTTGTAAACCTGAAAACTACAAATTACCACTTCACCGTTACAGCTGTAACAGAAAAAACAACTGCAGTTTTTCGTCATAATTAATCTCTAGCAAAATCCTAGTGATTTCAGGTTGCTTCTAATTACAAGGAGCCTAAAATTGGACACTACTCCAACATTATATAAATTTACTATCTTTTTAACATGAAAGTTGAGAACTGAGGATGTTTGCTAATGATTGAACAGTGTTCAGTTTCATTTCTAATTCCTCAGATAACGAAGCAGTCCATACTCTCATGCAGCAAAATCTGGACAGCACTCCGGCTCGGGTTGATAAAATAATAAGTTACATTCCCCTCATACAAATGCAAGGCAACGTCGATTTCTGACAAGACAGTGTAAACACCTCCCCTTGACTTCCAATGGCATCATCATCTTTGTCCCCATTAATATGCTGGGACTCACCATTGACCAAAAACGTGACTAGATCAACCACATAAACGCAAGTTATAAAAACAGGTAAGAGACTGTGTATTTTGTAAAAAGACCCACCTCCTGACTCCCTAAAGCCTTTCATTACCCAAGGGGCATTAGACAGAAATATTCTGGTATATTCTACATTTGCCTGCATGTGAACAGTTTCAACACAATTTAGAAAGCTTGGCATCATCCAGAATATCAATCCAGAGCTTAAGCATTCACTCCCTTCATCTCCAGCGCATCATAGCTGCAATATGTACCATCTAAACTACATGAGGCATTGCAGCAAATCACCAAGACTTTGGCAGCGCCTTCCAAACCATAAGGACACTGAGTGGAAGCACTACCACCTCCAAATTCCCGTACGAGTTAGATACCATCCTGGCTTGTGGAATTAAATCATTGTTCCTTCAGTGTTGCTGGATCAAAAGCCTGGAACTTTTCATGTATCAGCATTGTGGGTGGACCTTCACCACACAGGCTGCAGTACTGCACGAGGAAAGCTCACCAATATCTTCTCAGGAGCATGTAAGGATGGGTGTGAAGAAATACATTATATTTTTAAGATTTGGGGGGTTTAATGTTTTATTATGTGAAACAGATGTGTGTGTGACAAACTTAATTAAGCTGTAAACCTGGTATCTACAAGTTTGAGGACATCTAGGTGCGAAAGACAGGCACTTGAAGTAAAGATGAATTTTTTACAAGGAAAAATTGATAGAAATTTGAATTCGGGGATAAAGGAGGCTTGTTGTGCTCAGTTGTTACATTTCAAAAGGAAGTAAAAAGGGACTTAAAACTTGGGAAATGTTACAAATAAATACGGCAAGGTTATTCCATTTTATTGTACCTAAAGTGGGACAGTACGAAGACCATAAAAGATCTTTTTATTCCGGGAAAGGTGAGTTTCAACGAAGGATAAAGACAATGGAATAAAGATTTTTTAAATGCTTTAAGGGGAAATGTGAGAGTTGTGTGAGCAGTGGCCATGTAACTGTGAAGAGGAGAAGTAAAGCAGCATTCCAGCCAGCCCAGAACAAATGTCTATTTTTCGGAAAGCAAGGTGTTATTTTAAAGTTTGTTGAATTTCCACAGCAGAGTGGGAGCGAGTGAGAAAGCATGTGACATACTGTTCCTGCAGCAGTAGTTAATTTGACTTATGGTAAGGTTGCTGGATTTTATAAAGTATCTATTGGGGTATTTTTGCCCAAATGGGTGTTAATTTGTGATCCTAATCAAGTCGGAAATCTTTTTGGAGGAGATGTTCTGTTAAATTAATTTTAACTGCATAAATGTAACGTTGTATTTTTAAGTTTTCTTTTCTTTTATTACTGAATGTTTTATTTTAATATTTAAAATCTCCAAAGCGTTACAGGAATTTGTTCCTTCTGACTTCAATACAAATATCTTCTTGGAGTCAAAACACTAAAAGAATTGTGACAAACGTACCAAGTTTGCCTTTGGAATTTGGTTTGCGTGGCAATTACCACCTGCTGGATCATAACGATGGGCAATAAATACTGGCCTTGCCAGCGACACCCACATCCTGTGAATGAATAAAGAAAAAGCAAAAAAATCTATGCCTTTAAATACAAAATCTAAATTTCCATTGTGCTTTTCTAGATTCATTTGTTTTTTTCTAGATTCATTAACGTGTTATCATCTTTAATGGTCCATTTACATGCACTTTCCTCAATTGGTAAGTTCAAGTTGAACTCCAAATAACAGTGGGCCGAACACAAACTCTGCATTTAGTCTGTATCCATGTCCGTATGACGGCAGGGCAAAAGACTGGTTAATACGTTCAAGAGTACTTCATTTAAAATCGCATTCTTAGACATTCGGAGGCAGGGTTCAGTGTGGAGTTTTTTTTAAACTGAGTGGTTTTCCCAATTTTAATTGTTAATGATGCACTACGAGTTTCTCTATGTTTTCAGACAATATTGGCGTAGTTGTCTTTATTTAATAATGACGTCCATATAGGATACGGCACTAGTAATGGTTCACTGTGCAAGTTTTCTTCGTGGGCACGAAAGGCTTGTGAGTCATATGCAGCACAGCTGTGAGTGATTTGCAGAATAATTTTAATGTTAAAAGCACCACTGGAGGAAAAACACTTAGTGTAATGTTCCATCAAAAATATTTAAACTGATTCATGAACTTTCACGTAATGAGATGGTTAACTAACAATTAAATGCAGTTGACACCTGGTTTTCATTTCACTGCATTAGGTTATCGCTGTCCTATGTACTGTATGTTTCAGCAACGGCGCTCCATTAAAATTACATTCGTTTTTCCAGGTGGCTTCTGTCCTCTAAATTTTGTTCCTTTCTCCAGTTCGGTTACCTACATCTTAAAACGATGGTTATAATGTCGGAGAGGCTGCCTTGTGTGATTGCTACCTGACGAGCTGGCTTTTCTTTATTCCTTTCTGATATTTTTCCCTCTGTTTTCTCTCCTGATCATAAGTTAAACATGGGAGATAAAGTAGACAACCTAGCAACTCCTGTCCTCTTATGCTTGGAGCCAGCCAGTCAGATTGTTGCCCCGCTCTTGGGGAAAGTAGGCAGAGGATTGCTGACCTCTGTTTTGAGCCTTTTCACAGTGAATGGAGTGAATTGGGCATCTGCTTCCCAGCATTTTGTCATTTTTCTGCTTCAACGCTCAACGCACAAGATTGAACCTTTTTCTGCAAGGCTTCTCTTCTGCCATTCTTCAAACACAGAATGATCATTTGTGGACGATTCAACCATGGGGATCCAGGGCAGCCACATCTACCTTATATTCCACTATCCACTCAGGCACAGTTTCAACATGACATCGCTGGATTGCAATCAGGAACAGGAATGCAGGCTGAAATTTCCCATATTCTTTTTTTGGAAACAATGTGCAGTGAAATGAAATGAAAATCGCTTATCGTCACAAGTAGGCTTCAATGAAGTTACTGTGAAAAGCCCCTAGTCGCCACATTCCGGCACCTGTTCGGGGAGGCTGGTACGGGAATTGAACCGTGCTGCTGGCCTGCCTTGGTCTGCTTTCAAAGCCAACTCTTTAGCCCTGTGGGCTACTTAAAATCTGAAATGAAAGAGGACATTTCAGGTCTTTAAAGGCCACATCCTGAATTCTATAACCCACTGGGATTGGAGGGGGGAAAAAACCAAGATGATGGAGGTTGATACTGTGTTGGCAGAACACCTCAAGTCAAACTGAGTGATGGACAGGCATTACTAGCTGGCATCGCCAAATTGGTTTAGGTCAATTGAAAGATTAGAGCAGGATTCTCTGGCCACGCCCGCCCGGCAACCGGAGAATCCTGCCCGAGGCCAATGGACTTTTCCATTGTCTGCGTCTCGTCTGCGGCCACCTTGCAGCGGGCAGGGCGGAAGAATACAGCCTTTTATTTTCTTAAAACAGATAATTTTTACAATCAATATGTAATTTCAGCCAATATTTTCATGCAATACATGGGAATTTGCCTGGCATTACCTAATGAGTAAAAGTTCAAAACTTAATGATCCTACACTTTAAAAAAACAAATTTGAAGTTTTTTGATTTACAATAATGCTATGTTCATACTTTTAACACTTATTTATTGTGAACCCTTTTCAGATGAATTTTCAAAAATCCAGATTGAAAAGATGGCTTTACAAACCACTCGGCCTGTAATTTTTTCACAGTAATTTAATTGCAGTGTTAATGTAAGCCTAATTGTGACACTAATAAAATTATATTATTATTTATATTTGGACTCCTTAGTAGATCACTTGTTTACGCCCACATAGATTACAATTACACAACATCAATTCCATCTTTCTTTATATCTCATTTCAGTAAGCCCTTTTTATTCCCCAATTTTATCTCTTTAGCTGTAGATATTACTGCTTTTATTCAAACATGGATCAATAGGCACTAGCAGCCCTCTGGTATCTTGCCAAGTTCCCATTCCTCATGTGTAAGATGAGACAATATTGGCAGATAATTACATCTTTGTGACCATCACAGTCAAGCCGAATCTGAAACTTCCTTCACACTGTCCAAATGTTGTCAGGGCTCACTGAATGGTTGTAAAGCAGATATTTTTTCCCCTCTCTAGTTCGAGTACACAAGCGAATTTTAATTCCCCTACCCTATGCACCAATTGAGAACAATTACAGCACAGACTGATTCTCTTTTCTATTGAGCTTAGTGCCATGCCAGGCATTTACAAATTAAGGCTTCTCGGGAAACAGGGAATGGCAGCGGGGAAGGCCTTGTTAGAGTCCTTACTTATTAAATGTACACTTTGCACAGTGCTATATTTCTTGCTGGCAGCTGACTGAACTGTCGTTGATAGCGACGCTTCACTCGAACACACAGCAGCCGCGCATGTGCAAAAAACATGTCATGTGGCTTCCGTGTTGCGTTGGTGGCAGATGCAGCCTTGTTGTTGCCCAATCCGCACCCCTTGGCAGCTGATAGATTCTCCATTTCCAGTTTCTGGGCTGCTGTAAAATGTCCAATTTTGTTGGAATTGCACTTCTGGCTAATACACTATAATCTCTACAGAATAGAAATCTATTGTTCAGAAACACCAGGGGCTGGATTCTCCGTAGCCCAACGTCAAAATCATGATCACCGATCAGGCAGAGAATGGATTTAGAACATAGAACATAGAACAGTACAGCACAGAACAGGCCCTTCGGCCCTCAATGTTGCGCCGAGCCATGATCACCCTACTCAAACCCACGTATCCACCCTATACCCGTAACCCAACAACTCCCCCTTAACCTTACTTTTTCTAGGACACTACGGGCAATTTAGCATGGCCAATCCACCTAACCCGCACATCTTTGGACTGTGGGAGGAAACCGGAGCACCCGGAGGAAACCCACGCACACAGGGAGAGGACGTGCAGACTCCACACAGACAGTGACCCAGCCGGGAATCGAACCTGGGACCCTGGAGCTGTGAAGCATTTATGCTTACCACCATGCTACCCTGCTGCCCCTTTGGACGCCGGAATGAGGGCCAGTGCCTATTTGACTCTGGTCTGCCATGCTCCTCCTCCTCAAACTGGCATCATCGCGATGCTGTTTCAACGCCGTTGGCGTGTCATTGGCGGGCCCACCCATGATGCTCCGCCCCCAATGGGCTGAGTTCCCAATGGCGGGACCACCTTTGGTACCAGCGGTCGCGAACCCGGCATGCCGGCTGCAGACAGTGTCCAGCGCCGCCACACTCTTCCGTGATCCATGCCACCGCCCGGGCGCAGGGGGGTTTGCTGTGGGGTCGCAGTTGGTGGGTTAGGGTTCGAGCACAGCTGGCTGCACGTGACTGGTGTGACTGGTGCAATTCGCCAGCCCTGCGCATGAGCGGCTAGGGACCTGGCCATTCTCCAGTCGTTTTCGACACAATCCGTGGGAGTTTCACGCGGCGCAGTGTTAGCCCCTCACCGGTACCGGAAATGGTGAGGAGTTTGCACCGATATTCCTGTCCTGAACCTCCCACGGATTCTCCGTTCGTGCCGATATTTAGCCTCGGAAACGCAGAATCCAGTCCCAGGTGTCCGGAGATTTTTTTGAGCAGACCCAATGCATTTTGTTGAAGTCATCAGCATAATCTTCGTGCAGTACTTTGCAAGTGGAAACGCTGTATTTGTGCAAGTAAAACTACTTTTATTTCTGCTTTATGATGCTTCACCACTGTTTCAGGTTTCAGGCAAACATTAATATCTGTGTTGTTTTCCAATTCATAAACTTGTGGTTCCAACATCATTCTATAAACCAGATGATTCCAAAATCCAGAAATGATTTTGCTCCCAAACATTCTGGACTGGCGAGGTTACAATGCAGTTAAGAATATTCTTCTCATGTTCAAAACTGAATGACAATGCCTAGCATTTTCAGTTCAACTGGTTGAAACCCAAGAAGAAAACAACACAGACATCGATCGTGGAACTTCAGTGCGCGGATGACATTGTCATCTCCACTCACTCATTAGGGAATCTCCAAGCCATGCTTGACACCTTCACGGAAGCATAGTGAAGATTCGGTCTCAGCCTCAGCCTCAAGAAAACTCTAGTTCTTTACCAACCCACCCCAGGGAAAGATCAGTCCCTACATCAAGATCAACAGAGAAACATAACCAAATGTGGAACATTTTCCCTACCTGAGGAGCCAACTCTCATCTAATGCGGAGATCCATCATCGTATCCAATCTGCGGGCGCCTCTGTCTGACACCTAAGGACAAAAGTCTTTGACGACCATGACTTTCATGCTGGCACCAAGATCCTGGAGTACAAGGCGGTCATCCTCCCAACTCTTCCATACGGCTGAGAAACCTGGACCAGGGACACAATTCTTCAAGGACACTCGACGGGGCGCGGACCTGGGATTCTGTGTAAGGATCTCAAGGGCTATCCAGAATTATATCTTGAACAATGAGAATGAGGAGGTCTCACCCTCAATACTATGGAGGTGCTGAAGGTAGTAATCAGGGGAGAAATTGTCTTTTACGGCACAAGTAGATGCGTAGGCGAGGATGGAGCAGGAAAAATGGGTGGATGATATCATAGAGGTAGATCGTAGATATGCGAGCAGTCCATCCCCAGAATTACAAGTGGATAGGAAAAAACTGCAAATGCTGATAGATTTGATCTCCACAGATGGTGCGGTGCGACATGTTAGGGATTCAGAGATGTCAGTGAGAAACATTACGGGAAACTTGCAGCGCTTTGGGGTCTTTTTTGGCTATAAGCTAAATATAGGGAAGAGCGAATAATTTGCAATTGGCGTACCAGGGCAGAGTCGGGGGGGGGGGGGCATTAGGGGTTTATCGTTCCGTTAAGTAGGTAGTAATTTTTGGTGGCTATGGGCCCAGATAGCAAGGGACTGGGGAAAACTCTAAAGGTTGAACCAAACAAATTTGGTGGGGAAGGTCAATGTGGTCCTGCAAAGGTGGGATGGTCTCCCACTATCCCTGGCAGGACGAGTACAATTGGTTAAAATGAATATCTTGCCGAGAATTTTATTTCTATTCCAGTGCCTCCCGGTGTTCCTGCCCACGGCGTTTTTCAGAGTGATTAACTGGCTGGTCACTGGGTTTATGTGGGCAGGTAGGGGCCTGAGGATCAGGAGGGTGGTGCTGCAGAGGGAAAGATGATTAGGAGGCTTGGCCTTGCCAAACTTTCAATGTTACTATTGGGCGACTATTGCTGAAAAGATGCTGGAGTGGTGCGGGGACTAGGAGGAGCTGTGGGTCCTGGTGGAAGCAGAGTCCGTTAGGGTGGGGGGGAAGCCTGAGGGCGTTGGTAATGTCTCCGTTCCTGGGGGTGCTGAAGAAACACTCGACTAACCCGTGGTAGTAGCCACATTAAAAATTTGGAGTCAATTCCGTCAACATTTCAATTTGAAGGCTGCCTCGAGGCTGCCTCCCACCTGTGCTAACCAGTTATTCAAGCCTGCTAAGCTGGATGCGAGGTTTCGAGAGTGGAGGAAGAAGGGGTTAGAGAAGGTGGGAGATTTATTTTCAGACGGTCAGTTCGCCAGCCTGGGGGAGAAATATGGGCTGACGGACGCTGATGGGTTCAGGTATCTCCAGGTGCGTAGCTGGGTCAGAAAGTACTTTGCAGCCTTCCTGGTGAAGCAGCCTTCTACCTGGCTCGAGCAGACTTCAACCTGCTCGGGGTCGGAGGTGACCAGTACGTCAGGCATATACCAGCGGATAGTGGAAGGGGAGACTGACTCGGTTGAGGAAGTGACGGGAAAGTGGGTGGAAGAGCTGGAGCCAATTTTGGAGGAGGAGGTTTGGAGCGAGGCACTGAGGACGGTGAATGCGACCTCGTCCTGTGCAAGGCTGAGTCTCATTCAGCTAAAAGTAGTGTTTTGAGCACACTTCACGAAGGTTAGAGTGAGCCGGTTTACAATGGGGTGGAGGACAGATGTTATCGTTGTTCGAGGGAGTTGACACATCACGCACACATGTTGTGGTCGTGCTCAAAGCTGTTGGGCTTCTGGAGGTTCTTTGTTTGATACCATGTCGGCAATCCTGAACATATGGGTTGGAGCCTCGCCCACTGTTAGCGATTGTGGGCTTTTGGATGTTCTGGAGCACCTCGGTGTTGCTGGCTGACCTGATGGAGCTTTTGCAACTCGAGGCGGTCAAGTTCACCATGAAAGGGTTGGTGGACGGGTTTTACCATAGATGGTGGCCGTTTATAATGTACTTTAAAGAATTGCTCGCTGTTGGCTGTTGGTGGGTGGGGAACAACTGCTAAGTAATCGGTCGAAGATGCAGTTCTAGGATCGGACTCATCAGCTACACAAGGACTCACAGAATCCATCACCAGTAACACGGAGTTTCTTAGGTGGATAATCATACTGGGTAGCGAGTGATTGCCGAAGAAGAAGACTGTATAATAAGATATTGTTCACGGTTACACATCTCAGAATTACCAGCAACTTGACCCTTCAACAATTGGAAAAGGATTTGTCGATCTCTGGTATAGCAAGTCTTGACAATTATGAGATCAAGGAAAGCTGATAATTATAATCGGCAAAAAATGACGCCCCCTACAGATCAGTAACTGAATGCTATTGCCAAGCATTATGGGGCACGCTGCCAATAATTTAACGTTTGTATTATGCACTTTTTAAAATGCAATCATATGAATGATCTGTGAACAGGACATATTCAAATTTGGTGGTGAAACAAATTAATAGATTATTTAAATTGAGCAACTTTTAATTAAAGAGTGAAAATAGTTTGCATACAATAAGGTGCTATATAACTGGGTGCCTACCATTAGAAACGTAATTATAGCAAAAGGCATTTCAAGCAATAAAACAAAAATGGATTGCAACCATTGCAATAATTGTCACTGAACGCTCACAGATGCTAAGACCAAGATTATGACTAATATTTAGCTGATGGGTCACAATCTCAATCACCAGTATCTATCCCAGTTCTAACTATGTCTGGAAGCTGGTGAACTGGGGTTGGTAGCCTCAAGATATATGAAGCAGAACATCTGTCAGGTGCCAGATTTGAACAAAATGTGCATAACAAATAATATAATGAGTTATAAATCCCTGTTTTTTTAATCCAAAAATTACTTAATTTATTAATTGGACTGAAGTCACAGAATAAGTTTTTAAAAGACTCACTGATCCACACAGCAGGTCTCCAAATGGCTGAACATCTACATCACTCCACCTAACAAACTACAAAGCTATCAGAAAGGTGTTGGGCTGCCTGGACATGGTCCACCAAGGGCAACAAGCGTAAATGATTGTGAGCTGCCATCTCCTGAACTATTCAAAGACATTAGAACATAAGAGCGGAAGACACAAATAACATTCCAGTGACTGATAGAAGTGAGGCTATGACAGGTGAGGACCTTGAGATGATTGTTATCACTAAGGAGGGAGTGATGGGCAAGCTAATGGGGCTAAAGGTAGGCAAGTCTCCTGGCCCTGATGGAATGCATCCCAGAGTGCTAAAAGAGATGGCTAGGGAAATTGCAAATGCACTAGTGATAATTTACCAAAATTCACTAGACTCTGGGGTGGTCCCGGTGGATTGGAAATTAGCAAAGGTGACACCACTGTTTAAAAAAGGAGGTAGGCAGAAAGCGGGTAATTATAGGCCAGTGAGCTTAACTTCGGTAGTAGGGAAGATGCTGGAATCTATCATCAAAGAAGAAATAGCAAGGCATCTGGATGGAAATTGTCCCATTGGGCAGACGCAGCATGGGTTCATAAAGGGCAGGTCGTGCCTAACAAATTTAGTGGAATTTTTTGAGAGCGGTAGATAACAGGGAGCCAATGGATGTGGTATATCTGGATTTCCAGAAAGCCTTTGACAAGGTGCCACACAAAAGGTTGCTGCATGAGATAAAGATGCATGGCATTAAGGGGAAAGTAGTAGCATGGATAGAGGATTGGTTAATTAATAGAAAGCAAGGAGTGGGGATTAATGGGTGTTTCTCTGGTTGGCAATCAGTAGCTAGTGGTGTCCCTCAGGGATCCGTGTTGGGCCCACAATTGTTCACAATTTACATAGATAATTTGGAGTTGGGGACCAAGGGCAATGTGTCCAAGTTTGCAGACGACACTAAGGTGAGTGGTAAAGCAGAAAATGCAGAGGATGCCGGAAGTCTGCAGGCAAGTCTGGATAGGTTAAGTGAATGGTCTGGCAGATGGAATACAATGTTGACAAATGTGAGGTCATCCATTTTGGTAGGAATAACAGCAAAAGGGATTATTATTTAAATGATAAAATATTAAAACATGCTGCTGTGCAGAGAGACCTGGGTGTGCTCGTGCATGAGTCGCAAAATGTTGGTTTACAGGTGCAACAGGTGATTAAGAAAGCGAATGGAATTTCGTCCTTCATTGCTAGAGGGATGTAGTTTAAGACTACGGAGGTTATGCTGCAGTTGTATAAGATGTTAGTGAGGCCACACCTGGAGTATTGTGTTCAGTTTTGATCCCCTTACCTGAGAAAGGACGTACTGGCGCTGGAGGGTGTGCAGAGGAGATTCACTAGGTTAATCCCAGAGCTGAAGGGGTTGCATTACGAGGAGAGGTTGAGTAGACTGGGACTGTACTCGTTGGAATTTAGACGGATGAAGGGGGATCTTATAGAAACATATCAAATTATGAAGGGAATAGATAGGATAGATGCGGGCAGGTTGTTTCCACTGGCGGGTGAAAGCAGAACTAGGGGACATAGCCTCAAAATAAGGGGAAGTAGATTTAGGACTTAGTTTAGGAGGAACTTCTTCACCCAAAGGGTTGTGAATCTATGGAATTCCTTGCCCAGTGAAGCAGTTGAGGCTCCTTCATTAAATGTTTTTAAGATAAAGATAGCTAGTTTTTTGAAGAATAATGGGATTAAGGATTATGGTATTCAGGCCGGAAAGTGGAGCTGATTCCACAAAAGATCAGCCATGATCTCACTGAATGGTGGAGCAGGCTCGAGGGGCCATATGGCCTACTCCTGCTCCTAGTTCTTATGTTCTTATAAGAACTAGGAGCAGGAGTAGGCCATCTGGCCCTTCGAGCCTGCTCCGCCATTCAATGAGATAATTTATACAGTTGCAGCATAATTCAAGTAGGTGAGGACCACACCACTAAGCTCAATCACTCTGGTCAATGGAGGATCATTAAGAAATGAACCCACTGACCATTATAACCCAATCACTTTCAACAATAGACCTATGATGAGTTTATTATGACTAGGTTTGGTAACTGGATAGTTTGTAAAGGATGTGAAAGCAAGCTAGCCCAAAGGAACAGTGAGTTCCATGGTCAGGGTGCAGAAAGATCATGAGTGGGAACAAGAAAATGATCCATGCTCCTTTTCTCTGCCACTCCAGCCATTTTGCAGGCACATGCCCTGCCTGTGCTCTGAGCAGTCAAACGCTGTCTTCCATGTAAACCACACAGCTGCTGACGTCAGGCAAAAACACAGGGATCACCCATCAACGTTTTAAATCATCTTGCTGCAAACAGAAAGATGACCAAACACAGCCTAAAACCGTCCAAGATCCAGCATGTGATCTTCTTTCTTTTGAGACACAAACAATTTAACTTATGTGTTTGCATGTGTGTGTTTTTATTATTTTTACATATTGAATGTTAATTTTACAAGAAAACCTGTCTGTGTGTCTTTTACAGTCGCAGCACTTAAACAATTAAACACTCACTGCATTGGTAAGCAAATTATTTTTCAAACACCTGTTGCGGTCAAACAAAAGATGAAAAGTGAGGGGAGCCATGCTTCCATGCCTTACCTGGCTGTAACAAAGTAGACAGTGAAATATTTATCACTGGCCTTATTCAACTCATTGGAAAATCCAAATACAACTTTGGTAATGAAGTGCTAAATTGGTGAAGTTAATTACTCATTTTTTTTTAATCTAGGTATCAAACTGCTTCCATTTCATAGGCTCTACATGTACACAACTTTAGTGCATAAGCAACTATTGAACTACTGACTGAGCACCAGCGAAAAATATTCAATTTACAAAGCATATTATGTGTCTGGAGAAATACTCCTCACTTGAACATGAGCTCTCTGCCTGCATTTTCACAATTAGCAAGCTCTTAAGAACTGCAAACTAGCCCAATTGGCCTTATGGTTAAAATATCTTGTTTTGAGCAGTTAGCCTACAATTAAGTTATGTGTGTGCATGTGCAGAATGTTAAACATTCAAGACTTTTCCAGAAATACTGGCAAGGTATCTGTGAAAATATTGAGAATGTGTCAAATTTGTCTCTGTGGGAAAACAGTATGCTGGCAAACTACCCATGGATGATTCCATTAAAATGCTTCATATGGAAACAATGACAAGATAACCAGACTTTGTCAGTGGAAATGCTGACAAGAGTGTATCTGTGACAATATTGTCAAAGATGTACAAAAAAGTGTCTGTGGGAACACAGGCAAGATATCCTGAGGTGGCTATGGAAATATTGACATAATATTTAAAGGTGTACACAATAGTCACAGATGACAATATGTCAATTAAATATGAATTTAATAAATACAAACGTAGCCACAGTCTCAGAGGACCATATTCTGCCCTCCCCTTTTGAGAGCTGGCTGGTGGTGATTTAACCTGAGGATCATCGCACCTCCCATACCAGCTGAGGTTATTCATGAAGGCCCTTTGCGGCATATGCACCGCAAGGTTGAGAAGGCGGGGCCTTCATGAATAACCTCAGCCGGTGCGGGAATTGAACCCCGCGCTGTTGCCGTCGCTCCGCATCACGAACCAACTGTCCAGCAAACTGAGCTAACCAACATTAAAAAATGGTTCCACACAAACACTTTCAATGAGAGGCCAAGCTACGCAGATCAAAATTTCAGGTTGCATTTCTTGCCTGTCAGCCCTGGGTGTGGTGAGGAAAAATAAACTAGCCAGTTTCCTGCCCCTGAATGCTTTCTAGGGGCCCCTGTTGGCAAATCTGTGCAGTACACAGTGGGTAAAATAAGTTTCAGCTGTGATGCGCCCCCACAGTCAAATCGCCTACCATTTCGAGGATAGCCATGGAATTGTTTTCCAGCATGGATCAGTACCATCAAAAAGGGGAAGAGAGAAAATGAACAAAACAAAATGCTGGCTGTTAAATCACAGCTGTGTATTACAGGTAATCCATTTCTAAATCTCTGATAAAACAAACAAACTGTGATGCAAGATGTGACTCCCTTTATTTATAGAGAAACAATATTTTTCTTTTGCCTATCAGTTTAGTATTTTAAGAGGATTTACTGTGTTGACAATGTATCCAACAGTTTCTATGGATACAGTGTAATATTTCAGAAGATACTTTCTGTGAGTGAATAGGTAGTGTGTCCAGAAGCGTCTCTATGGAAATACTGGCAATATGTCCAACAAACCTTATCTGGATGCAATGACAATGTGGCCAGGTGTTACCATGGAAATACAGAGGTATTGGCACTTGCTCCTAAAGAAATGTTTTAATGGAAATATTGGCAGGGCGCTTAAAAAAGTACTCTGCAAAAGGACTTCCTATACACTATACAAATCAAAGATATTTGGACAGATTTTGTTTTATACTTACAAAAGGACTTTTCATGTTAATTTTTTTTTAAACCCAGAAATGTGACACTTTTGCTGTTAACAAAGCTCAACAGTGTAGACTGAGGTGTTAACTATTCATCTAAAACCCATCCATTTGACAAATTTGTATTACCAAGCATGAGAGCACAATGTTTTACATGTGTAAAGAAACCGCTGAAAGTAAACAATGTTTTTTCAAGTCTGTCTGCAAGTGCGTGAGTTTGCATCGATTGATCTCAATGGACAGAGAACATGCGGGCAGCACACCTTCAATGGCAATAAATGAGGACTCAGGAAATTCATGCTCTATATGTTAACAATTAACATCATTTTTGCACTCAGCAAAATAAACTTTCATAAATAAATGATGTGCAAACTGGATTTTAAAAAAAAACTGAAGTTGCTTTCATGTTTTCACATGATAAAGCACCAAGATTGGACGGTGGTACTCATAGACCCAGGGGCCCGGCTTCGATGCCAGCCTTGGGTAACGTGTGTGTGGCGTTTGTACGTTCACCCTGTGTCTGCGTGGGTTTCCTCCGGGTGCTCCGGTTTCCTCCCACAGTCCAAAGATGCGCAGGTTAGGTGGATTGGCCATGCTAAATTGCCGCTTAGCGCCCAACAGTTAGATGGGGTTACAGGGATAGGGTGGGGGAGTGGGCCTCGGTAGGGTGCTCTTCCAGAGGGTTAGTGCAGACTTAATGGGCCAAATGGCCTCCTTCTGCACTGTAGGGATTCCATGATGATGTGCACCACATTCAGATTCCAATTTTGTATCAAGGTTCAAAGAGAGGAAATATGTACAATCAGTTCCCCACAATAAAACAGACTACATTATCACTAATAGGGAGAGAGAGTTGCTACAAGAGCAAATCAGAGGCTGGGAATTCTGTAGAGAATAACTCACCTCCTGCCATTCTCATGCCAGCTATACCCCCCACCCCAAGCTCAAGCAATCAGCTTGATTGGCACCCATCTATCATCTTCAACATCCACTCCATCATCCAAAACATCACTGACACACAGTAACAATCGTGTGTACCATCTATAAGATGCACTGCAGCAACTCACCAAGGTTCCTTCGCCACCTTCCAAACCCGTGACCTCTATCACCTAGAAGGATAAGGGCAACAGATGCATGGGAACACCACACACCATCCATGGAACTGTATTGCCGTTCTTTCACTGTCGTTGGGTCAAGGTTTTGAAACTCCCTCCCTAACAGCACTGTGGGTCTACCTTCACCACATAGACTACAGGGGTCCAAGAGGTTAGCTCACCACCGCCTTCTCATGGACAATTAATGATGAACAATTGAACAATAAAACTGCTGGCCTAGCCAGTGACATCCACACGCCGCTAAAACAAATTAAAAACATTTATTTTTGTGGGTTGTCAAAATTAGGAAGCCAAACTTGATTACAGTCTGCAATTAAGCTTTTTTTAAAAAAACTATTCCTTTCTCAGAGTTACAAAATCAATGCACAGACTGCTGAGGGCAAGCCCTTAATCCATCTCCTTGCTTACCCCAAAAAACAATTCAAATTAAAACCAATGCATGGTCCCACGAAAAAGACTAGGTCCAAGATGACAAGAACAGGTATTACACCTGATCTCAAGCTTGATCTTCGCCAAAAGACCGAGAAGCAATTTAGCTTTGAATTAAGTTCTGTGGACCCTCGGGCTGCTGAGTCTTGTAAGTCAAAGCCAGAATTATTAAGGCTAATGTCCAAGAATGCTCACATTTATAGAGGTCTCTCTGGCTGTGGACACTGCTAAATCTAACAAATCTATTTTGAACCAAAGCTGTAATCAAAAGTTTTTAAAATGAGTACTAATGGAAACATGGCTCATCAGCAGGTAAAATTATAATGAATAATGAAGAAATGGCAGAATACTTGTATTCATTTTCACAGGACGGAGAAAAGAAGAAACAATACATGAGAGCCTACAAATAATTCAGAGGACGCTATCTATTATCAGAGACAGTGACCATGCAATTGTACGATTATCAGCTGATTATAGGAACACAGGAATTAAGAAAAGTAGGCAATTTAGCTCTTTGAGCCTGCTTCGCCATTCAATCAGATCATGGCTGATCTCTTCCTGGTCTCAAACCCACCTCTCCACCCATTGCCCATATCCCTTTAACCCATTTTTAAATCAAAAATATATCTATCTCCTTTTTGAAACCATTTAATGACTCAGATTCCACCTCACTATGCAGCAGCGAGTTCCACAAATTAACCACCCTCTGCAAGAAGTAGTTCCTCCTCAACTCAGTTCTAAATCTACCATCTCTCAACCTATATTCGTGGCCTCTCGTTCCAAAATGCCCCACAAGAGGGAACATTTGGTCTACTCTTACTTTATCAATCCCTTTTGGTATTTTGTACACTTCGATCAGATCCCCTCTCTTCCTTCTAAACTCCAGCGAGTATATGCCCAAACTGTTTAATCTCTCCTCATACATCAAACCTTTCATCCCTGAAATCAATCTGGTGAACGCCTCTGAACTCCCTCCAATGCTACCACATCCTTCCTCAAATAGGGAGACCAAAACTGGACGCAATACTCCAGATGTGGTCTCACCAACACCCTAGAGGGTCAGCATGGATTTGTAAACAAATAGGCCATGGTTGTCTTACCTAGATACATTTTATGAAGTAGTGAATGTGTGCAGATGAGTTTTGATGATGGAAAGAATATCTGCATTCTGCTGTTCCCATACAAGGGTAAAGCACTTTTACATTGGTTTAGTGCTACATAGGTACAGTGATTGCAAAGGCCTTCAGCATTGTTACTGGGCAATGATACGTCTTAACCTGATTTGCCTTTTTTAAAACTGGATCTTCTCAACAGATAGTCTCAAATAATCCACCAAGCTTACTCTTACATTTGGTTTTCTGACAGATCCAAAAGGCCCACTCAAATAGTCACCCTGTGGGTCCAACGTTAATGCAACTTTGAAATAACCACTCGTTGCTCATTTTCCCTTACATGCTGCTCTCAAAGAACAGCTGCCGGGCACTAAACGGAGAGTCTCCAGCTAGCATTCAAAGGCAGCGAGAGATCAATAAGAGAAAGATGATGATGCAGACAATAAGGACCAAACTTCAGTTGCAGGACACAGGCAACACAAGCCTTTTTAAAAATTCTATCAGAGAATCCCCACAGTCCAGAAGGAGGCCATTAGCCAATCCTACCAGTGACCAATTCCCACCCAATCACTGTAACCCCACCTAATCATTGAACACTAAGGGGTAATATTAGCAATGCCAATCCACCCAACCTGCACATCCTTGGACAGTGGGAGAAAACTGGAGCACCTGAAGACACAGGGAAAAAGTGTGAACTCCACATAGTCACCTAAGGCTGGAATTGAATGAACCTGGGTCCGTGGCACTGTGAGGAAGCAGTGCTAACCACTGTGCCACCGTGCCGACATGGGATATGCGCGTTGCTAGCAAGGTCAGCAGTGGTTTCCCATTGCTAAGTTCCCTGGAGAAGGTGCTGCTGGTGAGCTGCCTTCTTAAACTGCTGCAATATTTGCAATGTAGGTACACCTACACTGCTGCAGGGAAGAAAATGCCACGATTTTGACCCAGAGACAGTGAGGGAACGGCGATATAGTTCCAAGTTAAAATGGTGTGGAGGGGAACTTGCAGTTGGTGATGTTCCCATACATCTGCTGCCTTTGTCATTCCATGTGTTAGGGGTCATGGGTTTGGAAGGTGTTATGTTGAAGAAGCCTTAGTGAGTTGTTACTGTACATCTTGTATACAGTACACACAGCTGCCACTGGTCGAGGGAGTGAATAGTAATGTTGGTGGATGGTGTGCCAATAAAAGCAGGCTACGTAGTCCTGGATGTTGTTGAACTTCATGAGTGTTTTTGAAGCGACACACATCGAGGCAAGTGAGCAGTATTCCATCACACTCCTGACTTGTATCTTACAGATGGTTCACAGGCTTTGCAGAGTCAGGAGACGAGTTAAACACCTCAAAATTCCTAGTTTTTGACCTGCTCTTATAGCCACAGTATTTATATAGTTGATCAAATTTTTTTTATTGGTCAATGGTAACCCAAAGGATATTAAAGGTAGGGATTCAGTGATTGCCAAGGGAAGATGATTAGATTCTCCTTTGTTGGAGATGGTCTTTGTCTGGAACTTGTGTGTCACAAATGTTATTTGTCACTTATCAGCCTCAATCTGAATGGTGTCCAAGTCTTGCTGCATTTGGACAGGGTCTACTTCAGGATTGCAGAAGTTTTGAATGGTCCTGAGAATTGGAAAATCACCAGTAAACATCCTCACTTTTGAACTTTTGTTGGAGGGAAGCAGCTGCAGATAGCTAGGCATAGGACACCACACTGAGGAACTCCTGCAGTGATGTCCTGGGACTGAGATGATTGAACTCCAGCAAACACAGCAGTATTCCTTTGTGCCAGGCATGACTCTAACCAGTAGGGAATTTTCCCCTTGATTCCTACTGACTCAAGTTTTGCTTGGGCTCCTTGGTTAATTGTTGTTTTGATGTCACAGTCACTCTTACCTCACCTCTGGAGTTCAGCTCTTTTGCCCATGATTGTGCCAAGGCTGTAATGATGTCAGGAGCAGAGTGACTCTGACGGAACCCAAACTGAGCATCAGTGAGCAGGTTATTGCTATGTCATGCCACTTGATAGTACAGTCGACGACACCTTCCATCACTTTGCTGATGATCAAGAGGAGACTGATGAGGTAGTAATTGGCCGGGTTGGGTTTGTCCTGCGTATTGTGTACAAGACATACCTGGGCAGTATTCCACATATGCACATATGTGCAGTATTAACAAAAAAATTAGAACCCAACACTTTATTGTAGAAATATTGCCAGGGTACAAAACAATATGGGAATGTAATAATGGAGAACTTTTGACTGGCTCATGCTGAGACTAATGCTCTACCTTTTCATCATGCTCAGTCATAAATGTGGTTTCAATCCCCATTCCAACAAAACTGTGATGTTCACTTATTGTCTGGCCCCACCACTGGGAACTGGCAACAAAACAAACAGGGCTGTTCATTAGCAGGGTGCAGGGTGAAACTGTGCAACTACTGACACCAATTTAAATTTTGTTCTATTTACCAGAAGGAAGAACCATTAACAGAACTGTGGAAGAGGGGTGTTGACTGAGCAATCATTCAGGACCAATAACTTTCATTTTTCTGTTCAGATCACAGCTGAAGAAATTAGAAAAATCAGAATCATTTCAGGCAAGGATGTGACATACAGCAAGTGGGCTATGCCCCTCCTGGGAGAGACTGTGCACGCTATATCAGTCAGACACAAACAGTAGAAGCAGGTGTGGTTTTCTCACAAGCTCGAATTTGAAACTTTTGCAGAAACCAATTATCGCCTTTAAATGCCAGAAACCTAGAAAGAAAATTATTATTTCCTTCCCTTCTTATAAGACTATAGAAATAATGTGCACATTTACATTTAACATTTGTATACTTTTGACCCATTATCAGAGCCAGGGTTAATACAGATCACAAATCCGCAAAGGATACTTATATATTGCAGGACTGATTTCAAAACTCTATTCTTATGCCTGCCAAAAGGAAAATGAGATCCGCCCTCTTTGTGAGAATTTGTTTTGTGCAGCAGCCTTTGTAGCCTGAAGGGAATTTCAAAACTATTTTAAAAACCTTCAGGATATGTGCAGTTATATTCCAGTTCAGTGCAAAAATTAATGAAGCATAATACTGGGTTGTGGTGAGGTTGTGAAATATGCCAATACCATTGATTACACCCTCAAAGCACCATTCTGTCTAGTGCCAGCCCTAGAAACCAATAACGCGCCACAACGACGTGCCAGCAGGCATTAAGATTGGGCTTGCAGTGTGAAGAAACTATTAATAATTAGTAGCATTCAGATATGACTTCATAACCACTGTCTCCAATATTCTAACAAAATGAAACTTAACATCTGTCAGTTAGCGAGTGGACTCGAAGGATGCACATGGGTTTGCACTGGTGATTCTGTGCACAGCAATTGCTAACCGTAGCCAGGGAATGAAACTAGAAAATGCTGGAAACTTTCATGAGGTCAGACAGTACCTATGGGGAGGGAGAGTTAACGATCCAGGTCAATGAGAACTTAGAGGCAGCCAAGCGCAGGATAGAGATTTATTGACAGAATGGGTGAAAAAGTCCAATGAGCAGTCTCTGTAAGCTGCTCTTGGTACAGTACAGCTCTCTGTTCGGCTTAAGGAAGCACAAGCAGCGCCGGCCACATGTTTTCCTCTCGAGTGGGAACGGTACAGATAGAATTGTGAGGGGAGTTAAGACAAAAAATGCACCGTTGAAAGAATACACTGTATTCAAATTCAACCCGAATACAAATATCTCACTATCCACTCATACTGTTCTTGTAATCTCTACATTGCATAGGATCTATAAGGAAAAGGCGAATTGGAGAAGGAAGCATAAGCTCAGGCTAAAGTGTAAGAAATGAAAGATATAAGGCGAGTGAGCTGACTTTTCATTGGCATTCTGCTGTGCTGAAGCAGATTAAACATGGGTGTTGGGTAATCAATTTCTAATGGGCACCAAATGTTGTGATTCTAAGTGCAACACGAGAGGCAGAAATGTGAGATATGATTGATTCCCCATATTGCATGGACAGGCTCATGATTCCATGACAGCTTGATTCCTGGCTTGCAGTTAATGCCAGCCGATTCTCTGGAGGGCATTCCTGTACAGGTGGACCTCACCTCCCAAGTTTCACTGGCACAGCGTCGGGGAGAATCCCTGGAACCCTAGTTTGGGCTGTTGGCCTGAGGGACGACAGTGGTCTGCAGCTGCAACTTCTGGGAGGATCATGTTTCATTATCACCCACACCAATTGGTGACAGTTTGCCCTTGGGTCAGGACCCTGGAATCAGGAATGAAGGGGTTTCATAAACCAGCACTGTGGGGGAGGGGAGGGGGGGGGGGGGGGGGGACAGTCTGTTGTCACCTTGCAATGACTTTACCTGAACTGGCCAATTAGTGATCAGAGGGCAGGCTCACCATCCTGAGCTTGCCAAGTCGGAGGGCCAAGAGAAAGGGCTTCAGCAGAAGCAGAATGCTAATTTTCCAGGTAAGAGAAAGACAGGACGCTTGAAGATGGGCGCACCCTGTCTCCAAAGTTTTAAATGAAAAGAATAATGAAAAATCCATCCACAGGGCTGCAGTCTAAACCAGGTGGGAAGGGGTGCAATGCTTGCCTGGGGCACTGTTCCCCCACAGTCTGCCACTGGAAGCCCACCTCCAAGTATTTTAGGTCTCAACAACTTGGGAAGCTTGGAAGCCAACTGAAAAATTCTAGTTGATTTGGGCAATAGGCCTTTAACTACCTGTGGTTTATAGCAGAGTGGAGGACTGATGGTAAGAATGGATGCGAAAATTGGGGAATTGGTGCTTTGGGGCAAAGCTTAAAATCTGTGAGTACTCTGACCTCCCCAGAAGCAAGTGCAGCTACCTGAGTAGAGTCCAATAAATAAATGTTTCCTACCTTTAAAGCTCTTTAAGAAAAATTCTTCAGATTCTCTCGATCAGGAACTCCTCATTTCCACCTTTAACAGCCCATCATGAGATCTACCTGGCCTTATACACCTTGGAATGAAGGAGATAGGGGAGGAAGTGGAATGTGGTTGATGTGAGAAGCTTCACAGGAATGTCAATGCAACAGAGCAGGTGTTCAGTTAGTAACGGGGATCAATAATCTGCTGCTGACTTCAACATCTCCCATGGTACAAGCTGCATGTCTGGCCTTGACCGCAACAGGAGTGAGAAACATCTAGGTGTCAAAGCTCACTCTGGTTGTCTGTTTTTGGCAGGCACTGTTTCTCCTGCAAAGAGATAAGTTACCGGGTGTAAGGTTGGTAGTTAGAGCGTGGCAAACCACATGGGAAGACAAAATGCAGTAAAAAAAAACATGGGAATGATGTCATTAAGGTGGATGAAAAAGTTTTATTGTATTAGAGAAGAATTGCAGCTGTAGTGCAGGATAGGGAGCTGGAGGTGTTCTTAACCAGAGAGCATCAAGAAGGATATGAATGTATTGCTGAAAAGGGTAACGAGTGTAGACAAAGGAGGAAAACAGAGAACTGTGCAATATGTTACTTTGGCTGTTCTGCTTTAGATGAAAAATACCTGTGCTAATATCCTGAAAGAGAGACAGCAGGCACCTGGTGTTAGTGTCACCTTCCTTCTGGTGACAAGGGACAATTCGAGCGACTCGGTGACACCCAGGAGTCTGTGAATCCTGTCTTCATTTCCCCTTCCAGGAAAGTTTGAATGTGCATTCTTCTCTTGCCACCATGCACTGCTTTCCCTGGGCATAGATGGCATTTGTAAATTTGCCATTTAATAAGTGTAATGAAATATCGGTAAGACATAAGTATCGTGAGTGAGAAATGAAAGAGCCAGACAGTGTCTCCACCTCGCCTCTTCTCCTTTAGTGCTCTATTGCCAGTGCAAAAATTTCCTGTTGGTTCGGCTGTTTGTTTTGATTTTACAACAATGCTGGTAAATAGGCATACCCAGGAAACCTCTCCCTATTTCTCCAGAGATGCAACTGCATTGCAGGTCACTTCAGTTCAATTCGAAACAATGCAATCGTACCACGTTTTAATCCCAACCACCCAATCATTTGTAGAGAATGAGATAATTATCCACTGCAGGAATCTACAGTGAATTCGGATTTTGCTTTAGATTTTTAAAGACGGGGCCATCTGAATAGTTCAGGGGCAAAGGGATGAAAACCTCAGAACCTCCTCCACCACCATGAAGTGGGAAAACCACCGAAACGGTCAACTGCATTTCTGACTACACCGGAATGTCCCACGGTCAAAATTTTAGGCAAAGTTACCTGATCAGAAAAAATCAGATTGATGCCCTTGCCAAAAAATATTGCCTGCTGGATGAGGAGGTGTAAGAAATGGCAGCCTATGTTGGGCGAGAAGCTGATGCGACCAGGTGACACGTCTAGCAATGGGGCCATTGCTCTTTTTCTAAGAGTATTGATTTCACTGTGGCAGTGTTCTGCCTTCTGAGATCTGGTAAAATCCAGCTCACGCTCCACCCCTCCACAAATGCTATTAACTTGCTGGCGTCCAGGTTACCTACTGCTCAGAGCATGGGGGCCATCAGAATAGAGAATGCCATCCTGCTGGCCCTGCCTCCTTTTACAAATCTGCCTTTTTTTTCTCAGCGCGAGAATTCCCCCCTGTGCAACCTGGAGAGAGTTGTAACCTGTGCAATGGATGTATCCTGATCCTGTCACGGTTGTAACCTGTACAGTGGGTGTATCCTGATCCTGTCACTGTTGTAACCTGTGCAATCGGTGTATCCTGATCCTGTCACTGTTGTAACCTGTACAATGGGTATATCCTGATCCTGTCACTGTTGTAACCTGTGCAATGGGTGTATCCTGATCCTGTCACTGTTGTAACCTGGGCAATGGGTGTACCCTGATCCTGTTATTGTTGATTCCCTTGGAGCCATTTCATGTCAGATTTATTCCACCAGAATTCTGATGCCATGACCTCCTCTTCTGAACCACATAGTTTAGAGAGAGTCTAGAATAAATCTTGGTTGCCTAATATTCCACCAAGGATTCTGTACCTTAAGGGGGAAGAGGAGCAGACATTGAAGGGAGCGAGATTTTATTTAAAATAATTTACGACAGTGCATTCAGATAACACAAAAAAGCTGTCACTCCATCAGAACCAGCATAAACAGATTAGGTCAGGAACCGGTTAAGTGGTTTCCATCAGTTCTCAACCTTTTCCTCATCTAAACAGAAGATCTTAAGGGCCTATTATTTCTGTCTCCTCAGTGACCTATACCTGACGGTTCTTGTTTCATTACATTTACAACCACCAAGTCACAGAATTATACATGAAATGCGTAACTCCATTATAGGACATTGATATTTACTAAACTAATCCCTGTCGTAATGAAACCTAATCTCTATACTAGCTAATTAAATTAAACATTTCAAGGAAAGGAAATTGAAAAAAAATCCTGTTTCGCACAAAATCCCATCTTTTTTACCATGGTTCACATGAACAAAAAGTGTGCAAGAAATTGGGGTGATTCGCTAACTGCATTGCGCCGGGCGCAAATCCCACTATGTTGGGAGAATGCCACGAAAGGCCTGAAACGGTCCGTTCCAGCTGCCATGATCAGGGTCTCTCCCAGAAAGGACGAGAATCTAATGATAGCTCATGTGCATTCATTTTAGAAGGTTGAATGCAGAAGCCCCCTGGTATCAGCCCCCTGCCCCCCACACACACACGCAAACACCACACACAGTCGAGGCAGGCCATCCAGCCGCAAATCACGACTATCCTTAAAAGCGGGGACCAGGAGTCATAAGTGGGGAAGTGGGCAGGTTCAAGGAGGCAAGTACCCCTCTCCAATTACTTCCAGGGAGCATAAGGGCACAGCAGCCGCTGGCCAGATGCTGTGGGGATGTCCTTCAAGGGAGGTTCGGTTTGGGGGGGGCTCGAACTGGGTAGGAAGGGGGCCAGATCGGAGATCTCTCCCAGGATAAGGGTTGCTTCGGGTCTGTGAAGCCTTGAAGCCTGTTTTCTTTCATGTTTAACATCTCATAAGAGGGTGAAGCACAGCTGCAGCCTACCTGTCCGAAAATCTTCTCATACGGCAGAGCCCCTTTGCAGTTGATTTCTTGGAGAATCATTTCAAAAACCCTTCAAGTTTCAATAGGCTCTGCGATTTCAATGTTGCAGTCAAATGCCTGCATTTATCCCTTTGTTCTTGGTTGTTTACATCAAATGTAACATCCCATTGACTTTTACAAGACGCTTGATTGATAGCTGCAGGCTATCTCAAAGGAGTGCTTGGCTTTGTTTGTTTTTCTCCCACTTCACAGTGCTTTAAGTCCTAGAAAGAGCAGTTGCTCCATCTGACAGGAAATTTCTTTAAAGCGGATATTTTTCAACCTATGAAGCCTGAACAGCAGGCCGGCACTGGAGGTATTCTTCCACCATAGAAGCAGCTGGCACCACTCAGACATTAAAGTGCAAGGGTTCCTCAATAAGGACCTTCTCGCAGACACAGTTGAATGCTCTGGATAGACATAATAATCGCTTATTGTCACAAGTAGGCGTCAGTGAAGTTACTGTGAAAAGCCCCTAGTCGCCACATTCCGCCGCCTGTTCAGGGAGGCCAATACGGGAACTGAACCCGCGCTGCTGCCTTGTTCTGCGTTATAAGCCAGCTGTTTAGCCCACTGTGCTAAACCTGCTACATTGGGATCCCAGAGGCCTTTGTAGCCCCCGAGTTGTCAGGGACATGGCTGGACAGTGCCCTGGCATCCTCACAGCATAAACCCTCCAGGATGCCAGGGCACTACCAGGTTGGCCTGCGGTGAGAAGGATGTGTGGGCTGTAGGGTTATTCTGAGATCAAGGCACCCTTTAAATATGGTGCCCAGATCTCAGAGGATCGGCCTTCCTGGCGTCTTCGGGTCCCACAGCACATTTGCGGCATGAATCACCAGCTCCAAAATAATCTTTTAAGTGTGGGTGGATTGAGATCTGGATCACACTGAAACACCCGGCGAGAATTGCACCTCGATTCCCACAGGAGACGACGCTTAGAAATGTTTGGGCAGAATTGCACTCAATGATTCACAATATAAAAGATGAGGAATATTTTCTCCCCACCCCCACCCTTTTGGCTGTCAATGCCCTTCAGTCGCCATCCATTCCTGAGGTGAAGGAGATTTTTGTATTTTTCTGTTGACTGAGGGTATGTGTTGTCATACATAAAGATCCTGTCATATTTGAAGATTTTATTTTAGAGTTTATAATAATCATCAGGCTTCAGGGATCACCAAGAGCTATGTTACAAAGCATAAACCATGCTGAATGTGATAACCAAGCATGTCTTTAGAGGACTTTTCATTTCACCTGAACCGTCGCTCTCCATCTGACAGGAAAGATGTTTATTATTAATACACTCTATGGTAGTGCCCCTGAAGACTGTGACATATTATCGAGGGCCAGTAAACTAAATTCAGATCTGGCAGTATCCAAAATTGGAAAATTCTGATCTTTTCTGAAATTAGCTGAATTTGACTCAGTTCAGTCTACATTGTTTTTGAATAAACCTGCCCATTCAATAATAAGCATCGTCTCCGTGTCTCTCCTCCATCAATGATGAACCTGTGGGGCTTGTGTTCCATCACCAATTTGTGTTGTCAAATAACGTCAGTCAAAAATTGAATCCTGCGACTTCAGGTTAGGATGGGAGGAAAGAATGTCAGCCAGGTTTTGCATTGGACAAGATTGAGTTTAGTTGTAATGCCTACTCCTACAAATAGTCCGTCAGCACTAATGATCTTAACCAAAAATGAAGTATGACCATGAGGAAGTATTTTAAGCTCTCCATGAGACCATCTTTAAGAAACGTTGTGGAGAGGATTTGAGCAAATTATAGAACTGTTACATTACAGAAGGAATCCATTTGGCCTGTTGAATCTATGCCATTTCTCTGTGAAAGCAATTGAGCGCGTTCCACTCTCCCGTCCTTTCCCTATAGTCTTAAAGTTATGACTTCAGATGCTTATCCAATTTTCGTTTGGAAGTTACAATTGAATATGCCTCCACCACCCTCTCAGGCAGTGCATTCCAGATACTATCCACACACTAGATAATAAAGCCTTTCCTCATGTTGTCATTAGTTCTTTTGCCCATCACCTTGAATCAATGTCCTCTGGATCGCTCCCTTCCACCAATGGGAACAATTTCTTTCCATCTTCTTTGCCGAAACCCTCATGATTTTGACCACTTCTCATCATTCTCCAAGAGGGCTCTTTAGTTCAGTTGGCTAAATGACTAGTGTGGGGTTCAGAATAATTTCAACAGTGTGGGTTCAATTCCTGCTTTGGCCAAAGACCAGTCTCCTCGCCCTACCCCTGAGAGTGGGCAGCATTGGTAAACCACCTAGAGAAGTAGATGAAGCATCAGCAGACAACAAGCCTGTTATATTATGCTGTGTAATATCTTGTTACTCATTTGCTTACTGCCAGAATGGTCATATGCGTGATGTTCAGTAATACTCGAAGTCTTCAAATAGAGCAAATACTGCTTATTGAGTAACGATAATAAAATAACTGAGTTTGTTCACTTCAATAACTAAAACTCTAGATTAAATTAACAGGATTAAATATATATAATAATGATTAACTGCACCTGCACACTAAGCTATCTCTCTCTAACTCTGTTCACTAGTCACTCCAAACACAAAGATGCAGGCACTCTCTCTGAATTTATCTTTTATACCCATATCTGGTGCTGCCATCAAGTAGTTATCTGGCCGTTACTTATGTATGTTAACCCTTTACATACACACAGATATGCAGATCACTACAAAGCCAGGGAAATGTTTTCAGGCAAAACACTCATGGAATTGAATTAATTCTCCTTTCAAACTTCTCAAAGGAGAACAATCCCAGCTTCTCCAATTTATCCAGATCGCTCAAGTCCCTTATCCCTGGAATCAATTCTTGTAAATCTTTCCCACACTCTCTCTAAAGCCTGCTTTTGCTTCCTGAAGTGCAGTCAGTGGGCGTGATGCTCCCATTGAGGCCAAACCCGCATTTCATAAAGGTTCAGTGTAACTTCTGTGGTTTTTGTTTTTTATGCTTCCATAAATAAATCTTAGGATCCCATTTGTTTTCTAACCACTTTCTCAACCTTCTCTGCCACATTCAGTGATTTGTACATTTATAAAACTATCATTTCTCTGTTCATGCGCCCCCCTTTATTTTATAACTCTCTTATTCCTCCAATCAAGATGTATCACCTCACACTTCTCTGCACTAAGTTTCATCTGCCCCGTGCCTGCCCATTCCACTAGCCCGTCTATGTCCTCCAAAAGTCTATCAGTATCCTTCTCATAGTTAACAATACATCCAGGTATTTGGTTTTGCTATTTTAGTAAATAGCAGATTCAGGAAGTTCCTCTTCACTTCACACCAAGACTGATTAAGACTGGGGGAATTCTTGGATAAAGTAAGAGAGGCAAAAACCAGGGTTGATGTAATAAACAATTGGATGCTCCAACGGGGTGACTTTATTATTTCTTCACAGATCCAGGGTCCCAGGTTCGATTCCCGGCTTGGGTTATTGTCTGTGCGGAGTCTGCACGTTCTCCCCGTGTTTGCATGGGTTTCCTCCGGGTGCTCCGGTTTCCTCCCACAGTGCAAAGATGTGCAGGTCAGGTGGATTGGCCATGCTAAATTGCCCTAAGTGTCCAATTAAAAATGGTTAGGTGGGGTTACTGGGATAGGGTGGAGATGTGGGGCTAGGGTGAAGGTATGAGCTTAGGTAGGATGCCCTTTCCAAGGGCCGGTGCAGACTCGATGGCCAAATGGCCTCCTTCTGCACTTTAAATTCTATGATCTATTATAACGCATGAATGAACTAGAGTCAAATGATCTGCCTCATCTGCCTGATCCTGTGAAAAGGACAACAACTTGCATTTATTCACTTTTTATTTTTTTCCAATTAAGAAGCAATTTAGCGTGGCCAATCCACCTACCCTGCACATCTTAGGGTTGTGGGGGTGAGACCCACACAGACACACGGAGAATATGAAAACTCCACATGGACAGTGGCCCTGGGCCAGGATCGTGCTAACCGCTGTACCACCCTGCATTTATTCACTTTTAACATGGTAAAATATCCCAAAATGTTTTACAGGAGCATGTCCAGACAAAATTGAGAACTGAGGCACAGAGATAATATAACAGATAACCCAAAGATTGGTCAAGGAGGTAAGTTTTGAGGAGCACCTCAAAGGTGGGGAGAAGCCTATAAAGCATTATTGTTGTGGGGAGGGTTTTCCAGAACCAGGGCCTATGCAGGTGAAGGTACATCCAGCAATGGTGAAGAGATTAAAATCTGGACTGTGCAAAAAGGCGGAATTGGCACTGAGATCCTGAGATTGCAGCACTCGAAGAGATTACAGATATAAAATGGGGGAGTGGACATTGAGAAATCTGAAAACAAGGATGAGAATTTAAAATTCAAGGAGTTCCCGACCAGGAGTTAACATAGGTCAGCGAGAACTAGTCTGATGGGTGAACCAGACTTGGTGCAAGTTAAGATAAGAGAAGCATGGTTTTAGATGAGCTCAAGTTTACAGAACGTGCAACATGGAGGGTTAACCGGGAAAGCACAGGAATGGTCATATTTAGATTGGATGAGCTACGGTAAGGCAGAAACAGACAGTGGGTGAAATTCTCCGTTTGGGAGACTATCTTTGCCCGCCAGAGCTGAATGGCACCTGATCTGTGCTCCCGCCGGGAGTGCAAATGAGGAAGTGATTCCCAATCCTCATCCATGCAAATTTATTGCATTTCGAGGATTGCGAGGGATAACCAAGGGAATCCCGCTATTGGGCTGCCATTTTGAGTTGGTGGCCTGATAACACGCTCACATGGCAAGCCACCTACCCCGCCTCGGAATTCAGCTCTCCCCCCCATCTCCGTCTCGCAATTCAGTCCCCCCACCCCTGGATTTTCCCCCCTCACGAACGTGGGTGACCTGACCTGAACCCCCCACAGAGAACCCCTAAATAAAGGGACAGCCCCCAGAGACCCCCTACATAAAGGAAATTCCCACAGAGACCCCCTAAATAAAGGAAATTCTCCCGGAGACATCATAAATAAGGAGACCGTCCCACAGAGACCCCCTAAATAAAGGAAATTCCCCCGGAGACACCCTAAACCTCCAAAACGTCTTGTACAGATGTTATTTCACAAATAAACATACCCTCTATATTTCCATTAGCCTAAGGTAGTCACCCAAAATAAATGTATGCCCTTTCCAGCGGGAATCAATGGATAATGGCGTGGCGGGGGATGTCAAGTCCATTTGCAGCATCTTGACCACCACTAGCTCAGTTATAGACAGTCGGGTCAGACTGCACATGGACGGGAATGACATCAAATTTGTGTTGAGCAGCAGGGAACCATATTCAGTGTCACAATGGCAGGTGAGGATAACTTCCTGTCCCTCTTGTGGAATCTGGGGGGACCACTGGTTGGGTTGAGTGATATTTTAAAACATGTGCATCATGACTTGAGGAGGTGGCTCAGACATTTTGGTAGAGTCTGACCTCCAGCAACCACTTCAAATTGGCAGATACCGTAACTGACTCATCGAATGTGTAAAACTGAAAAATCAACCAAGGGGCATTAAATATTTGTGAAACACAAATTGAATGTAGAGGATCAAATTTATCATGAAATATAAATAGTGGTTAAAGTATAATTTAATATTCACACTTAGACAGAAGCAGGGAGCATTAAAATTTGATGAAATGTAAAACAAACAACTGAAATAAAATTTAATACTAAATTAAAATAAATATCAAATTAAATATTTACTTTGAATATTTGTTTAACATGACTTCCAGAAATAGTAATTAGATTGAAAATATAATTATATTTTAATAAATCAAGTACAAAACATATCTCACATGATATTGAAATGAAAGTCTAAAAATGACAATTGAAGGTGATAAAAAGGGTGGGGGAGTAGCATTACTGGTTAAGGAGACTATCATAGCCGTACTGCAGAAGGACACCTCGGAGGACTCATATAATGGGGCAATCTGGGTAGAGCTCAGGAACAGGAAGGGGGCAAACATAATGTTGGGTATTTATTACAGGCCCCCCAACTGTCAGCGAGAGATAGAGGAGCAGATAGGTAGAGAGATTTTGGATAGGTGCAAAAGTAATAGGGTTGTTGTGGTGGGGGTTTTAACTTCCCCTACAATGACTGGGACTCACTTAGTGCTGGGGGCTTGGATGGGGCAGAGTTTATAAGGTGTATCCAGGAAGGCTTTGTGATGCAATATGTAGATAGTCCAACTAGGGAAGGGGCAATACTGGATCTGGTATTGGGGAATGAGCCTTGACAAGTGTTTGAGGTTTCAGTCGGGGAACATTTGGGGAGTAGTGACCACAATTCCATAAGTTTTGGGGTACCTTTAGATAGGGATGAGGGTAACCCTCGCATTAAGGTGCTAAACTGGGGAACAGCAAATTACGATAACATTAGACAGGAATTGAAGAATTTGGATTGGGTAAGGCTGTAGGAGGGTAAATCAACATTGGATATGTGGGAGTCTTTCAAGCGAGAATTGATTAGGATTCAGGAAAATCATGTTTCTGAGAGAACGAAGGACAAGTATGGGAAGTTTAGGGAGCCTTGGATAACGAGGGATATTGTAAACCTTGTCAAAAAGAGGAGTCTTTTGTTTGGTCGAGAAGGGTGGAGACAGTCGAAACCCTTGAGGCAGATAAAGACAGTAGGAAGGTACTTAAGTGGGAAATTAGGAGGGGTCATGTAAAGTCTTTGGCAAGTAGGATTAAGGTGACTACCAAAGTTTTTTATTCATATGTAAAAAAACGAGGGTGGCCAGGGAAAGGATTGGACCACTTAAGGACAGTGGGGGGGATCTATGTGTTGAGCCAGAGGAAATGGGCTGGACCACTTAAGGACAGTGGGGGGGGGGTCTATGTGTTGAGCCAGAGGATATGGGCAAGGTACTAAATGCATACTTTGCATCAGTGTTCACCAAAGAAAAGGACTTAGTGGAAGATGGGGCGCGATTCTCCGCAAATGCGGAGAGTCGCAAAGGCTGCTGTGGTACTGGCCGTGTTTCACGGCAGCCTCCGCGCCCCCTCCCGGGACCCGATTCTCCCCCCCGGGCGGGGCTGTCAGCGCGGCCCTGTGAAGCACGGCATCGCAGGCTTAGCGACCGTCGCTAAGCCCGCGCGCCAAGCGTCACGGCGGCTGTCGCACACGATGACGTCAGCCGCGCATGCGCGGGCCGTCATGCCCCTCAGCTGCCCCGCGGTCTGATCCTGCGGGGTGGCGGAGGAACAAAGAGTACGCGGGTATCGGACCCGCTGCCCGCAATCGGTGCCCACCGATCGCAGGCCCAAGGCCGTGCCAATCGGTGCCATTGTTGTCCGGGGCGGCACTTTGCGGCCGTTTTCACGAACGGTGAGAGCAGGTGTGTTTGCGTTCGTGAAAACGGCCGTAAAGGCCTGGGAACTCGGCCCATCGGCCTGGGGAGAATCGCTGTTCGCCGTAAAAAACGGCGAGCAGCGATTCGTGTCGTGGGGCGGCCGTGGGGGGGGCGGAGAATAGCGGGAGGTCGGGAAAAATGTCGGGAAGGCCCTCCCGCTATTCTCCGACCCGTCGTGGGCAGCGGAGAATCGCGCCCAGGATTCTTTGGCAGAGTGTGTGAACAGTCTGGGTCATGTTGACATCGAAAAGGAGGAGGTATTGGATGTTTTCATAGAATTATTCATAGAATTTACAGTGCAGAAGGAGGCCATTCGGCCCATCGGGTCTGCACCGGCTCTTAGAAAGAGCACCCTACCAAGGTCAATACCTCCACTCTATCCCCATAACCCAGTAACCCCACCCAACACTAAGGGCAATTTTGGACACTGAGGGCAATTTATCATGGCCAATCCACCTACCCTACACATCTTTGGATTGTGGGAGGAAACCGGAGCACCCGGAGGAAACCCACGCACACACGGGGAGGATGTTCAGACTCCGCACAGACAGTGACCCAAGCTGGGAATCGAACCTGGGACCCTGGAGCTGTGAAGCGATTGTGCTATCCACAATGCTACCGTGTTGCCCTCAAGACATTAAGGTAGATAAGTCTCTTAGGCTGGATGGGAGTTACCAAAGAATACTGAGGGAAACAAATGGACTCATTAGCGATAGACAACATAGTTTTGTGAAGGGGAGGTCGTGCCTCATTAACTTGATTGAGTTTTTTTGAGGAGGTGACAAAAATGATTGATATGGGAACAGTGGTGGATGTTGTTTACATGGACTTCAATAGAGCCTTTGACAAGGTGCCTCATAAAGTCACATGGGATCAGAGGTGAGGTGGCAAGATGGATACAGAAATGGCTTGGTCACAGATGGCAAAGGGAAGCAAGTAGAAAGGTGTTTTTTTGAATGGAAGGTTGTGACTAGTGGTGTTCCACAGGGATCGGTGCTGGGGTCTCTGTTGTTCGTAGTGTACACAAAGGATTTGGAGGAACATTTAGCTGGTCTGATTCGTAAGTTCGCGGATGAAATGAAATAAAATGAAAATCGCTTATTGTCACAAGTAGGCTTCAAATGAAGTTACTGTGAAAAGCCCCTAGTCGCCACATTACGGCACCTGTTTGGGGAGGCTGGAACGGGAATTGAACCATACTGCTGGCCTGCATTGGTCTGCTTTCAAAGCCAGCGATTTAGCCCTGTGCTAAACCAGCCCCAAGGTTGGTGGAGTGGCAGATAGTGTTGAGAAGTGTTAGAAGATACAGCAGGACATAGATAAGTTGGAGATTTGGGCAGAAAAATGGCAAATGGAGTTTAATCCAAACAAATGTGAGGTAGTACATTTTGGTAGTTCTAACATAGAGAGTAAATATACCGTAAATGGCAAAACTATTAGGAATATAGAAAGTCAGACAGATCTGAGAAGGTGCACAGATTTTTGAAAGTGGCAACTCAAGTGGACAAGGTAGTCAAGAAAGCATACGGAATGCTTGCCTTCATTGGAAGGGGCATCAAGTATAAATACTGACAGTCATGCTGCAGTTATATAGAGCCTTGGTACAGCTGCACAATTCTGGTCCCCACACTTACCAGATGGATGTGAAGGTTTTGGAGAGGGCGCAGAGGAGGTTTACCAGGATGTTACCTGGTCTGGAGGGTGTTAGCTATGCGGAGAGGCTGAATAGATTCGGACTGTTTTCATTAGAACGGGTGTTGAGTAGTCGCCTGATGGAGGTCTACAAGATTATATGGGGCATAGATACAGTGGATGAGCAGGCACTCTTTCCCAGGGTGGAAGGGTCAGTCAACAGGGGGCATAAGTTTAAGTTCCCTGGGGCAAAGTTTAGAGGGGATGTGCGAAGAGGGTTTTTTTACACAGAGGGTGGTGAGTGCCTGGAACACGTTGTCAGGGGAGGCTGTGAACGCAGATTCATTAACAGTGTTCAAAAGGCATCTCAACAAATACATGGATAGAATGGGTACAGAGGGATACGTCATTAGGAAGTTCTCAGGATTTTTGCCACGGGTGGTATCATGACCGGTACAGGCTTAGAGGGCCGAATGGCCTGTTCCTGTGCTGTTTTGTTCTTTAAATTATTCAATCAGAACTTAATAAATTGTATGTTGTTTCCACAGTCTGTTTAGTACAGGCATAACCTACTTAAATTATTACGGTGTGTGCGTGTGGTCACTGAGTCACTCAAAGAAAAGGGATATGAAAAATCCAATGGTTAGTACTTGTCCACTAGCATCAACAAACCACAGTGTGCTTTGCCAGTCAAAGAAATAATCGGCAGGAAATTAGAGGGCTCCGTGCTTTTTTTTCCCGGCATTACAGATTTAACAGAAACTAGTCTGGCATTCCAGTACATTGTGTAATAAGCGTGTGTTGTTGGAAGTATTCAGAAGAGATGACAAAAAACAAAGGTCCTACTCTGTCATTTTCAGATAAGGTACTATGAAATCCTCCCTTAACCAACACCACCAGAAACAAATGGTCCATTGATTCATTTACTACCTGTGGGATCCTGACATACGTGGACTTTTACATGACAGTGACTGAACTTTAAGAAAATAATCCATTTTTTGCAAAGTGTTTTTAACTTACTGAGAATGTTGTAAAGTGATATGCGAATGCAAATTTGCATTTAATGTTACAACACCATGCAGCAGTTTCTCTGTCAAATTTAATTCAGTTCGATGTTTTCTTTTTAAACTAGATCACAGAATACAGGACAGTAGAAGTGTTTAAAATTATGAATGGTTAGGACAGGTCAGTAGAAGCAGACTATTTCCAGCAGCTGAGCAGTCCAGAATACGGGGTCACATGGACAAATGTAGGAGGAGAATCTTGTGTTCTTGCTGATGGAGGGTTTGGAGTAGGGAAGAACAGTGTACCCAAACCCTGTCACCTTCTTGCCTCCTCCCCAATTAAGTTCTGGGTAGGAAGGCCCATGGTTGACTTCCCCACCTGCCATTAATTGAGGCTGTTAAGTGGGGGGGGGGGGGGGGGGGGGGGGGGGGGGGGGGGGTTGCCACAAATGAAATGCACTTAGGGCCTAATCAAGGGATGAACTTTGGGAAGCCCGGGTTAGCCCACGATCCTGGGACTCCAGTGATGTTCTTCTGGCAGCAGCCATCACCTCCACTATGCTGCTGCTGAGGCGCAAGAGCTGCCGGACTTCAATTGACCGAAGGAAAAAAAGAGATAAAAGGATTTGAGACCTGGACAGGTAAGTATGGTTGGTGTTAGGGCAGCACGGTGGCACAGTGGTTAGCATTGCTGCCTACGGCGCTGAGCACCCGGGTTCAAATCCCGGCCCTGGGTCACTGTCCGTGTGCAGTTTGCACATTCTCCCTGTCTCTGCGTGGGTTTCACTCCCACAACCCAAAAATGTGCAGGAAAGGTGGATTGGTCACGCAAAATTGCCCCAATATTGGAAAAAGTAATTTGGTACTCTAAATTTTTTTTTTAAAGTATGGTTGGTGTTATTGCAGGGATGGTAAATGCTGACATGGACATAGGGGCGAGATTTACCAGCTGTTGATGCCTGCGGGAAATTCCAGTTCCTCGGCGGTGCTTGGGTTTCCTGGCGACGAGGGGCGCTGTCACCGAGAAATCCCATTGACAATAGGATTAACAATCCCCCCTGGCGGGCTGCAGAAAAACATGCGGCGGGGTGGTCGGTAAATTACGCCCACTATATGTATTCCTGCATTCAGAAGAGACCAGACTGAGCCCAATGTGGATCCAGCCAGCAGGACACTGCTTGGCTGGGACTGCAATGCTGATGGCAGACTTCATTCATAAACTGTTCAGATAAACAATGTCACATTGTACATATTAAACAATGTTAAGCTGTATTTGATAAATGCAGCCACATTCCTGTGTGAAATGGTGTCAGGCTGCACATGTTAAACAGTGAAGACACAATGAGTGAAATGGTATTCCACCACCTTACATTGTGTTAAACAGTGTTGCACCGGGTGAAAATTGTGTCACACTATACATGATAAACAATGTTACAATACATTTCATATATAGAGTTAAAATAATGTGTTTTTAACATATCATGCAGGTGGATTAACATTTCATTGTGTTCCCTTGCAGTCAGGAAATTAGTTACAGGTGTTACTTTCACAACAGGTATCGAACTCTAAATCTACCTCAATGCAATACTAACGAATCACTGGTTTTAAATTAATCCTAACATTACAGCGCTGGTGCCTGAGGAGAGGATAGACATCAGAGGTTAGGTGTGATTGCCAGTGAAATATCACCAGTCCTCTGACAGAAAGCTTAATCACTCAAAAATAATTCCTGCTGTCCTAATAAGATTATTCCATCATCCAGATTTATGAGACAGAATTTTGATGTAGTGACAGGGTATAAGCTAAAAGAAAACAATCCTGTTAAAACTAATGTACTGATCGTAAATAAGGCAAAAAGTATTGTGACATTTTTCACCCGACTTTCTGGAGGATTATACTATATATATTATGAGTTTAATGGCTGAACAATACTACTGTATACGGTTTTGGCAGGTTTAGATAAAAGGTGGATAAAAGGAAGGCTGTTCCCATTAACTGATGGTACAAGGGGGACACTTACGTAAACCTCTAGACAAGAGATGCAGGGGGAATGTGTGCAAGATTTTTTTTAACATACAGAACGAATGGCAATGACCTGAAACTCACGGCCTCCCAGAATGGTGAAGTGGAGATGGTCACTGATTCCAACACGAACATCCAGGCGCCTGTCATGTTAACTCTCCACCTCACTCCCACTCTGACCTTAGCCTTCTACTCTATCCCAATTAGGTTCAATGCGAGAGGAACAGCACCTTGTGTTGAGTCTATAAGGGGGCCAATTGAAAGATGGAGGTCAATAAGTTCAGTTCATAACTTCTACCTCCGTCCAGACAGAAAATGTTGGTAAAGAATCTGCTGTTCAGATATATACTTTCTCTGGACCAGTGGTTCTGAAACTGGGGAAACATTGAAACATTTCAGAGGATCCCTGAAATAGCTGAGTGGGACATGGGCTTGGTGAAGGCAGGTGATAACGATTGTCCTCCAAGTCTTTACGAGTGTTAAGGAAAAGAATCATGTTCGACTCGAGTTGCTCCTCAATTTGTGAATGGAGAAAGTTTTTGAAAACTCAACATTTATTTACTGTCCACTCACTATTTATTTAAATAATACTTAGAAATATCAATGGTTTGTTCTGGATGACTCATTCATGGGGCTTGGTAATATGTGGGGGGGGGGGGGGGGGGGGGGGGGGAATGGAGGGTGCTGAAACCACACTGACATGGAGCTAATACGCTGCACGCCAGCCAGACACCCAACTATAAAGCATTGCAGGGCAGACTAATGAGGGGCAAGTGGGACTTCTGCCCCACATTAGGAAGGAGGTTCCGCCCTAGGGAACTGCCAGCCATTCCAATTGGCTGGCAGCTTCAGCAATCATGGCAGCACCGGGGAGAACTCAGGGCAGCTGCTGGAATTGCATCCGATGAAGATGATCAAGGACCATGGATCCCCCGAGAAGGGTATCTTGGGCGCGAAGATTTGGAAGCAGATAGGAAGAAAGTTGGGGTGGCTGCTCCATAATCGGCAGCCCCCGAACAATGTCCGTCCCCCCTCCAGCCCTGTGTCGATATTCCTATGGGTTGTATCATGGTTGGATGGTACAGACACACTATGTGGTCTCTAGAGCAAGGTCATGTGACCTCTGACTCCGACATAAAGGGAGACACATCCGGCCATTTTCAGAAGAAGATTGAGAGAGCAATAAGAGATACATGTGAATTCTAGGTCAGTGCTAGATTCAAGTTCCAGAGGAACTTAGCAGACATCATGATAACGTGCTCTGTATCAGACTGCTATCTTACCACGCAAGACTTAATAAAAGATTCTGGTTTGGACAAGTCAAAGTGTTTGGTGAGTTCCTTTGTGAAGTGCAAAGGACTAAACACAACACCACCCACCACCACTGCCTTGCTTCCTGCCCTTATAGTTTGGATTTCTTTTTTAAAAATCAAGCTTCCCGTTCCCACCCAGTAACCCACACTAAACGTTTTAATGAAATGGGAGGTATATCAGACTCAATTAGCTAGGTAATGAGCCCAATGGACCCTTGATTATTTATTTTAATATGGCAGGCAGGCTGCCTATTTCAGTGCCCATCCATCCCTGTATGAAGGGAAAGAGCTCGAGGGTGGGCAGGAAGGTGAGGGGGGTGGACATCCACCCTATTTTACATAATCCGCTGTGGGAAAAACACCCACCAGGGGCATGTAAAATTCAGCCCGCCATCTTTGTTTTGCTCTTGTGCCCGAGGAATTAAACTGGAATGTAAAAAAATACTCCAACAAGCACTGCGTGTATTTGTAAAGGTTAGAAATAATGAGTTATCTTGTCAATCTCCTTACTGCTGCGTTAAAGGGGTTTCATCTGGAACACTGCATTCAGCTCTGGGCACTGCTCCTCAGCAAGGATTTTCCTGTTCACAGAATAATTGATTGACTGTTGAAAGTCAGACTTTGGTGCAAGCTGGGAGCGTAACTTGGCCGTCACATGTGCAGTGTCAAAGTGGTCTGGCTCTCTCACCTAGGATGAAAATGCGCATTGAGGTGTAGTGAAAGCAGCACAAAGATTACCACGTGGACCTGCAGTTGCAGTGGTGAGTTCAAAGTGTATTCATGCCTTCTGAAAAGGGAAGTTTACCTAAACATTTGAAGTACTACATGCCGTGTGGTTAGAAACAGGCACACCCATCTCACTTATACCTGCAAGTAAAAACCTATTTTCTTACTAACATTATTAACACATCCTTTACACACAGCACTTTCATGACTATTATCTAGTATTATAATTTAAATATGGGAGGAGGCGTAATTGCTAATCGACTTGAAAAGGAGTCCTTCAATCAAAGGAATTTGAGGATCACTGCTCTAGATCCATCATTTGTCCCATGTTCATCTCCTCTTGCCTTACTCCACCCTCCCTTTTATCACTTCGTCTTCCACACAATCACAGAACACCTCTGCCCATGAACTCGCTAAAACCTGCCGTATTTTGTGTTTACTTTTTCCCAGTTCTGACTAAGGGTCATGGACCCAAAAGTGTTTCAATCTCTACATATGCTGCCTGACCTGGTGAGAATTGTTCGCATTTTGTGTCTTTATTTCTGTATTCCAAGATCCTCAGTGGTTTACTTTGGGAGTAAAGGTAGCCTGATGGGCCTCGAAAGAAAAACCTTTCCTCTGAAAGGTCAATTTCAGAAATGTTAATTTATTTCTCTCTTTTCAGTTGATGACATACCTCTATATTCCATGCATGTTCTGCTTTTATTTCCAGCTAAGTGTAGATTTTATTTCCAGCCAAATTTAGATTGTAAGTGAAGGAGCAGCTTGGTCGAAGAGCTGGTTGGTCTTTTCTCATTTAAGATGTATGTTCTTAGGGTATTTGAGCAAGGAATTCCATTAGAATTCATACAATCCCTAACGGCGGCCATTTGGCCCATCGATTTTGCAATGACCTCCTAAACAGCACTCTACCGAGGTCCACTCCCCATAACCCCCGCGCATTGATCATGGCCAATCCATCTCACCTGCACATCTTTAGACTGTGGGAGGAAACCGGAGCGCCCAAAGGGAGCTGACGCGGGGAGAATGTGCAAACCCCACACAGACAGTCGCCCAAGGCCAGAATCGAACCCAGGTCCCTGGTGTTGTGAGGCAGCAATGCTAACCACTGTGCCACATTATGAACTTGCTCAGGATAACATAACCGAAAAAAGGTGCTAATCCAACAACGGAATTTTTTTTAAAACACTCTCGGCATAGATCAGGAGATTGTCAACAGCTGCAACAGAGAAATCAGGGAAGACGGAAAATGGTGAAAATCGTGTTATTTAACAACCTGGTAAATTGCCTTACCTTTCAACTCAAATGTTAGAGTTAAACTCTTCTTAGACTAGTTGATTAAAGGAATGTTCTATTTCTGCTGTACATAGTATTGTGTCAACATCACAGCACAATGCAGGAATTCCGTGTTGCACAGTCACAAGTGGAGACTACAGCAAGACTCCAATTTTGTGTTTATTCTGCCTGGAGTGCAGATTTAATTACAAGTTAAACTCCTGCTTTGAACAATTGCCGCATCAAATTCTCTTAAATCTAATGACCTTGTGTATTCTGGCTATGAGCTAGCTTTTTTTCTGTATTATCTGTAGCCAGTTTCCACCACAGCAAGCTGAGTGCTCAAGTGTACGGTGGTTTCTTTAACAAAAAAAAATCAATTCTGGTAGCTGTGGCTTTAGGCGTGTAGAACCCAAGAGTAAGCTGGCCAATATACTCAAACTCTTGAGTTAATTTTGTAAATTGGACCAGTGACTGTGATGGGATTTACCCAACTTAGGGCCCTAGGCAAAGTTCAAATCACTTAGTATTTCAAAAGGATATTGAATTCAACAAATTAGCATGCAAATGTGACATATTTTTGGAATACTAAGTGCAGTATGTAGGTTGAGTTCATGTTTCAGAGGTTTCTGGAGTCAGACGTTCCTGTCCTCTGCACAGGGGAGAGATTTTGATAGTGAGCTGGTTTTCACAATCTTTTTACTGTTGCTTCATAACATTTATAGGAGTCCCAGCTTTATTGGAAACATTTGATAGATCTTCAGATCGCAGTATAAATTTAAAAAATCGTTTACAGTTTATAAAATGAATGATGCATAATCCGACTGAATTAATTGACCGCTTTAGAGTCAAAGACCCATACGACTGATTAAACAGTAGTCTGAGAACACGCACGAACAGACTCAAAAACAGCTTCTTCCCTGCTGTCACCAGACTCCTAAATGACCCTCTTATGGACTGATCTCATTAACACTACACCCTGTATGCTTCATCCGATGCCAGTGCTTATGTAGTTACATTGTATACCTTGTGTCGCCCTATTACGTATTTTCTTTTATTCCCTTCTCTTCCCATGTACTTAATGATCTGTTGAGCTGCTCGCAGAAAAATACTTTTCACTGTACCTCGGTACAAGTGACAATAAACAAATCCAATCCAATCCAGTTCTCTCATGCGAGAAAATAGCCCATTAATGGACAGGACAGGCGACCGCAATCATCACAAAACAAAGTTCCAGCTGCCAAAAATAAATTAAATCAATTCTTGTTCTTACACGGAAGTTATTATAATGTAATATTGAAAATATTGACTGTTGCCGCCGGACTATGGTTACTAAATTACAGCCTTTCAGAAACACCTACCTGCAAGCACTTCTGTTAATCTGGTTCAAGAGTTTTGTATGACTATAATACAAAAGTGCAGTGAGAACAGTCTGCTCCAAGGCATCATGCGGCATCATGCAGAGCTGCCTGAGTTTGAAAATTTACCCATACCCGCTGTTGTAAATCATCAGTGGATTTATAAATATTATCTCTATTATTTATTTATTTCAGTCAAACTACGTGAAATTGGAAAATGTAGAATGAGAGTGTGAAATTTAAAACCTTCAGCCCAGAGATGCAATAGTTTTACCACAATCCCTATCAGTACGCTGTCAGCTCAGGTTCAGCCCTGTCACAGAAGCAAATTGGCATTAAATGTGCTTATGGGTTCCGAGAGGAACACAAAATATCTCAGCGTCTGCAAACTATTTGGCTTTTGGAAACCAAATATAAACTCCCTTTAGAGAGGCAGCTGCCTCAAGAAAGGATGAGCAGAGATGCTGAAACCAGAAGTGATTTTTTTTTTCCAGTAATAGGAGGAACACTTGGTCCGTAGACACAATGATTGTATCATACATTATTTATCAGAAAAATTAGTGCACTTTCTTGATCGTTAATATTTAATTACCATGAAGACATTATATAATTAGCAGCCACAGGTTTATTATTATTCAGCTTCTTTGTAGGTCTTCACTGCAAGAATTTATTCAATGCACTATTAGGAACTATTTAAAGATCACTTTGCAAAATAAAATTGTAAAGCTATCATATTTATGCTACAAAGTATTTGTAATAATAGGACGCATCTATTCTCTTTAATCCCGCTCATAATTTTCTTTGTCAAAACAGGATCAGTTCTTAGAAAATGCTTGGCACATATTTAATTCATTGAACCACTCTGGACTTTTGCACATCTCAGGGGATGCATAAGGCGGCAAAGCACTAATGTAACAATCATACCACACAAAAAAAAGGCATCCTGTCACAACAGCAACTCTGTTCTCGAAGGGCATTATGCAGCCTTTTATACTAACTATTTCATTCTCATATACATATTCTGTGCAATGAACTGTTCACATCATGTATTTCTGATGGGAATCGATGAGCATTTTTCAAAATCATTTTGAAAAGGTCACTGCAATTTTAAGATTGTTTACTCAGTTCATTCCAGTTCTTTTTAATTAAGAACTAAACTGTCCATACTCCACATTCCCAAAAGAAAATTATCATGTTAATTTTAAAAAAAAATTTACATGACATTTTCCACATACCCATCCTTGCCTCTGCTGGGGCAACTACAGATATCCATACCACCTTTGAATAGTTATGCCCAATTTTCTATTAGGAAGTAGTAATTAGAATAAACCTTATGAATCTTAGACAAAAAAACTGGAGCAACATACTCAGCCGTCTGAAATTAGCAATGTGTTCAGTTTGAACTCTAGGTTTCAAGTGTAAATTGGATAGCAAGAGTGTGCTGTCTAATCCTATTAGAAAATTAAGAAGCCAAGATGATCCATTTCGCACAATGAATATCCTTTAATTTCAAACACCAAGAGTAAATTGCATTATTCTTTCTTGTACCAAAATTTAATCTCATAAATGTTTCATAATTTATTTAGAACTACAGTGAGGGAGCATGCATGCAAAGAGACAAAAGAAATAAAGGGTGCTATCCTTATCAACAAACATTTAGCAAACTCCTTCACCTTTTATGAAGGGAGGGTTTTGCCTATTGTTTTATCATAATGGTATAGAGAAATGCTATTATGCATTTTACCTAAATAGCAAGTCTGCTAACATAATAGTGGTGCTATTTCAAAGCAATGTAAGTCAGGTATTTGAGAAATTTCTGCGATGTGATGAGGTGTGAGATACATTGGGTTGAACCGTTTGATGAACAGGTGTACTGGTGAAGCTAACCTATTTCTCTGTTTACACAAGGCTTTCTTTCTATTAAGTCATTTCTATATACCTTGCATACAAAAAAAAATCTCCCAATATTTCTTCACCAAGGTGGCAGATGCCTCATTGAAATTGGGGGGGGGGGGGGGGGGGGGGGCATTTCCTTATGAAGCTAGTTTCCGCCCATTTGTCCCCAGAGTGATTTTCTGGCATCACTTTTGTCAAATGTGTCCAGCCAAAAAGGGATGGGTGTAATTAAGGTGTTAATGATCGAGTGACATCACTTTTTCTGTCATTACTGCCATAGCAACACTGGAGCCTAGTAACACCAGTATGTAACTGGCATTCAGAAGGATATATGAACTTTATTCCCACTGCACATCAGATGAGTGCAAAGAATTTTATTGCAATCAATATAGTATACACCAGCGGAATTTGCTGGACGTTGTGAGGCAGTAAGACTTCTCCCTCAAGAGGTGGCCTCTTTAAATTGTTAAAAGCACCCGAATCTTGCAGCAGCTAATAGCTTCTGATTTTCCATATTGAAGGCTGTTTAAAGGTAAACAGCTGTAGAATCCTACAATCCCTACAGTGCAGAAGGCTACCATTCGGCCCACCGAGCCTGCACCGACCCTCTGAAGAGCACTCTACCTAGGCCCACACCCCCGCCCTATACCCATAGCCCCACCTAACCTTTAGGACACGAAGGGGCAATTTAACATGGCCAATCCACCTAATCTGCACATCTTCGGACGGTGAGGGGAAACTGGGGCACCCAGAGGAAACCCATGCAGGCATGGGGAGAAAGTGCAAAATCCACACAGACAGTCACCTTAGGCCAGAATTGGACCCAGGTCCTTGGTGCTGTGAGGCAGCCGTGCTAACCACTGTGCCAACATGCCCCCCCCCCCCCCCACCCCCGCTGTAAAATCAGTGTACCAGTTTACTATGACATTGTAGGTATTGTAGCAGATCTTTGCATTTTACTAAGCAGATGATGAAACGGTCACTGGGAACAGTGAATAAATTATCACAACCTGTGTTAGAATTACTTCCAGTTCTGATTTTCTACTCAGTAAAAAACAATGTAGAATGAACAGATGCATTTTGATTCTCACTTCAATCTTAACTGATGCATGGACCAATGACCAGAGGTCAGGCACATCCCAGTATTCACAAACGGCAAAAAGCAAACTAACAGGGGAAGTCATTGCCAGACAGATACATTCTAGTGAACAACAAAAGAGTGCAATTATCAAAGTTGTGGGATATCACCTCTCGCCTACTCAACCTCCTGACCTCTCCTTACCATACTTCTTGTATCCAGAAATTGTGACACCAAAAAGGCAGAATTTGGGTAAAGAGAGAGATTACAAATTGCATATTTTAGAACAAGGAAGAATTGAATAATTTGCATCTCACAGATCTGGGCTGGAGTGTCCCTCTCAGTTGGTGATTGTGGGCTTTCTGCTTGGACCAATAGTAAACTCTGCTGCTGCTTAGCAATGCTGTATTCCTGTCAGTAACAAGCAATGTCAAATAATTTAATGCCATTTCTGTTAAGTCAACCCTGTTTCCTTAGCCAATAGGAAGAACACATAGTCCTGACCAAATCAGAGGAAGGAAACCAATGAGGGGTGAGGCAAAATTGGAGGCTGACAATGCAACTCAACAGAGAAAATAATTAGATTCAGCATTTTCTTTTGTTAAATCATCGCTCTCAGATTAACTCATCTTTGTAGAGGCCAGAGAAATAGCCTAACGACTGTGAACAAGAAAGAATAGGAAATTCAAATATGGCTGTGGTTCTCTTCGTACAGATTCTGACCAGTTGAAAATTTCAATATTTCAGACTTGACCCTGTTACTGTTTGCAACATCAAGCCTGTAATATAGTGCCAGGTTGATTGAACCCAGAGTCTTAAGGTCAAATTGTTGTTTTTGTGTACACTTTTAATATACTTGGCTTAAAATTTGAATGCCAAATTTGTCTTCCCATCTGTGCATATCAGCTCACATTATAGTGTTTGAGAGGTACTTACACATTATTCACAAACAGACTTTAAAAAATGATTAATCAATATATGTAACTGAATGTTGGAAGGTGTATTATACAACTGTTGCATCTATTGTATTTGACTTTCCAATTTTCTTCCTCCGTTCACGAAGGCACTGACTCACGCTGAGGTAAGGTTGCATGGATACCGGCAGTCTCTCTTCACATGAACACAAACAATAATTACAGTCAGACTTTCGTCGATTCAGGCCATCACAGCTGAGCAAGAACTTTCTCCTCATCCATTATCTATCCACAAATTTATGTTTCCAAGCTTAGGTAGCTAGGTCGGAAACTTTGGTTGCTCTTTCCCCCCCTCCTCGGTCGAGCGGTACCCCAATATCAAGCCCAAACGTAACAGCCCTACTCAACGCCACAACTAGCACACTCAGTAGAAAAGAGAGATTAAATGATAAAAGTCTCACAACAACAATTATGTCTTTACATAATATCTTAAATGTAAGAAAGGTTTCAGAGAGCTTCACAGACAATTGCAAAGAAAACAAACATCACCCAGGAAGGAGATGAGGAGGAATTAAAGGTCAAGTGTAACGTTTTCAGGAGGTACATTATGTAGAAAAGAGGCAGATGTTTAAGGAGGAACTTCTAAAGAGTTGCATTGCAGCGTTGGGAGTCTCTTCCCACCAGCAGTGGATCAAAGGCAAACAGGATGCACAAGAAGGTGTGATTCAGAGGAATGCAGCATTTGGAAAGCAACCAAACCCTGAAGATTTCACGAATATCATAGGGCAATGGAAAGAGTTATAGTCAATGATAAGGATTTTCAATTTAAATTATTGGGGTCAAGGAACAAGTGTTAGTCAGACGAAAGGATGATGGGCAAATAAGAGTTAACTTGGGATTGAACACCGACAGATGCTGCATGCACATGGTGGAGTTTATAGAAGATGGGTGGCTGGCAGAAAGTGTTAAAGTTGTCACTGCTGGAGGTAATCAAGGTTAAAGCATTTCAGCAGCACAGGGAGTTAGAAATAGAGGTGGGTAATGATGAGGAGGTGAAACCAAATGGTGTTTGCAATGACTAGGATGCTGGCATCAGGTGCGGGAAAACGTAAAGAGAAAAGTCAAGGCAACAGAGTAGTGTAACTTGGGCAAAGATACGCTCTATATCCTTTCTCACCACACTGTGCTTAACAGTAATAGTGCATTAGGAAATAAGGTCCAGGGAGGGAATAATAGTTTTAAAGAATATATTGTATCGAAGGTAATTCAATAATTGCAGAGGAATGGTAATCTTCATATAGACTGTTCAAATAAAATGGGCAACGGTAACCTGGAGGGTGAGTTCATAGAATGCATTGGAGACAGTTTCCTAAACAAATACGTCTTGGAACCATCCAGGGATACGGTTATTTCCGCAATAACTTCACTGCAGTATTAATGTAAGCCTACTTGTGACATTAATAAAGGTTATTATTATTATAGTACACTGTGCTATAAAGTATTAGATTTTATTGAGGATCTAACTAGCAGGATGAATTAAGGGATCCAGTGGATGTAGAACATCAGGGGCTGGATTCTCCGCCGATGGGATGCTCCGTTTTGCCGCCAGCCTGAGGGTTTCACGATGGCATGGGGCTGCCCCACAGTGTGAAACCCTATTGACCAGCAGGCATAACGGAGCATCCCACCGGTAGGATGAAACAGAAACAGAAATGTGGCACGGCGGGGCAGAGAATCCAGCCCCAGGATTTCCAAAAAGACTTTAATCAGGCGCCACTAAAAGTTGTCATGCGTTTGGGGCTGCTATATTAACATAGACAGAGGATCATTTAACGGACAGGAAGCATGGGCTGTTTTTGAGTTGGCAGGCTTTGGCTAGAGGGGTGCAGCCGGGGTCAGTGCTGGGGCTCAGCTATTTACAATTTATATTGATGACTTAAAGAAGGTAGTGAGTGTAATGCATCCAAATGTGCTGTGGTAAAAACATAGTGGGACAGCAAGCTGCAAGAAGGATGCAAATATACTGCAAAGGGATGTGGGCAGGCTAAGTGAATGGGCAAAAAGCCAGCAGATGGAATTAGATGATTCACTTTTGTGGGAAGAATAGAAAAGCAGGACATTCTTTAAATGGGGAGAAACTTTTAAATGTTGATGTTCAGAGAGATTTGGGTGTCCTCACACATGAAACACAAAGTTAACATGCAGGCAAACAAGCAAATGGCACATTGGTATTTATTACATTGGGATGGAGTACAAGAGTAGGGAAATTTTGGTTCAATTGTGTGTAGTTTTGGGCAACCACACCTGGAGTACTATGCACAGTTTTGGTCTCCTTATCTGATGAAAGATACACTTTCTTTGGAGGTGGCACACTTAATGTTCATTGGATTGATTCCTTTGGGTGAGAGAACTGTCCATTGAAAGGGCGAATGGATTGGACCTCAATTGAAACATCAAAATATCTAAGGAGTCCTGACAAGATAGATGCTGAGAGGTTGTTTCAGTTGCTTCACCTGACTGGAGAATCTAAAACTAGGGCACATAAATGCAGGATAAGGGATCAACCATTTAAGACTGAGATGATGAGAAATTGTTTTACTCTCTATCCCAGACAGTTGTAAATGCTCAGTTGCTGAGTGTATTCAAGACTGAGATAGTTAGATTGCTGGACACTGTGGTAATCAATGGATATGAGGATCAGGCGGTAAAGTAGACTTGAGGTTAAAGATCAGGCATGATCTTATGAACTGGTGCAGCAGGCTCCAGGGTTGCTCTTTACTTTGTATAGTTAAAGCTCAGCCAGGGTCAAACAGTTTGTTTTAGTTTCAAACAGTCGGCAAGGAAAATTAGTCTATGGCAAAAGAGTAAGGTTAATCCAGACGATCAAAATGAACGTACTGCCCAGGTTCCTCTTCATGTTTAGATCCATTCCCATCTACATCCCCAAGGCCTTTTTCAAAGCGCTGGACAAACTAATCATGGCGTTCGTATGGGGGGGGGGGGGGGGGTAAAAATGCTAGGAAATCAAAGAAGGTCCTACAAAAAAGAAAATCCAGGGGGGGGGCTAGCCCTCCCAAACCTACAATTCTACCACTGGGCGGCAACAGCCGAGCGAGTAAGGGGATGGATCCAGGAGCCAGAGGCCGAGTGGGTGCGCCTCGTGCATGGGGACCTCCCTCTGGGCCCTCGCCACGGCAGCACTCCCATCCCCACCCAAAAAACACTCCAGCAGCCCAGTGGTGACAGCCACCCTCCAATCCTGGAACCAACTGCAGCAGTAATTTGGCCTGACCAAAATGTCGGACAAGGCTCCCATCTGCAACAACCATAGGTTCACACCAGCACTGACTGACGCCACCTTCAAAAGGTGGAGGCAGGACGGAGAGACACTGACAGTCAGGGACCTATTCACGGACGGCAGGATCGCAACACTGGACGAACTGACAGAGAAATTTCGGCTAGCCAGGGGGAACGAGCTACAGTATCTGCAGCTCAAAAACTTCTTACGAAAGGAGACAAGGACGTACCCACAACCGCCACGACAGACACTACTGGAAGACCTACTGGACGCAAGTATCCTAGATAAAGGGAACTGTAGCGACATGTATGGCCGACTGGTAGATAGGGCCGACACCGTACCGGACGCATCAAGAAAGAAATGGGAGGATGACCTGGGGATTGAGATAGGGTGGGGACTCTGGAGCGAAGCACTGCATAGGGTCAACTCCATCTCCACGTGCGCAAGGCTCAGCCTGACGCAACTAAAAGTGGTACATAGAGCCCACTTAACAAGAAACCGTATGAGTAGGTTCTTCCCGGAGGTGGAGGACAGATGTGAACGGTGCCAAAGAGGCCTGGCCAACCACGCCCACATGTTCTGGTTTTGCCCCAGACTTTTGGAGTACTGGACAGCCTTCTTCGAGGCTATGTCCAAAGTGGTGGGGGTGAGGGTGGAGCCATGCCCGATAGTGGCGGTCTTCGGGGTTTCAGACCAGCCAGATCTATTCCTGGGGTGGAGGGCGGACGCCCTTGCCTTTGCCTCCCTGATCGCCCGGCGTAGAATCCTGTTTGGCTGGCGGTCAGCAGCACCACCCAGAGCTGCAGACTGGCTGTCCGACCTCTTGAAATCTCTCCAAATGGAGAAAATCAAATTCGCCATCCGAGGGTCAGACGACGGCTTCCACAGAACGTGGGAGCCATTCATGCAACTGTTCCGGGACCTGTTTGTGGCCAACGAACAAGAGGAAGAATAGCCGGGTGGCCATGAATCAGGGGAAAATGGGCGGGAATCGGGGGAAGGTAGCCGGGGGGGGGGGGGGGGGGGGGGAACACAACGGTTCGTTATGGGGGTTTGTTGTCATGGTTTTATACTTATTTCTTTTCTTGTTAATTTATTGTTTTTGTATTGGAGGGGAGGGGTTACTGTTTTTCTCTGTTGTGATAAAATTTGTTGTTGAAAAGTTGAATAAAAATTATTTCCAAAAATTTTTTTTAAAAAAAGATAGAGCTAGGCACGGTAGGGGGGGGGGGGGGGGGGGGGGGTGTGAGGGGTTCAGGGGGTGAGTGCTTCATTGGGATGGTGTGGGAAGACTGGGTCGCGTGGGGTAATGTCTATTTAATTGTTACTCTATATTCTATTTTTACACTATGTTAATATTCACTCTAGTTAGTTTTGTTATTATTGTTATTACTGTTCTTTAATGAAAAATTCTCCAAAACCTCAATAAAAATACTTTTTTAAAAAAGAGGAAGGTCAATGGCTTTGGTGATCCTCATATCAGGCATTTGAAAATGTGTTTACGAAGTAAAATGCGTTCACATGTTTTGCAGTAAGGTTGCAATAAAATGATACATGAATTGAAAATAGAAGTCAGGGGAGATGTCCTAGCATTATCAAAGAGATATTTTCAGAGGGACTTTTGAAAGTGAACAGAGATGTAGCAAGGTTCTAAGAGAATTTCTGCGTGTTGGGCTTTGACCATATGAACATAAGAAATAGGAGCAGAAGTAGCACATTCAACCCCTGGAACCTACTCCGCCATTCAATAAGATCATGGCTAAACTGTTGTGTTTCGAGTTCAACAGTCCCACCTACCCATAATAACCTCCAATTCCCTGGCCTAACAAGAATCTATTTATCTCTGCCTTAAAAATATTAAATGATCTCCACCACCTTGAGGCAAAGAGTTCCAAAGTCACACAACCCTCGTAGAAAGAAAAACTCTTCATCCCTACCTTTAAGGGCAATCCCTAATATTAAAAGAGTGCCCCCTAGTTCTGGACAAACGCACAAGAGGAAACATTGGGCATAATCGAAAGGCCTTGTCGTGCCTGACTTGGTGACAAGACAAGGCTGCTCGCGAGATTTACGATGTTGGAATGCGCCACAAGAGATCTCACAAGACGTCGCAATCTGGATCTCGCCCAGCGAGGGCGAGATCCAGATTAATATATTTAAGTGAGTCATTAGGCTCATTTAAGTAAGTCGGCACCTGATTCTCCTGAGGCTGGGGAACCAACAGCTGCGCCTGGTGCCATTTAGCACTGGTCCACACAAATGTGGATGAGGCGTAATGGCACCTGGGTGATGGTATCCTAGCACTCCCACTGCCACCCAGTAACCTTGGCACTGCCAGCCTGGCACCCTGCTGTGACAACTTGGTACTGCCATGGTGTCCAGGTGGCACTGCAAGGCTTAAATAAGGAAAGCCAAACTGCACATAGTATTCAAAGTATGGTCTCACCAATGCCCTCTCAAACTGAAGCGTATCATCTTTACATAATACATGTTCAGTTCCTCTCATAATAAGGCCAGCATTCCATTATTCTTCTTGATTCTGGACAAAGTGTTCAGTCAGAAAATTGGTGTGTTTCTCCCCAGAGAAACAGGCAGGTTTCCTGACGAGATCTTCCCAAATTTTGCCACTTCTTGAAATGGGGCTTGTTTTGTGCCATCATTGGGAGGGGAGGAATCTAATCACGCCGACAAGCCGGCTTCACAGAGATCGGGACGACCTTTTTAAAATTAAACTGAAATTAAAGGCCCCCATTCGTCCGCAGACATCAGGATCCCCTGCAATTAATGGAATGTTCCATCCCTGCGAACATTGATCGCCGGCATCAGGGCCCTTGCAATGGGTCATCCTTCATACCCTGACCCCGGCATACCCCTTCAGGCCACGCCCTGACACACTGGCAGTACCACCTGACAGTCAGGTTAGCACTGCCAGGGTGCCAAGGGGCACTACCATGTGCTCGACCAGCCGGGGGTACAATAGCCTCGGAGTCCCCGGGAAAGATCATCACACTTTGTGAAGAGCAGTAATATTTTGCACCAGCTTCACACTACGTACGCAGGTTGGAGAATTGCAGGAGATGGAAGAATCCAACTTAAAACAAATCCTGCATATTTAGTGAAGATTTAAATATGTTAATCTGGGGGTATAAACTAGATTACATCTGCTGGGAGGGCCTGGGAACTTTGGTAACTGTTTGGTACCTGGTGCAAATCCCGTTTCATATTTCCCCACATAGCAGGATTTGCACCAGGAAAAAAGTGGCCAGAAAATCGCCCCCTTATGTTTTATACCTGCTTTTTCTGACTCATGCACAAGAACACCTCAGAATTCTGCAGTCGTTCATTGTTAAAAGTCATATTTTGCTTTTTTATTCTTTCTGCCAAAATGAACAACTTCATGTTTTTCCGCATTATATTCCATCTGCCAGATTTTTGCCTTCTCACTCAATCTATTTATAACTATTTGCAAACTCTTATGTCTTCTTCACAATATACTTTCCAACCTAACTTTGTGCCATGCCTTCGCTCCCATCATCTAACTCATTGAAGTAAATTGTAAAAAGTTGAACTGTTGATGCCTTGCTTGAGATTAATTCTGTTAATTCTGGAATCCAACTAATTGATAATGAGCCATCATTTAGTTAACTATGTGTATGTGGGCAGTACGGTGGCACAGTGGTTAGCATTGCTGCCTCACGGCGCTGAGAACCCGGGTTCGAATCCCGGCCCTGGGTCACTGTCTGTGAGGAGTTTGCACATTCTCCCCTGTGTCTGCGTGGGTTTCACCCCCACAACCCGAAAGATGTGCAGGGTAGGTGGATTGGCCACGCTAAATTGCCCCTTAATTGGAAAAATAATTGGGTACTCTAAATTTATTTTTTTAAACTGTGTGTATGTTATCACTGCCACACTTAGAGTTGACTCCATCAGCACAAACATATTAGTCATACTGCCATTACATTTTGTCCCTCGTTCCAAATATTCTCCCTTTTTCTCCCTACCTCACTTATAATCATAATAATAATCTTTATTGTCACAAGTAGGCTTACATTAACACTGCAATGAAGCTACTGTGAAAATCCCCTAGTCGCCACATTCTGGCGCCTGTTCGGGTACACAGAGGGAGAATTCAGAATGTCAAAATTACCTAACAGTCTTTCGGGACTTGTGGGAGGAAACCGGAGCACCCGGAGGAAACCGAGGCAGACACAGGGAGAACGTGCAGACTCCACACAGACAGTGACCCAAGCCGGGAATCAAACCTGGGACCCTGGAGCTATGAAGCAACGGTGCTAACCACTGTGCTACAGTGCTGCCCATAAGGTACCTGAATGTACTGATTCATGCTGGAGTACAGTTTTACAAGTGACAACATCTATTATTTACTACACTTTGGCCACATAGTACACAAGTATGAGCAGAGAGTCAAGTGTGCAGACTCTCTTTTTTGTAAAATGTCCATTGAGGAATTGATCTCAGTAAATATTTGGAGAAAATGTTTGCCATCCCTGGTCTTTCTGCATGCCCTCGCCCAGCTTTCTACGAAACTGAATTTCTATCCACTGGCTGTTCTTTTCCTTGCCCCACCTATTCAGGATAATGGATGACACCTAATTTTGTAGCTCCTTGCCAGGAGTGATTTAATGGACTGCAAAATAGACACATTTCCTCATTGTCATCAACTTTCTGCCGAATAAACGGCAAAGAAGGAAGTAGACTGGAATTATTTCATTTATCTTCGCTGGTCTGATGGGTAGGAAATTAGCTAGAAAGCATACTCACAAACTTTAAAAAAAAGTTAATGGAATGTAATCTTTCAGATGTTAGGCAGGTCGCACTTCAATGAGATAAATCTGCTGAACACCGACAATATGATTCTGCAGTTAGCTAATTACCAGTTTTTCAGTACAATATTGGGAGAGCAACTTTAATGTAGAAAAATCTTCAAAGGTGCTTCATAGTGGTATAACCAGAGAATACTGGATGTGAAGTGAAAGACAAATTTCTGGGAAACACTTTCATTTAAACAGAAAAAGGTTATTCGGAAAGGCTGTTCCACGAAGAGATAGGTTTTAAGAAATGTCTCAAAGGAGGAGAGGGGTGTTAAGAAGGATTAGACAGGAAATTCCAGAACACGGGAGCTAGATGGCTGAAGGCATGGTCAGGAAAAGTCAGGGGAATGTGTAAAAATTGCTACTGTTATGGGCCAGGGTTTAGAAAACTCCAAAGTATATCATGGAGTTCCCCTGGCCCACAACTGTTTATATATACTTGTTATGATGAGCATAAGGGCCTGCCTTTCAGGTGTTATTTAACAGAGGCCTTAAGCACTTTTAATCAAAAACAAAGTTTTTTTAACGAATTCAGTTAACATTTCTATAAACACACGCAGTAAACATTTTTATAAACTACAAACATAAATATTCCACACAGCTACAGTTCTATATATATAAAACCCTTAATAGCTTCCCTTTCAACTGTTTCAATTTGATAACAACATCCAATAAACCAGAAAACCCCTTTTACCAAAACAGTAGGTTTGAATTCTTTCTAGTAAACAGTTATCACTTTTAAATTATCAAGTGATCTGGACACCTTTTAACATGCAGAGAGAGAGACAAGAGAACCTTCTTTGTCTGAATCCAGCTTCCAACTCTGTAAACCATAAGTAAAACTCAGAGCCACAGCCAGCTCCCAGCTCAAAATGAAAGTAAAACCCAGAGCCAGTGATTTAAATGCCATGATCTGTCATACTTTCAATCCCCTGTTCTTTAAACATGGAAAATAGGATGGAAGCTGTCAATGCAAGCTAGCAAAAGCTCTCTGCTGGATTTCTTTGTTTGATAGGCCATCTAATGTAGGATTAGAAAAGAAAATTACAATCTGGTTGTCGCAGTTTCAATAGAGGGGCTGTATTCTCCGTTTCTGAGAATAAGAGCGCGATTCTCCGCTGTCCACGACGGGTCAGAGAATAGCGGGAGGGTGTCCCCGACATTTTTCACGCCCTCCCGCTATTCTCCCCTCCCCACGGCACGAATCGCTGCTTGCCGTTTTTTACAGCAATTCTCCCCAGGCCGATGGGCTGAGTTCCCAGGCCTTTACGGCCGTTTTAATGGCAGCAAAAACACCTGCTTGCTGCCGTCGTAAACACGGCCGCAACATGCCCGTTCTGGGCATTCAGGGCCCCGATTGGCACGGCAGTGCCACGGCCGTGCCAAGGGGGGCATGGGCCGGCGATCGGTGGGCACGGACGCACTCTTTCTCCCTCCGCTGCCCAGCATGATCAGTCCGCGGGGCGGCCGAGGGAGATGACGGCCCCGCGCATGCGTGGGTTGGAGCCGTCCAATCCGCACATGCGCAGCTGACGTTATCGTGCGCGTCAGCCGGCGTGACGCTTGGCGCGCAGACTTAACGACGGTCGCTAAGGCCGCGATGCCGTGGTTCACGGGGCCCCGCTGCTAGCCCCGCCCGGGGGGGGGGGGGCGAATCGGGTCCCGGGAGGGACGGCCAGTTTCACGGCAGCCTTTACGACTCGCCGCATTTGCGGAGAATCGCGCCCTAAGTGTTGATGCCGGGCAGGATTCGTGGATTTCCACGACGGCAAAACTGGCGCCGAACCTGGACCGATTCAGCGACTGCGGAGGGGCCAGCACCGACAACACGAAGAACACAATCGATTCCAATGAAAAACAGTGCGGGATTCACCGGGTCCTTGACTGACACTCGGGAGGCTGATAGGCTGCAGCCACATATACACATTACAATCTCCACGCACACTCATACCAGCCAACAAGATGGCCCTGGTTGTACTGGAGCGTGCCCATACAGCTGATGGGTTGGCTGGGGCCAGAGGGCACCTAGGGGGGTGGCCTTTGGGGACACCCATACGACCCGTGACCCTAAGTTCACAGTGGGCTGTTAGCAGCGTTCTCAGCAGCCTGGCTGCCTTTCTGGCTGCGGCAATGGTGTTCCCTGTCCGTCACCTTGACCCCACAGCCCACCTCCTTGCCACCCCCCGCTACTACCCCCACCCCTGGCAGAAGCCCCGTGGCCAGCAGCAAAATTGTCAGCACACTATAGCGATGTTGGACACTTTCCGTACTCCGTCAGCAGCCACGATGCCGGTTTCACTATTTTTAAAAGCACAGATTAACCGTGCCGTCGGGAACTCGGCCCATCGGAGGCGGAGAATTGAGAGGCCCCAGAGGATACCAGGTCAGGCCTGCTAATGATATGTAAACAGCATTTACTGTCCATGCATTCCAGATCACATTGGCTCCTCTATCGAGGTGACAGAGAATTGCAATTTGGCGTGAAACCGGCACCCGCAGCGATTTTTGCATCAGAACCTATTCTTCGCCCAATTGTGATTCCAGATTTTGGCGTTAGCCAATGGATAATTCCCCCCAAGGGCTTTGTTGACATTTCTCCAAGGATTATAAGAAATTTAAAGTACCCAATTTTTTTTCCCATTAAGGGGCAATTTAGCATGGCCAAACCACCTCGCTGCACATTTCTGGGTTTGTGGGGGTGAGACCCTTGGGGAGAATGTGCAAACTCCACACAGACAGTGACCCAGGGCAGGGATCGAACCTGGGTCCTCGGCGACATGAGGCAGCAGTGCTAACCACTGCCCCATCGTGCCACCACAGGGATTATAATAATGCTATTACGACTGCCTGGCTGAGTTTCATCAGTTGAAACTATCTCAATAGGGAGTTCTGAGTGCACAGTTTGATTGACAGTTTAAGGAGGCTATTAAAGGATTTGCTGTATTTGAGATAGGGTCTGAACAGATGTGCATTTGTTTTCATTGAAGATTAACCACTTGAGAAGATTTAATGCCAAAGAAAAAATTCTAGAAAAGTTCAGGGAGGGAAAAGAGCTAACGTTTCAAATCCAAATGACCAGTTTTGACAAAGGGTCACCCGGACTCGAAACATTAGCTCTTTTCTCTTCCTACAGATGCTGCCAAACCTGCTGAGACTTTCCAGCATTTTCTCTTTGATTTCAGATTCCAGCATCCGCCATAATTTGCTTTTATTTGTTGAGAAGAATTAATACTTTGAATGGGTTTTTGAATGAAACTTTCTTCACATTTAAGCATGGAAGTAAGTGGGAAACATGGGCTGTCATGGTAGTGGCATGGAGAGATGAGGGGGTGTGGCAATGAGGGTTAAAGGGCCTAGCATCTAAAATAACTAGGGAAAAGTCCTAGAGAACTACGGTGGACTTTCAAACCAACCTGCCCTGTCACTTGCCCGTCTAGAATCTGCTGCTGGGATCATCAGGCCAAATGTGATCCTATATCCCTTTGTACATGTACAAGAAAGACAAATGGTTAGCATGCAGGTACAGCAGCAAAGCAAATGGCCTGTTGGTTTTTATTACAAGGGCATTTGAGTACAAGAATACAGAAGTCTTGCTATAACTGTCTGGGTCTTTGGTGAGGCCACACCTAGAATACTCTGTGCAGTTTTGGTCTCCATATTTAATTCAGGATTTACTTACACTGGAGGCGATACAGGAAGGGATCACTTGATTTTTCCCTGGGATGATGAGGATTGTGATGAGAGGCTGAGTAAACAGGATCTATGTTCTGGGGAATTTAGAAAGATAAGCGGTTACCTCAATGAAACATTGAAGATTATGAAGGAGCTTGATGGGGTAGACACTGAGACAATGTTTGCCGGTGTGGTGATTGTAGAACACAAGGGCACAGTTTTAGGCTAAGGGTCTGATCATTTAGACTGAATATAGGAATGAAATCAAACTAACTAGCTGTAAAATGGGGAATTGAATGAAAACAATGGGTACCTTACATAAAATGGGCGGTGTTAAAAATAAAAGCAAAAAAAGTTAAAATATATGCAATGCAAAGTACAGAAAGTGGGAAATAAATGGGGCGACTGGAATAAATTGTTATTAATGGAACTCTGGCTGCAGCCTGGCCAGAAATGAAAAATAAGGACTTCAACCTGTTTTCTATCCTTTCTAAGTGGGCACGGTTTTGAATGAGGGGGGAGACTCAATGGGAGGGGAGACTTAATGGGGAGGGAACCTGAATGGGGGGGACGGACGACATATAGGCGTTAGGGCCCTCAACAACCCCATAGCAGAATATACCCAATTGGGGGGGGGGGATATGCCCTGATGATGCCACGGATGGATGGATGGGTGTGGAGCAGGGTCACCCTCATGCCTGGGTATGTTGGGGTGGGGGGGGGGGGGGTGCTCACGTTAACTTTTATTGATGAGGGGATGGGGGAGGTTGCCCCTCAGGGTGGAGGGTGTTGCCCCAGTCTGCAGAGAGGGGGGGTTGCAATGTTTGTGGATGCGGAATGTGAGTGAAAAATGACCAAGTGTGGGTCGCACCCAAAAAGCAGATGAGAAACACCCGGCAAACCCACTCGAGATGAGATTTAGGCATTCTTTGGGTGAATTGCGCCCAGTGTGTCATATTCAAAGGAGGTAGAATGGCAATATTGATAACAGGGGGTGCATGCTGTGGAGAGTTGATACAAAAGGGAGGAGGTACAGTGCACACAGAATCAATTTGATATGTGCTCAAAAATTGAAGAAGGACTTGTTGCATTAGTAGGGATGCAGTACAGGCATCCAAATGGTGAGAATGGAATGGAAGCTGAAAGCTAGAGTGACAGACGGCAGAGAGATGAATAGAAATATCAATGTTACTGTTCTGGGAAATTTTAATTATTCACTTATCAAATGGGACACAGCGGGAGTAAATTCAATTCTTAAAATGTACACAAAGTTGCTTCCTCAAGCAGTGTGTTCGTAGGCAGACAAGGACACAGAAAATGTTGCAATTAAGTGCGTAATTAAATAGATTAGGTAACCAAGCTAAATGCGAGCGAGTTCCTGGAGAATAGTAACCCCAATATGATCAGTTTTAAGGCTCAATGAGAAAGGAAAATAAATCTGTAGAAAAACATCAGATTTGAGGTGGGTGGATTTTAGAAAGATGAGGATCACATCGGTTGAGGCAAGGTTTTTGGGGGGGGGGGGGGGGGGGGTGTGTGGAATGTCCATGGACACGGTGAAGGCCTTTGACCGGTAGAGTGGAGGTATCTGTTTGAGATTCTGGGAGGCTTGGGCCGAGGTTTGTGGCGTGGGTTTGCTTTTTGCCCCCCATGTCAAGTCTGCAAATGAAATGAGATAAACTCAGGGGATTTCGGGTTGGATAGGGGACGAGACAGAAATGCCTGCTGGCGCCACTGTTGTTTGCATTGGCAAGTGAGCCCTTGGCGATGGGACTTCGGACCTTGGTTGAGTGGTGGGGGATTGCGAGGGCGGGGCAGGGAGCACCGGGTGCCATTGTATGGTCGTGACCTGCTGTTGTTCGTGTCAGGCCCGTTGGAAAGCATGGGTAGAATCATGGCTTACTGGAGATGTTTGGGGCTTTTTCGGGTTATAAATTGAATTTCGGGAAAAGTAAGGATTCCAGTGAATGCTGTGGGGCGGGGGGGCTAACCTAGGCCATTTAAGGTGGCACAGGAGCGGTTTTGGCACCTGGGGACTCGGGTAATGCATGAGTGGACCACAATGCCTAGAACCTGACGGGGTTGGTGGATGAGATCAAGGGGGATTTCAAAAGATGGGATATGCTGCACTTGACATTGGCGGAGAGGGTGAGGGTGGTGAAGATGAACGTGCTGCCAAGATTCCTGTTTGTGTTTCAGTCCCTTCTGATTTTTGTTCCCCAAGGGCTTTTTTTGGGTGGATGCTCTAATCTCAGAATTTGTATGGGCGAGGAAGGTGCCGAGGGTGAAGAGGACTTTGTTGCAAAGATAGAAGAGGGAAGGGGATTTCGTGCTTCCGAACTTGTTGCATTATTATTGTGCAGCGAATGTGGAGACGGTGAGACGATGGTGGGTGGAGGTGGACTGGGGCAAGTTCGAGGTGCAGTCTTGTAAGGGTACAGGCCTGAGGGCTCTGGTGACTGCCCCATTGCCGCTCACTCCAAGGAAGTATACGGGAGTCCGGTGGTGGAGTTGTCGATAAAAATCTGGAACCAGCTGAGGAGGCACTTTAAAGTGGGTAACACGTCAGTGTTGGCACCATTGTGTGGGAACCATAGTTTCACGCTGGGGGAGATGGATGGGACGGAAAGGCAGTGGAAAAAGATGGGGTTAGGGTGGGTAAGGGACATGTTTACGGAAGGTACGTTTGCTAGACTAGAGGAGTCTAGTCTACAGCAGAGGTTTGAGTTACCAAGGGGGAGTGAGTTTAGGTACTGGCGGGCACAGACCTTTGTGCGTAAGGAGCTGCCTTTGTTCCCTCAGGTACCGGAGTATACGCTTCTGGAGAAAATTCTGCTCCCGAATGAGGTGGGGGGTGGCAGTATTGCGGATATATATGGGTGGTTGGGATGGCAGGTCAAGACGTTAGTGAAAAGGATTAAGTGGAAATGGGAGGACGGGTTGGGGAGGGAGATAGGATGGGGACTTCAGTGTGAGGTAATGCAGCGAGTGAACTTAACCTCCTCCCCAAGAATGAGTTTGCTAAAATATAAGGTGGTGCACAGGGTCCACATGACTTGGATGACTGGGTTTTTTCCGGGAGTAGCAGATGGGTGTGAGAAGTGTGGGAGGGGGCTGATGAATCATGCCCATATGTTCTGGGGGTATGAGGAGTTGGAGAACTTTTGGGAAGCGGTGTTCGGGACTCGATCAAGGATTGTAGGGGTTGAGCTGAAGCCAGACCCTACGTTGGCGATCTTTGGGCTGTCGGAGGTGCCAGAGCTGCTGGAGGGGAAGGAGGCCAATGTCATGGCTTCATGGTTGCCTGGCAGCGGATACTTTTGAACGGGAGATTAGATACGTCACCGGGGGTCGCAGTATTGCTGGGGGATCTGTACAAATTGCTCAGGATGGAGAAAATCAAATTTGCCTTAAGAGGGTCAGTGGAGGGCTTTGAGGTATGGTGGAGGACGTTCAAGGTTATATTTGTGAAGTTGTTTTACTGAGGAAGGGGGGGTGGATTAAAAGGGGAAAAATGTACAAACTGTATAGTTTATTGGATGTTAAGCTTGTGTTATTTTGTTGAATGTGTTTGGAATAAAATATCATTCAAAAAGGAAAGCCATGAGGGAATCGGGGAAAGAATTTCAAAAAGCATCAAAAGGAACACTTGGGTTATTTACGAGTCTACCAGAAAAAAAGAAAATTGTCAACAGCAAGGCAAGGTGCCCCCAAGTGGAGAGGGTTGTCAATTCATAGATGATGATCAAAAACGCTGGCATTTTTAGTCAGTTTTTCACATCAATTTTTACGAAGGAGAAAGATAAGAGAGGGAAGATGAATCTTGAAATGGTTGAGAGAACAGCTAGTGAAACAAGGGAAAATCATAAATGTGGTGGTTTGACTCAAGGAAATCAAGGTTCCGAGGCCAGTGGGGGTCATGGACTCAAATCCCATCATGGCATGACAGCTGGTGGAATTTGAATTCAATTAATAATTCTGGAATATAAAGCTATCTTCAGTAATGGTGATGACAAGGACAACTATTATTGATTGTTGCAAAAACCCCATCTGGTTCATTAATGTCCTAACTCTCTTTCCACCCCCCTCCCCCACCCCAGTCAGCCTTATCCAATCTGACATTCATGTGACTCCAGTCATGTGGCTCTTAAACAGCACGGTAGCATTGTGGATAGCACAATGGCTTCACAGCTCCAGGGTCCCAGGTTCGATTCCGGCTTGGATCAATGTCTGTGCGGAGTCTGCACATCCTCCCCGTGTGTGCGTGGGTTTCCTCCGGGTGCTCCGGTTTCCTCCCACAGTCCAAAGATGTGCAGGTTAGGTGGATTGGCCATGATAAATTGCCCTTACTGTCCAAAATTGCCCTGAGTGTTGGGTGGGGTTACTGGGTTATGGGGATAGGGTGGAGGTGTTGACCTTGGGTAGGGTGCTCTTTCCAAGAGCCGGTGCAGACTCGATGGGCCGAATGGCCTCCTTCTGCACTGTAAATTCTATGAAACAGCGGAATAAGTCATTCAGTTCAAGGGCAATTAGAGATGAGCAACAAATCCCATGCCAACTCCTCACACATTCCATGAAAAATAGAGAAGAATGATGCCACGGCATTAGCAAGTACAGAGGATATTTACCAGAATTCTGCCAGGACTTCAATTATGTGGTAAGATTGGAGAAACTCAGATTGTGATCCTTGGAGCAGAGGGAGACCTAATAAGATGTATTCAAACTACTGAAGGTTTTTAAAGGAGCAAGTAAAAATATACCTTTCTCTGGCAAGTGAGTCAGCAACCGAGAAATGTAAAATAATTGGAGGGAAACGGAGGAGAAATGTTTTTACACAGAGGGTTAAAATCTGCAACGCATTTCATTAAAAGGTATAGGAAACAGATTCCATAGGAACATTTTAGAAAGTGATTTGGATGTGTACTTGAGGACAAATTTGCAGGGTTAAAGGGTAAAGACTGTGGAACGAAACTGTACAAGGCTTTCAAAGATTCAGTGCATGCACACTTGCCAAATGACATCTTGTGCTGTGAAATTCTAACATTCTACAATATTAAAAGCCTCTTTTCAAGATGAAAATAACACAAGAGGAGAGAGAGTTAATGGAATATTGGGATTTATCAAAAGAGGCAAAGAAAGAATATAAAAAGCCAAAGAAATGATGTGCCTTTGTATGGTTGTAAGACATGAGTGCTGTGGGGCTCCACATTATAGGGAGGATATTGAGTCTTTAAAGTGGATACAACACAGATTCCTGAAGTTGAGAAAATGCCTCCCACACCCAAGTGCGTTATCCAGATTCTCATAGTTGGGCTTCCTCAATACTCACTGCTCTGGTCCCACTCACTAACCTGTGTTGACTGCTGCTCTCACACTTGCATGCCTGTGGTAACCCAATCTCCTGGCATTTCCTCTCTGGCATATTGCAGTGCCAGCCACTCTCATCCCCACTCAATCCATTTTCACTACAGCTGACATTATTTGTTGAAACTTTATGAATTATGCTGGCCCAGAGAATTTATTCAGCAACACTGATGCTGCGAGCAACTACTAAAAACCAAACTAGCGACATCAGCTGAAGAAAAATAATTGGCAAATTTGAATCTTGCATTTGAAAAATTGTCAGTGTGCCCACCACTCTCACTTCTCCCAGGTGCAGGAATTTAGAAAATTGCCTTTAACCTCTGGATTTGAATCTAAGGCTGACCGGTGGAATGAAATTCTCTTCAGTCTGCTGGGTGCAAAAGACCCAATGAAATGAAAATTGCTTATTGTCACAAGTGGGCTTCAAATGAAGTTACTGTGAAAAGCCCCTAGTCGCCACATTTTGGCGCCTGTTCGGGGAGGCTGGTATGGGAATTGGACCGTGCTGCTGGCCTGCCTGGGTCTGCTTTCAAAGCCAGTGGTTTAGCCCTGTGCTAAACAAGCCCCTGTAAATGTAATGAGTTCAAAAAATGCCAACCTGGTTTTGATGCTTTGGGCCCACATCATAAAGCTTTCCTCATTTTGAGATCACATATCACCCAGGGAGGCAATAAGGATGGTGTTCCATTTAACCAATGGAAATGCCACTTGGTGGTAGGGGGTGCTCTCCAGGGATTCAGCAAAAACACATTGTTGGCACTGTACTGTAAGCTTTACTCTGCAGTTGGCAGTGCTCCACCTGGCACAGGAGTGTTTGATGCCAATAGTGGTCTCCAAAATGGGAAATGCTCTACTCATCAATGTTGACTGGCTTCATCTTGGTTAGCACCCCAAATTTACTCTCTATAAACCAAAGTGGTACACTTATTTTCACTGAAATGAACAAAATGTGACTATTTAAATAACATGGCAAATCATGAAAAATAAAGGGAGCGGGTTCTGTAGATTCTTGTAATTCTAATTTACAATAATATTCCAGTGTTTTGATCGCAAAATGCACAACCAATTTGTTTCACACTAACAACTCCCCAGTTCCAGCACTTGAACATGATGCTAAGACACCCTTTGTGGTTGCCAGGTTACAGAACATGCTGCCACTTTAAAAGAGGCTTCTGTGCTCTGTTTTTAGACGGTGTAAGTTCGAGCAAATCTCAACAATCTTCGTATCGTGGCAGTGACAGAATGATTTATAACATTTGCGATGTGTAATGTTTCTGTGTCTCAAAGGTTTTAAACATGAAAATATATTTGGGGGAAATAATTCTTCCATCCAACTTCTCTTCTGTCTGGCATGCACATACAACAGATGGTACCACCCTGTTTGTCGTTTGTTCTGATAATTTTCTGACTGTAAGTCTACATTCACTCCCTCTATTCTAAGCATTTCAATGATAACGGTGTCAATGTATCGACTGGTGTTTACCTCAAACTATTTTCTTTCAAATCACTTATACCTTAGGAGAGTGATCTTTTTGTATAACGTTTGCTTTCAGTGAAATGTTGAATGCCTTCACATTACTGGGATTCTGTACTCCTGATTGATAGAAGAGGTTCAGGCAAAAATCTGACTTGGCGAGTTAATTCCAAAACTAGACCAGAGAATAAATGCAAAAAAGGAGAGCGCACATCGAGAAATTAGCCAGCAATGGTGAGAAAGAGATAAAAACGACAACCATACAAAAAGCATTGGGATTATTTTCCAATGACAGATTCAAGAATATGACTGGCAAAAGCGTTGAGCAGGTGGTCCCAGATGTTTCTGTTTCAAGGGAGGACACAAGATAACCAAGGCAAAAAAAAATCTTGAAACGGGGATTCCATCAATTTTAACAAGTACTTATTTGTCCAGTTACATCTTTCATTCATCTGGTCCTACTGCCTCAATGTGTTGTATACTGGCAAAATGACAATATTGAGATGCAAGACTGTGTCCCAGTGCAATGCAATGATTCCCAAATTGGGACCTTTTGCAACAGTACATTCAAACATCACCGCAATGACCTCAACCAACACAGATCCCCCCCCAAAAAACAATGGATTTTGTTTTTCTTTTGCCGAGTGGGAGTGCAGTATATCTACAGATTGTTAGCTATTGAAACATTGTATTACCTATTGGACGTTAGCAATCCCTCTGTGACATAATGCACTTTAAAAAAAAAACAAGATGTATTGGATAAACTCAACAAAGTGATTTTAAAAAATTGAAAATGGTGAAAACACAAAACAGATACATCAATATCAGAAACAAATCTAGATTAACATTTCAGGCACAGACCCTTGGTCAAAACTCAATTTCAACGACACAATGGTCCATCTTTTCCTTTTACTGATGTTGAATGACAAGCAATGTATTCCCATTATTTTCAGTTTCCAGCACACTTTTTTAAACTTCCTTTTGTTCGAACTTACAACAACCTTTGTTCACAAATACAATTGTTTTGACAACATTAAATCAGTTCTCCTACTACAGCATGAATTAAATTATTTCTGAAGAGTAAACACCTGATATAATTATACTTCAGAGCACAGAATATCAAACACGCACTTAACCAGAACTGCACTGCATTCGAACTTAAAAGCAATCACATCATGTTCAGCCAACCTCCTGCGAACACTTTGATGCTGCCCTCTTCCAAGTCAGATGAATTCAAAGGGATTATGGAAATCCATCACAGGTTTAAACCGCACATTAATTCCCGCCCAGATAACGACAACAGGAAAAATGCAGAAAGAGAACAATGTTTCCCTTTTTCTCTTTGAGCTTTCAAAAAAAAATCAAGGCTGTTATCCAAAAAGTTTCCCTATCCTCGACATCCTGCCTGTGCAATTTATACTCACAGTGACAGCAATGTCATTAATAATTTAATGCTAACCAACGCCCGCTCGCTTCGTAAGGTGCCTGATGAGGGGCAAAACGATAAATAAAACACGAGGGGGGGGGGGGGGGGGGGGACGTGTTTTCTTCCAAAAAAGTTAGAAAGCAGAGAAAAAAAATCATCATTGCGATACGTTCAAATGAAGAACACTTCTCAACTCATTTCAAATCACATTTTATTCCTCGTGATAAGTTTTATTTTATCCGTTAACGGAAAAAAAAGGCCTCTTCATCCTCCTTAGATGGATAATGTAATCGGAGTTGCGCTTCCAGACTCTGTGTGTGTGGTGTGTGTGTGCAGGAAAGGACTTTGCTGCCATGTGAGAATAGTTGTCGACCAGTCCCGATCAACACGGGGCAGCGGCAGAGAGGAGTCGCCGGGCAGGCAGGCAACCCCGGGGAGGGGTAAATCCAACCTCTCCTTCTGCCAAGTGATTCATGTCACACCGAGTCGTGGAGAAAGTTGGACTCCGGGGCAACATGTCAAGAGTTCAACGTCGATCCACCAGAACAGATTTGTACAAGAGGGATTTTTTAAAAAAAATCATTGAAGTAAAGAACCTACGCGCCAAATAATCATTCAGTCAGCAGCATGAAGAAAAAAAGGAAACATTGATCTTATTTATGAGAAGTTGACGCGGGGAGATGACCTTGGTCTTTCTCTGAACAAAGAACGCTCACTATCTATCTACCCATCCAATTTTTGTTTTAAGTTCATTACCTCCCAAAGGTTCATAGCTTTTTTTTCCCCCCGATCCAAATGTATTAAAAGGATATTCGATCCTCAGGTTTTGCAGGTGTCATACCTGGAGGACCAGATGAACGAGTTCCTCCCCCCCCCCCCCCCCCCCCCCCCCCTCCCCACAAATCCCCGCCTTTTCCCTCAGCGGAGCTGCTCACAGACTGTGCTGAAGTACAGAATGTGACCATCAAAATAACATCGCAACATTACAGCTACACATGCAACCGAGGGAGAGAAAAAAACACGTACTGGCCATGGATACAAACAGAATAAACAACCTCATTCTTACTTCAAAGAAACAAAAGACGGTTCAATAGGAGACGAACTTGGTTAACTTGTTTTCCGATTTGCTACCTTAGTGGAAACACGAGGCGATTCAGAATAAATTCAAAAAAAAGTTACTGAATATTCCCCAAATCGCAACGTTTCAAGTTTGCATTCAAACACACACACGCCCATTAAATCTCTTCTCACCTTGCATCCCTAACCCCAGGAAGAGGAGGATCGACACCGGCTGCAAGATTCCAGTGCCTGGCGCTCCCATTTTCCTGTCTGTTTACAGTATTGCTCTTTCCACTCGCTGCGGATCACTTAACGAGTCGATGGACTGGATTGAAGGGTGGAGGGAAACTTTCTCTCTCTCTCTTTCTCGATCGCCTCTGCAAGTTTCTTGCCCACTTTCCTTGCGAGCGTTATGTCACGTCTGGCTGTCAGTGAGATGCTGCTGGCTGGCCGGCTGGGCGCTGTCAGTGTGACAGAGCTGGAGCTGTGGATGTGCTGGAGAGTCGGGCGGCCAGGCTCCTGGAGCAGGTGAATGTCTCAGCCCCACAGAGGCAACACATGCGCACTCCCCAGCAGCGCAACGCCTTCTGGAACTTGGAGTCCACACATCTCACTCACTCTCTCTCCTTAGCTACAACCTGCTTGGAGACTGGGCCTCCTGCCAGAGGAAAATAGTTTCTCCCTATTCCCTCCAAGAACTCTGAGTTCCTCCAACTCCAGCCCAGTCTGTACCCACTCCCCCCCCCCCCCGCCCCCACCGCCTCCCTCTATCTGATTCTGAGAAATCTTACAACACCAGGTTGTAAGACTTCACCTTTGATGAAGGAGCTATGCTCCGAAAAGCTAGTGATTCCAAATAAACCTGTTGGACTTTAACCTGGTGTTATAAGACTTCTTACTGTGCCCACCCTAGTCCAACGCCGGCATCTCCACATCATATCTCATTCTGGTTAGTTTCCCCAATGATGAAGACATTGAGGGGCTCAGCTCTGGAGTTTCTGCCTGAACTTTTCTGCCCTTCCTAGGAATGGATTTGTTTGTTTATTGTCATGTGTACCGAAGTACAGTGAAAAGTACTTTTCTGCCAGCAGCTCAACAGATCATTAAGTACCTGTAGTTTGACAGCACGGTAGCATAGTGGTTAGCACAATTGCTTCACAGCTCCAGGGTCCCAGGTTCAATTCCCAGCTTGGGTCACTGTCTGTGCAGAGTCTGCACATTCTCCCCTTGTGTGCGTGGGTTTCCTCCAGGTGCTCCGGTTTCCTCCCACAGTCCAAAGATGTGCAGGTTAGGTGGATTGGCCTAGCTCAATTGCCTTTAGTGTCCAAAAATTGCCCTTAATGTTGGGTAGTGTTACTGGGTTCTGGGGATAGGGTGGAGGTGTGGGCTTGGGTAGGGTGTTATTTCCAAGAATCGGTGCAGACTCGATGGGCCGAATGGCCGCCTGCTGCAGTGCAAATTCTATGATTCTATGATACATGAAAAGAAAAAGCAATAAAAGAAAATACATAATAGGGCAACACAAGATACACAATGTAACTACATAATCATTTTCTCATCACCCTTTAAGAAACACCTTGAAACCTACCTCTTTAACCAGACTTCTAATCACGTGTCCCAATATTGCATTCCTTGACTTGCAGCGTAATGAAATCCTGCTGCATTTTTTTCAGCAGCGGAGGTGGCCGTTGTCAACGGGATTTCCTGTTGACAGCACCCCTTGTCGCCAGGAATCCCATGCGCTGGCGTGGGACCAGAATTTCCCACCGGTGTGAACAACCAATAAATCCCACCTATAGTGTTAATTTTTGTTTGAATACCCGCCAGCAGTGTGGCGCTCCCAACGGCAGATCAAGCTCTGAACCGACTGAATCTGTAACGTGACCTGGACTTTTAAAACACCATCCCTCTGTACATAATTTTCCCCTCCACCCCGTTGGACTCAATTATTTGCTCTCTGTACTTTGAAAAGTCTACCTGTATATAGTTCTCCACCACCCCCACCGGAATCAATCTTAACAAGGGGTGAATGTGGTAGTCACCACTGATGTATATATTGTATATAGAGGATATCGGTGTAGGTGTTTTGTGGTAAGGCCTTGTACTACAGGTACGGGGGTAGTTCCCTGCCTGCTGGCTCAGCCCAGTAGGCAGAGTATAAATATGTGTGTTCCCAGTACAGCAGCCACTTCGCCAGCTGCTGTCGGAGGCACACATCTTAGTGTAATAAAGCCTCGATTGCATCCAACTCTCATCTTTGTGTAATTGATCGTGCATCAGGTGAGAAAAGGAGAGGGGATGAGATGACGGTCGAAGCCTCATCCTATGAGAAGCAGGCGAGGATGTGGTCCCCCTGGTCCCCCGGGCATGCCGGGCTCTCGCCGTCATCTGTCCTCCATCCACCGTCTGCTCCTGTGGGTCCTCTCCGGACTCGTCCACTCGCCTCTCCTGGTCCAGCCCCTCCTCCTCCACCTCCAACACGTTTCCCTGCTGCTATGCCAGGTTGTGGAGGGCACTGCAGACCACCACAACGTGGGCGACCATCTGTGTGGTGTACTCAGTGCACCACTAGAGCAATCAAGGTATTGGGACCGCATTTTGAGCAGTCTTATGGGTGGCCATATGGGCCTCGTTTTTCTGGGTCTCCGCTTCGGTTTCCAGTGTCCGCTCTGTCATCATCAGCCAGGACCTCAGCGAGTATGACGAGGGCGGCACGATAGCACAGTTGTTAGCACTGTTGCTTCACACGCCAGGGACCTGGGTTCAATAGCCGGCATGGATCACTGTCTGTGCAGAGTCTGCACGTTCTCCCCATGTTTGCATGTGTTTCTTCCAGGTGCTCCGGTTTCCCCCCACAGTCCAAAGACGTGCAGGTTAGGTGGATTGGCCATAATAAACTGCCCTTAGTGTCCAAAAAATGTTCGGTGGGATTACTGAGTTACGGCGATAGGGTGGAGGTGTGGGCTTAAGTAGCGTGCTCTTTCCAAAGGCCAGTGCAGACTTGATGGGCCAAATGGCCTCTTTCTGCACTGAAAATTCTATTCTATGAGTACCCCTTATCCCCCAAAAGTCAAACTGTCAGCCTGGGATGTTCTTTGAAGGCGCCCGCCCAGGATGTAGCTATCGTGCACACTCCCGGGGAAGTGCGCACACATGTGTATGATCCAGAGGTGATGGTCGCACACGGGTTGTAACTTCAGGGAGTGGAACACCTTCCTCTTGATGAAGGGCACTCCCAGAACTGCCCGGTGCGAGCAAGGCGGCATGCAAGCCATCGATTACTTCCTGGACCTGGGGCATACCGGCAATGGTGGATAATCCTGCTGCCCGGGCATCTTTTTGGGCTTGGTCCAGGTCAAGTTTATATAGTCAGCTGCCTGGGCAAACATAGATTGGTGACTTCACGGATGCACCTGTGGGCTGTAGGTTCGGAAATCCCGCACTAGTCCCCACTCGAGCCCTGGTATGAACCTGAAACGTAGAAGTTCAGGGGTGCAGTGACATTCACGGCCACTGGGAGTGGATAGCCTCCTTCTCCATGGGGTGCCAAGTCTGCAAGGACACGGAACAGGTGCCGCACCATGTGCTGTGGCACATGCTGTCGGACATGTCCTCGAATGACCAATGATGCTTGTATGCCTTGGGCTGTTGCTGGCCTCCCCATTTGGGTCCCTCTCCGGCTTGATGGGCGGCCGGGTCCTCGGGGTGTGGGGCAGACCCCTGTCCATGGGCTGCCACCTCGAGCCTCTGTCGACAGTGCTGCCGTTGCCGTTTCCAGCATCTAGTCACCTGGCCTGTCATCAGCACCACTAAGTCAGTTGCTGTGAGGTCCACAATATCATCCAGAATGTGATATCTGTAAAGAATTGGAGAGAGTGAGAGACTGACAATCAGGTTTGGCTTCCACCCCAGAACCCACGAGCTCCAAACCTCCCCCACCCTTACATTCCCCGCCATCCTGGGCGGCACGATGGTGCAGTGGTTAGTACTGCTGCCTCACGGTGCTGAGGACCCCTGTTCAATCCTGACCCCAGTTGATTGTCCATGTGGAGTTTGCACATTCTCCCCGTGCCTGCGTGGGCCTCACCCCCATAACCCAAGGATGTGCAAGCTAGGTGGATTAGTCATGCTAAATTGCTCCTTAAATGGGAAAAAAAAGGTACTCTAGATTTAAAGAAACATTCCTGGCCTTCTCTCAGGGTGCCATCCAGCCAGCCGGTTGTGGTCAGGGACCACGCCCTGCACATCCACCCCCGCCCACACCAGGGGTCCCTGGCCACCGGTCCCCAGATCCCAGACCCAGATCCCTGTCGGGAACATTAATTGGGCCAGGCTCAGGTTGCCTCTACGATCCACACACACTCACCCTCTCATCACGGGCAGTGCTGAGGCCGAGCTATTGGGTGTTTGATTGTTGGCTGCTGTCTCAGTGGTATTGATGCCTCTAGTGTTCAGACAAAGTGTCGAGGCTTCACAGTCTGACCGGAATGCTGGACAGTAACATTCGCCAGTGACATGACATGTCTACCCACGGGAATCCACTCGTGAGCACGGTAGCATTGTGGATAGCACAATTGCTTCACAGCTCCAGGGTCCCAGGTTCGATTCCGGCTTGGGTTACTGTCTGTGCAGAGTCTGCACATCCTCCCCGTGTGTGCGTGGGTTTCCTCCGGGTGCTCCGGTTTCTTCCCACTGTCCAAAGATGTGCAGGTTAGGTGGATTGGCCACGCTAAATTGCCCTTAATGTCCAAAATTGCCCTTAGTGTTGGGTGTTGGGTGGGTTACTGGGTTATGGGGATAGGGCAGAGGTGTTGACCTTGGGTAGGGTGCTCTTTCAAAGAGCCGATGCAGACTCAATGGGTCGAATGGCCTCCTTCTACACTGTAAATTCTATGAGTCTATGAGTCGATGATTCTATGGGTCTATGAGATGCTTGTGTAACTAACAATGTCACTCCATTAGCTGCAAGAGCCTTCGATGTGCAGCCAGAGGCCGCCACTGTCAGAGGGAGTTAAAGTGACTTTCACCATATTACCACGGACAGGGTCTGGCCTGGGGGTGTTCGGTGGGACGGACAGGCAGCAGCTGAAGTTGCCCCTGTTATGGGTGCACACAATCTGATTGGGGGTGGCCAGTAAGACTCTCAGGCACTGAGCCCCTCGTCCCCCAGCCCAGCGTGACCCTCCACCAATGGCACCCATCCCTGCCCGACTGGATCGTCCCATCCCATCCCCCCGCGCGCTGAGCAGCAGCTCCAGAGTCCCTGGGCTGCATGTCCAATTTCAAAGATGGCTATGCAACTCGTCCGATCCCCTCAGCAGCCATTTTGCAAGCTTCACTTTTGTTTTTCAAATTTAGAGTACCCAATTATTTTTTTTCCAATTAAGGGGCAATTTAGCGTGCCCAATCCACCTAACTTGCACATCTTTGGGTTATGGGGTGAAACCCATGCAGGCATGAGGAGAATGAGCAAACTCCACGTGGACAGTGACCCAGGGCCAGGATTTGAACCTGGGTCCTCAGTGCCGCAGTCCCAGTGCTAACCACTGTGCCACATGCCACCCCAGCTTCACATTTTTAAATAGGTGTGCTAAAGGGTGTCTGTGTGATGGCCCGCTGGGGAGTCAGTTAGCTCACGGGAGGCCGTTAGATCAGTGGGTCCATCTTAGTAACGATATGGAGATTGGCCGCCATTTGTGTTAATTGGCACCTCGCTTTACAGACTTTTCCATCTTTGCGTCAACCTCTACAGTTCTTAAATGCATTGTCACCACTCAACTGTGCACCTACCTTTCCCACTATTTCCTGGCTAAATTCCAATACAGCCCTGGCCAAAGTCACCAACTTACAAATCTTTTCGTTGATATCATGTTTCGTTCTTTCTTGGTCTTTCCACTGTTTCCATGCAGTGACTATAACATTGTCCTCTGCATTTTTAATCCATGATCCACGTTGTGAGAGAATGCTTTATGGTTCAATTTCTGTCTGCTTCGACACATATCCTGCAATGGTATTTTCTCTTATGCCTGTGTCATGCATTCCATCACAATGTTTCAGCCTTAACACCCTACCATTCCCCAACAATATAGTGCTACTTGTTGATATTAGTCAAAAACATGGCATCAGCTTTTATATGTTGGTAACTTGTACCCAGCTTTATTCACAACATTCTTGATTCCAAGAGTAACTGTTTGACCACCGTGCACCATCCGGGCGGCACGGTAGCACAGTGGTCAGCAGTGTTGTTTCACAGCTCCAGGGTTCCGGGTTCGATTCCCGGCTTGGGTCACTGTCTGTGTGGAGTCTGCATGTTCTCCCTGTGTCTGCGTGGGTTTCCTCCGGGTGCTCCGATTTCCCCCCACAAGTCCCAAAAGACATGCTGTTAGGTAACTTGGACATTCTGAATTCTCCCTCTGTGTACCCGAACAGGCGCCGGAATGTGGTGACTAGGGGATTTTCACAGTTAACTTTATTGCAGTGTTAATATAAGCCCACCTGTGACAATAAAGATTATTATTATAAAAAAAGCCACGGAGCTATTGGGGAAACAAAGAAGTTGAATAGTAGTGTGATCAGGTTTTCCTGTGAAGTAAAAGCTGGAATATTGTACTGCTTTCCTTCTTGATGGCATATAACAGAGCCAATATTTCTAGTTTCAGTATTTATTGCTTACAAACGAAACTGAATGAAGTAATTACTTAAAGAACATTCTGTTTCAGCAAAGAAGGTATACTGAAGAAATTATTATTAGCTTGAAAGCCCAGACTGAGAGTATTAGATAAAATAATGCAATCTTCGTCAGAAAGACCTTTACCAGAAGATTGAGAACGGCAGGTAATTGGACTGAAATATTGCAGCAATGTCAGCTAACAGCAGACCCGTGCATATTACACAGCTGTTGAATCACTAGTGCAGGATCACTGTCCGCCTGTTACTAAATCTCCACCTACTCACAGTCAATGCAAATCCTGACACAAAGACATAGAGCAGCTTCGAGTGTAATATTTAATAGTATTTGAGACTGCAGGTGTAAGGATGTCCTTAAGGCACATTTATATTTTGTTGGTTAGAAATCCTGATTGTCCGAGAGCAAATGAAAGAATATGCTTTTATCTGGCACTTATCGTGACCTCAGAATATCACAAAGTGGTTTTCAGCCAGTTAAGTGCTTTTGAAGTGTAGTCACTGTTCTAATGTGAGGAAAAGCAGCAGCAAATTAACACCCAGAAAGGTCCTCCAAACGGCTATCAGATCAATGACCAGACAATCTGAATTAGTGATGTTGGTTGAAGACGAATTAGTCACAGCATTGGTGGAATGTATCTCTTTTCTTTAAACAGTATCGAGAATTAGCTACCTAAACTTGTCTGCCTCTCTCTCCTTCCTTAAACACTCCTTCAGACCCTCCATTTTGAACAAGATTTTAGTCACTTCTAATATGCCATTCTTTCCTTCAGCACCAATTTGTCGTTGATTACACTTCGGTGAACCCGATTACGATGTTTATTTCTATATTTAATGCATCATAAACATATAACTTGCTTCCTTTAGAAAATGTACAGTGATTGCAGTGTTCTACAAATAGAAGCATCTAAGCACAGATGCTGCATTAATAATAAGACTGTTGTTAAAAAATATGTATTCTTGAAATTGGAGGGAAAGGATGAACTATTAAGAAAATTGGACAAAAAAAAACAAATTTGAAAAATCTATCATGGTGAAAACCTTATGCTCTTTGGAAAACCTGAAATAAGCTGCTTCGAGTCAAGCATTCTATCCAGAAAAAGTATTCAAGTGAGTATCCAGACAACAAACATTATGAGTTTAATGACATAATCTAAAAATTCTGATCAGTCTTTTTATATGGAGAAGGTGGTCAAACATAGATACAGAAAAGAATAGGGCAATTCTGTATGTGGAAACATTCTTACCAGATCTAGAATATTCTGTTGATGTACTAACATCCTAGTTATAACTTTTGTCCTTCTTCATTGACTTCGTACTGCACCTTGTAACATTTTGAAGACACTGCTAGAAATGTTGGCAGGTGTTCATTTGAGAGACATACAAACATGAAAATTATAGAGTTCCAGCATTCTAATTAATTTCTCATTCAACTCCTTTGTCATTGCAAGCAGCAAACCTGTCTGGATTAGGAGTAACATTTGTTTGGGAAAATTAAAAAGGGTGGTTATAGAGAAGTCTGCTGAGTGCTATACCATTGTTCTTTCACCCAAGCAATAATATGATGACTTTCCTGGCATTTACTATCAAAACTGTGGCTTTGTGGCATATTTCATGATGCTTTTTGATGCAAGTCTCCAAAATGGAAACAACATGATTGTCCCAGATGAGGTGAGTTGATTTCCAGCAAGAACCATTATTGTGTTCAAACACTGGGACATGACCTTCAAACATAAAAAAATAGTTTTAGGTGTGATTCAACGAAAACATTTAAAAATGTCATTTTTGGTGCATTTGACAGAGTGTTTTTTTGATGGCTGCGTTGGTGTCATGTGAGAGTACCTTTAAGAAATGGGTGTTTATAAATGGGTGTGTATATGAATATCTGCAGTAAGAATACCTTTAAGAAATGGGTGTTTACTACTGCAGTGATGACAGAGAGTGGGTGGAGCTGGGCTGTCTGTCAGCTTTTTAACTTTCGTTTTAGGCTGTTTGCTGCAGGGTGTATTTTCAGTGTTGGAGCTGAAGCCAGGCAGAGCAGGTGCACTGTTGATCTCTCTGCCATCAAAAGACTGTCTCTTGATCATTTTATTAATTCAGAATTATAAATGTTTTCAGTAGTGAATGTACACCTGATGTGCTTCTGTTAAAAGGCGTTTCTTTTGTCTTCTGGATGTTGTTTGGGAAGTTATTAAGCATTACTTAGCGTTGTATTCTTTGGGGGTTGTATTTGAATTGATGGTTGCTAAATTGATACTGAGAAAGAGCGTCATAGTCGAAGGCATGGTGGAAATCTATTTAAATATGTCCAAGCATTGCCAAGGTTTGACGAGAAGGAGGTAGAAGCCTTTTTCATTTCATTTGAGAAGGTAGCTAAACAAATGAAATGACCACAGGACATTTGGGTATTACTGATTCAAACAAAGCTGGTAGGTAGGGCTAGTGAAGTGTTTGCATCACTACCGGAGGAGGTATCTGGGACGTATGAGGAGGTGAAATAATCCATCTTTAATGCATACGAACTAGTGCCCGAAGCCAACCGACAAAGGTTTAGAAATTTAGGGAAAGAATTTGGCCAAACATACATGGAGTTTGAAAGGATCAAACAGAGTAATTTTGAAAGGCAGATAAGGGCTTTGAAAATAGACCAAATGTATGAAGCTCTCAGAGAAATTATATTTTTGGAGGAGTTTAAAAATTCAATTCCTGATGTAGTGAGAATTCATGTGGAAGAGCAGAGGGTTAAAACTGCGAGATTAGCAGCCGAAATGGCAGATGATTATGAATTAGTTCATAAATCAAAACTTGGTTTCCAACATCAGTTTCAGCCTGTGAGGGATAGAAACTGGGGACATGAGAAATACTCAAGTGGTAAAGGTAAAGATGATCTGATGGGAGATAATAAGGAGAGTGTACATCAGATTAAAAAAGAAATCCAGGTGGAAAAGAAATGAAAAATTTCAAATGTTTTCACTGTAATAAACTAGGTCATGTAAAGTCACAGTTTTGGTGGTTGAAGAAAAGCACTGGGAAGGCTGATGTGGTAAAACAGGATAAGACAGTAAGGTTTGTTAAAGTGGTAAAGGAAAGCCAAAGTGAAGTGAAGGAGGTGCAAAAGATTGTACAACCTGATCAAGAGGCGATTGATATGAAGGTGCCAGATCTCTTTAAAGAATTTACTTGTGTGGGTAAAGTTTACTCATGTGTATCAGGAGGAGCAGGTAAAGAAGTCACCATTTTAAGAGATACGGAAGCTAGTTAATCTTTAATGGTAAGAGATGAGGAGTTATGTAGTTTAGGGAAGAATATATAAGGTAAGGTTGGAAGAGTGGTGAAGTGGTAGTAGGGGTAATAGAGAAACTATCTTGTCCAGGAATACAGTTTATCTTGGGTAATGATATAGCTGGATTGCAGGTGGGAGTGATGCCTACTGTGGTTGATAAGCCAGTGGAAAAATCAAACAACTGAAGTGTTGAAAGACGAATATCCTGGGATTTTTCCGGATTGTGTAGTGACAAGGTCGCAAACTCACAGGTTAAGACAAGAGGAGAAATCAAAGCGTGAAGATGAAGTTGAAGTGCAATTATCAGAAATGACTTTTGATCAGATGGTTGGAAATGAACAAGAACAGGTGGAGGATGAGGCGGATATCTTTAGTTCAGGAAAATTGGCAGAGTTACAACAGAAAGATGTAGAAATAAAACGGATATATCAGAAAGCATCCACAGAAGAGCAACCTGAGTGTATACCAGAGTGTTATTACCGAAAAGTGATGTCTTGATGAGAAAATGGAGACCTTTACAGATGCAGGCGGATGAAAAGTGGGCAGAAGTTCATCAATTAGTATTGCCGGTAGGGTATAGAAAGGAGGTGTTGCGAGTTGCACATGAGGTACAGTGGGAGGGCATTTGGTAATAAGGAAAATTGGACTACATAAAGATGTTGTTAAATTTTGTCAGTCATGTCAACATGTAAAGTGATAGGGAAACCTCAAGAAGTGATCAAACCAGCACCTTTAATACCCATTCCAGCATTTGAAGAACCTTTTACAAGGTCCTGATTGATTACGTAGGACCGCTTCCGAAAACGAAAAGTGGGAATCAATATCTTTTGACGATAATGGATGTGTCTACTAGGTTTCCAGAGGCCATTCCAGTACGTAATATTACAGCTAAAAGATTGTGGAGATTGTAGAGCAGGTGAATTGGCTGGACAACATTTAAAAGTTGTACTAGATATGGACTACCCACAGAAATGCAATCGCATCAAGGATCGAATTTTACCTCAAAGTTATTCAAAGAAGTTATGGATAGCTTAGGAATAAAACAATTTAAATCAACTGCGTACCATCCAGAATCGCAGAGAGCGCCAGAAAGGTGGTATCAGACATTAAAGACAATGTTGAGGGCTTATTGTCAATATTATCCAGAGGATTGGGATAAAGGAATTCCATTCGTACTGTTTGCAATTAGGGATGCACCTAATGAGTCAACCAAATTTAATCCTTTTGAACTAATGTTTGGTCATGAGGTCAGAGGACCACTTAAATTGATTAAGGAAAGATTGGTGAGTGAAAAATCGGAAATTACATTAATGGATTACGTGTCAAATCTTAGGGAACGATTAGGGAATGAGCAGGTGAATTGGCTGGACAACATTTAAAAGTTGTACAAAATGTGATGAAAGAGTTGGCGGTCAAGAAATCCAAAGTTCGTAGTTTTGCCAGTGGAGATAAAGTTTTAGTGTTGTTACTAGTAGTAGGTGAACCTTTAAAAGCAAAGTTTTGTGGACTTTTTCAGATTGAAAGGAAATTAAGTGAGGTGAATTATGTGGTAAAAACACCAGATAGAAGGAAAACTCACCAAGTGTGTCATGTGAATATGCTTAAAGGGTACTTTGAAAGGGAAGGAGAGAAGAGGAGGTTTTAATGATTCTTATTCAAAGTGTCGAACCAAATCCAGATGACTGTGAATTTGACATACCTCAAATTAAATTGGAAAATGAGGATGTTGTTAAAAATTGGGATAAATTGTTCAGTTACCTTCCAGAGGAAAAACGGACTGACCTGAAAGAGTTATTGATATCATAAGGGCAAGTTTGTAGAGATAAATTGGGAAATACTAAAATGGCTATACATGATGTAGATGTGGGAAATGCTGTTCCAATCAAACAACATCCATACAGACTTAACCCTTTAAAATTGGCACAGGTTAACAAAGAGATTGAGAGTATGCTTAAAAATGGTATAATGGAAGTGGGTTATAGCCAATGGAGCTCACCCATAGTGATGGTACCTAAACCAGATGGTACCCAACGGTTGTGTGTGGACTACAGAAAGGTTAATGCAGTCACAAGAACAGACTCTTATCCTATCTCACGTTTGGAGGATTGCATTGAGAAAGTGGGACAATCAGCTTTTATTACTTAAAGGTTACTGGCAGGTACCTTTATCCGAAAGGGCAAAGGAAATTTCAGCTATTATGACTACAGATGGTATATACCAATTCAAAGTTATGCCATTTGGCATGAAAAACGCCCCAGCCACATTTCAATGGTCAACTAACAAAGTCATTTCAGGCTTACCCAATTGTGCGGTATACATCGACGATCTGGTAATTTTCAGCCAGACATGGACAGAACATTTAAAACATCTGATGGAGTTATTCAATCGACTTCAGGAGGCGGGCTTGGTGATAAACCTATCCAAAAGTGAATTTGGAAAAGCTCAAGTCACTTTCCTTGAGGAGTTTCCAATACCCTCAAGACGAAGGGAAATAATGTGATTTCTTGGCATGAGTGAATTTGATCGAACATTTGTGCAAAGGTTTTGTTGCATGATTGCTCCACTGATGGACTTGCTGAAGAAACATCGAAAATTTCAGTGGACAGCGGACTTTCAACCGGCATTTGACTGCCTGAAAGCTGTGATAACCAATGCTTCTGTGTTGGAGAATTGCAAGGTACTCTATGATCAGATTGAACTAAAGTATCTGATTTTAAAGAGAAATGCCGAGGCGTAAAGGAATGGATGGACACTCTTGTTCAAAGAGACTGTCAATCAGAAAGGATTTCTGTTGGAGGAAGGAGAACAAAAATTGACTATATTATTGTACCTGTTTGCGTGTGTTGTTTTTTTTAAAAAACAAAATAGTATGTTTACTGTGTGCATTTCTTAAAGGATAGTGGAAAGGTGAAAAATTAAACCATTTTGAACTTGATGTTTTTTTTTCTTGGAGGGACGTGTCATGTGAGAGTATCTTTAAGAAATGGGTGTTTATAAATGGGTGTGTATATAAATATCTGTATTGAGAGTACCTTTAAGAGAGTGGATGGAGCTGGGCTGTCTGCCAGCTTTTTACTTTCATTTTAGGCTGTTTGCTGCAGGGTGTGTTTTATTTTCTTTTTCAGTGTTGGAGCTGAAGCCAGACAGAGCAGCTGTACTGTTGATCTCTCTGCCATCAAAAGACTATCTCTTGATAATTTGGTGAATTCAGAATTATAAATGTTCTCACTAGTGAATGTAAACCTGATGTGCCTCTGTTAAAAGGTGTTTATTTTGTCTTTTGGATGTTGTATGAGAAGTTATTAAGGATTACTTAGTGTTGTATTCTTTGGGGATTGTATTTGAATTGATGGTTGCTTAGATGTTCACTGTATGTTTTAAAAAGGTTAACTGGAGTTCATAGAATAAACATTATTTTGCTTCAAAAAATTATTTTCCATTTCTGCTCTACCACACCTGTGGAGTGGGCTGTGTGCTTCCCATACCACAATCTAGTAAGAGTTGTGGGTCAGGTTAACTCCATGATACACTTTGGGGTTCTCTAAACCCTGGCCCATAACAGGTGGTGAGATCACATTCAATGAGATTGTATTCAACAGCCCTTAGCGCCAAAAATAAGCCCCCATGGAATTCTCGACATTGCTGGCTCCCTCGTCGTCTGATTCGCGCCTCAGCTTCTCACTGCTAACAAGAGGGAGCTGCATTTAAATGCTCCCTCACCATGCACTCCCACACAAGCATGGTACGCGCCGACCAGCTCCTCACTATAGCGATGCTGACCTGGCCAGGCTTCTCGATGTTGTGGGTGAGAGATGGTCCTTCCTGTTCCTCCAAGGGGGTCGGAGGACCAGCAGCAGGGTCAGCAATGCAACCTGGGAGGTAGTGGCTGTCAGTTCGTGCATCATGACAAGGAGATCTGCCGTCCAATGCTGGAAGACGGAGCAGGATGCCAGAGGTCCGAGTCCTCACCGCCTATGAGTAACGGGCCCAGGAGAGCGCAGGGTTGAACGAATACAGACTGCGAAGTTGGACTGTGTCACAGAAGTGAGGACCCACTGCCCCTTCACCCAGATGACCTGTCTCATGTCAGACTAAATGATCCTTCCCTCTCACTGACCATATATCCATTGTCTCGTAGGATCTCCATCTCATGGGACCGGGAAATCCAGAGTCACAGCCCCCCCCCCCCCCCCCCCCCCCCCCACGCCCACTTACCACCCAAGAAATGATGTGTTGGGTGCTTTGTATCCGTGAAACACATACAGGCCACCAACACTTAAAATAGTACAACGCTATTTTATTAAACTATAAATTGCTGAACATACTATTACTGTGGGTTACACGATGTTAGATTAACTGAAGACCTGTGCCTATCCTAACCAGTCTGATCACTCAGCACGTGGTGAGAATCTGTGCTGTAAACTATAAGCTCTTGTGCTTCTGAAGGCTGCATCCCAAATGAGCGGGAAAAGTCATGCCCTCTGTCTTTGTAGTGAGTGTGCTCTAACTGGTGATTGGCTGCGATGTTTGTGCATGTTGATTGGTCCTATTGTATGTCCATCAGTGTGTGTGTCTGCACCATGATATACTGGTGTATATTATGACAGTCACCAACTGCGAAGTTGGACTGTGTCACAGAAGTGAGGACGCACTGCCCCTTCACCCAGATGACCTGTCTCATGTCAGACTAAATGATCCTTCCCTCTCACTGACCATATATCCATTGTCTCGTAGGATCTCCATCTCATGGGACCGGGAAATCCAGAGGTACCCCACCCCCCCCCCCCCGCCCATTTGCCACCCAAGAAACCACCTCAGAGGAGACCTCCATCGAGGCATCACAGTTGTCTTCACATCTTCCTCCAGCACAGAGACGCAGACCTTGGTGGACGACATTGGTGAACAGCTTCTGGGGCACAATCTTGTGAGCACCACACAGTTGCTGATGCACATCAGGTGGAGGCAAGAACATCCAAGGGAGACAGCAGTCAGAGGTCTGCTGATTGTCAGGACTCAGCTGGGCCCGAGTCAGATACTGAGCCTTTGGACAAAGTTCTCCCAGAGCTGATGCAGACGAGGTGACGTGAGATTCAGGAAGGTTTGTCAGCAACATTCCAGTGAGTGCATAGCCGATTGGAGGAGTCCCAAAGGCTTTGGGCGCAGGAGATGATGCTGATAATTCACAGGGGCCAACACTGCTAGGGTGGTGATCGCAGTAGAAATCCTGGAACATGACTTTCATATCTTGAGTGGTTTTGTCGAATTCATGGCTCAGTCTGTGACAACCATGGCTGAGGGCCCCGACATCGTGTCCCGGTCCATGAGGGACATGTCCCAGACGCAGGTGGGCATAGCCGAGGCACTCCAGAGCGTGGCCCAGTCACTGAGGACCATCGCAGAGGGAATCAACACCATGGCGCAGTCAATGGGGAGCCTCCAGGACTTGCAACGCCAGACGACTCAGAGGCCTCTGGAGCTCACTCTAGCTGCCCCTCAGTCCCATGGAACACCCTGGGCCCTATTAGGAAGGAGAAAGCGCTGGAGGCCAACCTGGGATCTGGCACCAAGGAGACAACTGTGGTCTCCAGTTCTTCTGAATCCCCCCTCCTGAAACTGCCGCATTTTAAGTGAAGTGGGCAGAACAGGGTGGCACGGTAACACTTGTGACACGGTAAGTCGGCCGACTCCAGAGGACGTCTACCAAGGGCATCAAAGGCCTCAGGGCATGGAAAAGCAGCAGGATGCCTCCACCTCTGATGTGCATCCTAGGGACACACAACTAGACGTAGCACGAGACACAGGTGAAGAGCACTGAATAACCAATGGAGGGGTTACTCTCTGTAGCCAGGGGGACTGGAAATGTAAAATGTTCACTATTAAAACATGTAACATCTGATGTATGTGAAACCTCTGTCACGTTAATCTTCAGACCGGGCCTGCCGCACCCCTACACCCTGTTTCCTGCTGCTTCGCCCACCTTGCCCAGGCCCGGATACAGTGGTCCATGATGTAGATCCCGTTCAGAAGACGGGTGTGAACGTGCTGTCAGCAGAAAGATAGGAGTCAGACTTCTGCAGAAACTGAGGAGTACAAGAGCTTTTCTCACAGTGAGTTATCATCACTCTTGTATAGTGACACACTGACAGTGTCAACACTGGCCCATCGTCCTGGAGTGATGTTACACAGACCCTTGGACAGTGGAACAGGATAGTCTGGGAGGGGGCGGTGTGATGGGTGGGGGGGGCAGGGAATTGGGGGGTGAGACGGGATTGGGGGGAGGAGCGGGGATTGGAAGGAGGGAGGAAAATGGGGGGCGGGAATTGGGAATTAGGGGGAAAAGGATGAAAATGGGGGAAGGGAGATTGGGGAGGGAGAGTAATGGAGGGAGATGGGGGGATAGAGGGAAATTCGGGAGGATAGATTGGGGGGAGGGGGGAAGGGGGGATTGGATGGCAAGGAGGGAAATGGTGGGAGGGGGTTGAGCACAGGACATTGTCTTGTTCCGTGAGAATCTGGAGACGGTGAGGGCTTCCCTGGTCCTCCTGCCATGCCGGACCCTTTCCGCTGCCTCTCCTACAGCCTCCGGTTCCTCTTTCAGCTCGTCTTCCAGCACCCCCTGGTCCGCCTCCTCCTCCTCCTCAGATGAGACCACATGTCTCTCCTCCTCCTTCTCCAACATGTCGCCCCACTGCTGTGTCAGGTTGCGGAGGGCACAGCAGACCACCACAAAGCGGTACTCTCTGGGGAGTGTACTGCAGGGCACCACCAGAGCGGTCCTGGCATCAGAACCACATTTTCAGCAGTCTGATGCACCGCTCAACGTGGGCCTCATTATAATAGGTCTCCGCCAAATACTCAGAGGCCCCAACCGTAGAAGGAGAGGAAAAAGCTGCAAATGGACTTTAACCTGCTATCCACCAGGAAAACAGTGTACCAACTCTGCCAGACACAGGGGACCTTCTACGCACACGGAGACAAGGCTGGCCGCCTATTGGCTCACCAGCTGAGAAAGCAGGCAGCCACGAGGGAAATAGCGCAGGTAAAGGGTAGCAGAGGCAGACTGGTAACAGAACCAAAGGAGGTCAATCGGGCATTTGAGACCTTCTATCGGGGACTGCACACCTCCGAGCCCCCCAACGGGGTCCCGGGTATCAAACAGTTCCTAGACAGACTGGAACTACCAGTTATGCGGGAAGACAGAAGGGGGGAGCGGGAAGGATCAATAGATCTAGGAAAAATCATGGCGAGCATCAGCTCCATGCAGGTGGGGAAGGCACCGGGACCCGACGAGTTCCCGGCAGACTTATACAAAAAAATTTGCACCAGTCCTGGCCCCACACCTAAGGGACATGTTCGCGGACTCACTGGCAGGGGGCACCCTGCCCCCCACGCCAGCACCGGCCACAATCTCACTGATACCCAAAAATGATAAAGACCTGACGGAATGTGGATCATACAGACCCATTTCACTGCTGAACGTGGATGGGAAAATACTCGCAAAGGTCCTGGCCAAAAAGCTGGAGGGCTGCGTACCAGAGGTGGTTGCAGAGGACCAAACGGGCTTTGTCAAGGCTAGGCAGCTCACAGCGACCATCAGATGGCTGCTGAACGTAATAATGCGCCCCCCCCGGGGAGAGAACACCAGAGTTGATTGTCTCCCTGGACACAGAGAAGGCCTTCGACAGAATCGAATGGAACTACCTCCTCGAGGTATTGGAAAGGTTTGGGCTAGGAGCGGGATTCACTGCCTGGGTGAGGCTCCTGTACAACGCTCCCAAAGCGGGTGTCCAAACTAACACCACCAGCTCTGAATACTTCCAACTACAGAGAGGAACAAGACAGAGCTGCCCCCTGTCCGCACTGTTGTTCGCGCTAGCGATCAAACCCCTTGTGATAGGAATCCGGAGAGGAGACAGAGAGCACAGAGTTTCATTCTATGCAGCTGACCTGCTCCTCCATGTCTTGAAGCCACAGGAGGGACTGAAGGCAATACTGCAAATACTGAAAGAGTTTGAAACCTTCTCGGGCTACAAACTTAACCTGGGCAAAAGCAAGACATTCCCAGTTAACCCAAACAGGAGACGGACAGAGCTGGAGGGGCTCCCCTTCAAAACGGCCCAGAACAGGTTCCGTTACCTGGGGATCCAGATAGCCAGAGACTGGACACAGATCCACAAGTGGAACCTGACCAGCCTGGTGGAGGAAGTAAGAACAGACCTTCAATGGTGGGGCTCACTCCTACTCTCCCACACAGGGAGAGTGCAGACGATCAAGATGAACATACTGCCAAGGTTCCTCTTCTTGTTTAGATCCATCCCGATCTTCATCTCCAAGGCCTTTTTCCAAAACATGGACAGTTTTTCCAAAACATGGCGTTGTGTGGGGGTGGTAAGAACCCGAGAATTCCCAAACAGACACTGCAAAGAAGGAAAATCAAAGGGGGCTTGGCCTTACCAAACCTACAATACTACCACTGGGCAGCAACGACAGAAAGAGTGAGGGGATGGGTACAAGAACCCGACACAGATTGGGTACAAATGGAGGAGGCATCCTGTAAAGGAACAACCCTCTGGGCCCTGGCTATAGCAGCATTCCATCCTCCTCAACAAGATACACAACAAGCCCAGTGGTAGCGGCCACGCTGAGAACATGGATCCAGCTGAGACAGCACTTCAGGATAACCAAAATGTCCCCCATGGCCCCCATATGCAACAATCACAGATTTCCATCTGCTAGATACCACCTTTAAAAGATGGAGGTGGGACGGGGGCACACTGACGGTCGGGGACTTCTATGTTTGGCACAGACTGACGACACTGGACGAACTGATGAGGAAGTGGAAACTAGCAAAAGGACAGGAAATGAGGCATCTCCAAATAAAACACTTCCTCCGCAAAGGGACAGTAGGGTACCCCGGGGCCCCGAAACCACACTACTAGAGGACCTGATAGACACAAGCAGCGAGAAGGGGGGGGTTATGTGGGAAAATATACAGACAGCTACTGGACAGAGCTTGAACACCACTGGACGAGACCAGACAAAAATGGGAGGACGAACTGGGGATAGAGGTAGGATGGGGACTCTGGAGCGAAGCACTGAGCAGGGCAAACTCCACCTCTTTCTGCGCAAGGCTCAGCCTAATGCAGCTCAAGGTGGTGTACAGAGCGCACCTGACCAGAAGCCGAATGAGCAGGTTCTTCCCAGAGGTGGAGGATAAATTTGAGCTTGCCCCAAAGTTGCTGGGTTCTGGACAGCCTTCTCCGAGGCAATGTCCAAGGTTGTGAGGGTGAGGGTGAAGCCATGCCCAATAGTGGCAATCTTCAGTGTATCGGAGCAGCCAAAGCTACACATGGGGAAGGGGGCCAACGCCCTCGCTTTCGCTTCCCTAATGGCACGCCGGAGAATCCTGCTCGGCTGGCGATCGGCAGCACCACCCACAGCTGCAGACTGACTCGCTGACCTCTCGGAATTTCTCCACCTGGAGTTGTTTAAGTACGTCATCCGAGGGTCAGAGGAAGGCTTCCTGGATACGTGTGGGCAGTTTGTTGGCCTGTTCCAAAACCTGTTCGAGGCCAGCAACGAGGAGTTAGCTGAGAATAAAAAAAAGAACCAAGATAGATGAGGAAACAAAAGACGGGGCAACCCGGGGGGCAGGGAGACGGAAGGAAGGTGGGGAAAACAGCCCTGTCTTTTCTTTCCCTGAAGAATAAAAGAAAAACACAGCTGAAGCCGGGGGGTGGGGGAGGGGGGGGGGGGGGGGGGGTGCGGAGGGAGGAGAGGGAGGAGGAAGGGGGAGGGGAGCAACGGGGAAGGGGGAGGAACTATAGACTGATCCAGAGGGCAGCGAAATGTACATAGGGTCAGTTAAACAAAGGACAAAGTAAACCTCTCTGTCCAATAAAGGAAATTAGAGCGGGCAAGAAAGATGTGAAGTATATAAACACAACTGTTTATAAATATGAGAAATGCCAATAAAAAGAGTTTTAAAAAAAGTAACAGGTCTTGGTCTCGGTCTCAGGCCTCCCTCCAGCATCATCAACCTTGAAGTTAGCGGGTAGCCCTTGTCCCCCACAACCTAACCCGTCATCCTGGTGTGGTCGTCAAAGGCACCGTGGATCTTGGGATGTCCCAGGGTATAGCAGACATGCAGGCTCTCTGGGTAGTGGGCACACACGTGCATGATACGGAGGCGGTGGTCGCACACAGTCTGGATATTCAAGGAGTGAAACCCCTTCCTGTTAATATAGGGCACTCCCTGATGCCCCAGTGCTCACAGGGCAACATGCATACCATTGATTGCTCCTTGGACCTGGGTATCCCGGCAACGGTAAAAAGCCCTGCAGCCCGGGCATTTTGGTGGGTATGGTCCAGGTTGAATGTAATGTAGTTGGATGCCCGGGTATACAGAGCATCCGTCACCTCCAAAATACACCTGTGGGCTGTAGCTTGTGAAATGCCACACAGGTTCCCACTCGAGCTCTGGACTGAGCCAGTGGCATAAAAGTTGCCAGCTGCGGTGACCTTCACAGACACCTGTGGCTCAGGTGCTGCACCATCTTTCTGCTGAGACGGAATCTCCTGCGGCACATGTTGTCCGTCATCTCATTGAATGACCAATGATGCTTATACACCTTGGGCCATCGCTGCCACCTCTCTCTGGGTCCCTCCTCAGCCTGATGGGCAGCCGGGTCTTCTGAGTGTGAGGCAGCCCTCTGAACATGAGGTTCTGCCTCCAGCCTGCGTTGTTGCTGCTGCCTTCTCCGGCGACTGCCCACCTCGGCTGCGACTAGCACAGCAAAGGCAGCCCCCATGGCATCAACTCCAGCACACATTTTCTGCTCTGAAAGAAATTGGAGGAGAGAGACTGACAATCAGAACTTTCATCCCGGGACACTCGAAGCCCCCAGGTCTCCCCCACCCTGACGTGTCCCGCCTTCTCTCAGGGTGCCGTCCAGCAACCCAGTTGTGCTGGCCTACCTTGCTTTGCACACTCACCCACGGTCACATCAGGAGCCTCTGGACCCCAGACCTCTGCCAGGAACATTAGGAAGACCGTGCTCAAGTGCCCTCCCCTGATCCACACACTAACCCTTTGGTCGCTAGAAGATCCACAGCACTGAAGGCCTGCTCTTTAGTGTTTGATTGTTGGTGCTGCCTGTATGGTGCTGATGTTCCTAGAGTGCAGGCACATTGCTCAGGCATCAAAGATTGCTGGGCATGCAATGCGCTAATCATCCTATGAGACATGGCACTTTTGCCCTCGAGGAGGCACATGAGAGTTGAGGAGTGTGAAGTGCTATCACAACTATCAAGGCTAATTCCTAATTTGAAACAGCCTTCAGCTCTGAAACTAGCGCTGCTCATAGTCAAAGGGGGTGAAATTGACTTTCAGGATAGAAGCCAGACCTGTCTCTGTCCTGGGAGTGTTGGGTGGGACAGACAGGTTGCAACTGTGGTTGCTGCTGTTAGGAGTCTCCGCAATATTTAAAGATGGCTTGCAGACCTCACAGGCGCAAAGCCCCTTGCCCCCCTCCCTGACCCAGAACACTTTGCCCCCTGACCAAAGCCAGTTTTCCCCCTGTACTAAAAGAGACTGGAAAATTAACTTAACATAACATTAGATGGTGAAAGGTGGACTTGTACATAGCTACCTCCATGACGTCTCCAATTGCTGCTCTTAGCATTGGCTTGTTTTAAGATTGAGTCAGGAAGAGGCAAGTTTTATTTTTAAGAAGACACTGAGATTCAATAGATGTTCTTTGCAGGGTAAGCACCACCCTCATGGAAAGCTTTATGGGCAGTTTTACTTCCCAAAGCAGTCGGAGACAGGCTGGCGGCTGAACAGTCTGGGAAACAGATCATGAATTATACTACCACTGACACAATAGCTGTTACAGTTCATAGCTTTTAACCTTTTATCTTTCTTCTTTTTGGAAGATGCTGCGTTTTACTAAGACTCAGTTCCATCGTTTCTGGCAGTTCTTTGATATTTTTCCTACGAGACCATTTTGCTTCCATAATTAGGTAGTGAACATTTTGAGGTTGTTTTACCATGCAGGGCAGGGGGGATATTACTGTCTAATTCATCCTATCTCAATTAACGTCGATTTTCCTGCAGAAATCACAGATTGCATTTAGGATCAGAAACCCCAGTCAAGTATTTCCTCCCTAATCTAATGGTGCTGAAACCCTACTGCCACTTCTGAGATGAACACAAATTAGGCACCTAACCTGTCACGTTATTGAATTTTGCAGCTTACTCAAAAAGCCTACCTTCAATACTTCCAGCCACTTTAAAGACCAATCCCATTTCCATCTTTTTATTACTTCCCAGGTGTTTCACATGCACTGACTTGCATCTGCTTGGATCTACCTGTTCCTGGTGAAATACCTCCAGTGCCATTCACTTTCCAACTACAGCCTGTTGTGTTTGCTCTCTTGTGACTTACCAAACACTTCGATATGTCCAAACCTGGATCCTTTTATTGTGTCTCGTGGTAGGATGGCAATCTGATACAGAGCACTTTATCACAGAGTCCTGCTACTCCTCTGGAGCATACACCAACCACTGACCAATTATATGTACGTCTTATTACCCTCTCCTTCTTCTTCTGAAGATGGCTGGACGTGCCTCTCTTTATATCTGGGTCCCAGGTCACATGACCTTGGTCTGGCGACCGCATGGTGTGTCTGTACTGCCACCTGCTGGTTGGAGGTCTCACACCACCCAACTGTGATATATGATATTTCACAGGCATATCACCACACAACCCTGGCCAAAGTCACTCTTGTTAATGAAACTATATGCCATTCTTTCCAGATTTGGCCACAGATTTTGGTACAGTGAACCATTCCATTATTCTATGCTGCCTCATTCCATCATCCAGACTGTGACATAGCCCTAATCTAGTTCCATTTTCACCTGTCTCAACATATATCCTGCAATCTTCCTGTGCCTGCAACTCTACCTCCTGTCCGCCACCCTGTTTCACCCTTTTGTCCTCCCATTCTCCAGCAATATACTGCCACTCATTGACATCATGCACAAACATGTTGCCATATATATATTTCATATGTAAGTTACTTGTGCCCAGCTTTACTCACGTACTCTTGATTCCATGAAAACTGTCCAACTGCTTTTTAAAATTTTGTTTACGGGATGTGGGTGATGCTGGCTCGGCCAACTTTTATTGCCCATCAGAAGGTGGTGGTGAGCTGCCTTCTTGAACTCCTGCAGTCCCTGAGGTGTGAAGTGTTGGGCAGTGTAGACTTGTGAAGCTAACATATGCCACCAACACTGAAGAAGGTTCAACTCTATTTTATTAACAACTTATAAAATAATAGACATACGACAACTGTGGGTTTAAACGATGCTAGTTTAACTAGAGACCTGTGCCTGTTCGAACCAGTTGAATCACTCAGCACGTGGTGTGAGTCTGTACTAAACTTGATGAGCTCTTGTGCTTCTGAGAGGCAGCATCCAGAATGAGCGGGAAAAGTGATGCCCTCTGCCTTTATAGTGTGTGTGTTCTAACTGGTGATTGGCTGCGGTGTTTGAGCATGTTGATTGGTCCTAGTGTATGTCCCTCAGTATGTGTCTGCACCATGATATACTGGTGTATATTATGACAAGGTGTAGGTACACCCACTGTGCTGTTAGGGAGGGAGTTCCAGGATGTTGCCCCAGAAGGAATGGCGATATATTTCCAAATCAGGATGGTGAGTAACTTGGAGGGGAAACCTCTAGGTGGTGGTGTTCCCAGGTATCTGCTGCCCTTGTACTTCTAGACGGTAGTGGTCGTGATTTGGAAGGTGCTGCCAATGGAACCTTGGTGAGCTATTGTAGTGCATCTTGTAGATGGCACACATGGCTGCCACTGTTCGTCGGTGGTGGAGGGAGTGAATGTTTGGGAAGGGACAGCACTCAAACAGACTGCTTTGTCCTGGATGGTGTTGTTGGAGCTGCACTCATCCAGGCATGCGGATAGTTTTCTATTACACTTCTGACTTGAGCCTTGTAGATGGTGGACAGGCTTTGGGAGACAGGAGGTTAGTTACTCGCACTGGAATTTAAGCCTCTGAATATCTCTGGTAGCCACAGTATTTATATAGTTAGTCCAGCTCAGTTTCTGATAAGTGGTAATCCCTAGAATGTTGTTAGTGGGGGATTCAGCAAGGTTAATACCATTGAATGTGAAGGGGCGATAGTTAGATCCTCTCTTATTGGAGATGCCATTTGGGCAGCATGGTAGCACAGTGGTTAGCACAGTTGCTTTGCAGCTCCAGGGTCCCAAGTTTGATTCCCGGCTTGGGTCACTGTTCTCCCCGTGTTTGCATGGGTTTCCTCCGGGTGCTCCGGTTTCCTCCCACAGTCCAAAGATGTGCAGGTTAGGTGGATTGGCCATGCTGAATTGCCCTTGGCGTCCAAAAAGGTTAGATGGGTTACTGGGTTAGGGGGCTAGGGTGGAGTCGCAGGCTTAAGAAGGGTTCTCTTTCCAAGAGCCGGTGCAGACTCGATGGGCCGAATGGCCTCCATCTGCACTGTAAATTCTATGATTCTATGATTCTATGAATATCAAGGTACCCACTTGGTTAGATCTTCTCTTGTTGGAGATGGTTATTGCCTGGCACTTGCATGGCACGAGTGTTACTTGCCACTTGTCAGCCCAAATCTAGATATTGTCCAGGTCTTGCTGCATTTGGAAATGGACTGCTTCATTATATAAGGTGAAGCAAATGGTACTGAACATTGTGTAGTCATCTGGAAACATCCTCACTTCTGACCTTATGATGAAAGGGAGGTCATTGATGAAGCAGCTGCAGCTGAGGATGATTGGGCCTAGGACATGTAGCCATCTGGGATGGCCACTTACAATAAGAAACATGGACGGACGCAGGCTCAGAGCCTGAATGTATATTTGTGAGTGAAGAATCCAGACAGCATCGAAACCACCAACTGAGTAGCATTTTGATGGCCCATCTGTAAGACAAAGGACTGATATTTGAGTAACCGATACAATCCCAGACATTTCGGCACCAATCCCTGTACTCAGGAAGCATCAACAACAGGGTCAATGGCCACTTAGGGCACACCCAGCCATCAAAGCACCCGCCCCAGCGACGCCCACATCCCTGAAATGAAATTTTTAAAATTAATTTTAAAAGTTAGGGTGGTGTGGCCTTGCCAGCGCTCCAGTGGGGGGGGGGGGGGGGGGGGAGGTGGATATGGCAATATTATGAGATTGGAGTGCCCGTGTCTCTGAGGAGTAGGATATGTCAGCAAGATTAGGTCTTGCCCCTCACAGGTCCAGCAAGAACCCTGGTGTGCCATTGAATGATATTGAAACCCCAATCCTGGGTAAAAAGCATTCTAAGTGCCATTGAATGGCATGTTGCGGTCACTTCTAGTGCCAGGGGAAATCACTCTTGTTTTCCCACTGGTGGGAGCACTTCGTCTCGGATCGGAAGAATCGGGCCCAATGACTTCAGGGCAAGTCAGTGGCGAGGAATCAACTGGTGAGTAACTCACCTCCTGACCCCTAAAGCCTGTCCACCATCTACAAGGCACAAGTCAGGAGTGTGTTGGAATACTCTTCCCTTGCCTGGATGACTGTAGCTCCAACAATACACCAGTAACTCGATAATATCCAGGACAAAGCAGCCAGCTTCATTGACACCCCACCCACAAACATTCACTCCCTCTACCACCAAGGTTAACAGTGGCAGCAGTGTGTACCATCTACATGATGCATTGCAGGACTGCACCAATGTTAAGGTGCTTAAGGTTCATTCAAAACAATATTGTACTCTTGCTTTATTTGTTCTTTGAACTTTTTCATAGAATCTCTACAGTACAGAAGGTCATCATTTGACCCATCACATCTGCACCGACCTTCTGAAAGAACATTCTACCCAGGCCCACTCCCCCGCCTATCCTTGCAACGCAGTAACCCCACCTAACCTTTGGCCACTGAGCGACAATTCTGCTTAGCCAATCTACCTAACCTGCACATCTTTGGACTGTGGGAGGAAACTGGTGCACCTGGAGGAAACCCACACAGGCATGGGGTGAACGGGCAATCTCCACACAAGCAGTCACCCAAGGCCGGAATCAAACCCGAGTCCCTGGCAGCAGCAGTGCTAACCACTGTGTCACCGTGCCGTGTGCTCTTGTTGTTTCTCCCCGAGACATTTCAAATGAGTTATTTTAAATTCTCTTTGAGCTATGTCAATCACTTACTCTCTCTGATGTTTCATAGTCCATTCTAACCCTTCAACATTTTTGCACAAGTTCTGAACTACCGCAGTCCAGTTCTCAGTGGAGTTTGAATGGTCTTTAGCAAACTGTTCACTTGCTTTTCTTCCTCTATTTTGTATGACATCACCATTTATAAATCAAAGATTCTGCTCATTGCCTCAGAAAGGTCACTTTGCAATTTCAGTATTTCAGATTTGACAATTCGTAATTTCCAATTTTGCAAGCACTTCAGTTATTTTCTTATTGTCCATTTCTGAATTTGATACATAAATAATGTTACTTGAATCAGTTCTTTGTTCAACTGTACGGTATACCACAATGAGTTTTTAGTCATAGAAACAACTTTCGGATTGCGACACTCCTTATCACTAATCCTCCTCTTCATTTTGCTTTGAAATTCAAAATCACATTGTTCTTTTCATGATAAAGTTCTAACAGTTTGCTAGTTTTGCTCTTTAATTCGGCATTCAACCAATTATTCTGATTTACCAGAACCTTCTTTTCTTATTCATGGCATTTTCCATGATACTTCATGAATACTTCTGATGCTTGAAGTTCACCAAGTTTTAACTGAAGATAAACTTTTTGCTAAGTTTGCTTTTTCAAGGTCACCCTTTAGACAGTCCAGATCTTCTGCCAAATGATCCACCTTTCCTGACTGATTCTTAATTCTTCTCCTCAATTCTCTTTTTTATTCGCAAACTCCTCTTTCATATTTGATGTTCTGTGTTAATCAGGTCTATATTCAATTGCTTGTTATCTGCAATAAGTGTCATTTTTCTCCACAGTAGTTTTCAAAAGTTTGTTAAAATACCATGATCAATTGCCTGCTGCAATACAGTCACCATCACATTACTGTCTCCACAAGCCAAATCATTACCAAGGATGAAATCTATTCCTCCTAAAGTAATTTAGGAATAATTCCCACTGTAACAAAATTAGTTCTTAAATTAACTTTACACAAAGAAACAGATTCATCCCTTCCATTTATAATCCTTATTAATACTTTTCCCTTCATAAAACATTCTGGAATACAATTTGTATCATCGGACACCATCAATGATTGGTCTGCTCCTGTATCTCTCAAAATTTTAATTTGTTCACTTATTTTGTGAGACGAGTAAGGGAATACTTCATCCTTTGAAACAAAACATCCAGAACCTCTAATACCCTTACTTCCTTCACCAGTACTCAAATAATTCTCTGAACTATCCTGAGATCTACCCCGCTTTCTCAATGATTCTGAAAGAGCACATTTCACCTGCACCAGTGCTACAGTTTTAGCAGCCATTTGTTTTTCAGGTGCTTCCTTTCCTACTACTGTAACTGGTCTTCCATTTAATTTCCAACAGTCTGCCCGAATATGTCCCATTTTATTACAATGGAAACACTTAGATCTCTGATTGTCACTTCCACCCTCAACACTATCCTTTTTGATTGGAGGTGAAATTTCCTCACCATTGTTCCTCACAAATTGTTCACAATTTACATTGATGATTTGGAGTTGGGGACCAAGGGCAATGTGTCCAAGTTTGCAGATGACACTAAGATGAGTGGTAAAGCGAAAAGTGCAGAGGATACTGGAAGTCTGCAGAGGGATTTGGATAGGTTAAGTGAATGGGCTCGGGTCTGGCAGATGGAATACAATGTTGACAAATGTGAGGTTATCCATTTTGGTAGGAATAACAGCAAACGGGATTATTATTTAAACGATAAAATATTAAAGCATGCCGCTGTTCAGAGAGACTTGGGTGTGCTAGTGCATGAGTCACAGAAGGTTGGTTTACAAGTGCAACAGGTGATTAAGAAGGCAAATGGAATTTTGTCCTTCATTGCTAGAGGGATGGAGTTTAAGACTAGGGAGGTTATGTTGCAATTGTATAAGGTGTTAGTGCGGCCACACCTGGAGTATTGTGTTCAGTTTTGGTCTCCTTACTTGAGAAAGGACGTACTGGCGCTGGAGGGTGTGCAGAGGAGATTCACTAGGTTAATCCCAGAGCTGAAGGGGTTGGATTATGAGGAGAGGTTGAGTAGACTAGGACTGTACTCGTTGGAATTTAGAAGGATGAGGGGGGATCTTATAGAAACATTTAAAATTATGAAGGGAATAGATAGGATAGATGCGGGCAGGTTGTTTCCACTGGCGGGTGACAGCAGAACTAGGGGGCATAGCCTCAAAATAAGGGGAAGTAGATTTAGGACTGAGTTTAGGAGGAACTTCTTCACCCAAAGGGTTGTGAATCTATGGAATTCCTTGCCCAGTGAAGCAGTTGAGGCTCCTTCATTACATGTTTTTAAGGTAAAGATAGATAGTTTTTTGAAGAATAAAGGGATTAAGGGTTATGATGTTCGGGCCGGAAAGTGGAGCTGAGTCCACAAAAGATCAGCCATGATCTAATTGAATGGCGGAGCAGGCTCGAGGGGCCAGATGGCCTACTCCTGCTCCTAGTTCTTATGTTCTTATGTTCTTATGTTCTTATTCCAAACTGGTCAATCTCTTTGTTTTCTTTCCTCTTTTCCAATTTCTAGTCTTCTCATGTTGAAAAGGATGATGGGAAAAGGTTTTGGTTCTATGGACAGTTTGTAATCATCAACCAACTTTGCTGACTGTCGAGTAGTTTTAACATTTTGTTCCTCAACATGCGTCCTAATAACCAAAGGAAGTGAATCTTTAAGTTCTCCTAAAAGAATCACCTCTCTCAGGGCTTCATATGTTTTCTCTAACTTTTTCAAAAATGTTTTCTCAATCTTTAAAGCTCATCACTAATTGTCAAAACTATTTTGCTTCACCCCCTCAAATTCTATATGAGTTTGCCCAGGCTGTTTTCTTGCATTTCAAAATTTCTGCCTGTATACCTCAGGAACTAGCTTATATCCACTAAGGATGAACAAAGAACAAAGAACAATACAGCACAGGAACAGGCCCTTCGGCTCTCCAAGCCTGCGCTGATCACGTGTCCTAATTAGACCAACCTCCTGTATCCTTCTATACCCCGTCTGTTCATGTGCCTATCCAGATAAGTCTTAAAGGTCGCCACCGTATCTGCCTCAACCTCCTCACTTGGCCACCACCACCCTCTGTGTAAAAAAACTTCCCCCGCTCTTCTCTACTGAACCTTTCCCCCCTCACCTTGAACTTGTGCCCCCTTGTAATTGTCATTTCCGCCCTGGGAAAAAGCCTCCAACTGTTCACCCTTTCTATACCCCTAATAATTTAATAAACTTCTATCAGGTTGCCCCTCAGCCTCCGTCACTCCAGGGATAACAATCGCAGTTTATTCAATCTCTGTTCATAACTAATACACTCCATACCAGGCAACATCCTGGTAAACCTTTTCGGTGCTCTCTCCAAAGCCTCCACGCCCTTCTGGTAGTGCGGTGACCAAAATTGGACACGGTATTCCAAATGTGGCCTAACCAACGTTCTATATGATTGTAACATACGTTTTGAGCTTTTATACTCAATACCCCGTCCTCTGAAGGCAAGCATGTCATATGCTTTCTTTGCCACCATTTCCACCTGTGCTGCCACTTTTAAGGATCTGTGGACCTGCACACCCAGATCTCTCTGTGTCTCTATACTCCTGATGGTTCTGTCATTTATTTTATAGCTTCCACTTGAATTGCATCACCCCGCATTTGTCCTGGTTAAATTCCATCTGCCATTACTCTGCCCAATTTTGCAGCCTATCTATATCCTGTTGTATTCTTTTACAATCTTTGTCACTATCCGCAACTCCTGGTATCATCCGCAAACTTGCTAATCAGACCCGCTACATTTTCTTCCAAGTCATTTATATATATTACAAAGAGAGGAGATCCCAGAACTGATCCCTGCGGAACACCACTAGTTCCAGACCTCCACTCAGAAAAACATCCTTCCACTGCTACCCTCTGTCTTCTATGGCCAAGCCAGTTCTGGATCCATCCAGCCTGGCATGAGGGACCTTATCAAATGTTTTACTAAAGTCCATGTAGACAAATGTCTTTACTACATCGTAATCTACAGATGACAATAGTGCATACACCTCACTAGCTCTATCCACCAATCTACTTTTTAAAAGTGTCCAAATTTCTCTTGACCATTTCATCTGTTTAGCTACCTTTACAAAATAAATAAAGAATGCTTCTATATCTTTTTCCTCTAATTTTGAAAGAGCTTGTATAAATCTAAACATTTCCCCACCTGTACAATATGCCTCACTGTAACTCCAATTCTTTGTCCAGTACCCTGATGCAGGAGCGGGTGCAAGATCTGTGTTCATTTCCAGAACTATTTCCTTCCTCAACCTGCCCCAGTGGCACTTTTCTGACTTCTAGCATTTAAATTGTAATGCTCTCTACTCCTCAGTTTCCCTTTTTACCATTGCTAACTCCTCCACTTATTTGCAATTCCCTTTGAAAAACTCTCCCTTTGTCTCATTCCTCTCTTCCCCTCTCTGTTTGCTTTTTTTGCATCTTTAGTTCAAGTTTGTTCATTTCTATATCTTTATCTTTTCTCTTTTCTTTTTCCTGCACTTCTAATTGCTTCATTTGTTATTGAATTTCCTCACTTTCCGAAGAACTGGGTCTCAACTCTTGCAATTTTAAAATGTTTCCTTTCCCCTGCAGGCAATCCCAATTCCAATTTGCCTACCAAATTCAGTTAACTGACTCTTGGTTACGTGGGGTTATTCCCTAAGGCTCAGCTCAGTACAGAGAGGAACAAAACACCACAACTTGGACAAGGTGTCTTATTTAATCAAGCTTGTTACTTGTTTTTTTCAAAAAATATACTTTATTCATAAAATCTCTAATAAACATTACAGAACATTTTGAGTTGTTATGACTGTACATTTCCATCAAAGTTACACATTCACTTGACTTTCTTGCATTTAATTGGGATGACAGTCCTCACATTTCCTTGTTTACTTTACAATTCTTTCTTAAGTATTTACACTGTCATGTTTCTTTCAATGCTTTTGTTACCAGCCCCTCAGTGTACATTTGCTGGAATATCTTACACAGTGGCCTTTCCCCATTGCGCCTTGGTAGCAGCTGCTGTGTACACAGAGAACAGACTGGATATCGGCCAAGACCTGTTCTGTCGAAAAAAGACCCGAGCACAGTAATTATACACGTTCAAATATCAATAGCCCAACCTCGCATCTTACACCACAGCTCTCCGCAATCTTGTAAAGAAAACCACCGACTTCCGGTGGCTCCCCGCTCATGAGCGAGAGTGGCATGAACTCAGGGCGAAACTCACCAAGGCCCCGTGCGAGCAGTCGGGCTTCGTCTGCCAGATCGATGCCATGTTGAGTTCTGCGCATCCAACTTTCCCGCTACTGACGAACGAGCCGTCCAGATTCGTCGTGAAACGGCCAAGGATCCTCTGCTCCAACGGGTCATGCGCCATCTCACAGATGGGTGGCAAAAGGGCCAGTGCCCGCAAATCTACAACATAAAAGATGATCTGGCAGTGGTCGATGGCATTCTGTTGAAATTGGACAGGATAGTCATACCACAAAGTATGCGGGAGCTCGTCCTCAGCCAACTCCACGAGGGTAACCTGGGGCTGGAAAAGTGTTGCCGGCGAGCCCGAGAGGCAGTGTACTGGCCTGGCATCAATCAGGACATCGCCAACACGGTTCTCAATTGCCCAACGTGCCAACGGTTCCAGCTGGCTCAGCCGAAAGAGACTTTGCAGCCACATGAACTGGTGTCGTCCCCATGGACCAAGGTTGGCATTGATCTCTTCCACGCAAAAGGCCGGGACTACGTCTTTATTGTGGATTATTTCTCTAACTACTCCGAGGTGGCCAGACTGCATGGCCTCACACCAGAAACGGCCATCCGGGCATGCAAAGAAACCTTTGCCCGTCATGGCATTCCACTCACGGTCATGTCCGATAATGGCCCGTGCTTCTTCAGTCAGGAGTGGACCGATTTTGCCCGATGGTACAATTTCACACACGTCACCTCGAGCCATCACTGACCCCCAGTCGAATGGGAAAGCTGAAAAGGGGGTACACATTGTTAAACGACTGCTGTGTAAAGCGGCTGAATCGGGTTCAGATTTTAACCTGGCGCTGCTAGCTTCCTTTGTCCACTGGCCTGTCCCCAGCACAACTGCTAATGAACCGCACACTATGAACGATGGTGCCTGCAATCCACATCCCGGACCTTGACAATTTTCCGGTCCTGCAAAGAATGCAACAGTCTCGGGCCCAATGCAAGTCGGTGTATGACGCCCACGCCGCGGATCTCCCTGCTCTCGTCCCTGCTGACCAAGTTCGTGTTCAGCTACCTGACGGTGGCTGGTCTGCCACAGCTGTGGTGGTCAAGCAAGTGGCCCCCAGATCATTTCTAGTTTGCATGATGGCTCTTTTCTTTGGCGTAATAGGCGGGCATTGCGGCTGCTTCCACGCTCGCCACCTGAACGTGATACCCTGCCTCGCCTGATGCATCCTCAGGACATGCCCTTCCAAGAGATCACCGGTCTGCCTCTTCTTTTGCCACCCTCTACAGTTGATGCAGCTCCGCCCATTCCAGAGCAGGCGGCCCCTGACCCACCCTTGAGGCGGTCAACCAGAATTCGTCGTCCGCCACAGAGACTGTATTTATAGACTGAATGTTTCGTTGCCTTGTTCTTCATTTACTCGCCTGTACATATTGTTTTCTATAATTTGTTATATGCACTCTGTCTGCACTAGACACCTTCCCATGTAAATACGTTCATATTTTTTGTATATAGTCAGGTTCCTAGTCATGTAAATACGCTCACATACTTTGTACATAAGGCACATTCACATACTCACTATTTATTGCGATGTACACATTTTTAAAAAGGGGGGAGATGTCATAATATACACACAAGTATATGATGTGCACAGACAGACATTGATTGACACACAGGATGACCAATTAACACACAGAACACAGCAGCCAATCACCAGACAGGACACGGCCACTATAAAGCCAGAGGGCACTAGTTTTCCCGCTCTCTTGGGATAGAACATAGAACAGTACAGCACAGAACAGGCCCTTCGGCCCTCAATGTTGTGCCGAGCCATGATCACCCTACTCAAACCCACGTATCCACCCTATACCTGTAACCCAACAACCCCCCCCTTAACCTTACTTTTATTAGGACACTACGGGCAATTTAGCATGGCCAATCCACCTAACCCGCACATCTTTGGACTGTGGGAGGAAACCGGAGCACCCGGAGGAAACCCACGCACACACGGGGAGGACGTGCAGACTCCACACAGACAGTGACCCAGCCGGGAATCGAACCTGGGACCCTGGAGCTGTGAAGCATTTATGCTAACCACCATGCTACCCTGCTGCCCCTAATGCAGCGTCTGAGACAGCGAGAGCCCGTGAGCAACAGCACGAACATCCACCATGTGATGGTAAGATAGTCTGGTCAGGTTAGCCTCAGATCTCCAGTCAAGTCAGCATAGTGTCAACCCACAGTTAGTATGTTTAACAGTCGGTTGTTCAATAAAATAGAGTTGCATTTCTCCAAGTGTTGGAAGCCTGTCTCTCTCACTGCTATGGTAACCACAGTCCTCGCAGACCCAGCATACCCAACACATCACTCTGCATTTTCAGGGATGGAGCAGACGGAGAAGGAGGAGGATGTAGCCTGGGTTCCTGCAGCCTCACACCCAAATGGCCTCAAACAGGCACCATTCTAGCTAAACTGAGGTTCTGCAGACATGTGGCTCACCAATGCTGAACCCATTCCTCCATAACACTAAAAACATTCCCACAATCAATAATTGTTCCATTAGATGGGGTTTAGAAGGATAAGGGGGATCTCATTGAAACTTACAGGATACTGCGAGGTCTGGATAGTGTAGACTTGGAGAGGCTGTTTCCACTAGTAGGAAAAACTAGAACCCGAGGGCACAGCCTCAGACTGAAGGGATAAAACTGAAGTGGGGAGGAATTTCTTCAGCCAGAGGGTGGTGAATCTGTGGAACTCTTTGTCACAGAAGGCTGTGTAGTCCAAATCACTGAGTGTCTTTAAGACAGAGATCAATAGGAGGAGGAGTTTAAAAGGTGGGACATGCTGCCGTTGTCGTTGGCGGGTAGAGTACAGTCCGTTAAAATGACGGTGCTCTCGAGGTTTTTGTTTTTGTTTCAGTGCCTCCCCATTTTCGTTCTGAGGGCCTTTTTTAGGAGGGTGAACAGTAGCATTCTGGGATTTGTTTGGGCGCATGGGACTCCGAGGGTAAGGAGGGTCTTTTTGTAGCGGGGCAGGGATAGAGGGGGGCTGGCGCTGCCCAACCTCTCTGGGTACTATTGGGCGGCTAATGTCTCGATGGTACGCAAGTGGGTAATGGAGGGGGAGGGGGCAGTATGGAAAAGGATGGAGATGGCATCCTGTGGAGGCACGAGCCTGAAGGCACTGGTAACGGCGCCGCTGCCGCTCCCTCCAACGAGGTACACCACGAGCCTGGTGGTGGTGGCCACCCTCAAAATTTGGGGGCAGTGGAGGCGACACAGGGGGGAAGTGGGGGGCTCGGTGGAGGCCCCGCTGCGGGGCAACCACCGGTTTGTCCCAGGGAACATGGATGGCGGGTTCCTGGGGTGGCACAGGGCGGGCATTAGGAAGTTGGGAGACCTGTTTATTGATGGGGGGTTCGCGAGCCTTGGTGAACTGGAGGAGAATTTTGAGCTCCCCCCGGGGAATATGTTCAGGTACCTTCAGGTCAAGGCGTTTGCTAGGCGACAGGTGGAGGGGTTCCCTTTGTTGCCCCCGTGAGGGGTAAGGGATAGGATGCTTTTGGGGGTGTGGGTTGGGGATGGGGAGGTGTCTGACATCTATCAGGTAATGCAGGAGGTGGGGGACGCGTCGGTAGAGGAGCTGAAGGCTAAGTGGGAGGTGGAGCTGGGGGAGCAGATTGAGGAGGGGACATGGGCGGACGCCCTGGAGAGGGTGAACACCTCCTCTTCATGTGCGAGGCTTAGTCTCATCCAGTTCAAGGTGCTGCACTGGGCCCACATGTCCGGATCTAGGATGAGTAGGTTCTTTGGGGGCGAAGACAGATGCGTCAGGTGTTCGGGGAGTCCAGCGAACCATGCCCATATGTTCTGGGCATGCCCGGCACTGGAGGAGTTCTGGAAGGGGGTGGCGGGGACGGTGTCGAGGGTGGTGGGATCCAGGGTCAAACTAGGTTGGGGACTCGCGATATTTGGGGTTGGGGTGGAGCCGGGAGTGCAGGAGGCGAAAGAAGCCGATGTCTTGGCCTTTGCGTCCCTAGTAGCCTGGCGGAGGATCTTGCTGCAGTGGAAAGATGCAAGACCTCCGAGCGTGGAGACCTGGATCAATGACATGGCGGGATTCATTAAGTTGGAAAGGGTCAAGTTCGCCCTGAGGGGGTCGATACAAGGGTTCTTTAGGAGGTGGCAGCCTTTCCTCGACTTTCTGGCTCAACGATAAGGTACTAGGTCAGCAGCAGCAGCAACCCGGGGGGGGGGGGAGGGGGGGGAAAGGGGGGGGGGTTTAGGGGGATAGTGTTTAAGTTAATTTGCTTATTGTTAATTTATTCTGTTGTTTATTGGGGTTGGGGGGGGGTGGGGGGGTTTGTTACATGCGTTGTTACGGGTGCCGGGGGGGGGGTGTTTATTATTATTATTGTTATTGTTATTATTGTATTGTTTTGTTGATATATATTTTTCAAAATATTTCAATAAAAATTATTTTTTAAAAAAGACAGAGATCAATAGGTTCTTGATTAATAAGAGGATCAGGGGTTTGGGGGAGAAGGGAGGAGAATGGGAATGAGGAACATATCAGCTATGATTGAATGGCAAAGCAGACTCGACAGGCCGAATGGCCTAACTCTGCTCCTATGTCTTATGGTCTTAACTGGCACCCAATGCCTGTCTTCTACTCCCGTCTTACCATTTACCTCAAGGTTGATATCCACTTGGCAGGTGAGAGACAACAATGAAGACCTGAAATAGAATTAATGGTGCACAACAATTTTCAATTAATTTGGCACATTAACACACTTATAAATATTTGAGTGATATCCTACAAAACAATTTTCCTTCAAATTCTCGCTTTTCCTTTTCCTGTTATTTCAATGAGTTTGAGGCAGTTGCTCAGTCCCCCTGCTCTGACTTCTCACATCCTGTGGCCAACATCCTCTGGGTTTCTGAGACTCCTGGCCATCTGCACTGGCACAGAGGCAGATTCATCCATCAACAGAGTCAGGATATGAGTCTCTGAGGGGGGGTACAAGGGGGAGCACCTTGAACGGAGTCCCCACTTCCATTTGCCTTTTCGGCATCTTCCCTTTCATGGTAGTTTTCCTCCATCCGGTTTAAAATGTGTAAGAAATGGAACCCTTAATAAATGATACTTCCCAAATTAATTCTTATGGAGTTTGTAGGCATAACATAAGGCTACCTCAGCAGAGAAGCGGTTTTACAGTCATAGAGCTGTATAGCGCAGAAAGAGCCCCTTCAGCCCATCATGTCTGTGCTGACCATCTAGCACCTATCTATTCTAATCCCATTTTTCAGTACTTGGCTTGTAGCCTTTTTAAAAATAAATTTAAAGTACCCAATCCTTTTTTTCTAATTAAGGGGCAATTTAGCGTGGCCAGTCCACCTACCCTGTACATCTTTTGGGTTGTGGGGGGCGGGTGAGACCCATGCAGACATGGGGAGAATGTGCAAACTTGACACGGACAGTGACCCGGAGCTGGGATCAAACCCTGGTCCTCAGTGCCGTGCGGCAGCAGTACTAACCACTGCGTCACCGTGCCACCCTTGGTCTGTAGCCTTTGTGCTATGGAAACTTACGTGTTCAGCTGAATGCTTCTTCATTCTCTCTGGAGAAACACATAAACAGTCCCTAGAAATGTCTTCCATGTTGACATTCTTCGGTCAATAGGGTGCCACTTTGTGGACTCTTTTATCTGTGTCTGGTAAGGGCTGGCAAATGACCTCAGCATGAGGTCAACTAAAAGATGATCTCAAGCTAAATGTTGGATGGGCAAAAGGTGACTATCCTGGCATCATCGTACAGGTCCTGCATTCATTGGTTGGAAAGGTTCAAGCAAGTGAACGGCACAGGGTAAAATATCAGCCCCTAGAATCAACGTGCGGAATTGTAGGATGCTGCAGTGGCGGGGGCAGGGCCGTGAAGTGTGGCCAAAGTCCAATGACTTTGGCGGGATTGGAAAATGCCATCTATGGGAGGAGCCATAACATTTTGAGCAAAGTGTATTACGAGTGCTTGGAGACTGGGGGGGAAGGGCAGTCCTCATCACACAGCCGCCTCCTTCAGATGGACCAGCAAAGATGCAGGAAGACAGGGGGAAGATTTCCTGAACATTACGAGTAGAGAGTGGAATGCTGTTACCATAACCTACTGAGATTAAAATACTCTGTACCAACTGTTCGTTCATCCTCTGGGATCAGTGAACTGCTCTCAGCTGCCATGGGTTGTATATATTTCCTGTGCATTCAGCTATTGCATCATATCCAAACTTTTGCTTCTTGATAAATGTGGTGGTATGATTAGCATAGCTGCCTGCCATTGGTGCAGAACACCGGCTTACCATTGGCCCTGGTCGGTCATGTGCCTCTCGACCGGTCAGTTGAGACCAGTCATGTGACTGCTCCCCGATTGGTCGAGAGGCTGAGTTAACCCCGCCTCCAGGGCGGGGTATAAATACCCAGTACTCGCGGCGGTCGTCCATTTACTGTAATCGACCGCAGGGCTAACATCTAGCTGATTAAAGCCATACTTTTGTCCAGCAACTCGTCTCGCGTTCAATTGATGGTACATCAATTTAATCAGCTAGAAATTTGAAGATGGAGCTCCGGATCAAGCTCGAATGCCTCCGCATCAGCCCGCAAACTCAGAACGCATCGGAAATCTTCAAACATTGGCTGGCGTGTTTCGATGGCTACCTGGCGTCCGCAAGCAGCCCCCCCACCATGGCACAGAAGCTTCATATTCTCCATTCCAGCGTGGGCATGGCGGCCTATGCGATGATAGGTGAAGAAAAAGAGTACGACGCGGCCATGGATAAGCTGAAAGGACAGTTTCTTAAGCCGGTAAATCGAGTGTTCGCCCGACATCTGCTGGCTACCAGACAACAGCTCCCCGGTGAGTCCTTAGACGGTTTTTACCAGGCCCTCGTTGTCCTTGGGAGGAATTGCACCTGCCTCCAAGTTTCAGCCACTGAGCACATGGAACTTTTGATCAGAGATGCTTACGTGGCTGGGATGCTGGAAAAAGACGACCTCAGCCTAACTGAGGCACGGACTCTCTCCACCTCCCTGGAGGTCGCCGACTTAAATGCCCGCTCCTATGTCCCCAGCCGCGCTGAAGCACCCTGGGCCTCCTGGCACGCTTCCCCACCGCCATCCACCGCGCCCGACCCCCCTCAGGCCTGCGCCGCGGGACGCCCCAAGTCCGCGGGGCCCCGCTGCTATTTCTGCGGGTTCGCCAAACACCCTCGCCCGCGGTGCCCGGCCCGTTCCGCCCCCTGTAAGAGCTGCGGGAAGAAGGGCCATTTTTCATCGGTCTGCCAGGCCAAATCGGTCGCTGCTGTGCAGCGCAGTGACCGGGGATCTCCTCCTCTGGGCTCTTGCGGGCCCTTCCAGCGCACCGCGCCAATCTCTCCCCCCCACCCCCGGGCCCCTGCGCCCAGCCTGCGCGCCTCTCCTCCTCCTCCGGGCACTTCTGGACCCTTCCAGCGCACCGCGCCAATCTCTCCCCCCCCGCCCCCGGGCCCCTGTGCCCGGCCTGCGCACCTCTCTGCCCCTGCTCTCAGCCGCTCCGATCGGCCCGCCGGCACCGCTAACCCCGCCTCCAGCAACCACGAAGGTCCTGCGGGCGGCGCCATCTTGGAGCCCCGACTCCACGTGCGGGTCCTGGGTGCCGCCATCTTGGGGCCCCGACTCCACGTGCGGGTCCTGGGCACCGCCATCCTGGACTGGCACACAAGATCCTACTCGGCCGACGACGACTACGACGATGGATCTTCTCCACGGCTCGCGCCCATTCAGCTCGACCAGTCACGTCCACGCACGCTCGCCAAGACAACGACGCTAATCCACCTCAACGGGCACGAGATGGGCTGCCTGCTGGACTCCGGGAGCACGGAAAGCTTCGTACACCCTGACACGGTAAGACGCTGCGCACTCCCTGTCCACCCTGTAAAACACAAAATCGGGTTAGCCTCAGGTTCGCACTCCATCCGCATCACCGGGTGCTGCATCGCGGACCTCACGGCCCAAGGGAAGGTTTTTAAAAATTATAAACTCCTTATCCTCACCGACCTTTGCGCACCGGCACTCCTAGGACTGGACTTCCAGTGCAACCTGCAGAGCTTAACCTTCCAATTTGGCGGCTCTATACCCCCCCCTCACTGTCTGCAGCCTCGCATCCCTCAAAGTGGACCCCCCCTCCTTGTTTGCTAATCTCACCCCCGATTACAAACCCGTCGCGACTCGGAGCAGACGGTACAGCGCCCAGGACCGGACCTTCATCAGGTCCGCGGTCCAGAGGTTGCTGAAGGAACGGGTCATCGAGGGCAGCAACAGTCCCTGGCGAGCCCAAGTGCTGGTGGTCCGGACTGGGGAGAAAAACCGGATGGTCATCGACTACAGCCAGACCATCAACCAGTTTAGGCAACTGGACGCGTATCCTCTCCCCCGTATTTCCGCCATGGACATAGTCGAAGCTGTGCGACATTGGAGGCACTATTTGGCCGGCAGGAAGTTTACCCTCCTCACAGACCAACGGTCAATAGCCTTCATGTTTGATAATGCACAGAGGGGCAAGATTAAGAACAACAAGATCTTGCGGTGGCGGATCAAGTTGTCCACGTACAACTACAATATCTTGTATCGTCTTGGGAAGCTCAATGAGCCTCCTGATGCCCTGTCCCGCGGTACCTGCGCCAGCACGCAGATAGACCGCCTCCACTCCCTCCACGTGGACCTCTGCCATCCAGGGGTGACCTGTTTCTATCATTTCATAAAGGCCCGCAACCTGCCCTTCTCCATCGAGGAAGTCAAGACAGTAACCCGTGACTGCCACATCTGCGCAGAGTGTAAACCGCACTTCTACCGCCCCGAGCACGCGCATCTGATCAAAGCATCCCGCCCCTTCGAACGTCTCAGCATTGACTTCAAGGGGCCCCTTCCCTCTAGCAACCGCAACATTTACTTCCTGACGGTGATCGATGAATACTCCCGCTTCCCCTTCGCCATTCCCTGCCCTGACATGACCACATCGACCGTCTTTAAGGCCCTCCTCTCCATCTTCTCCCTGTTCGGCTACCCCACGTACATACATAGCGATCGGGGGTCCTCCTTTATGAGCGATGAGCTGCGTCAATTCCTGCTCAACAGGGGCATTGCCTCTAGCAGGACGACCAGCTATAACCCTCGGGGTAACGGACAGGTCGAGCGGGAGAATGGTACCATCTGGAAGACCATACTACTGGCCCTCCGGTCCAGAGATCTCCCTATTTCCCGATGGCAAGAGGTTATCCCCGATGCTCTACATTCTATCCGCTCACTCCTCTGTACCACAACAAATCAGACACCTCATGAACGCCTTCTTGTTTTCCCCAGGAAGTCATCCTCCGGATCCCCTCTCCCGACGTGGCTGGCCGCCCCTGGACCCATCTTGTTCCGGAAACATGTGCGAGTGCACAAGTCCGACCCGTTGGTGGAACAAGTCCAGTTACTCCACGCTAACCCGCAGTATGCGTACGTGGAGTACCCCGACGGTCGGCAGGACACGGTCTCCCTCCAGGACCTCGCCCCCGCCGGCGTGCGGCCCTCCCCCCCTTCACCACAGACCCCCCCCTGTTCTTTTTCCCTCTGCGCCCCACCCAGGCCACCCCTCCCCATCCATGGCGTCTCCGCCACCAGCCCGGGTTACGGAGACAGTTCAAGGACCATCGCTCCCGGAGTCCAGGACATCAGCTGAACCACCACCATCGGCTGAACCAGCGTCACCAACTCCACTGCGGCGGTCTGCCAGGACGTCACGGGCAACAAAAAGGCTGATCGAGTCCATTTAACTTTCAACACCACCATAGACCTTGTATGGACACTATGTACTGTTGTTAAATGTCTGGGCCAGTGGGAAGCCAAGGATACATTTTTTTTCCTTCTCTCATTACTACTCATACCATCAGTTCTCCCCCCCCCCAGCTCTTGTTGACACCCACCCCCCCCGGCTTCTTTCTCCGCAAGGGGTGAATGTGGTGGTATGATTAGCATAGCTGCCTGCCATTGGTGCAGAACACCGGCTTACCATTGGCCCTGGTCGGTCATGTGCCTCTCGACCGGTTGGTTGAGACCAGTCATGTGACGGCTCCCCGATTGGTCGAGAGGCTGAGTTAACCCCGCCTCCAGGGCAGGGTATAAATACCCAGTACTCCCGGCGGTCGTCCATTTACTGTAATCGACCGCAGGGCTAACATCTAGCTTATTAAAGCCATACTTTTGTCCAGCAACTCGTCTCGCGTTCAATTGATGGTACATCAATAAACTTAATAAACTATCTTGAAATTACTTGTAATACCTCTCTTAGATTTCTGTGGCTCCCAAGCTCAAAATCTTGCAGAATGGTATCAGAAATGGGGTACACAGGTAGTCAAGGTATCATTGAAATTTGAGAAGCAATAGTCTTAGGTTGTAGTTCAATGCATAGTGTGGTTCGCAAGAAAAGCCAGGAATTGCAATGACATTGGCATATGCTGGGAACGACTGTTAGAGAGTTTGACTGAGATAATAGGCGTGTCCGAATCAAGACCTATGTTGGGAGGGGCAGAAGAGTGCAATGGAAGATATGATTGTATCTTTGATATGTGTTGTACAGAGGTTCATAAAAGAAAGAGGAAAGTGAAAAATGTCCGTATTAGTTGGCCTACAGTGCTTATGTGTTTCCTTACAGTGGAATAAAAAGGCACAAACAGTTAAGTGAACAGGTCAATAAGTTGCAAAAGGAAATTGATTGCTGGTAGGAGAGCATTGCCTTCCTACACAATCAGTTACACTGGAAATAGGAGGCACATGATAGAGCGAGTTATACAAGGAACAAACTACTGGACCAAACACTGGAAGAAAATATTGATTTACAGACAGAATATACCAGACAAAGTCAGGAGTTAAAAGATGCAAGAAGGGCTTACAGGGGTTAATTTGACAACAAAGGATAGAATTTTATTCTCCTCCCCAAGGCAGATTTTGAAACAGGGGAAGTGTGAAATTGAATGGACGGGATTCCTCCCAGGAACTGGCCGACCCAAACCCAGGCACAATTTTATGCTTGTGTGGGCAGGGCCTTAGGCATGAAACCTGCCCATACGCCTATGAGGGCCCTTAAGTGGCCACTTAAGGACCTTATCCCATCCAGCTTCAATTTCTAGACTGGCAGTAGTGGATAGGAAATGGAGAAAAAAGCTTTTCTCCATCTCGTGTAGGATAGGGAGGGGTGACGCCTCATTCTAAAGGCTTCTTCAAAGTTGGGGTGCCAGCCACCCCCTCGGCCTGCACCCTGACACCACGATCGCGAACCCCTCCCAACCCCTCCCAGGCTTCCTCCATCCTCTCTCTCCAGACCTCTGGGAGCACGGTAGCACAGTGGTTAGCAGTGTTGCTTCATAGCTCCAGGGTCCCAGGTTCAATTCCCAGCTTGGGTCACTGTCTGTGCCAAGTCTGAATGTTCTCCCCGTGTCTGCGTGGGTTTCCTCCAAGTGTTCCGGTTTCCTCCCACAAGTCCCAAAAGACATGCTTGTTAGGCGAATTGGACATTCTGAACTCTCCCTCTGTGTACCCGAACATGCGCCGGAGTGTGGCGACTAGGGGATGTTTACAGTAACTTCACTGCAGTGTAAGCCTACTTGTGACAATAATAAAGATTATTATTATTACCTATCTTTTCCAAAATCACAGGACGTAATCCCAGCTCTGTTCCTGGCTGGGTTGAAGAGCTCTCAACCAATCTGATTTGTTGACATCTCTCGCAGGCGGGTCTCCCTTCCAAGGGTGGGCGGAACTCCCAGCCACTGCCAATCACTGCCCAGATGAGCATTAAATGGAGGTTTGAGTTTGAGAGTTGGTGGCTGCATGTTGGGCACTGACTCTCAGGATAGCGAGCATCGATCACTCGCGATCCTCAAAATTGCACCCAAAGTTTCACTTCCCCAAAGCAGACAACTCCCCGTGTTTAGGTAAAATCAAACAGCTTCAGGCACTAATTGATCAAAAGTGGGCCCTCGGGGCTGTCCTCAAAACCAGGGCAGGTGACCCATGACCTTTATTGGGAAAATAGAGTTGAAACACTTCCCCCTCTGCTTTGCCTCTCCTATTCAATGAGGGAATGCTAGTGTATGTGGTTACATGAACTAGATACAGATTAAGACCAAAACAGGACTGGGTGCAAGGAATGGTGAAGAACCATCTCTGGCATTAAGGTCAGGGAAGAGGTCATACCTGAAACCTTGCACAGACCCCATTCGCTACAAGAGGATAAGGCTCTGAAAGAAGGTCAGCGGTAACAAAGGATGTGAGTACCAAACCCCTCCTCCTTATGTCAAAATGGAAATTTTCAAGGCCTTAGACCCAGAGTAAGAGAGTGATGATTTTGAACAGATCCTCCTAGCTGCTTACTCCTGTGAGGGCCCTTCCCGTTGATTTCTTTGTTTCCCATTTCTTTATTTTTGCTGTTACCATTTTTATCCATGGATGCTTAATGAACATATACTTTTAAGTCAAGCAGGAGAAATGAGGAACTCAAAAGTTACAACATATTGCACTGAGCTAGCTTTGGACAGCGGAACTCAGACTTTCCGGCATGCAAGAGATTGGTGGGACCCGGTTCGATTGGTTGGCTAATGGCCAATGAGTTGGCCAAAAGCCTGTATTCTGCCCAGTAACAGGTGGTGATTTGGTCCTGCCTGAGTGGAATGATTTTCAGAGAGCCAATGAAAAGAATCCCTACAGTGCAGCAGGGGCCATTCAGCCCATTGAGTCTGCACCAGCCCTTGCTCCGACAGAGCACTCTACCTATGCCCGATCCCCTGCCCCTATCCCCGTATCCCCACCTAATCATTGGGCAATATTAGCCTGGCCAATTTGTCTAACCTGCACATGGTTTGTAGTTCAATGGAATATATCAATCTGATATTAAAGTATGTTCTAGTGAAAGGAAGGTGTAGAGGACATCAATAGGTTGACAGCTTCCTCCAGGAAATATTTGTGTCTTTGCCTATGAACTTTTTAAAAGAACTGATTTTGATAATCTGATCACCACCTGAACCATTTGGACCATGCAGGGGGGAGAGGAGCAAAGTTATTGAGACAGGGATCCCCATTGAACATTTGAGAAGGTTCCCTGAACGTCAGGAAGTCATAGACTCATAGAATTTACAGTGCAGAAGGAGGCTATTTGGCCCATCGAGTCTGCACCGGCCCTTGGAAAGAGCACCCCATTTAAGTCCACCCTTCCAACCTTTCCCCGTAACCCAGTAAGCCCACCCAACCTTTTTGAACACTCATGGCAATTTAGCATGGCCAAACCACCTAACCTGCACATCTTTGGACTGTGGGAGGAAATCGGAGCACCCAGAGGAAACTCACGCAGACACGGGGAGAATGTGGATGTCTCACTGGATGGAGCTTGTGTGGTGTGATATGTACAACATTGCCAAGAACAAAGTAAATTCAATGGTGACATAAAGTTCTGATTTCCTTGAGAATCAGAGAATGGTGCATGTTTTTGAAGATAGTGAAACTTGGATGATGGACTTGATGGGCAGGTAACATTTGAATGGACCTGATTGACCTCCGACAGATGCAAAAGGAGGATCTATGGGAAAGGGAAGAGATTACCACCAAGCACGGTGGGCGAAAGGGGGCTTTTCAACGCAGCCTCTGATTTAGATTTTACAGCAGATTATGAAGTGGACTTCATTGTCAAGATTTGGGGGAAAATAATCACTGAAGGCCACAGCCAACAGTTAGGGAAATGGTGAAGATGACTTAAGAATGTGAAATTTTAATAAGGGATTAAAGAAGGAATTGGGGCACAGAAGTCATTTTCTACTTGTGAAGTAACTATGTAGAATGCGTGATGAATCACTGAAGAGATCTCAGACATGCTCAGCTACCTGGCAAACATGAAATGGAGCCTTGATCAAGAAGAGTTTTTGAGGGTTAGCAAATGACCCTTATCGTCAGATCAACTAAAAAGTGACCTTGAGCTAAGTGATGGACAGAGGAGAGGTGACTATCTTGACATCCTGGGTACTGCTTCTGTATTCATTGGTTAGAAATGTTCAAACAAGTGATTGACAGAGGGTAAACTACCAGGCCATTCGGAATAATTTACATTAATAAAATACATTAACATTGGAGACAGGGGGAAGTCCTCATTAAGTAGCAGTCCTTGTCAGGCAGCCATACTCTTCAGATGGAAGATGGACCGGTGATGATGCAGGAAGACCGGGAGAAGAGTTCCCGAATATTAGAACTGGACAGCACAGTAGCACAGTGTTAGCACTGTTGCTTCACAATGCCAGGGTCCCAGGTTCGATTCTGGCTTGGGTCACTGTCTGTGCAGAGTCTGCACATTCTCCCAGTTTTTTTGTGGGTTTCCTCCGGGTGCTCCAGTTTCCTCCCACAAGACCCGAAAGATGTGCTGTTAGGTGAATTGGATATTCTGAATTCTCCCTCAGTGTACCTGAACAGGTGCCGGAATGTGGCGACTAGGGGCTTTTCACAGTAACTTCATTGCAGTATTAATGTAAGCCTACTTGTGACAATTGTGGTAGTCGGTATTAGAGGCATTACGGTACCCTGAATAATGCCGTAAGACCATTGGTGTGGGAGGTACCTGAGACTGCTATTTCATTGGTTAAGCCTGCCTGCTGGTTCCGCCCAGTAAGGCAGAGTATAAGAGCCCATGCCTCCCCAGCAGCTGCCTTCTGTCTGCGCTGTTGGGGGTAACATCTAGTACAATAAAGTTTTCAATTGTCTCCAATCATGTTCCCGTACCTCGATAATGTCACCATCTGCGGCCATGACCAGCAGGACCACGACACCAATCTCTAAAAATTCCTCCATACCGCAAAAATCCTTAATCTCACATATAACAAGGATAACTGCGTGTTCAGCACCGACCGTCTAGCCATCCTCGGCTATGTAGTGCATGATGGAGTTATAGGCCCAGACCCTGAACGTATGCGCCCCTCATGGAGTTCCCCCTCCCCCACTGCTCCAAGGCCCTGAAACGCTGCCTGGGATTTTTTTTGTATATTGCCCAGTGGGTCCCCAACTATGCGGACAAGGCCCACCCACTAATCGAATCCACGGTTTTTCCCCTGTCGACAGAGGCCCGCCAGGCCTTCAGCCGCATCAAAGTGGACATCGCAAAGGCCATGATGCACGCCATCGACGAATCCCTCCCTTTCCAAATCGAGAGCAATGCGTCCGATGTAGCTCTGGCGGCCACCCTCAACCAAGCGGATAGACCCGTGGCCTTCTTCTCACGCACCCTCCACGCTTGATAAATTCGCCATTCCTCAGTTGAAAAGGAGGCCCAGGCCATAGTAGAAGCTGTGCGGCATTGGAGGCATTACCTGGCCGGCTGGAGATTCACTCTCCTCACTGACCAACGGTCGGTGGCCTTCATGTTGATAATGCACAGAGGGGCAAGATAAAGAACAGGATCTTACAGTGGAGGCTCGAACTCTCCACCTACAACTATGGGATCTTGTATCATCCCGGGAAGCTAAACGAGCCTCCTGATGCCCTATCCCATGGCACATGTGCCAACGCACAAGTGGATCGGCTCCGGACCGTCCACGAGGACCTCTGCCACCCGGGGGTCACACAATTCTTCCATTTCATTAAAACCCCCAACCTGCCCTACTCCATCGAGGAGGTCAGGACAGCCACCAGGAATAGCCAAATCTGCGCGGAGTGCAAGCCGCACTTCTACAGGCCAGAGAAAGCAAATCTGATAAAGGCTTCCCGTCCCTTTGAACGCCTCAGTATGGACTTCAAAGGGCCCCTCCACTCCACCGACCACAACATGTATTTCCTGAACGTGATTGACGAGTACTCCCGGTTCCCATTCGCCATCCCCTGCCCCGACATGACCACAGCCACCGTCATAAAAGCCCTCCACAGTATCTTTACGCTGTTCGTTTCCCCACCTACATACACAGCGATGGGGGGTCCTCCTTTATGAGCGACAAACTGCGTCAATTCCTGCTCAGCAAGGGCATCGCCTCGAGCAGGACGACCAGTTACAATCTCTGGGGAAATGGACAGGTAGAGAGGGAGAACGGAACGGTCTGGAAGACCGTCCTACTGGCCCTACGGTCCAGGAATCTCCCAGTCTCCCGCTGGCAGGAGGTCCTCCTGAATGCTCTCCACGCCATCCTGTCACTGCTGTGTACCACGACCAACCAAACACCTCACAAATGTCTCTTTGTCTTCCCCAGGAAGTCCTCCTCCGGGACCTCGCTCCCAACATGGCTGGCAGCGCCTGGACCCATCCTGCTCCGCAAACACGTGCGGGCGCACAAGTCGGACCCATTGGTCGAGAGGGCCCGCCTCCTTCATGCTAATCCTCAGTACGCCTACGTGGCGTACCCCGACGGCCGACAGGACACAGTCTCCCTTCGGGACCTGGCGCCCGCTGGGTGTCCACCCACACCCCACCACCACCACCTCCCCCCTCCCTCCCACCAGCACACCCCACAGCTGCCCCCTTCCCAGGTGGATCGGTCCTCCCACCGGTCCCATCTAGGGGTAATGAAGAAGAAACCCGAAGCCACGCTCCCGGAGCCACAGACGCCTGAGCCGGCACCTGCATCACCACCAAAACTGCGACGATCGCAGAGGACGACAAGGGCCCCCGATTGACTAATTGCTTCATTCTGAACTGTAAATACATTTTGTAAATAGTTGCGACGTAACGAGGCAAAACACTGTACTGATGTATACCGGGTACCTCCATATCCTTAACCTCTACCACTGTGCAATGCGAGGCCATCACCCCCGCCGGACTTTTTTTTAACAGGTGGTGAATGTGGTAGTCGGTATTAGAGGTATTACGGTACCCTGAATAATGCCGTAAAACCATTGGTGTGGGAGGTACTTGAGACTGCTGTTTCATTGGTGAAGCCTGCCTGCTGATTCCGCCCAGTAAGGCGGAGTATAAGAGCCTGTGTCTCTCCAGCAGCTGCAATCTGTACCTGCGCTGCTGGGGGAAACATCTAGTGCAATAAAGCCTTCAATTGTCTCCAATCTCGCTTCTGGAGTTATTGATCGAGCATCAACAATAATAAAGCTTTTTATTATTAGGCAGAAGAGCGCTGTTATCACAAACTACTGAGATTAACACACTCTCTACCAACCGTCTGTTCATGCTCTGGGATCAGTGAACCGCTCTCAGCTTTCATAGCCTGTTCACTTTTCTTGTCTATGTAGCTAATGTATCTTATCTAAACTGTTTACTTCCACATTACTTCCACATATTCAACTACTTATCTTAGGTATTTGTAGCTACCAAGTTCAAAAACCTGCAAGTGGTAGACTGAGTATGCAGGCAATTGGTTAGGCCTTTATTCAGGGCCAGTATGTACTTGATTACCTGCTGTGACAGATGGCCATGCAATGATCACTCTTTCCATGGAGGTGAACATCAGGGCAAAAGATCTGTGACATAGCACTATACTAGATTCAGCTCCTCCAGTCTCTCTACAATGGAAATGATGATGGAACCACACAACACTTCTGCTGCTGCTCCAAAATTATTCTCTCTGTCGCGGGCCTCCAAGACTCAGCATCTGTGTCTAGTTGAGCAGACGTCAGTGTCCTGCACTCTCCGATGGGAACTCTACTCTGCTGTCCCTGTCTCCAACGCCTGTTCCTGTTCACTTACAATGTGACTGACCATGTGACAATTCAGCTAACTACCTTGAGGATCATCAAGATGTCCGTATCTGAGCTGGTGGAGGGTGCGCATGAGTTGCATGATGGTGCTCTCTCAGAGTGTGTGACCTCCTCTGAGAACGTCTGTTTTATTTCATTGATCTGTTCATGGGATGTAGGCATTGCTGGCGAGGGTAGCATTTGTTGCCCATCCCTAATTGCTCTTGAGAAGGTGGTGGTGAGCAGCTTTCTTGAACCATTGCAGTATACACAGTGTAGGTCCCCAAAATGCGGCTGGGAAGAGAGTTCCAGGATTTTGACCGGCAACAATGAAGGAAGAGTGATATAGTTCCAAGTCCGCATGGAATTGAACCCGGGTTTCTGGCACTGTGAGGCAGCAGTGCTAACCACTGTGCTGCTGTGTCGCTTTGGATGCCGTCAGGTTTCTTGAATGTTTGGGGAGCTGCAATCATCCAGGCAAGCGGGAGTATTCAGTGGGTGAGTTACATGCAGCAGAATTCCCTGCCTCTGACCTTCTATCGTAGCCGCAGTATTTATATGGCTGGTGGTCCAGTTCTCTTTCTGGTGCATGGATGACCCCAGGATGTTGGCAGTGGGGGATTTAGCGATGATAATACCATTGAATATCAAAGGAAGATGGTTCAATTCTCTCTTGTTGGAGATGGTCATTGCCTGGCACTTGTGTGGCGTGAATTTGACCCCTAAACCACCCATAGCTTCACACTTAAAGGAAACCATAATGAGATATGAATTCACCCTGACATAGGAAAAGGGTTCAAGTTATCATTGTGCAAATGATCATATGTTAGTTAGAGGTGACTCCAAATGAACAAGAATAATTGTTCTGTACCATGTGACTGTGTAGTATCGAATTATGTCATTAGTTGTCTGGGAGACCCCAATCCCCACTCCCCATCTCCAAGAGCCACAGTTTGCTGATTTCTAGTGTGTCATTCTGCAACCAGTCAGGGCAAGGATTATTGGAAGGCCATACCTGGTTCCTGTCTGTCCCTAGAAGTCTGTCCCTGGAACTCTTCCCCTTCAAGTAGAAAAAGTATAGAGTCCTGAGTGTGAGAAATAAATTCTGGTGTAACAATGGAGGGATAAAATCTGTGGAGGGTGATTGTGTGCGATGGGTGTGAGATAGCACTAAGATGAGGATGAATGTCAGGGGTGGCTATTCAGTTGGGGGTGTAGGAAGATGTCATAAGAGAGCGAGGGATGGGTGGAGCAACAGCTTGTGTTGGTCTGGAGAGAAGACGAGTGAAGTCAATGAGGCCCTGGCACCAGCTCGGCATGCCCGGATCCGCACCGGGCATAACTGTGGTAGTATGACTAGGGGTATTACGGTACCTGGAAGTGTGAGCTGCCATTGGTGCAGAGGACTCGCTGCCCATTGGCACAGGTATGTCATGTGCCTCTCAGCCGATTGGCTGAGAGGTAGGTAGCTCCGCCTACGAGGCGGGGTATAAGAACCCGTGTTCTCCGGCAGTCTGCCATTCTTCTGTACGTCTGCTGCCGGGTCCACGTCTTGTGTATTAAAACCTATCATTCGGACTTTATCTACGTTTCGTGTCCATTGATCGTGCATCAATTTAATACACAAGATTTTAAAGGATGGAGCTTCGCATCAAGCCGGAGTGTCTTCGACTCAGCCCACACGCAGCAAATGCAACAGCAGCATTTAAGCACTGGCTGGCTTGCTTCAATAGCTACTTGAGTACAGCCGAAAATGTCCCGACGAGGGAACAGAAATTGCACATCCTCCACTTGTGCGCCGGCACCGCCGTGTACACGCTCATAGAGGACACGACAGACTACGACGCGGCCATGGACTTACTTAAAAGACATTTCATACGGCCGGTGAACCAAGTCTACGCTCGGCACTTACTGGCCACGAGGCAGCAACTTCCTGGTGAGTCTATGGATGAATTTTACCGGGCCCTCCTCATGCTGGGGAGGAACTGCAGCTGCCCGCAGGTTTCTGCTGCCGAGCATACCGAACTTTTGATCAGAGACGCTTTCGTTGCAGGTAGCAGTCCTCGCAGATCCGCCAAAGACTTTTATAGAAAGAGACTTTAAGCCTCACGGAGGCACGGGCCCTCGCCTCCTCCCTCGACGTTGCGAATCATAACGCCCGCAAGTACGCCCCGACCACGCGGCGGCCCCCTGGGCAGCATGGAACACGATCTCCCTCACCCACACGGACTGGGACCCCCCCCAGGCCTGCGCTGCAGGGCGCCCCGATAAACCCACGGGGCCCCGCTGCTATTTGTGCGGCGAGGCAAAGCACCCCCTCCAGCGCTGCCCGGCCCGCTCCGCAACCTGTAAGGACTGCGGCAAGAAGGGCCACTTTGCGGCTGTCGGTCAATCAAAAGCGGTCGCTGCGGTCCCGAGCAGCGACCGGGGGTCCTCCCCCCCGCTCTCCTCAGGGGCCCTGTGCGGCCCGCGGACCTCGCTGCCCCCACCCCCCATGTGTGATCCCCGGGCGCCGCCATCTTGGGCCCCCGACGCCACGTGCGATCCCCGGGTGCCGCCATTTTGGAACCCGACTCCACGTGCGATCCCCGGGTGCCGCCATTTTGTCCATCCCCCACCATGCGCGGCCGACGGGCGCCGCCATCTTGGATCGGCACCGAGGACCCCGCAGGTGGCTACGCTCTGCCGGATGACGACTCGGAGTTTCTGCCACGACTCGTCTCAGTCACATTGGACCAGTCACGGCCTCGCACTCTATCCACGGTAGGGGTATTACGGTACCTGGAAGTGTGAGCTGCCATTGGTGCAGAGGACTCGCTGCCCATTGGCCCAGGTATGTCATGTGCCTCTCAGCCGATTGGCTGAGAGGTAGGTAGCTCCGCCTACGAGGCGGGGTATAAGAACCCGTGTCCCCCGGCAGTTAGCCATTCTTCTGTACGTCTGCTGCCGGGTCCACTTCTTGTGTATTAAAGCCTATCGTTCGGACTTTATCTACGTTTCGTGTCCATTGATTGTGCATCAATAACGCAGCTGTTAAAACACACCCTCCATCATTGAAGTTGTCTCTGTCCTGACAGTTGTAGGAAGGATCCATCCTGGCCCCTTCTAGGGTTGCTTTAAATTCTGAGGCACAGTCAGGTGTGAGTCATGACCATGCCTGCCTGCTAAAATTAGTCAGAAAACTCAAGGGTGGACTGCCAACACCGTGGCTGAGTTATAATGTCACAGCAAAGCTCGTTCCACTAATTATCAGGTTACTCGCCAACAACGGCCTCATCCACTGATAGTAGGCGCGTCAGTTAAAATTCTGCCGCTTTCGTATTTATTGTTTAAACTCAGTGAAGTAATTACATATAGAACATTCTGTTTCTGCAAAGATTGTATACTGAAGAAATGATTATTAGTTTGAAAGCCCAGGCTGAGAGAGTTATTAGATAAAATAGTGTAATCTTTGTCAGAAAGACCTTTACCAGCAGATTGGGAATGGCAGGTAATTGGACTGAAATATTGCAGCAAAGCCATCTAACAGCAGACCCATATATATCACACAGCTGTTGAATCACTAGCAGAGGATCACTCTCTGCCTGTTGTTACATCTCCGCCCACACACGGTCAATGTAATCTCCTGACACAAGCATCTAGAACAGCTTTGAGGATAACATTTAACAATGTTTTTGATTGCCGGTGTGAAGATATCCTGAAAGCACCTTTCGATGTTGTAGCTTCTAAATCCCGATTGAGAAAGAGCAAAAGAAAGACTACGTTTTTATGTTGCACCCAGCACGACCTCAAAATATCGCAAAGTGTTTTTTTAACCAATTAAGTGCTTTTAAATCAGAGACTCAGAACTTTATAGCAAGGATGGAAGCCATTCAGCCCATTGTGTCTGTGCTAGCTGAAAAGGAACCATCCTGGAAGTGTCGCTAGCTGCAGAAATTTGAGCTCTGGGTTTTGGAAATCGAGCGATGGCTGGAATCACTATACTGGTAGCATTGTTGCTTCTCAGCACCAGGGTCCCAGGTTCGATTCCTGGCTTGGGTCACTGTCTGTGCGGAGTCTGCACATTTTCCCTGTGTCTGCGTGGGTTTCGTCCGGGTGCTCCGGTTTCCTCCCACAAGTCCTGAAAGACGTGCTTGTCAGGTGAATTGGACATTCTGAATTCTCCCTCTGTCCATGAACAGGCTCCGGAATGTGGCGACTAGGAGCTTTTCACAGTAACTTCATTGCAGTGTTAATGAAAGCCGATTTGTGACAATAAAGATTATTATTATTATTATACTTAAGGAGGTGGTTGCATAACATGTCAGGAGCATGCAGGCAAAGAGGAAATGGGGTGATCAGCAGTTAGTCTCGGATTACCAGGCAGGCAGTGCAGGAGTCTCCTTGAGTCCATCTCACTCAGCAACCGGTTTTCCATTTTGGAAACTGGTGAGAGCGATTGTTGCTCAAAGGTTTGGAGCAAGAACCACTTTTGCGGCACCATGGATGGCTCAGCTGCCCAGATGGCAAGGAAGAAGACTGGAAGAGCAGTTGTTATCGAATTGCGATTCGATAGTTAAATGTCATGATATGGCAGGCGGTAATTGCCAAGCTTCCCAAATCCCAAAGGGAAACTTGGACAAGTTATCACAGGGATTTGTATTTTATTACAGGGAACTATGTACACTAAAGTCAGGAGCAAGGATTCCAATACCACTTCTGGAGATTTTAAATATTAAATTAAAAATTAACAAAAAGAAAAGAAAACATTTACACATAAAATAACATTTACACTGCTAAAAGTAATCCTACATTTCCCAAAATCTTTCTGCATAGTTAAACTGACAAATAAAAACCCCTTTCAGGCAACAGTCCCTATAGATTCCTAATCTATAAGCATTCTATTAATATTCACAGAATCACAGAATCACACAGTGCAGAAGAGGCTCTTTAGCCATTTGGGTCTGCACCAAGACATGAAAAACATCTGATAGTATAATACTAATATTCTTTATTCGTGCCACAAGTAGGCTTACATCAATACTGCACTGAAGCTACTGTGAAAATCCCCTAGTCGCCACACTCTGGTGCCTGTGCGGGTACACTGAGGGAGAATTCAGAATGTCCAATTCACCTTACAGGCACGTCTTTCGGGACTTGTGAGAGGAAACCGGAGCACCCGGAAAAAACCACGCAGACACGGGGAGAACGTGCAGACTCCGCACAGACAGTGACCCAAGACGGGAATCGAACCTGGGTCCCTGGAGCTGTGGAGCAACTGTGCTAACCACTATGCTACCGTGCCTGACCTAGCTACCTAATCCCATTGGTCGATAGCCTTGAATGTTATAATGTGCCAAGTTCTCATCCAGGTACTTTTTAAAGGATGTGAGACAACCCGCCTCTACCACCCTCCCAGGCAGTGCACTCCAGACCACCATCACCCTCTGGGTAAAAAGGGTTTTCCGGGAGCAGCATGGTGGCACAGTGGGTTAGCACTGCTGCCTCACGGTGCCGAGGTCCCAGGTTTGATCCCGGCTCTGGGCCACTGTCAGTGTGGAGTTTGCACATTCTCCCCGTGTTTGCATGGGTTTCGCTCCCACAACCCAAAGATGTGCAGCGTGGGTGGATTGGCCACACACAGTTGCCCCTTAATTGGAATAAATGAGTTGGGCACTCTAAATTTACAAAAAAGGGTTTTCCTTACATCGCCCCATGACCTCCTGCCCCTCACCTTGAACATGTGTCCTCTTGTGACTAACCCTTCAACTAAGGGGAACAGCTGCTCTCTATCCACCCTGTTCATGTCCCTCATATTCATGTGCACCTCGATCAGGTAACCCCTCAGTCTTCTCTGTCCCAGCAAAAACAGCCCAATCCTATCCAACCTCTCTTCATAACATAAAATGTTCCAGCCCAGGCAACATCCTGGCCAAATCCCCTTTGCACCCCCTCCAGTGCAATCACCTCCTTCCTACAATGTGGCGACCAGAACAGCACTTCGCTGTAGTCTCATCAAAGTTGTATACAGCTCCAACATGACTTTGCTTTTGTAACCATGCCTCAATTGATAAAGGTAAGTGTCCCACATCCACCCTATTAACCGCTCTTCTGCATTCAGAGATCTATGGACAAACACGCCAAGGTCCCTTTGTTCCACAGAACCTCATAATGTCATGCCATTCTGATAGAAATTGGCTTTTGTAATTAACTATAGATGATATAGATAAAAGGTTTAATTAAGAACTTATTAAGAATAATTAACTGAAAATCATATTAAGCATTAATTCAGTGCAACTATAGTTGGGAATTAATCAGATAAGACTCTCAATTTTCACATTTTGCAAGTTTTTTGACACTTGCTAGACAATCCAAGGCCAGTGACATCAACAAGTCAAAAGGCTTCATTGTATTCTAAAAATGCAGCTGCTTTCCCAAGTCCCGTTTCCATAGTAATACACAGTCTAAGGCCCTGGAGGCGATGCAGGTGTCGATAAATCGGAAAATTGGCAAGCGATAGTAGAGAAATCACATCAATATATTTAAATACATATCTCTCTTAAAATTGATAGACAGACACGTTGGTCGAATTGAGTGAATTATGAATTAGTTAAAGCCAATCACAGCTGTAAAGAACGCAGGCCTTTAAGCTAATAATCTCCTTAAAAAACAATTGTCGGGATGGAAAAGTCGATTCCGGAATCAATCTATCACTTTATGAAACCTATGTCTTTGCTGCTTGCTTTTGCTAAATCGCCATCTCCTTTTGTTCAAATCACTCAGTCATTTTTATACTGTGTATCATGATTTGAAGAATTACCACGATTTGTATTTTAAACTCAACCACTGTATTCGCCAAAGACAATTATTCTGACCTAAGTTTGTATTGTAACCAAAGGTTTACCAGTAGACACTAAAGGCTGAGAAATAACGTTCAACAAAACTTTGCCAAAAAGCACAGCCTGAATCTCTGTTATTTGGGAACTAAGAAGGGATAAAGCAGATCCATGGTTCTGAATAGACACAGAGATCCATCAACTGGGACTGCGAGCAGCTCCACGCCAACTGGCAACTGGTGTTGCGAGACAAAAGGAGGGAGAAGGTGGACCAAAGACCGTGCCGTAGACGAGAGTACAGGATACCAAATCGTTAACGACGAGGCCCGAAGGCAGAATCGCTGACTGGAAGACCGATCTTTGACTTCGATCTGGAGATCGGCAAGACTGAGATAAGAAATCATTTTTACCTCATTAAAGTTTTAAGCCGCAACGTTCCCCCTACCAACAAAAGAACCTTAAAAGAAAAGACTGCAATTGGGTGAGGGTGCAAATCTATTATCAGATGTCTTATATTGGTGTAATTTGGTATATGGTACGGCGCTATAGGTATACGAATTACTACCTATGAGTGCACGATTTGCAGCCCGGGTCAAAAACCTATTCGGAAGAGTTATGGGGGACAAGTGTCCAAAGTGCAATCGGAGTCCTTCTCCTACATGTGAGTGTGCTAAATCAGATATCCCCACTGCTTCGAAGGGTGGAGCAGAGCTCCCCACAACCTCTAAGGGCGGCCATGCTCTACCAGACGTGTCTACTGATGATATGTTTGGAGATCTTAAATCTTGTATTAATCGGCACTTCGAACTGTCCGATGCGAATATAGAAATCGAATTAGAATCCAACATTCCCGAGAGCCAATGGTCCCTTGAAAATATACAGAGTGTTTGGGGAAAACTAGGCGAATGGTCCTTCAGCGTGCTATATGGTTTCTTGCGGTTATGGGACAGATCCATAGGTGACAGGAGACAATCGCCAACACAAACCACGATCGCGAACTTAAAGCTGCCAAAGATCGAGTCCAGGCAGTCTGTGAGCACTTGCAGAAATCAAAACCTAAGCTTGAACAATTAGAAACCCTATTGAGCGAGCACAAAAAAACTAAAATTTCATTAACCAACTCGGATTCCAGAGTTGAACAATTACCATCACAAATTGATGAATTGCATTCCCAAATTGCCGGGCTACAAAAGGGAAATACCCAGTTACTTCAAGAGGCTTATAAATAGACGAAAATGGATGACATGATGAGTCATAACAAATTTGCTGAGAGAAAATTTGGTGGTTCTGCAGCCGGCAAACCCTCAGCTATTTCTCAATTCTCCAGCCCAAACAATTCTGCCACAGGTGGAGTCAGGATTAATTCAGACCCCGACTATACTTACACCTAGTCCGCCCGTGCCAACCAAATTAAATTCGATGGCATGGCCGCCAACCGCTGCTGCCATAGCAACTATGAATCCTCTGATACAGGCTCCACAGGTGTGGTCCGGCCAACAAAACCCCATGGGCAGGATTCTCCGAGCCTCGCGCCGGAGAATCGCCACAACCGCGCCACGCCGCCCTGACGCCGGAACGCGATTCTCCGAGGAGCGGAGAATCGGCGCCATTTGCGCGGCTCTGGTCGCGGGCCGCTGTCCGCAGCCGGCTGCCGATTCTCCGGCCTTGATGGGCTGAGCGACCGCGCGGAAACGAGAGTCCCGCCGGCTACGTCCACACCTGCTCGCAGCCGGCGGGAACTCTGCGCGCAGGGTCGGGGGACGGCTTACGGAGGGGGGGCTCCTTCACCGGGGGGGGTCCTCTGATGTGTCTGGCCCACGATCGGGGCCCACCGATCGACATGCCGGCATCTCCAGCCTCGGACCTATTTTCTTACGTACCGGCCCCTGAACCCCCACGCCATGTTGCGTAGGGGCTGGCGCATTGAGGAAGTCCCCCACGCATGCGCGGGTTTGCGCAGCGCCCAGTTGGTGCCGGGAAGGGAAGCTGGAGCGGCATAAACCGCTCCAGCGCCATGCTGGCCCCCCGTGGGGGCCAAAATCGGTAGTGCCCGCGCCCGTATCGCGATGTCGTGAAACGCGACGGCGTTCACGTGGCGCGGACACTCTGCCTCCATTTCGGAGAATCCCGCCCATGTCTGTGCCGGGTTCAATGGCCTTTGCCCCCACAAACACTCAACCTTAGCTAGTCACCACAGCCGCCTAAAATGGGAGTGTCGTCGGCCAAAACACCCAGCTAACTCTGCTTCAAAAACCTCCTGGGGCAGCTTCAGCGGGCTCCGAGATTGTTATCACTACACGAGATGCTGAATAAAGGAAACTAGTTAGCTTGGACGATGACAGTGATGCAATGAACAAACCTAGTGGCAGGACAGGAACACTATGACTTGCCCCATTACGCACCAAACGGGTTAAGGTTGAAGCGACCGAAAACGATGTAACAATCACTAAATCTCAATATGCCTGACATTGGGTCCATGATCCGGCAGACCCTGATACCCACCTAAAACTGACTGGGGTAAAATAACATCCTGTGTTCAAAAGCATTTGCAGGATCTCACAGACTATGAGGAAAGGTTTCGAACAGTTTGGAAGGGGCATTCGGAATGGAACTCCAGGAAGGAGAGAGGATTTGGGATACAAGTAACCTAGGGCCATTCAAAACTGCTTTTGAAAAAAATGCTTTTGCCGCTGCTTTAATGCCCTAAATGTCCTGAATGGGAGCTAGTGGCACTACCTTCAGGACCTTCATAGAACAATGCATTCAACTGGACCATGGCTTGGAAGTTAAAGCCCGAGCTCTCCGTCCTAGCCCTCAGCCCCAGCCAAAAGCAGCAGCTGCTGCAAGTAGCGCAGCAACCCCAGCAGAAATTACTACTCCTCCTCCAGTAACACCAACCCCGGCCCCTGTTCTTGCTCCGATAAAGGATTCCAGGAATCGGGAAAATGCCATTTTAGTGGTAAAGACGGCCATTGGGCAAACCCATGCCATTTTAGAATACAGGGGGACAAAGGACATGATTACAATTGTGACTCATACGACTGAGACCCGCCCCCGACTTACACTAGAGATCCGCCCCGAAACACGTCTCACCAGGATTTGTACAGAGAACAACATAAGCCCCGCCCACTTACACCACGAAGAGATGAACTCGATGACGATGACGCTTTTGTTGACAGGGTCAACAGATTAGCCCCACGACACAAGAAGGCGCTGCTTGATGCAGCAAAAAACTAATGGATCCCACTCACAGTAAGTCCATTCACGTAGCGTTGCACGCTTTACTTGAGAACAGAAAGGATGGACTGTATATATCATTGAGAGTGGGAGGCAACAAATAGAATTTCTTCTTGACACTGGAGCTGAATTCCCCAAAAATTGGCTCAGTTGTTTCCCTTAAAAAGACAGGTGATTGAAGCTTATGCAGCAGAAGGTGATCCAACTTCAAGAAACAGAGCCCATGTTGCTTCAATTTGGCCCACATGAACTATGGCCTCCATCTGGATAGGCCAGGTAATCCAGGCCATTCTGGGTATGGATATACTAGCCCAATTAAATTCTTCTCTTAATTTTGATAATGGAAAAGCCACATGGTCCATCAGACATCTCAAAAAGAGCCAACTGGAGCACCACCCAATTTGGGAAAAGGACAAAACTGACTGTAGCCTATTAAACATGGAACCAACATAAAGCTGACAATAAAGTTGAACGAAACGTTGCCAAAAAACACAGCCTGGAATCTCTGTTATTTGGGAACTAAGAAGGGATAACGCATATGCAGGGTTCCGAATAGACACAGAGATTCATCACATTCATTGAACACGTCCTTGTCAAATTACTTCTTTCAAAGTGTATCACCTCACACATTTCGGGGTTAAATTCCATCTGCCACTTATCTGCCCATTTGACCATCCCATCTATATCTTCCTGTAACCTAAGACAAGCAACATCACTGTTAACCACCCAACTAAACCAATTTTGAATCCACCTTATCAAATTACCCTGTATCCCATATGCTTTGGATTCTTTATAAGTCTCCCACGTGGGACTTGGCAAAGGCTTTTTTGAAATCCATATCAATTACATCGACTGCCCTCATCTACACATATGGTCACCTCCTCAAAAAATTCAATCAAATTTGTTCGGCATGACCTCCCTCTGACAAAGCCATGAGGACAATCCCTGATCAAACCTTGCCTCTCCAAGTAGAAATAGATTCCCTCCTTCAGAATTTTCTCCAATAGTTTCCCGACCACTGACATGAGACTCGCTAGTCTGTAGTTCTCTGGCTTATCTCTCCAACCCTTCTTAAATAGTGGAACCACATTAGCTGTTCTCCAGTCCTCTGGTACCTCCCCCATGGCCAAAGAAGAATTAAAAAAATTGTGTCAGAGCCCCTGCAATTTCCTTCATTGCCTCCCACAGCATCCTGGGAAACAATTCATCCGGACCTGGAGATTCATCCACTTTTAAGCCTAACGACACCGCCAATACCTCATCGCTCCATATGTCAATTTACTCAAGAACCTTGCAGTCTATCTCCCCAGGTGTGAAGTATTCGTTCAGCACACTACCAATGTCCCGTACCAGCCTCCCCGAACAGGCGCCGGAATGTGGCGACCAGGGGCTTTTCACAGTAACTTCATTGAAGCCTACTCGTGACAATAAGCAATTTTCATTTTCACGTCCTCTGGCTCCACCCACAGATTTGCCCCTTGGTCTCTAATGGGCCCTACCCTTTCTCTGGTTATTTTCTTCCCATTGATATACTTATAGAATATCTTGGGATTTTCCCTACTTTTACCAGCCAGAGCTTTCCCATATCCCCTCTTTGCTCTCCTAATTGCTTTCATAAGCTCCACCCTGCACTTTCTGTACTCCACTAATGCCTCCATTGCTTTGCTCCCCTTTCACCTGCTAAAAGTTTCTCTTTTCCTTCTCATCGTAACCTGAATATCTCTGGTCATCCATGGTTCTCTGGGCTTCTTACTCCTTTCTATCATAACCTGAGAGGGAACATGTTGGGCCTGTCTCCTCCTCATTTTCTTTTTGAACACCCCCCACTGCTCTTCTGTAGATTTCACCCCAAGTAGGATTTCCCAGTCTACCTTGGCCAGATCTTCCCTTATTTTACTGAAATCTGCTCTCACCCAATGCAAAACCTTTTTTTTCTTTGTCAATAACAAGCCTAAATTGTACAATGTTATGGTTGCTATGGCTAAAATGTTCCCTCACCAACACATCAACCATCTGTCTGGCTTAATTCTCCAGAATTAGGTCCAGCACAGTGCCATCCCTTGTTGGACTCTCTACATATTGACCCAAAAGGTTCTCCTGTATACATTTTTAAAAATCCTCTCCATCCAAGCCCTTAATGCAATGACTATCCCAATTAATGTTGGGAAAGTTGAAACCATCTAATATAATTACCCTATTGTTATTATTTTTACACACCTCTGTGAATTATGCACATATTTGCATCTCAATTTCCCACTGACTATCTGGGGCCTATAAAAAACACCGAGCAATGTGGCTGCCCCTTTTTCATTCCTAAGCTCTACCCACAAAGCTTAATTCAATGCCCCCTCTAAGACATTGGGCAGGATTCTCCGACCCCCCCGCCAGGTCAGAGAATCGCCCGGGGGCGGCGTGAATCCCGCCCCTGCCGGCTGCCGAATTCTCCGGCACCAGGGTTTTGGCGGGGGTAGGAATCACGGCACGCCGGTCGGCGGCTGCTGGCAGCGGCCCCTCCCCCCCCTGCCGATTCTCCGGCCCGCGATGGGCCGAGAGGCCACCCGCTTTTGGCGGGTCCTGCTAGCGTAAATCACCACAGGTCCTTACCGGCGGGACCTGGCTCCATGGGTGGCCTGCAGAATCCCCAGGGGGTGCAGGGGGATCTGGCCCCGGGGGGTTCCCACACTGTGGCCTGGCCCGCGATCGGGGCCCACCGATCTGCAGGCGGTCCTGTGCCATGGGGGCACTCTTTCCCTCCGCACCGGCCGCTGTCAAGCTCCGCCATGGCTGGTGCGGAAAAGAATCTCCCTGTGCATACGCTGGCGCTCCCGCGCATGTGCCAACATGTTCGGCGCTGGTTGGCGTGGCACCAAGCCCTTCCACGCCAGCTGGCGTGGTGCAAACCACTCCGGCGCCGGCCTAGACCCTGAAGGTGCGGAAGATTCCACACCTTCGGTCCGGCCAGACGCCAGAGTGGTTCACGCCACTCATCGGCGCTGGAGTGGCCCACCCCGCCGGTTCGTGGAGAATCCCGCCCTGTATCACTCCTCACTACAGTAGCTGACTCCTTAACTAATAATGCAATGCCTCTTACTCTTTTACCCCTCCTCTGTCTCGCCTGAGGATTCTATATCCTGGGATGTTGAGCCGATAGTCCTGCCCCTCCCTCAACCATGTCTCTATGATGGCTACTATATCACAGTTCCACATGTCAATCCTTGCCCTTCATTCATCCGTTTTACCTGTAATACTCCTGGCGTTAAAGTAAAGGCCATCCATCGTACTCCTTTGAAACTTAATACATCTGTACTCCCTCTGACCTGATTGCTGTTCTATGTTATGCTGTGCCCCTATTCTGCTAACAACCTGAGTCCCCTCCCCCTGTCGAGTTAGTTTAAACTCCTCCCAACAGCATCAGCAAACCTGCCTGTGGTGTTATTTATGTCGTTACATTCAGAATGGTTGGCGTAGTGTTCACAAAGACCACAAAATAGCTTGAACTTGGACAAAGCTATACATTTATTAACACTACTAAGTTGGATTTGACATGTACTCTGAAAGAATATACAGTTGATTATTAAGATATAAACTACACTCATCTACAACTAATCTTTTACTAACATTAACTATGATCAGCTCTTACTCACACTATCTGTACTTGTGCCTCCCTCTAGGTACCTCCTGCACACCGTCCCCAGACGGCTTCACTGTGATACTGACTGAGACAGGACACCGTTCCCAGACGGCTTCACTGTGACACTGACTGTGACAGGACACCGTCCCCAGACGGCTTCACTGTGATACTGACCGTGACAGGACACCGTTCCCAGACGGCTTCACTGTGACACTGACTGAGACAGGACACCGTTCCCAGACGGCTTCACTGTGACACTGACTGAGACAGGACACCGTTCCCAGACGGCTTCACTGTGATACTGACTGAGACAGGACACCGTTCCCAGACGGCTTCACTGTGACACTGACTGTGACAGGACACCGTTCCCAGACGGCTTCACTGTGACACTGACTGAGACAGGACACCGTTCCCAGACGGCTTCACTGTGACACTGACTGAGACAGGACACCGTTCCCAGACGGCTTCACTGTGACACTGACTGAGACAGGACACCGTCCCCAGACGGCTTCACTGTGATACTGACTGAGACAGGACACCGTTCCCAGACGGCTTCACTGTGACACTGACTGTGACAGGACACCGTTCCCAGACGGCTTCATTGTGACACTGACTGTGACAGGACACCGTCCCCAGACGGCTTCATTGTGATACTGACTGAGACAGGACACCGTTCCCAGACGGCTTCACTGTGACACTGACTGAGACAGGACACCGTTCCCAGACTGCTTCACTGTGATACTGACTGAGACAGGACACCGTTCCCAGACGGCTTCACTGTGATACTGACTGAGACAGGACACTGTTCCCAGACGGCTTCACTGTGACACTGACCGTGACAGGACACCATTCCCAGACGGCTTCACTGTGACACTGACTGTGACAGGATACCGTTCCCAGACGGCTTCACGGTGATACTGACTGAGACAGGACACCGTTCCCAGACGGCTTCACTGTGACACTGACTGAGACAGGACACCGTTCCCAGACGGCTTCACTGTGACACTGACTGTGACAGGACACCGTTCCCAGACGGCTTCACTGTGATACTGACTGAGACAGGACACCGTTCCCAGACGGCTTCACTGTGACACTGACTGAGACAGGACACCGTTCCCAGACGGCTTCACTGCAATACTGACTGTGACAGGACACCGTTCCCAGACGGCTTCATTGTGACACTGACTGAGACAGGACACCGTTCCCAGACGGCTTCACTGTGACACTGACTGTGACAGGACACCGTTCCCAGACGGCTTCATTGTGACACTGACTGAGACAGGATACCGTTCCCAGACGGCTTCACTCTGATACTGACTGAGACAGGACACCGTTCCCAGACGGCTTCATTGTGATACTGACTGAGACAGGACACCGTTCCCAGACGGCTTCACTGTGATACTGACTGTGACAGGACACCGTTCCCAGACGGCTTCACTGTGACACTGACTGAGACAGGACACCGTTCCCAGACGGCTTCACTGTGATACTGACTGTGACAGGACACCGTTCCCAGACGGCTTCACTGCGACACTGACTGAGACAGGACACCGTTCCCAGACGGCTTCACTGCGATACTGACTGAGACAGGACACCGTTCCCAGACGGCTTCACTGTGATACTGACTGAGACAGGACACCGTTCCCAGACGGCTTCACTGTGATACTGACTGAGACAGGACACCGATCCCAGACGGCTTCACTGTGATACTGACTGTGACAGGACGCTGTTCCCAGACGGCTTCACTGTGATACTGACTGAGACAGGACACCGTTCCCAGACGGCTTCACTGTGATACTGACTGAGACAGGACACCGTTCCCAGACGGCTTCACTGTGACACTGACTGAGACAGGACACCGTTCCCAGACGGCTTCACTGTGACACTGACTGAGACAGGACACCGTTCCCAGACTGCTTCACTGTGATACTGACTAAGACAGGACACCGTTCCCAGACGGCTTCACTGTGATACTGACTGTGACAGGACACCGTTCCCAGACGGCTTCACTGCGATACTGACTGTGACAGGATACCGTTCCCAGACGGCTTCACTGTGACACTGACTGAGACAGGACACCGTTCCCAGACGGCTTCACTGTGACACTGACTGAGACAGGACACCGTTCCCAGACGGCTTCACTGTGACACTGACTGAGACAGGACACCGTTCCCAGACGGCTTCACTGTGACACTGACTGAGACAGGACACCGTTCCCAGACGGCTTCACTGTGATACTGACTGAGACAGGACACCGTTCCCAGACGGCTTCACTGTGACACTGACTGAGACAGGACACCGTTCCCAGACGGCTTCACTGTGACACTGACTGAGACAGGACACCGTTCCCAGACGGCTTCATTGTGATACTGACTGTGACAGGACACCGTTCCCAGACGGCTTCATTGTGATACTGACTGAGACAGGACACCGTTCCCAGACTGCTTCACTGTGATACTGACTGAGACAGGACACCGTTCCCAGACGGCTTCACTGTGACACTGACTGTGACAGGACGCTGTTCCCAGACGGCTTCACTGTGATACTGACTGTGACAGGATACCGTTCCCAGACGGCTTCATTGTGACACTGACTGAGACAGGATACCGTTCCCAGACGGCTTCACTGTGATACTGACTGAGACAGGACACCGTTCCCAGACGGCTTCACTGTGACACTGACTGAGACAGGATACCGTTCCCAGACGGCTTCACTGTGATACTGACTGTGACAGGACGCTGTTCCCAGACGGCTTCACTGTGACACTGACTGAGACAGGATACCGTTCCCAGACGGCTTCACTGTGACACTGACTGAGACAGGACACCGTTCCCAGACTGCTTCACTGCGATACTGACTGTGACAGGATACCGTTCCCAGACGGCTTCACTGTGATACTGACTGAGACAGGACACCGTCCCCAGACGGCTTCACTGTAACACTGACTGAGACAGGACACCGTTCCCAGACGGCTTCACTGTGATACTGACTGAGACAGGACACCGTTCCCAGACGGCTTCACTGTGATACTGACTGAGACAGGGCACCGTTCCCAGACGGCTTCACTGTGACACTGACTGTGACAGGATACCGTTCCCAGACGGCTTCACTGTGACACTGACTGAGACAGGACACCGTTCCCAGACGGCTTCACTGTGATACTGACTGAGACAGGACACCGTTCCCAGACGGCTTCACTGTGATACTGACTGAGACAGGACACCGTTCCCAGACGGCTTCACTGTGACACTGACTGAGACAGGACACCGTTCCCAGACGGCTTCACTGTGATACTGACTGAGACAGGACACCGTTCCCAGACTGCTTCATTGTGATACTGACTGAGACAGGACACCGTTCCCAGACGGCTTCACTGTGACACTGACTGAGACAGGACACCGTTCCCAGACGGCTTCACTGTGACACTGACTGAGACAGGACACCGTTCCCAGACGGCTTCATTGTGATACTGACTGAGACTGGACACCGTTCCCAGACGGCTTCACTGTGATACTGACTGAGACAGGACACCGTTCCCAGACGGCTTCACTGTGACACTGACTGAGACAGGACACCGTTCCCAGACGGCTTCACTGTGACACTGACTGAGACAGGACACCGTTCCCAGACGGCTTCACTGTGACACTGACTGAGACAGGACACCGTTCCCAGACGGCTTCACTGCGATACTGACTGAGACAGGACACCGTTCCCAGACGGCTTCACTGCGATACTGACTGAGACAGGACACCGTTCCCAGACGGCTTCACTGTGATACTGACTGTGACAGGACACCGTTCCCAGACGGCTTCACTGTGACACTGACTGAGACAGGACACCGTTCCCAGACGGCTTCACTGTGATACTGACTGAGACAGGACACCGTTCCCAGACGGCTTCACTGTAACACTGACTGAGACAGGACACCGTTCCCAGACGGCTTCACTGTGATACTGACTGAGACAGGACACCGTTCCCAGACGGCTTCACTGTGATACTGACTGAGACAGGACACCGTTCCCAGACGGCTTCACTGTGACACTGACTGAGACAGGACACCGTTCCCAGACGGCTTCACTGTAACACTGACTGAGACAGGACACCGTTCCCAGACGGCTTCACTGTGATACTGACTGAGACAGGACACCGTTCCCAGACGGCTTCACTGTGACACTGACTGAGACAGGACACCGTTCCAGACGGCTTCACTGCGATACTGACTGAGACAGGACACCGTTCCCAGACGGCTTCACTGTGACACTGACTGAGACAGGACACCGTTCCCAGACGGCTTCACTGATACTGACTGAGACAGGACACCGTTCCAGACGGCTTCACTGCGATACTGACTGAGACAGGACACCGTTCCCAGACGGCTTCACTGTAACACTGACTGAGACAGGACACCGTTCCCAGACGGCTTCATTGTGATACTGACTGTGACAGGACACCGTTCCCAGACGGCTTCACTGTGATACTGACTGAGACAGGACACCGTTCCCAGACGGCTTCATTGTGATACTGACTGAGACAGGACACCGTTCCCAGACGGCTTCACTGTGACACTGACTGAGACAGGACACCGTTCCCAGACGGCTTCACTGTGACACTGACTGAGACAGGACACCGATCCCAGACGGCTTCACTGTGATACTGACTGTGACAGGACGCTGTTCCCAGACGGCTTCACTGTGATACTGACTGAGACAGGACACCGTTCCCAGACGGCTTCACTGTGATACTGACTGAGACAGGACACCGTTCCCAGACGGCTTCACTGTGACACTGACTGAGACAGGACACCGTTCCCAGACGGCTTCACTGTGACACTGACTGAGACAGGACACCGTTCCCAGACGGCTTCACTGTGATACTGACTGAGACAGGACACCGTTCCCAGACGGCTTCACTGTGATACTGACTGTGACAGGACACCGTTCCCAGACGGCTTCACTGCGATACTGACTGTGACAGGATACCGTTCCCAGACGGCTTCACTGTGACACTGACTGAGACAGGACACCGTTCCCAGACGGCTTCACTGTGACACTGACTGAGACAGGACACCGTTCCCAGACGGCTTCACTGTGACACTGACTGAGACAGGACACCGTTCCCAGACGGCTTCACTGTGACACTGACTGAGACAGGACACCGTTCCCAGACGGCTTCACTGTGACACTGACTGAGACAGGACACCGTTCCCAGACGGCTTCACTGTGACACTGACTGAGACAGGACACCGTTCCCAGACGGCTTCACTGTGACACTGACTGAGACAGGACACCGTTCCCAGACGGCTTCATTGTGATACTGACTGTGACAGGACACCGTTCCCAGACGGCTTCATTGTGATACTGACTGAGACAGGACACCGTTCCCAGACTGCTTCACTGTGATACTGACTGAGACAGGACACCGTTCCCAGACGGCTTCACTGTGACACTGACTGTGACAGGACGCTGTTCCCAGACGGCTTCACTGTGATACTGACTGTGACAGGATACCGTTCCCAGACGGCTTCATTGTGACACTGACTGAGACAGGATACCGTTCCCAGACGGCTTCACTGTGATACTGACTGAGACAGGACACCGTTCCCAGACGGCTTCACTGTGACACTGACTGAGACAGGATACCGTTCCCAGACGGCTTCACTGTGATACTGACTGTGACAGGACGCTGTTCCCAGACGGCTTCACTGTGACACTGACTGAGACAGGATACCGTTCCCAGACGGCTTCACTGTGACACTGACTGAGACAGGACACCGTTCCCAGACTGCTTCACTGCGATACTGACTGTGACAGGATACCGTTCCCAGACGGCTTCACTGTGATACTGACTGAGACAGGACACCGTCCCCAGACGGCTTCACTGTAACACTGACTGAGACAGGACACCGTTCCCAGACGGCTTCACTGTGATACTGACTGAGACAGGGCACCGTTCCCAGACGGCTTCACTGTGACACTGACTGTGACAGGATACCGTTCCCAGACGGCTTCACTGTGACACTGACTGAGACAGGACACCGTTCCCAGACGGCTTCACTGTGATACTGACTGAGACAGGACACCGTTCCCAGACGGCTTCACTGTGATACTGACTGAGACAGGACACCGTTCCCAGACGGCTTCACTGTGACACTGACTGAGACAGGACACCGTTCCCAGACGGCTTCACTGTGATACTGACTGAGACAGGACACCGTTCCCAGACGGCTTCACTGTGACACTGACTGAGACAGGATACCGTTCCCAGACGGCTTCATTGTGATACTGACTGAGACAGGACACCGTTCCCAGACTGCTTCATTGTGATACTGACTGAGACAGGACACCGTTCCCAGACGGCTTCACTGTGACACTGACTGAGACAGGACACCGTTCCCAGACGGCTTCACTGTGACACTGACTGAGACAGGACACCGTTCCCAGACGGCTTCATTGTGATACTGACTGAGACAGGACACCGTTCCCAGACGGCTTCACTGTGATACTGACTGAGACAGGACACCGTTCCCAGACGGCTTCACTGTGACACTGACTGAGACAGGACACCGTTCCCAGACGGCTTCACTGTGACACTGACTGAGACAGGACACCGTTCCCAGACGGCTTCACTGTGACACTGACTGAGACAGGACACCGTTCCCAGACGGCTTCACTGCGATACTGACTGAGACAGGACACCGTTCCCAGACGGCTTCACTGCGATACTGACTGAGACAGGACACCGTTCCCAGACGGCTTCACTGTGATACTGACTGTGACAGGACACCGTTCCCAGACGGCTTCACTGTGATACTGACTGTGACAGGACACCGTTCCCAGACGGCTTCACTGTGACACTGACTGAGACAGGACACCGTTCCCAGACGGCTTCACTGTGATACTGACTGAGACAGGACACCGTTCCCAGACGGCTTCACTGTGATACTGACTGAGACAGGACACCGTTCCCAGACGGCTTCACTGTGATACTGACTGAGACAGGACACCGTTCCCAGACGGCTTCACTGATACTGACTGAGACAGGACACCGTTCCCAGACGGCTTCACTGTGACACTGACTGAGACAGGACACCGTTCCAGACGGCTTCACTGCGATACTGACTGAGACAGGACACCGTTCCCAGACGGCTTCACTGTGACACTGACTGAGACAGGACACCGTTCCCAGACGGCTTCACTGATACTGACTGAGACAGGACACCGTTCCAGACGGCTTCACTGCGATACTGACTGAGACAGGACACCGTTCCCAGACGGCTTCACTGTAACACTGACTGAGACAGGACACCGTTCCCAGACGGCTTCATTGTGATACTGACTGTGACAGGACACCGTTCCCAGACGGCTTCACTGTGATACTGACTGAGACAGGACACCGTTCCCAGACGGCTTCATTGTGATACTGACTGAGACAGGACACCGTTCCCAGACGGCTTCACTGTGACACTGACTGAGACAGGACACCGTTCCCAGACGGCTTCACTGTGACACTGACTGAGACAGGACACCGTTCCCAGACGGCTTCACTGTGATACTGACTGTGACAGGACACCGTTCCCAGACGGCTTCACTGTGACACTGACTGAGACAGGACACCGTTCCCAGACGGCTTCACTGTGATACTAACTGAGACAGGACACCGTTCCCAGACGGTTTCACTGTGACACTGACTGAGACAGGACACCGTTCCCAGACGGCTTCACTGCGATACTGACTGTGACAGGACACCGTTCCCAGACGGCTTCACTGTGATACTGACTGAGACAGGACACCGTTCCCAGACGGCTTCACTGTGACACTGACTGAGACAGGACACCGTTCCCAGACGGCTTCACTGCGATACTGACTGAGACAGGACACCGTTCCCAGACGGCTTCACTGTGACACTGACTGTGACAGGACACCGTTCCCAGACGGCTTCACTGTGATACTGACTGAGACAGGACACCGTTCCCAGACGGCTTCACTGTGACACTGACTGAGACAGGACACCGTTCCCAGACGGCTTCACTGTGACACTGACCGTGACAGGACACCGTTCCCAGACGGCTTCATTGTGATACTGACTGAGACAGGACACCGTTCCCAGACGGCTGCACTGTGATACTGACTGACAGGTCCCTGTTCCCAGACTGCGTCACTCTGATACTGACTGTGACAGGACACCGTTCCCAGACGGATTCACTGTGATACTGACTGTGACAGTGGGAGTAACCGGCGTGGGCTTGGAGAATCGCCAGGGGAGGGGGGGAATCCCGCCATGCCGCTCTGATGCCTGTCCACCGATTCTCCGGCCACTGGAGAATCACCGGCTATCACGCCGACGCAGTCGCCGTGGCGCCAGTCGGAGGCCATTGAAAGAGCCCACCCCCCCCCCCCCCCCCCCCCCGCAGCGATTCTGCACGCTTGACGGGCCGAGTACCCGCTGAGTCCCGCCGGCGTCATGTGCCTCTGGTCCTACCCAATGGGACCTCGCCGTTTTGGCTGCGGGAGCCGACTCCGGGGCGGAGGGGGGCCTCCACGGAGGCCAGGCCCGCGATCAGGGGTAACCGTTCAGTGGGTGCACTACTTCCGGGGGGGGCTAAATTCCTCCCCGCCTGGCCCCTGTAGGGCTCCGCCATGTTGCCTGTGGGCCGGCGCGTAAATGGCCGTGGCGCGCATGCGCGGACCCATGCCGGCCATGGCGGGCTGGCTTTCAGTGCCGGAGCATCACACAGCACTCCGGCGCCATTCTAGCCCCTGAGGATGGGGAGAATGACTGGGTCTGGAGGCCCGTTGATGCCAGCGTCGCTCACGCTGGTTTTGATGCCAAAAACCTGGCCAACATGTCATATTTCTCAAGTTTTCACCCAATTTACCATTGTTATGCCTTCTTGACTATGCCATTGATAGCTTGCTACAGCTTTCTCAACCACACAGCCATTTTTTGTGTCATGTACAAATTCTTCACTCATATCCCCTATCCAAATCCAAATTTGATTTATACTGCAAAAAGCAAGGAACTTTGTATTGATTCCTGGGGAGCTTCAGTGGAAACAGCTTTCCAGTCACCATTTCCCTTCGGTTCTTGCCTATGAGCTAATTTTATATTTAACGTGGTACTTCCTTTGGATCCCTTGGGCCCAGGCTTCCACATGGGGCCTTATCAAAACCCTTGCTAAAATCCATATTGACTGTATCAAATGCCTTTGACCTTCCTTGGCGACTCCTCAAGACATTCAATCATGTTAGTGAGACACAACATTGCCTGAACAAATCCAAGCTGTCTGTCTTTGATTAATCTGCTTCTGTCGAAGTGAAGAGTTATGCTATTCCTTAGAATTTTTTCCAATACAGTCACTGTTCTAATGCAGACAACCAGAATCCAATTAGCATGCAGCAAGATCCTACAAACAGTAGTGAGATAAATGACTCAACCATCTGTTTCATGTGATGCGTTTCTGCCATGGGATCTTTTGTGTTCCCCTGTTAGATTAGCTACCCCACCAACCTTTTCTAGCCTCCTATCTTTTAGAAGTGTCAAATACCGTTCAATATTAAGGTCCCAGCCTTGGTCACCCTGCAACCATATTTGTGTGACGGCCATCAGGTCGTACATATTTATTTCCATCTGTGTTAGCAGTTTATCTATTTTGTTGTGAATGCTGCACATATTCAAATACAGAGCCTTTCACTCTCTTCTTACCAATTTTGCCAGCTTTGCACTTGTCTGCTGGTGCACTCTCAGGTTTGTACTCTCTATGCCTTCCTGCCACACTCTGGTTATCATTACTCCAGTTGCTACCCTGCTCTAGTACTTCATTGTTACCCTTTGATATACTGCATCTCCTCTCACACAATCCCTTTCCCCTATTAGGTAGTTTAAAGGCATCCCCACCATTTTAGTCATACAACTTGCCAGAACATTGGTCCCAGTATGGTTCAGGTGAAGTTCATCGCAACAGTAAACCTCCCACTTTCTGCCCCACTTGTGCCTGCGCCCCATGTATCAAAACCCATTCCTCGCACACCAATCTTTGAGCGAAGCAATCATCTCTCTAATCGTATTTACCCTGTGCGAATTTGCTTGTCGCTCGGGGAATAAGATTCTTATGTTTGAATTTCTGCTTTTTAATTCAGCCTTTGGCTGTTCATAGTCCCCAAGCAGAATCTCTTCCCTCGTCCTATCTCCCCCTACCACTGCAGGTTCCAGTCCTGCTCCAAACAGACATGTCCCAACCCTGACACCAGGCAGGAAACGCAGCCGCCTGGATTCATGCTCTGTGCTAGACAGAAATGTGTCTATTCTCTTGACTGTGCTCTCTCCGACCACCAGTACATTTGCATTTACTTCCCTGACATGAATGGTATGATGCACCATGATGCCATTGTCAGTTCATTCATCCACCCTGCTGCCCCTGATTTTTTCCCACAGACTGCAAAATCCTCAAACCTATTGGACAATTACAAGAGCTGAGGCTCCTCCATTTCCATCTTGATCCCCATACGTGGTTCACTTACAGTCACATCTTCCTGTTTGTGCTTCTGGACTAAATCAGAACACTCTAGCTTAAGGGGCATGACCACTTCTTGTGGCGGCCATGGAATGAGTGGTCGCTTATTTGGTAGCTCCCGCTCGTGGTGGAACTTCCGGACCTTTTTCCCCGACTTATGGGGGATTTGATCGTCAAAACAGGAGATTGGTGAGGTAGAGGAGAAAGATTCCCCACCAGATTTGTGGACCAGAAGTGGTCTGAAAAGGAGAGATTGTTGGTCGAAGAAGGGAGTGGAGTCTGCAGCACTGAAAAATATGGCAGAGGCTCAGGGACTGGAATTGCCGGCCCAGTGGTCAACAGAGCAGCTGATGGACTTTCTCCAGGAGAACTTTGCTGAGCAAAGAAAAGAGTACCTGGATCTGATTAAGACGGGGCTTGACCGGATGGAGCAGAGATTGGAAGCCCAGGGCCAAGCGATCCAGAAGGTGGAAGAGGTGGTTGCTGAGCATGATGACCAGCTAACTGCGATGGCGGCGGAGATGGGGCTGATGAAGGACCACCAGAAAAGGCTGCCAGAGAAAGTGGAGGATCTGGAGAACAGGTCGCGCAGGCAGAACCTGAGGATCGTTGGCCTGCCCGAGGGCAGCGAGGGATCTGACACAGGGGCAAATGTGGCGTGTATGTTCGAGAAGCTGCTAGGGGTAGGCGTGTTTACTCGGCCGTTGGAGGTGTACGGGGCGCACAGAGTCCGTGCAAGGAAGCTCCCGAAGAATGAGCCGCCAAGGGCGATGGTGGTACAAATGCATCGGTTCCTGGAACAGATCTTGAGGTGGGCCAGGTAGACGAGGAGCTGCAAATGGGAAGATAACGAGCTGCGTATTTATCAGGACTTTGATGCGGAACTGGCCAAAAGAGCGGCGAGTTTCAGTAAAGTTAAATCAGCACTCTTTAAGAAAAGGGTGAAGTTCGGCATGCTGTACCTAGCTCGTTTGTGGGTCACTTACGAGGGCCAAGACCTTTATTTTGGATCGCCGGATGAGGCGATGAACTTTGTTAAGGCCAGGGGACTGGCAGGTGATGGAGGACATTGAACTTGGGGGCGAGTAATTGTGTACTTATTATGCTGCTAAATTTCTTTTCTCTTTGGGTTCTGCATGAATTGTTTTTGTACTACGTTTTGGGGCTTTGCTCAGTTTTGTATGCGGGTTACTTCAATGGGGGATGGTGGGTGGAATTTTCTGCTTTGTGTTTGTTAGGGATTGTTATGTTTTGCATCTGTATGTTCAAGCGAGGGGGAGGGAGATCAGTGGGGGGTTAGGTTGATTGGTGCCATGGGCGGGGCTCCCAGGCTTGCTGGTCGGGCTAGCTCACGGAAGCGCAGTGGGAGGCAAGCAGGTGTTTGTTGATGGGGGTTGGGATTGCTATGTTGTTATTGGGGGGGGGGGGAGGAGGGAGAATTGTTCTGCTGACAGGGGAGGGTCGAGCACTTGCATGCAGACAAATTGGAGGTCGATGACGGTGGGCACCCGAGGGTGGGCCTGAGGAGGTGTGGGACGTGGGCTGGAGGCTGGCGTAAGAAGGGTGATGGTTGATCAGTGGCAAGGGAAGGGGGAGGTGGGTTGGTGGGGGTGGGGATCGGGGGCCCCTCAACCAGGCTGATCACATGGAACGTGAGAGGGCTGAATGTGCCGGCCAAGAGGGCTCGCGTGTTTGCGCATTTGAAGAATTTGAAGGCGGATGTGGCAATGCCACAGGAGACACACCAGAGGGCAGTGGATCAGGCTTGACTGAGGAAGGGGTGGGTTGGTCAGGTATTTCATTCGGGGCTAGACTCGAAAACTAGGCGGTAGTGATCTTGATCAATAAGCGAGTGTCATTTGAGGTAGGGAACATTGTTGCGGACTCGGGGGGTATGTACGTTTTGGTGAGTGGGAAGCTGGAGGGGATGACGGTGATATTGGTGAATGTATATGCACCAAACCTGGACGACACAGAATTTATGAGGTGGGTATTAGGCAACATTCCGGACCTGTACTCGCATAAGCTAATCATGGGGGGGGGGACTTCAATAGGATTATAGATCCGAGGTTGGATTGGTTGAGTTCAATAACTGGGAGGGTGCCAGCCACGGCGAAGGAACAGGGGGGTTTATGGAACAGATGGGGGGGGGGGGGGGGGTAGGTTCTTGGAGGTTCGGACGACCAAGAGCGAAGGAATTTTCTTTTTTCTCCCATGTACTCCCGGATTGATTTTTTCGTTTTGAATAGGGCTTTGCTGGTGGATGCTGAATATTCGGCGATTTTTGTGTCGGTCCATGCCCCACACTGGGTGGATTTACGGGTGAGCAAGGAGGGGGGTCAGTGCCCACAATGGAGATTGGATGTAGGACTGTTAGCCGAAGTGGAAGTATGCGGGCGGGTGAGGGAGGCCATCCAGAATTATATGGAGATAAATGACACAGAAGAGGTTTCAGCAGCAACGGCATCGGTGGCTCTGAAGGCAGTAGTTAGGGGGGAGCTGATTTTGATGTGGGCTCATAGAGAGAAGGTGGGTGGGCAGAGATGGATAGGCTGGTTAGGGAAATACTCCAGGTGGATAGAAGGTACTCGGAAGCCCCGGAGGTGGGGTTGTTGAAGGAGTGGCAGAAGCTGCAGATGAAGTTTGGTCTGATATCCACAGGGAAGGTGGTGGGGCATTTGAGGAAGGCGAAAGGGTGATATATGAGTATGGTGAGAACGCCAAGGCCAGTAGGATGCTAGCACACCAGCTCAGGAACAGTGAAGCGGCCAGGGAGATAGGAAGAGTGAAGGACAGAGGGGGGGGCACAGTCTCGGACCCAGCTGGGGTGAACGGGGTGTTCAAGGAGTTTTACAGTGATCCGTCAAAATGATGGTTCTCCCGAGGTTCTTGTTCCTCTTCCAGTGCTTGCCCATCTTTATCCCTAGGGCCTTTTTTGAAAGGGTGACCAGCAGCATCATGGGATTTGTTTGGGCGCATGGCACCCCGAGGGTGAAGAGGGTCTTCTTGGAGCTGAGTAGAGATGGGGGGGGCTGGCGTTGCCCAACCTCTCGGAATACTGCTGGGCGGCCAACGTGTCGATGGTGCGTAAGTGGGTGATGGAGGGGGAGGGGGCAGCATGGAAACGGATGGAGAGAGCGTCCTGTGGGGATACAAGCCTGGGGGCCCTGGTAACGGCGCCGTGGCCGCTCCCTCCCACGAGGTATACCACGAGTCCGGTGGTGGCGGCTACCCTCAAGATTTGGGTGCAGTGGAGGCGACATAGGGGAGAAGTGGGGGGCTCGATGGAGGCTCCGTTAAGGGGGAACCACAGGTTCGTCCCGGGGAACATGGATGGGGGATTTCGGGGATGGTATAGAGCGGGCATTAGACAGCTGAGGGACCTGTTTATCGACGGAAGGTTTGGGAGCCTGGGGGAGTTGGAAGAGAAATTTGGGCCCCCGCCGGGAAACATGTTTAGATATCTGCAGGTAAAGGCATTTGCTAGACAGCAGGTGGAGGGATTCCCTGCGCTCCCCGCGAGGGGGTTGAGTGACAGGGTGCTCTCGGGGGTCTGGGTCGGGGAGGGGAAGATATCCGATATCTACAAGCTTATGCAGGAGGTGGAAGAGGCGTCAGTAGAGGAGCTGAAAACGAAGTGGGAGGGGGAACTGGGGGAACAGATCGAAGACGGGACATGGGCTGATGCCCTGGAGAGGATTAATTCTTCCTCCTCGTGTGCGCGGCTTAGCCTCATTCAATTCAAGGTGCTGCATAGGGCCCACATGACTGGGACGAGGATGAGTAGGTTCTTTGGGGGTGAAGATAGGTGTGTCAGGTGCTCGGGGAGTTCAGCGAACCATGCCCATATGTTCTGGGCATGCCCGGCATTGGAGAAGTTCTGGAAGGGGGTGGTGAGGACGGTGTCAAGGGTGGTGGGATCCAGGGTCAAGCCAGGATGGGGACTCGAGATCTTTGGGGTTGGGGTAGAGCCGGGAGTGTAGGAGGCGAAAGAGGCCAGTGTGTTGGCCTTTGCGTCCCTAGTAGCCCGGCGAAGGATCTTGCTACAATGGAAGGATGCGAGGCCCCCAAGCGTGGAGACCTGGATCAATGACATGGCGGGTTTCATTAAGCTAGAGAAGGTCAAATTCGCCCCGAGAGGGTCGGTACAAGGGTTCTTTAAACGGTGGCAACCTTTTCTCGACTTTCTGGCTCAACGATAGGGTACTGGGACAGTAGCAGCAGCAACCCGGGGGGGGGGGGGGGGGGGGGGGGGAACGTTGATTATGTGTGCTCATTTTATTAAAAAATTTAATTTATTTAATTTTAATTTATGGTTAAGTTCTCTTGTTGGGGGGGTGGGTGGGGGGAGTGTGATACATGTGATGTTACGGTTTGGGGGGTAGTGTGGGTGTTATGGGGCTGTTAGTTGCATATTACTGCTTGTTGCTATACTTGTTGTTATATTTTTATATTTTCTGTAAAAAATTCCAATAAAAATTATTTATAAAAAAAAGGAGTTTTACAGTCGGCTGTATGAGTCGAAGCCCCCTACTGGGGTGAAGGGGACGTGGTAGTTCTTAGAGGGGTTGGAGTTTCCGAAGTTGGAGGAAGGGTTGATGGAGGTGCTGAGAGCCCCAGTCGTGATTGTAAAAGTAGTAGGTAACGAGACAAGGTGTTCTTCCCCCAACAACGTCATAGGAGAAGGACTCAGAACAATGTGGGTCATATAGACTAATCTCCCTACTAAATGTTGACACCAAATTGCTAGCCAAGATTTTGGCTTTGAGAATAGAGGATTGTGTACCGGGGGTGATAGGGGAGGACCAGATGGGATTTGACAAAGGTAGGCAGTTAACGCCAATGTTAGAATGCTCTTGAATGTAATAATGATGCCCTCTGAGGGGAGGGAGTTGGAGGTAGTGGTCGCTATGGAGGAGGAAGGCCTTTGACCGGGTGGTGTGGAATTATTTGTGGGAGGTCCTGTGAAGTTTTGGGTTTGAGCAGGGCTTTGTTGATAGGGTCCGGTTGCTGTACCAGACACCGGTGGCGAGTGTGCGGACGAACCGAATGAGTTCAGACCAATTTAGACTACATCGGGGGACAAGGCAGGAATGTCCACTCTCCCCACTGCTGTTTCCCTTGGTTATAGAGCCATTGGCGATGACGCTGAGAGAGTCAAAGGACTGGAAGGGGCTAGTCCGGGGGGGGGGGGGGGGGGGGGTTGGAGCACAAGGTCTGGTTACATGCAGACGACCTACTCCTGTATATTTCTGACCCGTTAGGGGGAATGGGAGAGGTTATGTGGATCTTAGGGGAACCTGGCCGGTTCTCGAGGTATAAAGTGAATATGGGAAAAAGTGAGGTTTTTGTGATCCAGGCGAGGGGGCAGGAGGGGAGGCTGGGGTAGTTGCCGTTCAAAGTGGTGGGGGGGCGGGAGTTTTCGATACTTGGGAATCCAGGCGGCACAGGGATGGGAGCAGTTGCAGAAATTAAATTTGGCCGGGTTAGTTGAGCAAATGGAGGAGGATTTTCGGTGGTGGGACATGCTCCCGTTGTCACTGGCGGGGAGGGTAAAGACCGTAACGGTGACTGTTCTCCCCAAGATTTTTGCTTGTGTTCCAGTGTCTCCCTATTTTTATACCAAAGGTCTTTTTTAAGCGTGTTAATGCGGTGATGTGTGGGCTAGTAAATCCCCACGAGTAAGGAAAGTGCTGCTAGACCAGAGCCGAGCAGAGGTGGAGGGTTGGACCTACCGAACTTCAGGAACTATTACTGGGCAGCAAATGTAGCCATGACCTGGAAGTGGGTAGTGGGGTCGGAGTTGGTGTGGGAGCGGGTAGAGGCGGCATCATGTAGGGGCACAAGTTTAAGAGCACTAGTAACGGCACCTCTGTCGTTCTCGCTGGCCCGGTACTCTACCAGCCCGGTGGTAGTGGTGGCTCTGAGAGTTTGGGGGCAGTGGCGGAAGCATATGGGAGTGGAGGGAGCCTTCGGTTTGGGCTCCAATTTGTGGTAATCGCCGGTTTGTCCCGGGGAGGTTAGATGGGGGGTTTCGGAGTTTGCAGAGAGCAGTGATTGAGAGGTTGCGGGATCTATTTATTGATGGGAGCTTTCCCTGTTTGGAGAATCTGGAGGAGGAATTTGAAGTGCCGGGAGGAAATGGGTTTCGGTATCTGCAGGTGAGGGATTTTGTGCAAAGGCAGGTTTCGATCTGTCCGCTTCTACCGCCGCAGGGGATACAGGACAAGGTAGTTTCTAGAACTGGGGTGGGGGAGGGGAAAGTCCGAAATCTATAAAGAACTTATAGAGTGGGAAGAAACTGAGATAGGGGAGTTAAAATGTAAATGGGAGGAAGAGTTGAGAAAGGAGTTAGAGGCAGGTCTGTGGGAGGATGCTCTGAATAGAGTCAACATGTCCTCATAATGTGCCAGGCTCTGCCTAATACAGTTTAAGGTGGTTCACTGGGCACACATGACAGTGGCCCGGATAAGCAGGTTTTTTGGGGTAGAGGACGGGTGTGCAGGAGGGCCCGCAAATCATGTCCACATGTTTTGGGAATGTCCGGAGCTTAGGGGATTCTGGCAGGGATTTACTGATGTCATGTCCACAGTGTTAAAAACGAGGGTGGCACCAAGTCCAGAGGTGATGATCTTTGGAGTGTCGGAAGACCAGGGAGCTCAGGGGGCGAGATGCTGATGTCTTGGCCTTTGCCTCCTTGGTAGCCCGGAGACAGAACCTATTGGCGTGGAGAGATTCGGAGTGCCTGAAATCGGGGGTATGGGTTAGCGACATGGCTGGGTTTCTCAGGCTTGAGAAAATCAAGCTCGCCCTGAGAGGATCAGTGTGAGGGTTCGTCCAGAGTTGGCAGCCGTTTATCGAATTCTGCAGGGAAGATTAAACTGTTAGCAGATACAATAAAGGGGGAGGGACTAGGGAATAAGGGGTGGGCAAGAGGGATTAGTTTAGTTTTGTTAAATTTAGGCGGGTACAGCGAGAAGAGATGGAGGGACTTGGGGAGTGTGTGTATAGGCCAAGTTGGCGAGGTATGGTTGTTGGTTTGGGGGGGGGGGGTTGTTGTTACGCACTGAATTATGTTTACATTTGTATTTGTATCTTTTGTTGTTATAAATGCCTTAATAAAATGTTTGTTAAAACATTTTTTTTAAACCTTAAGGAGTGTGACCACCTCCTGGAACAAAGTGCCGGGGTAACTTTCCCCCTCCCTGATACATCGCAGTGTCTATAGCTCAACCCTCAGCTCAACGATTCTGAGGTAAAGTTGCTCAAGACGCAAACACTAACTACAGACATATTTGCCAAGGATCACAGTGGCGTCCAGGAACACCCACATTCTGCAGCCGGAACACATCACCTGCCCTGCCATCTTTATTATGTGCCAGTTAATTTACCATCATTTTCACAATTAAGTTATAATTAATAAAACCTATTACTCCCAATGAGCTTCAATGCTGCTAGTAAACCTTACAATTACTAATAAATTGCATGGGTTTGAAGGACAAATGAACCAAATACTCACCCACCACATCACTGTTTCCCTTCTCCCTCATTGCACCAAATGCTGTCCCTCACCAAATTCCCAAGTTCCCACTCCGTGACTAGCTGTGCTTAGTGATGAGCCTTTGTGCATGCTCCCTCAAACCGAAGTGTGACCAGGGTTTCTGCATGGGGCAGCTGGATTGGAGGAAGACTGGTTGACACACCAGAATTTTGGACTCGGGCAGCATGTTGGCACAGTGGTTAGCAGTGCTGCCCACATCGCTGAGGACCCGGGTTCGAATCCCGGCCCTGGGTCACTCTGTGTGGAATTTGCACATTCTCCGTGTGTCACTCCCACAAACCAAAGATGTGCAGAGTAGGTCCCTTAATTGGAAACAAATAATTGGGTACTCTAAATTTATTAAAATAGTGTAATGGACTAAGGATTTTTACATTACGTTGCAGTCATTCATTTAATGTTGATTGGTGCAATTGAACCAATGTGAAAAAAACTTAATCTGTAACTGGCCTGTGGCCTGGAACTGATATCAGTATCAGATCTGATTCTTTACTTTTGGTGTGCAGCTCCTTTATCACCTGCGCTCCAAAAGCGAGTGACTCCAAACAAACCTGTTGGACTTTAACCTGCTGTTGTAAGACTTCTTACTGTACCCACCCCAGTCCAACGTTGTCATCTCCACATCATCTTTACTTTTGGAATGAGACAGATTATGACATTTTACTCAGAATATGTAAAATAAAACAATTGTCAGAGTATGGTGTATTTCTGTCAGAATAGAAAGCACGGTTTCTATTAAATCAATGTCCTCCATCTGTAGTGGACCCCTGTTTAACCAGCAATTATAATTTGCAAACCTAAAATAGAGGCAGAAGCATAAAAGGCATCCCTGTAATCCCACTGGGGCTGGTCACTTCATCACCCTTGGTCTCTGACTGACCCATCTCTATTACAGGAATGGTTGGAAAAAGTAAGTTCCCTGAAAAATAACAGCTACCAGGGGCTAAAAAGGACACTTCCATCCAAGAGCTGGAAAATATCCCCTTGGGGAAATGCTTAGAGCTTTGGGAAAATATCCAAGCACTTGTAAAGAACCAATTGAGACCCCCTTACAGATTCCTAAGTAATCTAGAATTCGAAGCCAGCCAGCCAGCCTAGTTCCCCAAAACCAGAGATGATGGTGTAGAAGTGAGAAGGGAATGTTAGAACCCCATACCCTTGAACCCTTCTGTCGAACACCTGCAGCATTTTCATTGGGGTCACTTTCAATTTAACCAGACAAGGAGAAAGTATGTTGTGTATATATAAGGAGAAAGTATGTTGTGTGTATATATATATATATGTATGTATATGTAAACATGACTGACTGGAGGATTTTATGGACACTAATTGCATTAACTGTCAGAGCAGAATAGTCAAAAGTGAGTTACTTGGTTGTCTCAGCAACCACATAAACCAAAATAATTCAAAACGGAAATGCGTCCATAGAACAGTGTAGCGTTTTTTAAATACAAGATAGGCAGCATATTTATTTGAAGTTTTTTGTATTCATCGGAAACAAAGGATAGATATAGGTGGCATTTCTCAGACTGGAGATGAGTTGAATGTGATGTTCCCCAGGGCTCAGTGTTGGGACTTTTGCTTTTTCTGATTTATGTAAATGATTTAGAAGAGCGTGTTGAAGGCAAAATCTCAAAATTTGCAGATGATACTAAGCTAGGGAGAATGGTGAATTGTGACGATGACGCCGAGTGACTTCAGAGGGACATTAACAAGTTGGCCAAATGGGCAGACACCTGGCAGATGAACTGCAAAATGTGAGGTAATGCAGTTTGGTAGAAGACAAATGGGGAGGCAATATCGGCTCAATGGTACAACTTTGAGGGGAGTACAGGAGCAGAGGGACCTCCGGGTTCAAGTGGATAATTCTCTGAAGGTTCGACAGGCAAGTTGAAACAATTTTTAAGAAGCCTGATCGCATCCTTGGGTTTATAAATAGAGGCGTAGAATATAAAAGCAGTGAAGTGATGCTGCACCTCTACAAATCATTGGTCAGACCGCATTTGGAGTATTGTCTTCAGTTCTGTGCACCTTATTGAAGGAAGGATGTTATAGCCCCGGAGAGAGCGCCGAGATTTACTGAATGATGCCAGGAATGAGAAATTTTAGGTACAAGGAAAGATTGGAGAAATTGGGCTTGTTGTCCTTGGAGCAGAGAAGATTAACAGATGACGTTATCGAGGTGTTCAAATTAATGAACAATTTTGACAGGGTAAAGAGGATATTCTGTTTCCACTAGTTGGTATGTCAGTGGCGAGGGGGTCACTATTTCAAGATGGTCAGAAAGAGAGCTTGGAGTGAGATGAGGAGAAACCTCTTTACTCAGAGAATTGTTGTGGTTTGGAATGCGCTGCCTGGGAGAGTGGTGGAGGTGAATTCTGCAGGAAGTTTCGAAAGAGAGCGGGATACATATTTGAAAGTAATGAATTTAGATGGCTATGGAGGACTATGGGGAATGGGACTAGCTAGGTAACTCTTTTGGGAGCCGGTGCAGACATGATGGGCCAAATGGCCTCCTTCTGTACTATAAATAAATAACAAACAAACATCAGCATATGCATTGAAGTATCTATGGGACCCAATATGGCGCTTACTGTCCCTGGAATAAAGAGGTCACTTTATCATAGTGACACTGTACATAACTAAAGCCCCATTAACGTAAAATACTCTTCATAGCTCTGGTATGATTCAAACACTAGATTATTGTTCTGCCGGTTCCTCCATATTCAAGTTTCCCTTTGAAAATAAGATAACATTTCCGGATAAAATACAAATAGCTCTACCTGAACTTCCCCATAAATTGGTTGCCTTTCATCTCATTTACAATGATGATAAATTCCTTGTTTGGTTTCAGTTCACTGATCTGACCAGCAACCATATCAGCCAGAACCTGTTGTATTTCCTTTTGATTCGTGTTACTGCTGATAAGTCTGACACTTCCAGTGTCAGTTTTGCTGCAGAAATTAGATTGTGATTCAAGCACTGCTATTTTTTCTTTCAAACTCTCCTGCCCAGTTTTCCTCCCTGCCACCTAAAGGCATTGACCCCCTTCACTGTGGCATAGTTTGATTGTTGGTCATCACCCTCTGGAACCTTGCCCAAGTTGCCATGATTCATATGTAAGCTTTGCTAGTAACAGCTGACAGGATATTCAACGGCGGAGGCCATTGTCGGGTAGTCTGATCCTGTCCACAGCATAGAATTTACATATCCTCAACTGGAGCCGGAGTGGCTGTCGGCAATCAACGATGGGAACCTAGCAGAATTTTCACTTCCCTAATCCAAGTATTTCTTTCTCTTTGCCAGTATAAACTAAATTCAAAAAGAAACTAAGGTATACAAACACAGGAAGCAAAATATTTGTAATCACCATCCAAAGGACATTCTGCATATGGTAAGGTCATATTGATGGTTCGAAGCACCTTTGCATGCACATCATTCCAGGTATTGTATTAATAATATTCACCTGCTTTCACACATGGCATTTTAAAGGATGTTATATTTACACTGAGACACACCATCAGTGTTGACACAAATATATTCATTTCTATCCGGATCATCGCACTCTTTAGCCTCCATCAGAGATCTCTGTATCTTTGCTCCAAATTCCGAATACGAATACTTTGGTTACATCAGAACATGCCCATCAGCAGACTGATTCAGACCACTGAACAAAATGGAAGTGCAGTCAACATTAAATGAAATTCTTCTTACAATTGCATATTACCACTCGGTTTACATACATAGAAACATACAGAGAAAATAGAAGCAGGGGGAGGCCATTCGGCCCTTCGAGCCTGCTCCGCCATTCATTATGATCATGGCTGATTGTCAAGTTCAATACCCTGATCCCACGTTCCCCCCTCCCCCCGCCATATCCCTTTACCCCCAAGAGCTATATCAAATTCCTTCTTGAAATTACACAACGTTTTGCCCTCAACTACTTTCTGTGGTAGCGAATTCTACAGATTTACCATTCACTGGGTGAAGAAATATCTGCTCACCGCATGCCTAAAAAATGTACCACTTATCCTCAAACCATGACCCCTAATTCTGGACTCCCCCACCATCGGGAACATTCTTTCTGAATTTACCCTGTCAAATCCTGTTAGAGTTCTATAAGTTTCTATGAGATCCCTTCTCAGTCTTCTAAACTCCAATTAATATAATCCTAACCGACTTAGTCTCTCCTCATATGACAGTCCCGCTATCCCAGGATTCAGCCTGGTCAACCTTTGTTGCACTCCCTCCATAGCAAGAACATAGAACGATACAGCACAGTACAGGCCCTTCGGCCCACGATGTTGCACCGACATGGGAAGTCAAAATCTAAAGGCCATCTAACCTACACTATGCCATTATCATCCATATGCTTATCCAATAAATTTTTAAATGCCCTCAATGTTGGCGAGTGCACTACTGTTGCAGGTAGGGCATTCCACGGCCTCACCACTCTTCGCATAAAAAACCTACCTCTGACGTCTGTCCTATATCTATTACCCCTCAATTTAAGGCTATGTCCCCTCGTGCTAGCCACCTCCATCCACGGGAGAAGGCTCTCACTGTCCACCCTATCTAACCCTCTGATCATTTTGTATGCCTCTATTAAGTCACCTCTTAACCTTCTTCTCTCTAACGAAAACAACCTCAAGTCCATCAGCCTTTCCTCATAAGATTTTCCCTCCATACCAGGCAACATCCTGGTAAATGTCCTCTGCACCCGTTCCAAAGCTTCCACGTCCTTCCTATAATGAGGCGGCCAGAACTGTACGCAATACTCCAAATGCGGCCGTACCAGAGTTTTGTACAGCTGCAACATGACCTCATGGCTCCGGAACTCAATCCCTCTACCAATAAAGGCCAACACACCATAGGCCTTCTTCACAACCCTATCAACCTGGGTGGCAACTTTCAGGGATCTATGTACATGGACACCGAGATCCCTCTGCTCATCACACTGCTAAGAATTTTACCATTAGCCAAATATTCCGCATTCCTGTTATTCTTTCCAAAGTGAATCACCTCACACTTCTCTACATTAAACTCCATTTGCCACCTCTCAGCCCAGCTCTGCAGCTTATCTATGTTCCTCTGTAACCTGCAACATCCTTCCACACTGTCTACAACTCCACCGACTTTAGTGTCGTCTGCAAATTTACTCACCCAACCTTCTGTGCCCTCCTCTAGGTCATTTATAAAATGACAAACAGCAACGGCCCCAGAACAGATCCTTGCGGTACGCCACTCGTAACTGAACTCCATTCTGAACATTTGCCATCAGCCACCACCCTCTGTCTTCTTTCAACTAGCCAATTTCTGATCCACATCTCTAAATCACCCTCAATCCCCAGCCTCCGTATTTTCTGCAATAGCCGACCGTGGGGAACCTTATCAAACGCTTTACTGAAATCCATATACACCACATCAACTGCTCTACCCTCGTCTACCTGTTCAGTCACCTTCTCAAAGAACTCGATAAGGTTTGTGAGGCATGACCTACCCTTCACAAAACCATGCTGACTATCCCGAATCATATTATTCCTATCTAGATGATTATAAATCGTATCTCTTATAATCCTCTCCAAGACTTTACCCACAACAGACGTGAGGCTCACCGGCCTATAGTTACCGGGGTTATCTCTACTCCCCTTCTTGAACAAAGGGACCACATTTGCTATCCTCCAGTCCTCTGGCACTATTCCTGTAGCCAATGATGACCTAAAAATCAAAGCCAAAGGCTCAGCAATCTCTTCCCTGGCTTCCCAGAGAATCCTAGGATAAATCCCATCAGGCCCCGGGGACTTATCTATTTTCACCTTGTCCAGAATTGCCAACACTTCTTCCCTACGCACCTTCCTCAGAACATCCTTCCTCAGATAAGGACACCAAAACTGCACATAATAATCCAGGTGTGGCCTCACCAATATCCTATACAATTGCAGTAAAACATCCCTATTCCTATACCCAAATCATCTTGCTATGAAGGCCATTGCTATGAAGGCTATGGTGGCAGAGTGGTTAGCACTGCTGCCTCACAGTGCCAGGGGCTTGGGTACCTGTCTGTGTGGAGTTTGCACTTTGTTCCCCGTGTCTGTGTTCCTGGTTTCCTCCCACAGTCCAAAGATGTGCAGGCCTAGGTGACATTGACCATGGCAAATTATTACTCCTCACGTGTCCAAAAAAGGTTAGTAGTGGGGTTATTGGGTGAGTCCCGAATGACCTCTTTCTGCACTGTAGGATTCTCTATGAACATATCATTTGCCTTCTTTACTGCTCTGCTTGTGTCTTGCTTTACCTACAAAATGAAAAGTTCTGAATAGATTTCTAATAAACCTCAAAGGTACTGTCTGATTCACCAGTGTCCTGGCAGAAAGGATTACTTTTTTTTTTTTTTTAAATTTTTTTATTGGAATTTTTTGCAGAAAATATAACAAAAAGTATAGCAAAAAGCAGTAATATGCAACTAACAGCCCCATAACACCCACAATTCCCCCCCTACCGTAACATCACATGTATCAACATTCCCCCACCCCCCCCCCAAACAAGAGAGCTTAACCATAAATTAAAATTAGATAAATCAAATTTAATAAAATAAGCTAACATAATCAACGTCCCCCCCCCCCCCACGTCCCCCCCCCCCCCCCCCCCCCCCCCCCCCCCCCCCCCCCCCCCCCCCCCCCCCCCCCCCCCCCCCCCCCCCCCCCCCGGGTTGCTGCTGCTACTGTCCCAGTACCCTATCGTTGAGCCAGAAAGTCGAGGAAAGGTTGCCACCGTTAAAGAACCCTTGCACCGATCCTCTCAGGGCGAATTTAACCTTCTCAAGCTTAATGAAGCCCGCCATGTCATTGATCCAGGTCTCCACGCTTGGGGGCCTCGCGTCCTTCCACTGTAGCAAAATCCTTCGCGGGCTACTAGGGACGCAAAGGCCAGCACACGGCCTCTTTCGCCTCCTGCACTCCCGGCTCTACCCCAACCCCAAAGATCGCGAGTCCCCATCCTGGCTTGACCCTGGATCCCACCACCCTTGACACCGTCCTCGCCACCCCCTTCCAGAACTCCTCCAGTGCCGGGCATGCCCTGAACATATGGGCATGGTTCGCTGGACTCCCCGAGCACCTGGCACACCTATCTTCACCCCCAAAGAACCTACTCATCCTCGTCCCAGTCATGTGGGCCCTATGCAGCACCTAGAATTGGATGAGGCTAAGCCGCGCACACGAGGAGGAAGAATTTACCCTCTCCAGGGCATCAGCCCATGTCCCGTCTTCGATCTGTTCCCCCAGTTCCCCCTCCCACTTCGTTTTCAGCTCCTCTACTGAAGCCTCTTCCTTCTCCTGCATAAGCTTGTAGATATCGGATATCTTCCCCTCCCCGCCCCAGACCCCCGAGAGCACCCTGTCACTCACCCCCTTCGCGGGGAGCGCAGGGAATCCCTCCACCTGCCGTCTAGCAAATGCCTTTACCTGCAGATATCTAAACATGTTTCCCGGCGGGAGCCCAAATTTCTCTTCCAACTCCCCCAGGCTCGCAAACCTTCCGTCGATAAACAGGTCCTTCAGCTGTCTAATGCCCGCTCTATACCATCCCCGAAATCCCCCATCCATGTTCCCCGGGGAAAGGATTTCTTTTTACTCATTGTTCCTGATTGAACTAGATTATTCAGAACTTCAGTATTCCGACCTTCTGACCTCAGATACTGTTCATCACCAAGGCTGTCTTCTTCGACCTCCATAACATCACTCAGTTGCGCTGCCTCAGCATATCTGCTGTTGGAAGTCCCATCCATGCTATCCCCCCTCCAAACATAACTATTCCAATGTTCTCCTGACCAGCCTCTAACCCTTCACTCTGCATGATCTTCAACTCATCCAAAACTCTCCTGCCCGTATCATATTTTGCATCAAGTGCTACTCACCCATCACCACTGCCTTCTGTGACAAATGTTGACCCCGGTGTCCCAAAATCTCCAATCTAAAATTCAACATTTGGTCTCAGCTACTTTCTTGCTCTGGAAGACCAACCAGATTTGAACATTCCAAAGGGTATTTTTAATTGAATTGATGACCTTCCAGCAGACCTTTGTCTCAATTTGTTTCTGGGAGGGCACCATAAATTTAAGTTGTTATTCTTGAGAGTGGGTAGCTTTCCACTTGTCTGTACTTGCGCTGGGTAAGTGGACTCCCAGAACATTCAGGGGCTCATCGTCAAGGCTCTGGCTTATGGGATGGACAAGGTGAGATGCTGGAGGGCTGTCATTGTGAAACCGTAACGCAGCAAGGGTCAGCATTCTTAGGAGAAGAAGAAAATAAATCGAAAAAAAAAAGATGTTTCCCTCACAAACGATTGGCAAGATCCCCCCAGAGCAGATTCATCTAGTTAGTGGCTGATTTATACAGCACAGGAAGATTCCAGTCTGAGCTATGTGATCTCATCTAAGTAGGGTGACAGTAGGAATGCTACAATTAACCTATATTAGGGTGGGGAACATTTTCCAGCATTCCTAAATAGTTTCCAGCAATATCTATTGGAAATGTGCGGTTGCAGACATTTGTTGAGGAAATAAAAAAGATCTGCCATGACGCTTCTGCTGTCAATCTACCAACACACTGTCAAGGCACACAAGTGAATATGGTTAATTAAGAGAAGACCCGATGTTTACAGAGCCCACCTCCCAGACAGTGCCTCTGTTTGCAATATACAAAACCGGCCTCAAGCAAAAATAATGGATTCAGCGAGTTCATGAAGAGAAATACACTAAACAGCAAAGTAAAGCCATGTGCAAACCGCAGCAATGGTATCTCAGCTCAGCTAAACATTTGAAGAGAACTGTTCCATGCTCTGGTTCCTAATTCAAAAATGGTGCATTGATTGAAAAGTTCAAAGCAAACATTAAAGGAGCCAACTCTGGACTGTCCCAGAATGTGTGCATACGAAATTGTGCTGCAAGCAAACTGCATAGACACAGGGCGCAATTTAATGGTAAAATTGCCAAGTGTCACTTTGGGCTGGTTTGGGGGGATGTTTCCTGTCGGCTTTTCCGATGAGATACACACCGATATTTACCCACATTTTAGTCACTTTCCTGGGCCTTGGGGAGTTTCTCCCCAGTCCAGCCCACACTTTGGGCGGGATTCTAAGGCCTCGTTGCGCTCTCACCCGAGCGAAACGAGGCCGGTGAATAACGGGAGAGGCTGAAAACGGGAACCGCGCCAGACGCGAAACAGTTTGCGGTGAAAATGACCTGCACCCGCAGGCGAAATTGGGATGTCAGCATAGCGTGAATAGAAACCAATTATCATCACTTAAGCCCTATTTCCATACAATTATCGGGAACCACCCCATACCCAATGGCCTCCCTTGATTCATTGGCCTCCCCAGCAAGTGGTCACGCTGGCGACCTGATTAATACTACTTTTGAAAGACGTGAACCTGGCGGAAGGGCTTCTGTGGGGAGCCGAGGAGGTGAGTAGCCATCTTTTCTCACAAGCAAAGAGCTTGGGGGTGCTGGGCTTGCCGCCCCAGTGCTTGGCGGGAGGGGGGGGGTCACTCGGCTTAGGGAACGGCACACCCTCTGGAGGGATGGGCCGCCATGGGAAGGGGGGCATGGCGAGGGGATGGGAGCTGAGGGAGCAATCATGAGCAACACCAGCATGCTGACCCCTGGACCATTCTGGGGGCAATCCTAGCCCCTGCCCATCTGCCTCACCGACCACCCATAACTCCCACCACTGCCGAGGCCTCTGGCTGTGCGGCTGAAGGCTATTGATCGTAGGAAATTGGCAATCTTGGTTAAGTGAGCACTTCACACAACCCAAGTGGGCCATTTAGCATGTGGGAGTCATTGCCTAGTAGCCCAATCAGACTGTGATGTCTGGACTCCGCACTTGAACACTGCGAGAGGCAAGACCACACACACAACAGCCAACATTCGAACACCCAGGGGATAGGACACAGCTCCGGGGACATGTCCATGGAGACATGGCCAAAGGGTGGGTAAGTGCTATGGGGTGAGATGCCTGAAGAGATGGCCCAAGTATACGGAGATCAGCCTGCATTGCGGAAGTAAGTGACAGAGGCGTCATACTGGTTGTGCAGGAAAAGTGGATTGGCCATGCTAAATTGCCCCTTAGTGTCCAAATGGTTAGTTGGGGTTACGAGGTCAGGATGGAGATGTGGGCTGAGGCAGAGTGCTCTTTCTGTGGTTTGGTGCAGGTTTGATGGGCTGAATGACCTCCTTCTGCACTGTAGGGATTCTATGATTGTGTTATTGAGGATTATATAGGGTTTAATAGGAATGGAGAGGTGTCGCAGTTGGTGGTGTGGGAAGCTTTGAAAACAGTAGTGAGGGGCAATATTATAGAACATAGAGCATACAGTGCAGAAGGAGGCCATTCGGCCCATCGAGTCTGCACCGACCCAATTAAGCCCTCACTTCCACCCTATCCCCATAACCCAATAACCCCTCCTAACCTTTTTGGATAATAAAGAACAAAGAACAAAGAAAATTACAGCACAGGAACAGGCCCTTCGGCCCTCCCAGCCTGTGCTGATCCAGATCCTTTATCTAAACCTGTCGCCTATTTTCCAAGGATCTACTTCCCTCTGTCCCCTGCCCGTTCATATATCTGTCTAGATGCATCTTAAATGATGTTATCGTGCCTGCCTCTACCACCTCTGCTGGCAAAGCGTTCCAGGCACCCACCACCCTCTGTGTAAAGGGCAATTTATCATGGCCAATCCACCTAACCTGCACGTCTTTGGACTGTGGGAGGAAACCGGAGCACCCAGAGGAAAGCCACGCAGTCACGGGGAGAACGTGCAGACTCTGCACAGACTGTTTTGTTTAAGATTATCTCGTTTCAGGCTCTGGCGGACAGGGAGGCAAGAGAGAAGCGGCAATGGTTTGTAGAGGAAACTTTGGAGGTGGATTGAAGGTATGCGGAGGATCCGATTTCGGATCTTCGGGTGAGGAGTTAGGAGCTGCAGGCAAGGTTTGATGTTCTGTCCATGGGAAAGGCGATTCGGCAATTAAGGAAGGTGAAGGGGATTGTGTACGAGTACGGGGAGAAGGCCCACCGCTTGTTGCATGCCAGGTCTGCCAGCAGGCGGTGAGAGAGAATGTTCGGGTCTGTGGCAGGATAGGGGAGTTACTGGTGGCACCGGAGCAGATAATAAGGTGTTTGTAGAGTTTATAAGAAACTGTATAAGTCAGAGTCTCTGGAGGATGAGTCAGATAGGAGGGAGTTTCTGGGGTGGTTGGAGTGTCCTGAGATGGGGGAGGAGGAGAGGGTAGGGTTGGAGGAGCCTGTGGGAGTGGAGGTAGTGCGGGCGGTGATAGGGAAGATGTTGATAGGATCAGAAGGCTTCCTGATGGAATTTTATAAGAAGATTCTGGATAAGTTGGTGCCGCTGCTGGTGGAGATGTTTGAGGATGCGGTAGAGGAGTGGGTACTGCCGGTCACTATGAGACAGGCATCCGTTTCTCTCCTGCTGAAAAAGGATAAAGACTCAGTAGAGTGTGGGTCTTACAGACCAATATCATTATTGAATGTGGATGCCAAGATTCTGGCAAAGGTGTTAGCGTTTAGGTTAGAGGAGTGCCTCTTGAAGATGATTGACGAAGAGCAGACGGGGTTCTTGAAGGGTAGACAGTTGTTGTTTAATGAGCAGTGCCCATTGAATGTGGTGCTTTCTCTGGCAGCGGGGAAGGAGTTGGACGTGGTGGTGGTGGTGCAGAGAAGGCGTTTGATCATGAGGAGTGGAGCTATTTGTTTGTGGCATTGGAGAGGTTTGGGATTGGGTCTGAGTTTGTGGCTTGGGTAAAACTATTGTATAATGTTGATGTTTTCCGTTCCCACCCAGCAGCGTCGCCAACACTATTTCTATTTATCTCAGTGAACCACAAGCCTTCCCTTATATCGATCAAATGACCACACAACCAGTTAGTTAGTTCAAAAGATGGTTTATTTACATACACAAGAGTTATCTCAACATGCAAACACAATATCTACTACAAGTTAAACTACACCTATCAGCTACTATAACCTATACTTAACTTCAGGGCGACCGGCACTATGCAAATGGATAAGGCCTTTATCTGGATTTTACTTGGCTGGTTCGAAGAAAGTGGCTCTGTCTCTGCTGGGCTCATCCGTCAGGTAGCGATCGTTGGTCTTGAACTTGGCTGGCTGTTCCTGCTGCAATTGGGCTGGCACAGACCAGATCCAAAAGCGACAGAACACATTGCTGTGCTCTCTTTTATCCCTCGGGGATTTCGTGCTCTTTGGGGCATCCTAGTTCGACAGGGCTCTGATCACTGTCTTCGATTTCAGCCATAAAGGGGCGGGTGCCTTGGTGGCTGGGTGGGTCCTTAGCGGTCATTGACCGTGGCAGTTGGGCTTTCTGAGTAAGGGGAGTGACGCCGATCAGTCTGTGGCTGTACCGGTTGCTTGATTGGAGCTCTATTGTCCTGGGAAAATGGCCATTAAAATGCAAGCGAGCGGGGGTTTCGATCAGGTCTGGTTACCTGTGTTTCAGATGTACATAGGCTCTGTATCTGTCTGAGTCCTGGGTTCCCCATAATTCCCATGGTCCTTTGCAGGTGGCCATCTTAGATGGCTACAATAAAGACCCAATGGCAAGCATGCAAACAAACAAGATGAATTCAGAGAACTTTCCGTTGCACTGGGGAATGAGGTAGGAGTGCCCCATGTTCCCTCTTCTGTCCGTGCTGGCAATAGAGCGCTTGGCCATTGCTCTGATTTGCTCGGATAAATGAAAGGGGATGGGGGGGGGCGGGGGGGGGGGGGGGGGGGGGGAGATGGAGCGTAGGGTATCCTTGTACGCCGAGGATCTGTTGTATTTCCACAATCCAGGCTCGTCAGTGGGGGATGTAATGGGACTGTTTTGGAGATTTGGAGCTTTTTCAGGCTACAAGTTACATTTGCGAAAATGTGAGTGTTCTGTGCTATCTTCCCCGGGGCTGGAGTTGGGGTGGGGTTGTTGCCATTTCGGGTGTCAACAATGAATGTTATGTGTTTTATATGTTTAATTGTTAAAATGTTAAAATGTGAAAAGAAATATTTTTTTAAAAGATTGTGTCGTGTGAACTCTTCACCCTGGAGTCATATTTTTCAAAATTTATGTTCCTGGCAGCTGTGCAGGCCATGTAAATGTCACTGTAGTATATAACACCGCAGCATGTTTCTCAACTGATTTCTTGTCTTCTGAGAACTCAGAATGTCGGCAATGCAATGTTCACTGTGCACCTGGAAAGCTCAGTTTTTCAAATTATTCTGTCACATAAATGCTATAGACCAGTCTAAGTAAGGGAGCGGATTGATGCATGGAGGAAAGGTTCAGGGATAATATTCTAACCAGCAGGCAGAAGAGGTGACCAGTAGGTTGCCGTTGGCAGCGTGAGGTCCTGTTCCTGGGAGTGCTGACACCAGACATTTAAAGGGCTGTAAAGAGGCTGAAAGGAAAATGCAGTGAAAGTAACCCTTTCCAGCAATGGTTAACAATGTCTGCCTGCAGCTTCTCTAACAGAGTGCTTGGACAAGTGGGATGTCCTCGTCCCAAGAGATCAGAGGAGGAGATCAAGCCAGCCTGATCGTAGAGAACATCAGCAGCTGTGGGGTTGTCCCCAGCATCTGGTAGCAGTGCTGCAAGCGGGTGAATGACCTCATGCGACCCAGGCAGGTGGGCCACATTCTGAATGCCTTAGTGGTGTATATGTGGCAATGAGTAAGGGTCAGCTAGCTAGAAAAGAAATGCTAAGCCAGCCCTTGATAATGGGGCCAGGCAGCAACATTGCCTGTTGCAGGCATGGCAGCATTAGAGTGGATAATCCAGGTCCGTCACTGCTTCTACATGACCACACGCAGGGGCACTCATCTGGTGCCATCAGGGGGTGTCAGGCAGCCGGCATTTGAAGGAAAGAGTGAAGATTTGAGGTAGTGTCCCGTACCTCGCAACCTGACCCACAGTTGGAGGAGGCACTAGAGGACAGCACGGGGGCACACCATCACAGGTGTGAAGACAGGAGTGGAGGCACAAGAGGGTGAGCTGCTCAATGGATGGGCAGAATAGATCCTCTGGTAAAACAGGACATAGTGCTCAGTTATCCACCAAATGCCACATGGAGCTCCGTGCTATGAGTGGACAAAAAGATGTGATGGAATGCACATTGTTATCTACTTAGTTTTCTCTCTCTAGATGGTCAAAGGAAAGATTCACCAACTGCAAAGACCAGGAGACAGCCTGGTCTACCTCTGAGGGGGAGGAGGGATTCTCAGACGTGCACCCCATGGTCCCTCCAACAGTGGCACCAGCACCACATTAATAGGAGGCTGGAGCTTTCCAGGCCTTAGACAGGCAGGAGACAATACCATCCCAAGTCATGCAGCAGCAAAGTCAGCAAACTGCCTCCACCTCAGTGACAGTGCAGGAGGAGAACAATGCAGGAGCACTCAGAACAGACAACTTCACTCGGGCTTCACAGCTTCCTTTTATTTGGAAGCATGCAGCCTTACAATTGCTTGTCCCACCGTTTTTTGTGATGTGGCAGAGCTTGAGGTCTCCTTGCATTTCTTGTGGGCAGCTGGGACCTTTGGAGCACCCTGGCTCCGTCAAAGAGTTTGGGAGGTGGGAAGACACTGTGAGGTTGATGCACTTGCCTTGCCATAGTGCTGTATCTTACTGGGTGCAAGTAAATGGCAGGGTCTGTGAGAGCCTTGATGACCACATGCATACAGTCCATTACAATCTGCACCTGGGGGAATCAATGAATGCTATAGTCCGCTGAGCCTGACTGTCTGCATTAGTGTGAAACCACTTATATTGATTGGTGCTCTAGATCATGATGCTGGTGACCGTCTTGATACAGTGATGAGCTGTGGACTGGCAGATCCCACACATATATCCAGTGGATACTTGGAATGAATCTGACGCATAAAAATTCAACGCTATGGTGACCTTCAGCATGGCAATTGGTGGTCACAATCTCTCTTGGGACTCAACTCATCCTCCAATATAGCACATAACTCTGGCACAGAGAAATGCAGTCTTTGCTGACACTGTTGCTCTGACAGCTGTAGGTATTTCTTCCTTTTCTCTTCCTTTCAGGTGTTAAAGAACACAAGCTCCAACAACTCATCAATACCAACGCCCATCTAGGACCCTTCCCATCCCTCGGACCCCATTTTTTCTAACCTCAGCCCTTGCCGTGTATTCACCATACTCTCTGCCCTCCTCCTCTCTGAGGCTGAAGATGCTGTATTCAGCAAAGAACTCAGCTTCATACCCTTATACCCCCACCTCAAAGAATGTCGGACTCGACATGACGCTCGTCTCAATGCTCACTTCTTCGGCGCACCGATGCGATCACAACTGGAGTATTGTGTGCAGTTCTAGTCACCCATTGCAGAAAGATTGTAATTGCTCTGCAGAGAGTCCAGAGAAGATTTACTGGAATGTTGCCAGGTCTGGAGAATTGTACCTACGAGGAGAGACTGGAGAGGTTAGGGTTGTTTTCCCTGAGACAGAGAAAGCTGAGGGGTGACATGATTGAGGTATCAAAAATTGAGAGGGGTTAAGATGGAGTGGATGAGAGTAACCTGTTTCCCTTGGCAGAGAATTCAAAGATTCAAGGTAACTGGCAGAAGGATAGAGGGGGCATGAGGAAAATCCTTATTACGCAGATGGTGGTGGGTGCCAGGAATTTGCTGCCCGAGTTGGTGGTGGAGGCAGAGACCCTGAACTCTTTTAAAAAGTACCTGGACATGCACCTTAAGTGATGTATGATGCAGGATATTGGGCTGTGTGCAGGAAGATGGGATTAGACAGGGCATCTGGGTGTCTTTGGGTTGACATGGACAAGGTGGGCCGAATGGCCACTTCTTGTGCTGTATCATTTTTATGGCCTCAGGAGTCCTCCTTTTACCCACCTCCAGCATTCTCCCTCCACCTGGATCCCTCCCTCCAGCCGCTTACTCGTTCTTGATCTTTTTATTGAGAACTGTTGGCGTGACATCGACCGTTTCAATTTCTCTGCTCCTGTCGCCCAGTCTAATCTGTCTCCTTCTGAACTTGCTACATTCCACTGTCTCAGAAATAACCCTGACTTTGTCATCAAACCCACCAACAAGGATGGAGCTGTTGTTGTCTGGCAAACTGACTTCTACCTCGCAGAGGCTGAATGCCAACCCTCCGACATTGCCTCCTACCTTCATCTGGATCATGACCTCATCGCCGAGCATCAAGCCATTGTTTCCAGGATTGTCAGTGACCTCCTCTCGAGATCTTCCCTCCACAGTGTCCAACCTCATAATCTCCCAACCCCAGACAACCTGCTTCTACCTCCTCCCCAGAATCCACAAACAGGACTGTCCCAGTATGCCCATTGTGTCAGCCTGTTCCTGTCCCACCTACCTCATTTCTTCCATACTCTCTCCTCTTGTCCAGTCCCTTCCCACCTACATCCATGAATCCTCTGATGCCCTACATCATATCAACAACTTCCAGTTCCCCGGCCCTAACCACCTCCTCTTTACCGTGGATGTCCAATCCCTCTATACCTCCATTCCCCACCAGAATGGTCTGAGGACTCTCCGCTTCTGCCTTGAACAGAGGCCTAAACAATCCACATCAACCACCATGCTTCTCCATCTGTCTGAACCTGGCCTCTCACTGAACAATTTATCCTTTAACATATCTCCAAACCGAAGGTGTGGCTACGGGTTGCTGCATAGGTCCCAGTTTTTCCTGCCTCCTTATGGGGTATGTGGCATATTCCTTGTTCCAGTCCTACTCCTCTCAGTTACCACGCAGCTACCGCTCTCCTCCCGGTTCCTTCACCCATCCCCTGACTCATTCAGCGGTGGCCACCCAGTGGTAGAACTGCAGGTCCGTGAGAGCCAGGGGCCCCACATTTCTTTTCCTTTGTAGGACCTTCTTTTGGAATCTCAGGTTCTTCCCGCCCCCAACACAAAAGCCATGATTAGTTTGTCGACTGTGTTGAAAAAGGCCTTGGGGATGTAGATCAGGAGGGATCTGAACAAGAAGAGCAACCTGGGCAGAACATTCATTTTGATCGTTTGCACTCTCCCTCAGGGAGAGTGGGAGTGGGCCTACCTCTGCAAGTTCATTTTGGCTTCCTCCGCCAGACTAGTCAGGTCCCATTTGTGGATCTGTGTTCCAGTCCCTGGTGGCGGAATTTGGTCTGGGCTTGCTTGAATGGCAGTGCCCCCAGCTCTGTACCCCCTCCCTGCAGATTCACAGGGAAGATCTTGCTCTTGTAACCGGATAAGGCTCCAGACTCCTTTAGTAGTTTCATTGTCCCCTCCATGGTGGCCCGGAGGTTCGGGATGTAGAGGGGTAGGCCATCTGCGTAAAGTGAAACTCTATGCTCTCTCCCCACCCCACCCCCCCCTTTGGATACCTCTTCACCCCTTCGTCATTCTGAGGGCGATCGCCAGTGGTTCGATTGGCAGAGCAAACAGCAGCGAGGACAGCGGGCATCGCTGCCTCTGTGAAGGTATAAGTATGCAGAGCTGGTGGTGTTTGTCCATATGCTCGTCATGGGAGCGCTGTGCAATTTCAACCAGGAGGTGAACCCTAGCCCTCGACCGAACCCAAACCATTCCAATGCCTCTATGAGATACTTCCATTCAACTCCGTCAAAGGCCTTCTCTGAGTCGAGGGAGATGATCACTTCTGGTGTTCTCATCCCGGGTGAGGTCATTATCACATTCAGCAGGTGCCTGATGTTCGATGTCAGCTGCCTGCCCTTGACAAAGTCCATCTGATGGGCATGCAGCTCTCCAGCTGCCTAGCCAGGGCCTTTACCTGTATCTTTGCGTTTATGTTAAGTAGGGAGATGGTCCTGTAGGACCCTCATTCAGTTGGGTCTTTGTCCTTTTTGGATATCAGCGATATTCATAGAATCATAGAGTTTACAGTGCAGAAGAAGGCCATTCGGCCCATCGAGTCTGCACCAGTCCTTGTAAAGAGCATCCTATTTAAGCCCACATCTCCACCCTATTCTCTGAAATCCAGTAACCTAACCTGTTTGGACACCCTATCCCCGTAACCCAGTAACCGTACCTAACCTTTTTTTTTGGACACTAAGGGCAATTTACCATGGCCAGTCCATCTAACCTACACATCTTTGGATTGTGGGAGGAAACCGGAGCACCCGGAGGAAACCCATGCAGACACAGGGAGAACGTGCAGACTCTGCACAGACAGTGACCCAAACCAGGAATTGAACCTGGGGCCCTGGAGCTGTGAAGCAACAGTGCTAACCACCATGCTACTGTGATATTGAGGCTTGCGCTAGTGTTGGTGGCAGGGTGCTCCTTCCTAGTGAGCCTGTAAACATCTTCCACAGGTGCGTGGCTAATGCTGGCACAAATCTATTGTAGAAATTTGCCGGGAATCGATCTGGCCCCGACCCCTCTCCGCCGGCATGAAGTTGATGTTCTCCATGACTTCCCACAGTCCTAATGTGCAGCCGAGCCCCATGTCCCTTCCTCCCCCACAACCGCATGTCCAGTTCGTTGAGGAACAGTTTCATCCCCAAGTCTCCCTCGGGGTGCTTGGAGGTGTATATGCCCTGGTAGAATGTTGTGAAGGCTTTGTTGATCTTTTCTGTTGTGGTGGCTAGCTTACCGCGACTGTTCCTAACCTGGGCTAACTCCCTCACGGCTGTCTGCTTTCGCAGCTGGTAAGCCAGCAGGTGGCGGGCTTTGGCTCCATGTTTGCAGAAGATCCCCTGTGTCTGGCAGAGTTGGTGCTCTGCTTTCCCTGTGGAGAGCACGTCAAAGTCCACCTGCAGCTTTTTTCCTTCCGCCAGTAGTTCCACGGTCAAGTCGAGGAGTACCGCCGATCCACCTCCAGCATGGAGTCAATCAGCTGCTGACAGGCCGCCCTCTCCTTCTCATCTTTGCATGCCTTTTTCGCATTAATTTTCCCCCTTATCACCACCTTCAGTGCCTCCCAGAACTTGGAGGATGAGACCTCCCCATTCTGGTTGTTGGTAACGGACCCGTCTATGGCCTGTGATATCCGTTCACAGAATGTCTTATCGACCAGGAGGGCTGTGTCCAGCCTCCACGGGGGGAGTTGTGTCCGACCTGTGTCGAGCCTCACATCCACGTAGTGTGGAGCTTGGTCGGAGATTACAATTGCGGAGTTTAGTGGTCGATTTTTGGACTAAAAGTGCTTAATTTCAAGTTTCCAGGAGGAGGGCCACCTTTTGTGTGCTCGCTCAGCACATCCCCGTCACCGGAAGTCGGAAGAGCAGGGTTGACGCCACCGACAGTAATAGCGCACATGCTCTTATCAAACAGGATCCATTCTGCCCATTTTAGAAGACAGGCGGGGCCCCCTCTTGATGTTGCACTGAGGTGTCAATTATGATTTTATGCTCAAAAGTTCTGAAGTGGGGCTTGAATCCATTACCTTCAGGCTTAGAGGTCAGACTCTTACTGCTGAGCTACATCTGATGCTTTGAGGACCAGAGGGACTAATTTTGCCATAACTGAAATTGCACCTCCTAACGATCGAGCAATATAAAATTCAGTGATAAAACAGGACAACGCGCACAAGAAAAACAATCCAAAAGGTAGATACATAAAAATATAATTTCCAAATGACGGACACAAATAACGCTCGCATTCTTAACTGTACAAGATCTGAAAGTGCAAACAGCAATGCTGATTTTAAACGAACACAGTAACTATATTGCACATTGCCAATGAAAAACCCACTGACTTGTTTAAATAAATTAATGTTGACATTCAAGAGGACAAAGTGGTGAGTGCTGATATTTCAGAGTGCTGTGGGGGTGGTGGAGATTGCAGAGGTACAGAAGATGAGGCCATCGGGGGATTTGAAAACTAAAAGCAAGATATTGCTCAGCCAGGCGGTAAGTGAGTCAGCGAGCACAGCAGAGTTAGGATGAACAGGACTTGATGCCAGTGAGGAGAGGGAAGCATAGTTTTGGCTGACCTCAAGTTTTTGGAGAGTAGAATAAGGCCAGCCAGATAATGCATTGGAATAGTCAAGACTGGAGGAAACAAAGGCCGGAATGAGGGTTTCTGCAGGAGATAGATTGAGGCAGGGGGAAAGTTGGGCAATATTACAGAGGTGAAAATAGTTCATCTTTATCCATAGAATCCCCACAGTGCAGAACGAGGCCAATTGGCCCATCGCGTCTGCTCTGGCCATCTGAAAGAGCCTCCTCCCGAGGCCCACACCCCTTCCCTGTTCTTGTAACCCCATAACCCTACCTAACCTGCACATCTTAGGACATTAAGGGGCAATTTATTTTTTTAAACATGGCCAATCCTCTTAATCAGCACATCTTTGAAACTCAGAAAAGCCCACGCAGACACGGGGAGAATGTGCAGACTCCACACAGACAGTCACTCAAGGCTGGGATTGAACCCGCGACACTGGCGCTGTGAGGTAACAGTGCTAACCACTGCCAGCATATGTGGTTGGTAGTTTAACTTGGGTTCAAATATGTCGCCAAGGTTTCAAACAGACTGGATGAGCCTCAGTTTCCAGGGAGCGAGATAGAGTTGGTGACTAGGCAGCAGAGTTTGGATTGGGGATTGAAGACAATCATTTCAGTCTTCCAAATATTTAATTGAAGGAAATTGCTGCTAATCCATAACTGAATGTCAGGTAGGCAGTCTGATAATTTACCCGTGATATGGCGATGCCAGCGTTGGACTGGGGTGGGCACAATGAGAAGTCTTACAACACCAGGTTAAAGTCCAACAGGTTTGTTTGGAATCACTAGCTTTCGGAGCACAGCTCCTTCATCAGGTCAGATAATTTAACAACAGAGGGGTGGTGGACTGGTGGTGACTTAACCTGAGGGTCACCACATCTCAGATGAGGGGCAAGGTAAATAAGGGAGGGCTTCAGCTGATTACCTTCATGAATAATGCGGGTGAGTGGACTGGAGGGAAATGGCAGAGGCAGCTGATTGGATAGCCTCAATCATATTGACAAAGGCGTTCAGGAACCCCTTGCACTTATTGTTGGAAGTGAGTGAGAATGGTTAAGGAATACAGCTTGGAGTAGAGAACAGAAGCCAGAGGTTATCTTTGCATTTCAGGATTACCCTGGAATAGTGAGCAGTTTTAGGAGACAGGTGCAGGACCTGTTAGTGGTTCACAGGGCTCAACCACATCTGGGCCGGAGATTCTCCTTTCCTCACTGCCGCGGTTGGACATCCAAATGGGGCGGCGAATAGAGTGTACCCCGAAAATTGGGTTTGATGCCGGATGCCAAGGTGATTGGCAAAGGAAGCAATGGCAATATGAGGAAAACTTATTCATGCGACAAGTGGTTGAGGCCTAGAATGCACGGGCTGTGAGTGTGGTGGAGGGAGGTTCAATGGAGACATTCAAGGGGAAATTAGATTTTGATCTGAAAAGGGACAATATGTAGGATAATGGAGAGATTTTGCGGGGATGGCACTCGGTGAGTTTCTCCTTCAGAGAGCCAAAACAGACACGATGGACTGAATGGCCTTTTAAAATTTACAGCGTGTGGGCTTCGCTGGCGAGGCCAGCATTTGTTACCCATCCTAATTGCCCTTCAGGAGGTGTTGGTGAGCTGCCGCCTTGAACTGCTGCAGACTTTGAGGTGCAGGTACACCCACAGTGTTGTGAGGGAGGGAGTTCCAGGATTTTGACCCAGCGACAGTGACCACGGCCAGGGGAACGACTCCCCCTCGACTGTGGTGCGCTGGACACAGTCTGCAGCCTCCACGCGAGATCCCCGAAAACTGTGAGCACACGCGACCCACGCCATCGGGTAGTCGGCCCATCGGGGGAGGGCTTCAGCTGATGACTTGAGGCCGCCCCAACAGCGTACAGCGTACTCAGCGATGATGCTGTTTTTGAGGGGCGGAGCATCTGAAAAACAGCGCCGCTCCCGATTTCGGCGTGAGAAATTATTCTCCGGCCAATTGGCGAACACGATTTTGGCGTCGGCAATCGGAGAATCTAGCCCTTAGCCTCCGGTTTGGAGAATCCAGACCATCATCTTTCAAAGGAGCATATCAAAGGATGATGTTCTTGGAAGATGAAAGGTAAAAGGTCATGTAAACATTAATAGAGTACCTGCCGAGGAGCTGGCTCCAAAATTCTAGGAAGTTAATCCTTTCCACAACCAATCATTAACTTCTTTGAAATTGACCTGCAGACATTGTGATCTGAAGTCATTATTACAGCAGCGCAACTGAGGTGCTTAAGCATCCACTGATGGCTATTTCTCTGTGCAATAAACAGAATGACTCTGATGTGAAAAACATTCATAATCAAGCAATCGTTCTTGCAGTGTTTTTTGAGTTATGGGCAATTCACAATTTGGAAACTGTTCCCTTTGGATTTTTATGTTTTGATCAGAATAAAATGCAGGATCAGAACAATCATGCTAACAGCTCTTGCTTTGGCTGGCACAGTGGCCCAGTGGTTAGCACTGCTGCCTCATGGCGCTGTTCGATCCCGGCCCCGGGTCACTGTCCACGTGGACTTTGCACATTCTCCCCGTATTTGCGTGGTTTTCACCCCCACAGCCCAAAGATGTACAGGTTAGGTGGATTGGCCACGCTAAATTGCCCCTTAATTGGAAAAATATGATTGGGCACTCTAAATTTATTTAAAAAAATAAAAGCTCTTGCACACCAGGGAAGGAAATAAAAACACTAAGCCCCACTCTTTCTGTGCGAGGTTGTGATAACAAAAAAAAATTCAGTTAATGCGGCAGAATATATGTTTGCATTTTGTACAAGGATTGCAGATGTGCGCCAGAGATTGTTTGTGACTTGAAAACAAATGTGCATAAGGCTTCCTGTATGTGGAAGCAGAGGCTGTCATTGCAAGAATGTACTCGGCAAGTTTTCCTGCTGGCTGAGTGGATAAATGTTGTGTGGTACCACACCATGCAGTTCAGAACACCACAGAATTGATCGCTGTGCTGTGATAAACTTCTTAATTCAGCTTACTAAAAAATACATATTTCCACAGGAACATCTAATTTTGACTCATGATTATAGCGAGCCAGTTGTGATCTTGTTCTCTTGCTCCATTCTGTACTCTTGTAGGCGAAGCCATTTCCTTCTTCCTGCTCCTGGTGATGTGTTGTTTATCAACGTTTTGTTGTTTTATTCTCTAACGTGTAAAACCTCAAATAATGGGCGGGATTCTCCTGTACCTGGCGGGGCGGGTGGTCCCAGTGGGACGGAGTGGCGTGAATCCTCCGCACCTTAAGGGGCTATGCCCGCCCCGGAGTGGTTTGTGCCACGCTGACCGGCGGGATAGGGGCCTGGCGTCACGCCAACCGGCGCCGTAGGGCCTCTGCCGGCCAGCGTGAATCGGCGCATGCGCGGGAGCGCGAGCTGGCGTCATCCCCACGCATGAGCAGGAGGGTTCATCTCCGCATCAGCCATCGCGGAGGACCACAACGCCCGATGCGGAGTAATAGAGTGGCCCCACGGTACAGGCCCGCCTGAGGATCGGTGGGCCCCGATTGCGGGCCAGGCCACCGTGGGGGCACCTCCCGGTGCTAGATGCCTATGCGACCCCCAAGGAACCCCGGAGCCCGCCTGCGCCGCCAGGTCCCGCCGGTAAGGGACCTACTCTGATTTACGCCGGCGGGACCGGCTACAGGCAGGCGGGACTTCGGCCCATCGCGAGCCGGAGAATTCGGGTGGCCCCGGCACCCATTGAGTTGCGGCGGACCCCGCGATTCTCCGAGGCGGGCGGCGCGACTCACGCCGGGCCCGTTTTTGGGGGGCAGAAAAATTGGGAGGACACGTGGGCGGGATTCACGCCGACCCTCGGTGATTCTCCCACCCGGCGTGGGGTTGGAGAATCACGCCCAATATGTTGACAATTTTTTATTCTTGGGATGTGGGGGAATGCTGATTAGGTAGCATTAATGCCATAATTATTCCCACTGCATCGACACTCATCAGGGGAAATATTGGGTGAGATTTTCTGGTCCACCAGCTATGTGTTTCTGATGGCGCACCATTCGCTGGCTGCGGGATTCTTTCTTCCCGCTGCTTGTCAAGGAACTTCCAATTGAAGTCACTCCACGCTGCCAGGAAACCCACCGGCGGGGGTGCCCTGCCGACGGGAAGAGAATCCCAATGGACTGGAGAATTCCGCTCCTTATCCGAGCTCTTGATCCTGAAGGACTCTGCTCAAAAGCGTACGTGTGTCATGATGAACCATCAATTGAACTCGAGACGAGTTGCTGTACAAAAGTAGGCTTTAATAAGCTAGATGTTAGCCCTGCAGTCGACTACAGTAAATGGCCGACCGCCGGACGTGCTGGGTATTTATACCTCGCCCTGGAGGCAGGGTTAACTCAGCCTCTCGACCAATCGGGGAGCCGTCACATGACTGGTCTCAACCAATCGGTCGAGAGGCACATGACCGACCAGGGCCAATGGTAAGCCGGTGTTCTGCACCAATGGCAGGCAGCTATGTTAATCATACCACCACATGTCAATGTTGAAAGCATTGCGGGAGGACTTGTGGGAATTAGAAAAGAGGTGAAAAACAGTCCGCGATGCTAAACAAGGCGGTCTCAGTCTAGTCCACCGAGATCGCTGCGCTTCTCCAATTCTGCTCTCTTGTGGATTCCTGATTTTCATCGCTGTACCGTTGGTTGGTGTGCCTTCAGCTATCTAAGGTATACAATGTTCCTGGAGCTTTCCACTTCCCTATCTTTCTCTTCTCATTTAAGATGCTTCGTAAAACCAGCATCTACAACCAAGCTTTTATTAACTGTCCTAATATCTCGGTATATGACTCCATGTCAAAAGTTGTTTGATAGCGCTCCTGTGAAGCGCCTCAGGATGTTTTATTGCAGAAGAAGCTGTTGAAGCAAGTTGTAATTGCCAAACATTTATTTCTGAAAAAATGTTTGGCTTTTTCTGTTTTACTCGGCAGCAAGAACAGAATGCTGTTGGCAGAAACAACTATAACAAGGGCAGCTGTTTCACAAACCTAGCATAAGAAAAATTGGAGAGATTGTTTCCAGATAGTAACAGCAAAATCATGATTTCCCAATGTATAGTTTACTCCGCTAACACTGATTCAGAAAATGATGACTCTAATAAGGACATGAGGAGTCCACATCGAGTAAAACAAAGAATTTAGATTTATTCACAATAACAGTATATACATTTCCCGATAGAGCCCTACTGGGTTCCTCTCTTGGTTGGTGCCTAACTGACCGACCTTTTATATAATAGTCAATAGGGTTCCTGCACCCCTCAGCAGGGGAGCTCGTACTCCGTGAAGACCATGGGAGGGATTATCAGTCTGACCCATAATTCTCATGTGGGATATTTCAGACTGTACTTGAACATCTACAGGAAAGGTCTTGCAGTCACATAGTCTGGGAGAATAATGATGTGTAAGGATCCATCACTATCATTCTGCATGGACCTTTTTGAATTTGTATAAGTTGTTGAAGTGTAACTAGTGGCTCTGGTGTTCTATCTCAAACATATATGTCTAGCTTGAACAATAGCCTCGCATGAAGACGTTGCTCTGGCCCTCATCAAATGGATTGGACGACTGGCAGGTGGGGTGGGTCCGTGGACTGATGAAGACTGCTCTTAGGGAGCTGAAAACTTGGTAAATGGATGTGAATTTTGTTATGGTTCTCCCATTCTCTATTGCGCGAGGACTCCAACAAGCGGGAGGACTTTGTGGACTGAGAAAGTGATGCTGCTGTCAGGGTGGCCATCGTTTTGGTGGGACATTAAGCTGAAGCTTTGTCTGCCCTCACAGATGGACATAAAAGAATCCAGGGCACTTTTTGAAGAAGGGCGCAGGAATTATCCCTGCTCTCCTGACCATTATACATCCCTCAAACAACATCACAGAAACCGATTATCTGGTCATTAAAGCGTTGCTGTTTATGGCAGCTTGCTGAGTGCAAATTGGCTGCTACATTCCCACATTACAACAGTGACTACACTTCAAATGTACTCAATTAGCTGGAAAGCACTTTGAGACATCCAGTGGCCGTAAGAACTATATGAATGCAAATTTTTTTCTTCTAACATGTCACGTAATGTGCAATTTCCCCTTGGTGACTGTGGTAGTATGACTAGGGGTATTACGGTACCTGGGAGTGTGAGCTGCCATTGGTGCAGAGGGCTCGCTGCCCATTGGCCCAAGTATCGTGTTCTCCGTATCCCTATTGGCTAAGAGGAAGGTAGCTCCGCCTACGAGGCAGGGTATAAGAATCCGTGTCTCCCTGCAGCCAGGCCATTTTCTGTACGTCTGCTGCCGGGCTCACTTCTTGCTGATTAAAGCCTTTCGTTTCGGACTTCACCTACGTTTCGTGTCCATTGATTGTGTATCAGTGACCCTGTTCAGGGTTTTCTGGCCCTTTCCAATGATGGTACCTTCTGCTCCTGTCGAAGATGATCCCACCCACCCCTCAGGGTGACTTCTGCAGCGGCAGTTCGGGCATGCCTCGCAAAACGCCGCAGATTTCAGGGGGGCCGGAAGATCCCACCGGTGGCCCATGGCAAGCCGCCTCTGTCACCAGAAATCACGTCACGGGGAGAAGGGCCAGAAAAATCATCCCCATGTCTTTTTGGGATTGCCATGGATTTCATATTTTGAGAACTCCAACTTGTCTTTGCCTTATCATTGCGTTTTCCTGTGCAGTGTTACATTCCATGGCAAAGAGAGTTTGTTACTGGAAGAGAGCACGTTACATCTTCTTGCAAGAAAAGAAGACAGCAGAAAATTATTCTTAACCATCAAACTGCCTCATGGTTTAACATAGTTCATGGTTTGATATTGAACTGTATTTTTTGAATATAATCTTTATTGTCACAAGTAGGCTTACATTAACACTGAAATGAAGTTACTGTGAAAAGCCCCTAGTGGTCACATTCCGGCGCCTGTTCAGGTACACAAAGGGACAATTCAGAATGGAGTCTTTTGGGACTTGTGGGAGGAAACCGGAGGAAACCCACGCAGACACAGGGAGAACGTGCAGACTCCACACAGACAGTAGCCCAAGCCAGGAATTGAACCTGGGACCCTGGAGTTCTGAAGCAACGTGCTGACCATTATGCTATTTTAAGGAATTCCCAAGTAAGATCCTATGTCTATGTTTGGCTGGACAATCTGATTTAAGCTGTTTGTGGTTTGACACAGTTTGACACAGTGACCCTGTGCTAGGAAATCTGCTATTAGATTTTACTGCTAAAATAACAGTGAGTTCAATAGTTAGTAATGTGTAAATACTTTAGCAGCTTGTGTGGAGGAAGTAATACCTCATAAAATCTGAAGTCTCACAAATGGATGATTTATGTCACTCAGATGTTAGCCTCTTGAAAACATCAGCTTGCCTCAAATACTGTGTTAGTTTTGTGAAACTGCCATATTTTCACATGAATTGCCCCGTTAAACTGGAATTGAAAATTTGTCTCAGGTAATGGTTTTATAATAATCGTTGATTATTGTAAAAACCCACCTGGTTCATTAATGTCTTCCAGGGAAGGAAATCTGCCATCCTTACCTGGCTTGGCCTACATGCGCTTCCAGACCCACAGAAATGTGGTTTGACTCTTAACAGCCCTCTGAAATTGCCTAGAAGGTCACTCAGTTCAAGGGTCATTAGGGTAGGGATGGGCAATAAATGCTGGCCCTGACAAGCGACACTCACATCCCATGAAAGAATCATTCTTTTTAAAAAACTCGCCGCAGAGTGAGGGCTGTTATTCTCGTGAGGAGACTGATCTTACTGCAATGCCACTCTACCTCTTCAGCCCACAAAGGAACGATTTAACTGTGATGTTTACATTCCCACAGGTAGTAGAAAATTGTTAGACGTTTAAAATTTAAAATTTGGATTTTAGTACTTTCTTACTTTTCTTTTCGTTCTGTTTTCCTCTCTGCCTCTTGATCCAATCTTCTTTCCCTCTTTGTACTTTTTTTCCTACCTGATGTTGCTCTCATTCCAACTCCAATATACCCTATTTCCTTCTCTTTCATTTCTATCTTTTTTGCTGTTAATCCTTCATTTTCATCAATTGATGAGACAGACTCGTCCCATCCTTCGCCGGGATCTCTGGTGCTCTTGCTGTATTGTTATATGTTTACGTTTTCACCAGATTACAGGGGAAAATATTGTCATGCTAAAGGATGTGAGGGACAAGTTGGGTCAAATGTCTTGTTTCTGTAAAGTATTTCCTATGTAAAATCTAACTGACAAAGCATGGGACAAGATGACATGGCATAGTGGTTAGCACTGCTGCCTCACAGTGCCAGGGACCCAGGGACCCACTGTCTTTGTGGAGTTAGTACATTCTCCTCGTGTCTACGTGGGTTTCCTCCGGGTGCTCCGGTTTTCTCCCAGAGTCTAAGGATATGCAGGTTAGGTGGATTGGCCATGATAAATTGTCCCTTTGTGTCCAAAATGTTAGATAAGTTTACTGGGTTATGGTATAGGGTGGGGGTGTGGGCCAAGATAGGGTTCTTTCACAGGGTGAGTGCAGACTCGAGGGACGAATGGCCTCCTTCTACACTGTAGGGATTCTCTGATTCTATGACCCACTCCTGCATCATCTGGTCCAATGTTTCTGTTGCTGAGCATGCTCCTGTCACACAACTCAAAAATATTCTAAAAGCAAATTACTGGACATCCGATGGTGGCCATGGAGTGAGCGGTCGCACATTTGGTAGCTCCCAATGAGGGTGGATTTTTTCAGACCTTTCCCCATTCGTAGGGTGGAAGTTTGGATGGACAAAGGTGTAGGAGTGCCAGTAGAAAGTGAAACTCCACTGTTGTGGCAGGTGGATGGATCCACGGACCAGAAACAGGTCGAAAAGAAGGGAGCTAGTGGAGCAGGAGAATCTTGGTTTGCCACAGGTCACGATGGCAGAAGATAAAGGGCCTGCCCTGCCCGCCCAGTGGTCAATGTAGCAGCTGGTGGACTTCTCAAATGAGAAGTTCAATCAGCAGAGAAGGGATACCTCCCATCTTTTAAAAAGTACCTGGATGAGTCCTTAGCACGCCATAACATTCAAGGCTATGGGCCAAATGATGGCAAGTGGGATTCGGTGGGCAGGTCAGCATCTTTCATGTGTCGGTGCAGACTCAAGGCCAAAGGGCCTCTTCTGCACTGTAGTATTTTGTGATTCTGCAATTCTGTGATAGAGCCATTGGTAATGGGGTTGGCAAGGGATAGTGCAGGGTTGGGGGGGGGGGGGGGGGGATGGAGCACAGAGATTCACTGTATGCAAATGACCTGTTATATATTTTGGACATACTGGGGGGCATTGGCAGAATTATGGGGATTTTGGAGGACTTTGGCTGGTTTTCCAGACACAAGCTGAACGTGGGAGAGTGAGGTGTTTCCGATTGAGACCAGAGGGCAGGGGATGAGGTTAGGGGAGCTGGTGTTCAAGGTGGTGGGGGCAAGTTTCAGGTACTTGGGCATTCAGTTGGCGTGGGGCTGGGCGCAGCTGCATAAGTTACACTTGGTTCGGCTGGTGGAGCAGATGAAGAGGGATTTTAAGAGGTGATGCCATTGTCGTTGGCGAGACGGGTGCAGTCAGTGAAGATGACGGTGCTGCCAAGGCTCTCCTTTATGTTTCTGAACCTTCCTATCTTCGTTCCGAAGTCATATTTTAAAAAGGTCAATGCGTTGATCTCGGGGTTTGTGAGGGCAGAGAAGACCCCTCGGGTCAAGAGGACGTTTTTGGAGCAGGAGCGAAGAGGGGTGGGTTGGCGTTGCCGAATATAATGAATTACTCCTGGGCAGCTAACATTGCTATGGCTAGGAAATGTGGGGGAGGGGTCAGTATGGGGTCGGTTGGAAGCGGCTGCTTGCAGGGGAACGTGTTTAGGGACGTTGTTGACAGCGCCTCTACCGTTCTCGCCGACCAGGTACTCTGCAAGCCCAGTGGTGGTGTTGGCTTATAATAATAATCTTTATTATTGTCACAAGTAGGCTTACATTAACACCGTAATGGAGTTACTGTAACAAGCCCCTAGTCGCCACACTCCGGCGCCTGTTAGGGTACACAGAGGGAGAATTCCGAATGTCCAATTCACCTAACAGTACGTCTGTCAGAGGTCCTGTGGCTGGGCACCCCCCCCCCCCCCCCCCCCCCCCCCACACACACACACCACCCCCCCCCGCCCCAAATCTGTACCTTTATTGGGCATTACGTCCACAAACTGCTGGCAGAACCCCCTCAGTTTCGGACATGCCAAAATATGTGGACATGGTTCGCGGACCTCCCCGCGCACCGCCCACACATCCTCTACTCCCTCAAAGAAGAGGAAACCGGAGCACCCGGAGGACACCCACGCAGACACAGGAAAAACATGCAGGCAGTCCTCCAAGCCAGGAATCGAACCTGGGACTCTGGCGCTGCGAAGCAACAGAGCTAATCACTGTGCTACCATGCCACCCCAGGGTATGGGCAACGTGCCCGGGGAACCTGGGCTTGCCACCCCAGTGCCTGTTTGGATCTGGCGGACCCTTGGCCCGGGCTGGGGGACCCTCAGCTGGGGGTGGGTGATCCTCTGCAGGACCGCCATGAGAGGGTGGGTGGGTAGGCGCTGGGGGGGAAACCACTCACGTCACCACCATGACAACCCTTGCATCGTTTGTAACGTCGTCCACCAGTCTCTTCACTGCGATTGCCACGCTAACATTGTTGTCCTTGGTGCCACTCATTGCTGACACCGTCTCCTGCGCCCATAGCCTCTGGGACTCCTCCAATCGGCAATGGATCTGGCGGAGTGACACTGACATCACCCTCTCAATAGCCCGGCCGTTCCCTATCGTCTCCATCAGCTCCGGTACCTCTCTTCCACAGGCTCAGTATCAGGCTGGGACCCAGCTGGGTGCTGGGATCCAGCAGCCCTCCGACTGCTGTCTCGCCTGGAGGCTCCTGCCTCCACCTGATGTGAATCATCAGCAGTGTGGTTCTCACCAGATTGTGCCCCAGAAGCCTGTCCACTGACATGTTCCACCTGTTGTGTTATGCTTCTTCGCGTAGTATGAGTTGCTTCCTTGATGTATACTCTGACAAAGGAAGGTTCAGTCTTGGAGATAGATTTGACACATTTATTGAACAGTTAACAATTCTCCTACTTGGGTTTGACTCTCCTGCTAATCTAACTATAGTAACTCAATCTAACTAACCAGTCTGCTCTAATCCATGCGGTGGGTGTGATGCTTCCTAATCTGCCCCTGTCTCTCTGAGTGTCGCCTATGGAAAGAGAAAGAGCATGTGTGCCCTGTCCTTTTATATGGGTAGCCCCCTTGTGGTAGTGTCACCTCTGGGTGCGTCTTGAATGCCCATTGGTCGTGTCCTATCTTACTGACCTATTGGTTGAATGTCTGTGTGTCATGATGCCTCTGGTGCTCCCTCTAGTGTTTATTTAGTCCCAGTGTATTTACATTAACCCCTTGTGTATTTACAGTGCCCTAGTCTATCTACATTAACCCCTTGTGTATTTACAGTGATGTATATCACCACACCACCGAGGTGCGTGTATCTGTGTTGGTGGAGGGTGGGGATGACAGCTGTGCCACAAAGTTACAGTTGCATCTTCGGAGATCTCCTCCGAGATATTCTGCTCAGAGTCAGGAGAGGGTGCCGCCCGGGGTGGGCCGGCGCCATCGCCTGGAGGACCTGCTGGAGAATGGACATGTGGTCAGTGGGAGGAATAAGTTATCCAGTAAGGCAATAACAACAAACGTTTGACGGTCCTAAGGGTGGATCCCGGTTGTTCCTCACCACTGTGGCATCCGCCAGCCTCCGCGTGGGTCCTCGGCCGCTCCGTCCTCGGCCACCCCAGTCACCTCCAGGGCACACTTCTCGAAGGAGGTCAGGATTCTAAAGTCCGGCACCCCTCCACCAGCCTGGGCCCTCTCCTGATGATTATGGGAGAGCTTTTCCTGAGGAGACACAGAGTGAGCATCATTAGCCACACGCATGGTTCATATGGTAGGGGGAGGATGTGCGAAGAAGGAGTTGGGGGCGCTGTAGGTGAAAAGGGTGAAGGAAGGGTTGGGAGTCACATGGGGAGATGGGGGTGGATGCTTCCGTGGGGGGTGGGGCGCATCTACTTGTGCTGCCCAGTGTGGGTCGTTGACCAATTTCCGGCACTGAAGGCCAGTCCTCCTGGTCACTCTGCCTGAGCTGACGGCTGCCGCCACCTCGTCCCAGGCAGCGCTGGATGCCCTACGGCTCACCTTCCGGGACCCGTGGGGCAACAGGACATCGCTTCTGGCCTCCACTGCATCTTGGAGCCTCTGCAGGTCAACGTCCCCGAATCTTGGGACTGGTGTCCTCGCTGGCATCACGTGGAACTACTGCAATTCCAACGGAGACTGACATGTGATTTGCTGGGTTCGGGATTGGTCTCGAGAGCATGTCAAGCTGCAGCCGCACTCCACACCCCACACACTTCCATTCCAGCCAAGAAGATGCCACCCCGAAGAGTGGCACTGAGAATCGCTGATGCCGAGCTTGAGACACTGCTGGATGTGGTGGAGGAGAGGTGGCATGTCCCCGGGGTGGGAAGGAGGCTGCCACCCGTGGATGTCAACCGGGCCTGGGCGCAGGTGGCAGAGGCCATGAGCACCGTGGGCCCCGCCGTCAGGACCGGCCAGCAGCTGTGCAGGGAGAAGCTGCATGACCTCCTCAGGGTGGCCAGGGTGAGTCACCACCGCTGTGCCCCTGGCACCAATCCCGTGCCACACACCCAACACCCATAACCCCCCCCCCCGACGCGACCCCCACCAGGCAGACTTGGTTGGACTTGGTTGATGGCATCGGAGAGCATGCAGTCACCGAGGTGGATGTTGGCACTGGGGTGGGCCTGCAATGATTACTGATGACAATATGGCACATGTGGCACCTCACCCCCACCCCCGCCATCCACATCCACGATTGAACCATGTGTCTTATATTTTTGTATTGTGGGGTCACCTGGTGATGAGGTGGTCCATCTGGTGGCCCCCCACCCCCAGCCGCAGCCCCGCAGCTCATCCAGCGACAAGGCGGGACCAGCTGGCGAACTGCACCCCCAGTTACAACCCCGCAACACCCCAGAGCGATGTGGCACAGTACCAGAGCAACATGGCCCAGTCCCTGTCCTCCATGGCAAAGAGCATGGAGGCCCTGGTCAAGATGAGAGCGGGCCTCCAAGACTGGCAGAGACATTTGATGGCGGGGACCCTCTGGAGATGGGTCCCGTGCCAGTGGCTCCCACAGGGGAGGTGTTGGAACACCGCAGCACCTCTGAATCCACCCCAACCTGTCCCTGGCACATCCAATTGCCAGCAGGCAGTGCAGGATGGCACCATCTGGGCCTGGTTACTCCAGAGGACTCCGCCAAAGGGGACCCAGGTCACAGGGTGAGATCACAGCAGGCCGCTTACCTTTCTGATGTACGACCTGAGGATCCACCTAGACGGAGCATCGGGGCACATAAAACAAGACAGGTGTCCGCAGTTAAGTTGTCACGGGTGAAGGACATAGGTCAGCGATAGGAGCTAGGGCACAATACTTGCATATATTATAATAAACTCCTGTTCACCAATGTTCCCACCTGCCTTGGTGCTGTGTCAGAACGGTGTGAGGGATGGGCTGGGCTGGGTGCAGAGTGTGTGCCAGCTGGGGGAGTGGGAGACTGCTGATGTGGGGTGAAGGCATTGGAAGCGGGCATGGACCATGGCCCCAGGGCAGTCGAGGGCCACCTCCGGAGTTGCCTCAGATGCGACAGAGGACAGGGCTAGATATGTGGGGTTGCCATGTGGTAAGGCCTACCTGGTGACTGACCCACCACCGCACACCGCCCTGGTGCCCAACCCCATCACACTCCCCCTCCCCCCCAACCTGGACCCCGACCCTACACCCGCCACTCCAGGGGTTTGATGGGACGGTGGAAAGTGCTACCTAAGGCATGAGTCAGGCGTTGTCAAACGGTTAAGAGCACCAGAGCTCATCGTGGAGCAGGTCGTCATCATCCTCCGTCCCTTGGACGAGACTCGCTGATACTGCCAACCCAGGGCCAGCACCTGACTGGGCGGAGATTCCTGCGTGGGCCAAAAAATGGACTGTTGCCAGGTGGTGACACGTTCCCAGGCACTGACCCCACCCCGCTGGTCATAGCGTGTTTCCAACTCTGCACTGGCAGGAACATGCAAACAGATCATATGCATTCACCTGAATGCGATTAATGGGCTCGAAGCCCAAATCTGCACCCCCCTCCCCCCGTTATGGTCCAGACCGCCGCAGTGGGAACTCCACTGGGTGGCCTTTGGTATGATGGATCCCGAGGGGGGTCAAAAAGGTAAACCCATTGCTCATGTGCCTCTCGGCTGCCACCATACTGCAGGGAGAGAGTCCCCTGAGGGTCTTGGGGATTGGATATGCTGGAGGTAGGGGTGAGGGACAACCTCAGGCCCCTCCCCCAGGATAGAGGTCCCATGTCTGGACTGATCCTGGGAAATATTCCGATCACAGGCCAGACCCCAACAGTGGCTAGGATGCTGGAAAACAACCTCAATATTTTAGTTGAATTTTGTACAATTGCGGGGAAAGGTTACCACGCTGCAGGAGTGATTTCACAAAATGGGGATATGGTATATTAAACCAAACCTTACTACTAAAATAGTATTAAAATATATTTAACATCACACAAGAAAATAGCTTATAATTACCCCTTAAACAATGCTGATCATTACAGTGAATATAGTAACCCTTAACTGCTATCTTTATTCCCACTCAAACAACAAAAAACACCTCGGGCTGGATTCTCTATAAAGGGGCTATGTCATCACGCCGGCGTAAAAATGCTGCCATTTCACACCAGACTTTCCTTAAAACAATTAAAAGCTATTCACCTACCTGCAGGGAGGGGCTGGCAGAGGCCCGGACTGCTTCTCGAGGTTTTAGCTACAGATACGGGCCCCCGCACTTCCAGTTCCGAGTCCGCGCATGTACTCACCGGCGGCCTCCAGCGGCCATGCCGTAACGTGATGGCGGACTCAGCCGGCGGACCTGGACCAACAAACAAGGTCCCAACGATCTACCCTGCCCCGCTCCATCTAACCAGCCCGATTGCCGCCCAATAAGGCTGCAGCTGCTACGCGAGAGTCCTGACTGGCCAGGCGTTGTTAGAACCACGCCATCGGGAATTCGGCCGGTCGGGACCGGAGTATCGCTGGGAGGACCTCTGGCAATGGCCCCCCAGCCGCGCCGCGTAAATCGCCCGCGAGTGATTCTCCGGGAGAATCACGGGAGCAGCACCGGACCCGATTTGGGCATAAAAGTGGATTCTCCGCTCCCGCGTCAAACGCGATTTTGGCACAGGGCTGTGGAGAATCCAGCCCCTCAGCTCTCAATTTACTGTTATGTACAGTTATCACTCAGGAATACCTGCTTTACAGAGATCTTGTGCCACTGTTTGAAAGAAAATGCCTGAATCCTGTCACAACCATGCAGAAACGTTGGCTGTACTTCTTCACAAGCTGCTTCAACTTGTTTCAGCTCACCTTCTCATTGAACTCTTCGGAATGGCTTTAAAATAAAACGCTTGGGGGGGCGGCACTGTGGTGCAGTGGTTAGCACTACTGCCTCCTGGCACTGAGGACCCGAGTTTGATCCCGGCCCCAGGTCACTGTCCATGTGGAGTTTGCACATTCTCCCCGTGTTTGTGTGGGTCTCACCTCCACAACCCAAAGATGTGCAGGTTAGGTGGATTGACCACTCTCAATTGCCCCTTAATTGGAAAAAAATAAGTGGGTAATCTCAATTTATTTTGAAAAATAAATAAACCGCTAATCTAGCTAAAGACATATCTTTTAATGGAATTGAAATGCATGACTTCTGCTCATATCTTTTCTTTTAACAAACAATTTTATTGAGGTATTTTAGGCATATAGAAAAAGTGACATTGTACAGTACAAAAAAAAAGAAGTCAAGACACAAATGACAAATTTAACATAGTGCAAACCACGGCTCTGTTCATGCACGGACCTGCCTCAATATCCCCCTACTCTACTCTACTCTACCATTGCCCCCCCCTCCCCCCAAACACCTGCTGACACTTACTCTTCTGTGAAGAAGTCAATAAATGGCTGCCACCTTCGGGCAAAACCCTAGTAGCGAACCTCTCAAGGCGAACTTGGCTTTCTCTAGGCCAAGAAAGCTCGCCATGTCCGATAGCCATTCCTCAGCCCTCGGGGGTATGAGTCCCTCCATGCTAACAGTATTTGTCACCGGGCTACCAGGGAAGCATAGGCCAGAACGTCGGCCTTTCTCTCTTCCTGGACTCCCGGGTCCTCCGGAACCCCAAAGATTGCTACCTCAGGGCTCATTACCACCCCAGTTTTCAACACCGAGGACATGACATCTGCGAATCCCTCCCAATACCCCCTGAGTTTAGGGCACGACCAGAACATGTGTACATGGTTAGCCGGCCCTCCGGCACATCTAGCACACTTGTCCTCCAGCCCGAAGAATCTGCTCATCTGGGCCCCCATCATGTGGGTCCGGTGCATGACGTTAAACTGGATCAGGCTGAGCCTGGCGCATGTTGCGGTCGTGTTTACTCTGCTCAGGGCTTCTGCCCAAATACCGTCCTCCAGCTCCTCCCCCCCCCCAAGCTCCTACTCCCACTTAAGCTTCAGGTCCTCGGTCTGCGTATCCTCAGCTCTCATTAGCTCCTTATAGACGTCTGAAACTCTACCCTCTCCCACCTCTCCCCTAGAAGCTACCCTGTCCTGCCTCCCCTTCGGCGGGAGACGTGGGAAGGACGGCACCAGTCTGAGTACAAAATCCCTCACCTGCAAGTATCTAAAGCCGTTCCCTCTCGCCAGCCCAAACTTCTCCTCCAGCGCCCTCATGCTCGGAAAGCTCCCTTCCAGGAACAGATTCCCCCATCCCCACAATCCCCGCCCTCCTCCACAGTCGATACCCCCCCCCCCCGTCCATCTTCCCTGGGGCAAATCGGTGGTTGCCGCAGATTGGGGTCCACACCGATGCTCTTACCTCCCCTACATGCGTCCTCCACTGGCCCCAGATCCGAAGAGCCGCCATCACTATCGGGCTGGTGGAGTACCGTACCAGCGGAAGCGGCAGAGGTGCCGTGACCAGGGCTGCTAAGCTAGTGACCCTGCACGAAGCAGCCTCCATCCGCTCCCAAACCGACCCCGCACTCACCATCCATTTCCTTATCATCGCTATGTTGGCCGCCCAGTAATAGTTGCTGAAGTTCGGCAACACCAGCCCCCCCCTCTCCTCTGCTCCTTTCAAGCATCACCCTCTTCACCCGCGGGGACTTCACGGCCCATACAAATCCCAGAATAATTTTATTCATCCTCTTAAAGAAGGACTGTGGGATAAAGATGGGGAGACACTGAAAACAAACAAGAACCATGGGAGAATCGTCATCTTAACAGTCAGCACCCTCCCCGCCAATGACAGCGGGAACGCATCCCTGCTCCGGACCTCCTCCCTCACTCGTTCCACCAGTCAGGAAGATTGAGCTTGCGCAAGCTGCCCCAATCCCGTGCCACCTGCATTCCCAAATATCGGAAACTCTCCCCCACTAGCCTGAACGGCAACCCCTTCAGCCTACCCTCCTGCCCCATCGCCTGAATTACAAACAACTCTCTCATAGCCATGTTCAGTTTGTATATAGAGAACCGGCCAAATTCCCTCAGGGTTGCCATAATATCGTCCATCCCCACCATTGGGTCCGATATATATACCAGCAGGTCATCCGCGTATAACGAGACTATGTTCCACTCCCCCCTCGGACCAGCCCTTTTCCAGCCCCTAGAAGCTCTCAGTGCAATTGCCAGCGGCTTTATGGCCAGCGCAAACAGCAGTGGGGAGAGAGGGCAGCCCTGTCTTGTCCCACGGTGCAGTCTAAAGTAGTCCGATGTCATCCTGTTCATCCTTACACTCGCCTCCGGGGCCTGATACAATAGCCTAACTCAGTCAATGAACCCCGCCCTGAACCCAAACCGTCCTCGTACCTCCCACAGATAGTCCCACTCGACCCGGTCAAAAGCCTTTTCAGCATCCATGGCTACCTCCCTACTCTCCGAGGGCATCATAATCATGTTGAGCAGCCTTCTTATGTTGGCCACCAGCTGCCTCCCATTTACAAACCCGGTTTGGTCCTCCACAATTATATCTGGTACACAGTCCTCAATTCTGGTCGCCAAAATCCTGGCCAGTAGCTTGGTGTCTACGTTGATCAAGGAGATCGGCCTGTATGACCCACAGGCCTCCGGGTCCTTAGTCCGTTTCAGAATGAGCGAGATGGTGGTCTGTGACAACGTCGGGGGTAAACTCCCTCTGTCTCTTGCCGCGTTAAAGACCCTGACCAGCACAGGCCCCACTATCCCGACAAATGTTTTGTAAAACTCTACCGGATACCCGTCCGGCCCTGGGGCTTTACCCGACTGCATGACCTTCAGGCCCCCCAATACCTCTTCGATCCTGACCAGGGCCCCCAGTCCGTCCATCAACCCCCTCCCCACTCTTGGGAAGGTCAGTCCGTCCAGGAATCGCCTCATCCCCCCCGGTCCCCCGGGTAGTTCTGAAGTGTACAGCTTCCTATAAAAGTCCCTAAAGACCTTGTTCAGCCCTGCTGGATCACCCACTAGATTGCCTTCCCCATCCACTACCCTCCCTATTTCCCTAGCTGCTTCCCTCTTCCTCAGTTGCTGCGCAAGAATTCCATTGGCCTTCTCTCCATGCTCATAAATCGTGCCTTTTACCTTTCTAAGCTGCTCTACAGCCTTGCCTGTAGTCAGCACCCCAAATTCGGCCGGCAGCCACTGTCATTTCCTGAGTAACTCTGGCCTCAGGGATTCAGCATAGCTCCAGTCCGTCCATAGAATTTCCTTAATCAGTCGGTCCGTCTCTGCCCTGTCCGTCCTGTCCCTGTACACCCGGATTGAAATCAGATCCCCTCTCACCACTGCCTTCAGTGCCTCCCAGAGCACCGCTGCCGAGACTTCTCCAGTATCGTTCACCTGCAGGTAATTCTTCATGCATTTCCTCAGCCTCTCACACACCGCCACGTCCACGAGTAGTCCAACTTCCAGCCTTCATGGTGGGCGCTGAAAGCTGTCCTTACAGAACTGCAGGTCTACCCAGTGCGGAGCATGGTCCGATATGGCAATTGCCGAATATTCTGCCCCCACCATTCTGGACAGCAGGTCCCCACTCACCACAAAGTTGTCAATTCGGGAATACACCTTGTAGACGTGGGAATAATACGAGAACTCCCTCGCCGTCGGCCGGCTAAATCTCCACGGATCTGCTCCGCCCATTTGAACCATGAACCCTCTCAGTTCCTTTGCCATCGCTGGCAACCTGCCCGTTCTTCAGCATGATCGGTCCAGGCTTCGGTCCAGGACTGTTTTAAAGTCCCCGCCCATGATCAGCTTACGTGAGTCCAAGTCGGGAATCTTCCCTAGAATCCTCCTAATAAAATCCACACTGTCCCAATTAGGGGCATACACACTGACCAGGACTACTGTCACCCCTTCGAGCTTACCCCTCACCATAACGAACCTGCCACCCCCATCCATGACTGTGCCTTCCGCCTCAAATTGTACCCTTTTATTAATCAGGATCGCAACCCCCCTCGTCTTAGAATCAAGCCCCGAATGAAAGACCTGACTGACCCAGCCCTTCCTTAACCTAACCTGGTCTGTCACTTTCGGGTGTGTCTCCTGCAGCATGACTATGTCCACCTTCAGAACCCGCAGATGCGCAAACACACGCGCCCTGTTCACTGGCCTGTTTAACCCTCTAACATTCCAGGTGATCAGCCTAGTTGGGGGGGCACTTCGCCCCCCCCCCCCTTGCCGATCAGCCATCCCCTTTCCTTGGCCAGCCCCCCAGCCATGTCTCACGCTTCCTCTGGCCTGCCTCATGACCGGCTCAACCCATGACCTCCTCACTGTTACCATGCCCAGTTTCCATCCCCGCCAGCAGAACAACTCCCCCCCTCCCCCTCCAGCAACACCATCCTATCACCTAACCCCTGCTCTAATCTAACGATATGAACACCCCCCCCCCCCCCCCCCCACCTCGGCTCCTGTTGACTAGCTGCACTCAGCTAGCCTGGGGCTCCCAGCCTCGGTGCCAGCCCGTCTCCCACCCATTGTTCCCAGTCACCCCTCCCCCCAGTCCCTCCACACCACTTCCACCAGATCAGCCCTACTTAAACAAACACTCTATACAAGTCATAAACAACCCCCACAATAGCACAATTCAAGTTAAACAAGAAAAAAAAAAGAGATAAGAAATAACAGGCACTCTTCAGTTCTCCCCATACAGACACAGAAAAAGATTGCACAAAGTTCCCCTGAAGCATCCATTTTAACCCAACCCTTTTAACTGTTTTCTTTATTAATTCCCCCCCAGCCAAACTCCAACTAAGCAAAGAGCCCTAACAGGAAACAGTCAGGAAAACCACGCAAAAAGCATGCAAAAACAAGAAAAAAAAGATACATCCCAAAACGGGAGAGACACCACATATACTTAAAAGCTCTAACATGAGTCCAAACGTCCTCAGCTCAGGGCCTGCCCTTGCTTCTTGACTTCTGCTCATATCTTCAATGAACACCCAACTAAACTGCTTTTCTGCAAAATATTTGATATCTTGGCGCCTCCCAGAAATTACAAAATGTTATCAAGCTGAAATCTAATTAACTCCACAGGGAATCCCCTTAATCCAAACAACATTCCAGTAGCCATGGCTTTATACAATGCTTCAATTGCACCCCTGGCTCCATAAATCTTTCAACCCAGGATTCTTTAGAAACACTACTAACTCAGGTTTTTAACCCTTTTTACTAAAATAATTACTTACCATACAATGTATCTGAAATTCCTACATGCATCACAAAAACCTGAAGATCACTCTTGCCAAGGTGATCTCACTGCTGAGTGCGAACTGCTTTCTGCAGTTAGAAAAGAGGAAGCAAAAGCACTTCAAGTTTTTGAAGTGGTCCGCAGCTGTCAATCAGAAAAAGGATGTTTATTAAAATTGCCTTTAGGATCAATGTAGGGTACTTCAGATGAATTCAAGTTTGAAGGGAAAGATAAATAAACAAACGTTCTGCCTGCTGTGTTTAAACCATTACGCTATCAACCAAAGGCAAGTTAAAGGTACTGCACTATGAAACTGAATGAATGCTTAGCATGTCAATGGATCTTGGGGGATTTCAATGATTTTCAAGTGTTGTGGGCTTTCTAGGGAGGCTCAGACACTTCAAAAAGCAACAGTGGTAAAAGCTGAGATTGCAGATGCAAGAAAAGTGAAAATCCTTTCAGCTTCCTGATTTGAGTCTCCAATGAACTATCTGATCTGCTCCTTTACTGTCAGGCAGAGCAGTTCAGAGTGAGAAAGTCACTTCAAAGTTTAAACAGTTCATAGTCAAGGATGATGATTTTGAACAGAGGGTTGCCTGAGATCACCAGGCCAAGAGTGATGTTCAGGTTTCCCTGGGCTGGAAGGGGCAATCCAGGCATGGGACCTCCATCCCAGGAGAGGGTCCTAAGGTCAACCACTTACACCCAACCTGAGCCCACATAACGTGTAAGAGCCTTGGGGGATCCTCCCCCTGTAGCCTGGCAGCAGCAGTGGGGACCATGAACAGATTTACCTCCTTGACACCTCTCTGGATCCAATGCTGTCACTGCCAGGGTCTCAGTGCCATGGTGTCAGGGAACAGTGCACCATTGGCAATGTCAAGGGAAAGGGCCTGAAGGGAATGCCTGGGTGGATGGCTGAGGAAGAGGGGGCGGAGAAGGAAAGGCTGAGAGGGAGGGACTGGGAAAGCTGGGAGGTGCTGGAGGGACTGGGTAGAGGGGTTTAGGTTATCCTTCTGCGTGCATCATGTGGATGGGTTATTCCCCTGGTGGGTGTTGTGTTCAGTGTACGATGTCCAACAAGGAATCCACAGACTGCTGGTGATCTGTCCAAACCAGGATTTTTATTAATGCATCTGTGATAAGGTAATGATCAGATACAGAGCAAGTTATCATGAAGTTTCTTTATATTCCCCTGGAACTACCTCTCTGCACGACTGTCCTCATGTACGTCTTACAAACTTCTCAGGATCACCATTCATGCCCTGATTTATACCTGAGTCCCTTGTCACATGACCAGTCTCGAGACTGCATGGTGGATCTGTACTGCCACCTGCTGGTTGGAGGTCGCACCACCAACTATATACAACACCGTCTACAGGCATATCTCAACATTGGGAAAAGAATGCTCCTCCTTAATGAGGGACTAGGGCTGTTACCCTCGTCAGGGGAAGGGTCAACATTTGCATTGTGGGGGGGTGAGTGGAAGCTGTCTCTGGACGCTGGGATTGGGGCGCCCATTCAAAATTGCGTACCGAGATCGGTATGTGCAGGGAGACCGGTGTGCTCTCCGCTATGTCTAATTTAGCAGAGTAAAGTATGAGAATCCTACCTCGGCGCGCTCCGAGCACCAGCCGGACACGGTCCCGATTCTTTGCTGGCAGGAACACTTAGTTTCAAAACAGAAGATTCAAGCCCGTGGTGTTTTGGAGTTCTTTGGGCCACCCTGCACCCCTGCTGTTAAGATACATTTACAGATAGTTGTTAAGGCTCAATTGTAACAGTAGAGTTAGAAAAGTGTTGCACATTTTGTTGTTCTTACGTCCAAGGAGGAAACGTATGTTTAAAGTTTTGTAAAAATAGTGCTGCATTATCACTTGCTTCTCCTTATCTGTTACTTTTAATAAAAATGTTTCAAAGCCATAATCTGATAGAGCATTGATGCATTTGGTTTTCCGAAGCATGGCAAGTTGTGGGAGAGCTGATCTGTTATCCAGTAAGCTAAACAGAAACAAAGGTTGCTGTTCAGCCCCCTAGGCAATGCTACAATATTGGATACTTTCCACGCAGGTTTCAACAACCGTTTGTAATGAGCAACTCATTTAACGATGTTGGTCTTGATCCCGAGCAGAAGGAAACTATCTGGGCAGATTTTCATGTGAAGTGCAGATCAGCTGCCAGTGTTAATAGGCAGCTTGTCACATTGGAGGGTGAGAAATACGATAGGTTGGCGAGCACTGCAGCTCGTTATGAGGGGTGAACAAAGTGCATCAGAAAGGCAGAAAACAACATGATGTCAATGAATGCATCCCGAATGTCTGATGTAACCATGGCAGCCATTGTGGAAAATGTGAGGGACACAAAGGATGGGAGGAATCTCCACATAATTTGTCAGTGTCAGTTTCAGTGGGAAAACCGCTGTGTATCTCTCCAGCTGTACAGCAGAGTTTTCACTCCAGATTTTCGTACTCTCTTGTACACAGAAAATCTGGGGCCGTGATTTGCACCGTCACTCTGGCTGATGGAGTCGGTAAGGCCGCCTGCACAGAGATTGGGTCGCCGTCTTTAAAGGGAGCCGTGATCAGCATCTGAAATTAACTCCCCCCCACCCCCCCCAGGTCAGAGGTGGCCTCTGCACAAGCAGTGGGACAACCCCCACCCAACAATCATCAGGGAATTCCTCCCCCCCCCGCCCCACACAACCACACAGGCATGGGGTGCCCCCTACCACCATACAGGCATCCGGACACCCTTCACCACACGGGCATCGAGGTTCTGACACCCACCCAACCACAGGTATTGGGGTTCCCCCCGCCCACCCTCCCACCACCACACAGGCGTCCGGGTGACTCTACCACCAAGTATCTGGGCACCTGCCTTCACAAGCATCGGGGTGACCCCTCACCCCCACACTTAAGGGGATTCCCCCCAGTAGGGATCTGCAGGGGGCTTGCCCAGGCACTGCCGCCAGGTTGCCAGTGCCAGGGGTGGTGCCAGGGGGCAGTCCCAGGGCACTGCCCCGGCAAGTGCCTTTCCATCGTGGGCTATATATATATTGCATCCCCGGTGGACTCCCCTTGGCCCTTCAAGATTTTAAAAATCTGTTGTGAATATTCAGTGAGGGAGCAACATATTGCTTGAAAGCCCTGTAATGATATTCAAATGTATTTTGTAATGTTACGGGCAAGAGTAGTGGGAAATGGGAAAATGTGATTTCATCGGCAAGAACCCCGTTTCCTGACTCCCGCAAGATTTTGGGCCCACGTCGCCATTTACACTGACGGCTAACCTGTGCTCAAAATCAGCCCCGATATCTTTTCCTTCAGATGGACAAAATAGTCAAACAACATGGCGGAGGTCGCAGAGCAGGAACTGACTGTAGCGTCGGGCAAAATTGATGGAGGAGGTGAGAATTCTCTTCTCACCTTTACTGTCTGCATAGCCCCGTAACCCCACAGTGCCAGCAATCCTTCACTCTCCCTACCATCAATATGATGACAGTAAGAAGTCTTACAACACCAGGTTAAAGTCCAACATGTTTGTTTCAAACACTAGCTTTCGGAACACTGCTCCTTCCTCAGGTGAATGAAGAGGTATGTTCCAGAAACATATATATAGACAAGTTCAAAGATGCAAGACAATGCTTGGAATGCGAGCATTTGCAGGTAATTGAATCTTTACAGATCCAGAGATAGGGGCAACCCCAGGTTAAAGAGGTGTGAATTGTCTCAAGCCAGGACAGTCGGTAGGATTTTGCAAGCCCAGACCAGATGGTGGGGGATGAATGTAATGCGACATGAATCCCAGGTCCCGGTTGAGGCCGTACTCATGTGTGCGGAACTTGGCTATAAGTTTCTGCTCGGCGATTCTGCGTTGTCACAAGTCCTGAAGGCTGCCTTGGAGAACGCTTACCCGGAGATCAGAGGCTGAATGCCCTTGACTGCAGCGTTCCCCAACTGGAAGGGAACATTTCTGCCTGGTGATTGTCGCGCGATGTCCGTTCATTCGTTGTCACGGCGTCCGCATGGTCTCTCCAATGTACCACGCTTCGGAACATCCTTTCCTGCAGCGTATGAGGTAGACAACGTTGGCTGAGTCACAAGAGTATGTACCGCATACCTGGTGGGTGGTGTTCTCGCGTGTAATAGTGGTACCCATGTCGATGATCTGGCACGTCTTGCAGAGATTGCCATGGCAGGGTTGTGTGGTGTCGTGGTCACTGTTCTGAAGACTACCCAGACTTTAACCTGGTGTTGTAAGACTTCTTACTGTGCTCATCCCAGTCCAACGTCGGCATCTCCACATCATCAATATGATTGGCAGAGGGAGGAGATGAAGCAGCAGGGGTGGGAGAAACTCCCCACCGACAGCTCAGATTGAACCTTGGGCCATTTTAACTCCTCTTTTAAATAGTCCAAAACAAATCCACGTAAAATTGGCAGCAGTGATGTCAAGGCTGAAGCAGAAAATGGAGTCAGGATGCTGGAGACCAGAGGGAATGCTCCCTGGTTTAAAGTTAGTTTGGGATATGCGATTTAGCGGTTAATGGCAGTTTTTCAGCAGGGAGGGAGGTTGGGGAGAGGAGGTACAGTCGAGCAATAACTATGGACTCTCCCTGAGACATGTTGGGGGACAATCCCTGCTCCTTCTACCTCACAAGGATTCTATTCTTGGTTCAGCTGTTGGGATTGCCCTCCTGCAGACCTTCCGAATGCTAAATTAAGTTAAAACACTGTTTTCAGATTTAAATTTGGCTCCCATGTACCTGTGACTAAATTCAGAGTTGAAGAATATAAAAATGTCACTGAGCCAGGAATGGGTCAGCCTTGGGCAGTAAATTGATTGAGCTGATTTTAACCCCTTCCATTCACTGTTCCTACTGCGGTGTTGGGGGTGGGGTTGTGGTGTTGACGGGAAGTGGGAAGCCGTAAACATCGACCTGGGCATATCTGGAGGCCAGGACAAGTGGGTGTTCAGCCATTCTTAGCTTCCTTTTACCTTTTCAATCAATGCTCCGGCTCTCATGCGCATACTGAACCCTGCCAATGTCCTGCTGCCATCACACGTTAGTGCTAGTCCCTTTGCTCTATCCCTTTGCCAATGTCCTGCTGCTGTTGGCCCTGCCATCACACGTTAATGCTAGTCCCTTTGCTCTATCCCTTTGCCAATGCTGCTGTTGGCCCTGCCATCACACGTTAATGCTAGTCCCTTTGCTCTATCCCTTTGCCAATGTCCTGCTGCTATTGGCCCCTGCCATCACACATTAATGCTACTCCCTTTGCTCTATCCCTGTGCCAATGCTGCTGTTGGCCCCTGCCCTCACACGTTAATGCTAGTCCCTTTGCTCTATCCCTTTGCCAATGTCGTGCTGCTGTTGACCTCTGCCATCACACGTTAATGCTAGTCCCTTTGCTCTATCCCTTTGCCAATGTCGTGCTGCTGTTGACCCCTGCCATCACACGTTAATGCTGGTCCCTTTGCTCTATCCCTTTCCCAATGCTGCTGTTGGCCCTGCCATCACACGTTAATGCTGTTCCCTTTGCTCTATCCCTTTGCCAATGTCCTGCTGCTGTTGACCCCTGCCATCACACGTTAATGCTGGTCCCTTCGCTCTATCCCTTTGCCAATGTCGTGCTGCTGTTGGCCCCTGCCATCCCACGTTAATGCTAGTCCCTTTGCTCTATCCCTGTGCCAATGCTGCTGTTGGCCCCTGCCCTCACACGTTAATGCTGGTCCCTTTGCTCTATCCCTTTGCCAATGCTGCTGTTGGCCCTGCCATCACACGTTAATGCTGGTCCCTTTGCTCTATCCCTTTGCCAATGCTGCTGTTGGCCCTGCCATCACACGTTAATGCTGGTCCCTTTGCTCTATCCCTTTGCCAATGTCCTGCTTCTGTTGACCCCTGCCATCACACGTTAATGCTGGTCCCTTTGCTCTATCCCTTTGCCAATGCTGCTGTTGGCCCCTGCCATCACACGTTAATGCCAGTCCCTTTGCTCTATCCCTTTGCCAATGTCCTGCTGCCATCACACGTTAATGCTGGTCCCTTTGCTCTATCCCTTTGCCAATGTCCTGCTGCCATCACACGTTAATGCTGGTCCCTTTGCTCTATCCCTGTGCCAATGCTGCTGTTGGCCCCTGCCATCACACGTTAATGCTAGTCCCTTTGCTCTATCCCTTTGCCAATGTCCTGCTGCTGTTGGCCCCTGCCATCACACGTTAATGCTAGTCCCTTTGCTCTATCCCTTTGCCAATGTCCTGCTGCTGTTGGCCCCTGCCATCACACGTTAATGCTAGTCCCTTTGCTCTATCCCTGTGCCAATGCTGCTGGTGACCCCTGCCATCACACGTTAATGCTAGTCGTTTTGCTCTATCCCTTTGCCAATGTCCTGCTGCTGTTGGCCCCTGCCATCACACGTTAATGCTACTCCCTTTGCTCTATCCCTTTGCCAATGTCTTGCTGCTGTTGACCCCTGCCATCACACGTTAATGCTACTCCCTTTGCTCTATCCCTTTGCCAATGTCCTGCTGTTGGCCCCTGCCATCACACGTTAATGCTAGTCCCTTTGCTCTATCCCTTTGCCAATGTCCTGCTGCTGTTGACCCCTGCCATCACACGTTAATGCTACTCCCTTTGCTCTATCCCTTTGCCAATGTCCTGCTGTTGGCCCCTGCCCTCACACGTTAATGCTAGTCCCTTTGCTCTATCCCTGTGCCAATGCTGCTGTTGGCCCCTGCCCTCACACGTTAATGCTAGTCCCTTTGCTCTATCCCTGTGCCAATGCTGCTGTTGACCCCTGCCATCACACGTTAATGCTGGTCCCTTTGCTCTATCCCTTTGCCAATGCTGCTATTGGCCCTGCCCTCACACGTTAATGCTGGTCCCTTTGCTCTATTTTCCCCGACAGCTCAGGTCTTGCAGTCACTTGAGCGGAATATTTGCTTATTGCTCACAACCTTTCACTTCAAGTTGCATTTTCATGACTGGCACGAGCTAATGTCTGGCTCTTCATGTCATACTGATTCCTGGGAACTTTTCTGTCCTGCAGAGGACACATGAATGTGAACAAACTTTCTGAGGTTGCACTGTTACGTATTCTGCCCCCTGAAAGCAATAGCAGAGCTATTGCCACGCCATATAGATTAGATAATGAGGCAGAGGGTTTCGCTCATGGTCAAACGGCCAGCATAAGTGATCAGCAGCAAGCACTAGGAGCAGGGAAAGCTCAGGACAGAGTTTGCTGGACGGACCAATCCGCTCCCAGCTCAGCTGAGCAGCACAAAAATGAGGAACTCAGTGGCCGACTCATACAACGGACAGCTTCTGGCCGAACAGAAGTAGCTTTAGAAGGTGTAGGGCTCAGCTGCCCACCTTTGTGATTTCAGGTTGAATGTCATTGGAACCCTGCCGTCCGGAGAGTGCGGTCACCTCCAAGGTGCTGTACCCAGGACCTCACAAAGGAACCAATGACATCAGCCTATTCATCTCTATTGGAAGTACAGGGCAGTGAAAAGCTAACCACCCTGCTCTCCTACATAGCAACGCTGAGGCCCTGCTCTACAGGAGTGGCAGTGGTACAACAGGATTGCCCCCTCTTGGGATTTCATTAATTTTGCTCCTTCACCAACCGCTCAACTAATGCCCACCGCTAAAGCTGGATCAGGCTGCTACGAGCTATGGTATGTATTGGGCGCGATTCAGCCCGGTCAGGATCCGGACGCCCGGGTGAATAGCAGGGAAGGCCAAAATCAAGATTTGGAACAGGAATGAACTATTTTGTGATTTACTCGACCCGCTTCCAATGTCGAGTTCCAGATCAGCCCAAAAATAGCGAGAATGTCATTAATCCTAATTTGCATTAGTTTCAATCTCATTTACCAGATCGAATGCTGCAGCCTCCCAGGAATTACCCAACTCCCCAGCAGGACGTCACGCAGGCGTTGTTCCGTACTCTTTTTCACAATCGTGAAGCTGATGAAATGGCAACTGAGGTGAAGTGAGGTGATTAGCTATTGCCATTGTCCTGCATGCAGCTTTGGAGGGGGGGGGGGTTGGAGAACAGAGGGGTGTGTCCATCAGATCAAGCGCCCCATCCCATTTCCCTCCCCCCAATCCAATCCCCCCTTTCCCTCCCCCCCAATTTCCTTCCACCATTTTCATCCTTTCCCCCAAATCCCCCCTCCCCCCACCATTCCCACCCTCCCTCATCCCCCATTTCCCTCCCTCCCTCCATCATATTGCCCCCTCCTCCGACCACACTGTAATCCCCCTCCAAGGGCCTGTGTAACATCACTCCAGGATGCTGTTGGTACTGTCAGTGGATCACCAGACAAGGCAGGAGGGTGGGGCTGCAGGCAGGCCCACTGTGAAGATTAACGTGACAGAGGCTTCACATGGGTGAGGTGTGACATATTTTAATAGTGTACATTGTATGGTGACATATTTCCATGCCCCTAGCTATAGATAGTGACCCCCCACCCCCAGTGCCCACTCTGCTCCTCACTCATCTTGATCTTCTATGGTCTACTGCTACGTCTGGGTGTGTCCCCAGGATGCACATCACAGGTGGAGAAAGCCAACTGCTTTTCGTGCTCTGTGACCTTGGCAGACGTGCTCTGTGATGTGTTGGGTACTCTGGATCTGTGGAGACTGCGTTTACCTTAGCAGTAACACATACAGGCTACCAACACTTGAAATAGTACAGGTCTGTGCGCTGTTTTGCTTGTAGGCTGGGTGGGAGTCAGTGGTGAGGGAGTGATTAAAAGCAGCTCCCCCATTGCTAGCAGTGAGCTGGAGAGGCATGAGTCAGGCGAATCAGACAGCGAGGCAGCCAGTAACGGTGAGAATCTCATGGGGGCTCATTTTTGGCACTAAATGCCACTGAATAGGGGCAGCGATCTTGTAAATGTGGGCGTTGCGCAGCACTCCGCCAAAAGTGCACACAACCGGATTTTTCATTTTTTCCATTGAATCAGGCCCATTAGTTTTCATATTTGTGGCAGTACCACTATTAAATACAATGGTTTAAAATACATCCAGGCAGTGTATCTTTTCAAGCTGCAATTAAGGTGTGGCAATGATTGATTTTAACCATTTACTTGTTTACAGAAAGATGGCTGATGGGCAATTGTTCTGATTGCTGAAGTTCCACTGGAGAGTAGATAATTCATGAGGGATTACATTTGGTCCTAGCTAAGCAGCTAGTGGGACATCTTAGCGGGTGATATAATTAATGGAAGGAGCCAGGTTTGTCAGTAGTTTGCAATCTTGCCAATAGCTGTGAGGTTGAGTGACGAGTTTGACACTACAGAAGGATTTTCAGGTTGTTCCTGAAAAGGTCTCCCTCTCCAAAGGTCTGCACAGATAAACAGGTAACCTATTTTGTTAACTTTATATAGAAGTGACATTTCAACTGTATCGGTTGCTTAATTGGAATTAATGATAGGTGTAGGTAGTAAGCTAAAGTGTTTCCTTTTATTTAAGAACTGTTTAATTGATAATTGCAAAGCTATTTCTTTGAACCGAATGTGGTTAATTCTGTGTTGAAATTAAAGTTTGTTTCATCATAAAAGATACCTCTTGGTCAGAGTAATCACTCCTGGGGTGAAGTACCCTTTCCTCACAGTTCCATAAATTGAAATATTGTTGGGGTTTCTTGTCTGGTATCCTGACATACATTTGGGGGTCTAGTCCGGTACCCTAACATAAATTGGGGGGCGCTCTAGTCTGGTATCCTAACATAAACTGGGGGGGTTTAGTTCGGTATCCTAACAAAAACTGGGGGGGGTGGTCTAGTCTGGTATCCTAACATAAACTGGGGGGGGTCTGGTCTGGTTTCCTAACATAAATTGGGGGATCTAGCTGGTATCCTACCATAAGTTGGGGGGTCTAGTCCAGTATCCTAATATAAATAGAGGGTGGGTCTAGTCTGGTATACAAAGAACAAAGAACAAAGAAAAGTACAGCACAGGAACAGGCCCTTCGGCCCTCCAAGCCCGTGCCGACCATGCTGCCCGTCTAAACTAAAATCTTCTACACTTCCTGGGTCCGTATCCCTCTATTGCCATCCTATTCACCTATTCATGTATTTGTCAAGATACCCCTTAAATGTTACTATCATCCCTGCTTCCACCACCTCCTCTGGCAGCGAGTTCCAGGCACCCACTACCCTCTGTGTAAAAAACTTGCCTCGTACATCTTCTCTAAACCTTGCCCCTCACACCTTAATCCTATGCCCCCTAGTAATTGACCCCTTTACCTTGGGGAAAAGCCTCTGACTATCCACTCTGTCTATGCCCCTCATCATTTTGTAGACCTCCATCAGGTCGCCCCTCAACCTCCGTCGTTCCAGTGAGAACAAACCGAGTTTATTCAACCGCTCCTCATAGCTAATGCCCTCCATACCAGGCAACAATCTGGTGAATCTCTTCTGCACCCTCTCTAAAGCCTCTACATCCTTCTGGTAGTGTGGCGACCAGAATTGAACATTATACTCAAGGTGTGGTCTAACTAAGGTTCTATACAGCTGCAACATGACTTGCCAATTTTTATACTCAATGCTCCGGCCAATGAAGGCAAGCATGCCATATGCCTTCTTGACTACCTTCTCTGTCATAATATACATCCAAGTATATGATGGAGTGCAGACAGGCAGTGATTCACAGACAGGATGACCAGTGAGCACATAGAACACAGCAGCCAATCACCAGACAGGACACGACCACTATAAAGCCAGAGGGCACCAGTTTTCCTGCTCTCTCAGGATCCAATCTCTGAGACAGTCAAAGCTCGTGAGCAGCAGCTAGTACAAACACCATGTGGTAGTCAGTTAGTCTGGTCAGGTTAGCCTCAGGTCTCCAGTCAAGTCAGCATAGTGTCAATCCACAGTTAAGCATGTATTATAGTTAGCTGTTCAATAAAATCGTGTTGCATCTCTTCAAGTGTTGGAAGCCTGTCTCTCTCTACACTGCATCAAACGCAGTCCACGTCGACCCAGCATACCCAACACATCATTCTCCACCGTGTTGTCCCTTTCAGTGACCTGTGGACCTGTACACCTAGATCTTTCTGACTTTCAATACTCTTGAGGGTTATACCATTCACTGTATATTCCCTACCTGTATTAGACCTTCCAAAATGCATTACCTCACATTTGTTCGGATTAAACTCCATCTGCCATCTCTCCGCCCAAATCTCCAAACAATCTAAATCCTGCTGTATCCTCTGACAGTCCTCATCGCTTTGTGTCGTCTGCAAATTTACTAATCAGACCAGTTACATTTTCCTCCAAATCATTTATATATACTACAACCAGCAAAGGTCCCAGCACTGATCCCGGCGGAACATTACTAGTCACAGCCCTCCAATCAGAAAAGCACCCTTCCACTGCTACTCTCTGCCTTCTGTGACAGAGCCAGTTCTGTATCCACCTTTGCCAGCTCACCCTGGATCCCGTGTGACTTCACCTTTTGTACCAGTCTACCATGAGGGACCTTGTCAAAGGCCTTACTGAAGTCCATATAGACAACATCCACTACCCTACCTACATCAATCACCTTTGTGACCTCTTCGAAAAACTCTATCAAGTTAGTGAGACACGACCTCCCCTTCACAAAACCATGCTGCCTCTCACTAATACGTCCATTTGCTTCCAAATGGGAGTCGATCCTGTCTCGAAGAATTCTCTCCAGTAATTTCCCTACCACTGACGTAAGGCTCACCGGCCTGTAGTTCCCTGGATTACCCTTGCTACCCTTCTGAAACAAAGGAACAACACTGGCTATTCTCCAGTCCCCAGGGACATCACCTGAAGACAGTGAGGATTAGTCTGTCCTAACATAAATTGGGGGGGGGGGGGGGATCTAGCCTGGTATCCTAACATAAATTGGGGGGGGGGGTGTCTAGCCTGGTACCCTGACATAAATTGGGGGGGTCTAGTCTGGTATCCTAACATTAATTGGGGGGGTCTAGCCTGGTATCCTAACATAAATTGGGGGGGGGGGTGTCTAGCCTGGTATTCTAACATAAATTGGGGGGGGGGGGGGATCTAGCCTGGTATTCTAACATAAATTGGGGGGGGGGGTTTCTAGTCCGGTATCCTAACATTAATTGGGGGGGGTCTAGTCCCATATCCTAACATAAATTGGGGGGGGGGTCTAGTCTGGTATCCTAACATAAATTGGGGGGGGGGGGGGGGGGGGTCTAGTCCCATATCCTAACATAAATTGGGGGGGGGGGGTCTAGTCTGGTTTCCTAACATACATTGGGGGGGGGGGTCTAATCTGGTATCTTAAAATAAATTGGGGGGTCTAATCTGGTATCCTAACATAAATTGTGGGGTCAAGTCTGGTATCCTAATACTGACTCGGCAGCAGCTGCTGAGGTGCAACAGTCTGTAGTTGGGCCATCTTCGATTCAGGATCCCAGAAATCAGTGGCCATAAATACCAACTTCTTTTGATATGAAAGGTAGCCTGGGTTCACAATCGGGTGAAAAATGAACGAAAGGCAATTATTATCTTTGCCTTTATATTCATCACCTTAATCACATTTGACACAACTGCAGTGTGGCTTCATGGCAGTTTCTGAGCCTGCATTGTCAGTATGTCACTGATATAGAGGTTGATGAATGGTTTGAATGTCCTTTAATGCAGGATTAAGACAATGGTGAAGCATATAAAAATACTGCTAATACTGAGGGCTCGGTGTATGTTTTGAAGGCAGGGCAATGAGTATGTCACAAGAAATGCTGAGCAATTAGATCGTCCCTCACGACCCTTGTTGAATTGGTCTTCTGTCTTCTGTTAAATCCTTCCCTCCCCCCACCCCCCCCCCTCTTCTTGTGCGTCAGATGAGCACCTGCTGTTGTGCCTCCTCCAAGCTCAGGCCTCTCCATACGGTAAGCTTAGACGATTCGCAGCTGGAAAACTCTCTGAAGGGAATATTTTACGTAGGCCCAAGACGTCTCCAGACACCTAAACCTCTAATATGTTCTCAATAATCCTCCTAATGATAAATATAGAAGGATAAAAAATTGCAGTGATGTGGGGAAAGATTTGACAGAGGCTTAGATAGAACATAGATAGAGCATTATAGCGCAGGGGAATAGATTGCTCTACCAAAGAGCTAGCACAGACTCAGAATGGCCTGAATTGGTCTCTTTCTCTGTGGTTGTTCTCTTGTTACTCAGATATGTCAGAAAGAGGGGGGTTATAAGCCACGCATTGAAGTAAAACTCATGGGAGAGATGTGCGCAAAGTGTTAAATATTGGGGCCTGTGCCTTTGTGGAGCCTGGGCTCGCCTTCCAGCTTCCGCCTGTACCAGCAGCACCGTCCCCTCACAAGTACTGCCTCGTGCCTCAGTTCACTCACACACAAGCGTTTTGTGGTTGCTCCATGACGGAACAAAGCTCTGTATAATAAGGGATTATTGGAGAGACGCTAAATCCATGTGACCATTTGTATTTTAAAATTAAAGGTCAATCAAAAATGAAAAACAGACCTGATGGCCAGGTTTGGGCCACGGGGTGAGCTTTGCCTCAGGGTGATCAGAGACATGGCCACATAGTGTCCTAGCACTGCCCCCTGGTACCCTGCCACTGCCAGGTTAGCATTGCTGGGTTGGCACTGCCAGGTTGGCACTGCCAGGGGTCCCCCTATCGGGGGTTCCCCTTATGTGTGGGGGGTTGCCTGTGCTTGTTAGGTGAGGTGTTGTGCATGCATAAGGGTGGATGGGGGGGGAGGGGGCAGAGACGAAAGGGGTGGGGACACTGCCAGTGATGGCGGGGTTGCCAGTGGTGGTAGTGGGGGGGGGGGGGGCGGGGGGGGAGCGGAAAGAGTACTCTGATGCCATGTTGGGTAGGTGGGGTCACCCCGATGCTTGTGCTGTGGTGGGAGTGCCCAGATCTTAGCCTGGTTGAGGGGGGGGGGGGGGGGTTTGTTTTGTGCCATCACACCGGTGGCGTGGAACCTCATAGAACCAGGGTGCCCTGATCTCAATGTGGCCACCAATATCACCGGCGTTGCCCCTTCAGTGCACCCTGTCCACCCACCAACATCACTGGCATTGAGGTTTCAGTGTGCCCCCTGGAGTGAGGGCGAGCGCCAGATCGCGACGGCTCACAAAATCTTGTTAGATTCCACGAGGCGTAACGAGGGTCGTAAATCGAGAAAGAGAGATGCCTCTCCCAAGATTTATCAGCCTCGTCTCACCCTGAGTTGGGTAAAATGCGGTGAGCGGAATCCCACAAGGGTCTGTGCTGGGGCCACAGCCTTTTGCAATTCATATCAATGACTTAGTCGAGCAGAGCGAAGGCATGGTAGCTAAATTTGCAGACGACACATTCTTACTCATCTTTGAATGTTGTGAAGGTATATGGGGTTTGCAGGTGGATATAGGTAGGTTGAGTGAATGGGCAAAATCTGGCAGATGGAGTGTAACGTGGAAATGTGTGAAATTATTAATTTTGGCAGGAAGAACGGAAAAGCAGAGTATCACTTAAATAGAGAACAACAGCAGAATGCTGAGGGGCAGAGCGATCGAGGCATTCTCGTGCATGAGGCACAAAATGTTAGTATGCAGGTGCAGCATTTAATCAAGAAGCCGAATGGAATTGCTATCTTTTATTATAAGAGGAATTGAACATAAAAGTGAGGGGGTGCGATTCTCCGACGCTGGGTGGGAGATTCCCCACACCGGGTGGGAGAATCGCGGGAGTGCCGGGCGAATCACGCCACGCCACCCTGGCACCCCCACGTGATTCTCCCACACCCCCAAAAATGGGGTGTCGCGTTTTGCGACAGGCCGATCGGAGATTCGGCGCTCGCTATTTCTAACGGCGACCGGCGATTCTCCGGCCCGGATGGGCCGAGCGGCCTGCCGAACCCGACCGGTTCACACTGTCGCCATCCACACCTGGTCGCTGCTGGCGTGAACATCGCGCGACTGCTGCATGTGGGGCCTGTGGGGGGCGGAGGGAGGATCGAGCACCAGGTGGGTGCTCAGGAGGTGTCTGGCCCGCCATCGGTGCCCACCGATCGTCGGGCTGGCGTCTCTAAAAGACGCACTCTTTTCCCTCTGCCGCCCAGCAAGATCAAGCCGCCTTGTCTTGCGGGGCAGCGGAGGGGAAGACGGCTGCGCACGTGCGGGTGACGTCATTAGGCGCCGCCGGCGCGTCATTCCGGCTGCGCCGCTTTGACGCAAGCGTCATGGCCCGGCGTGTGAATTCCGGCCGCTCCTAGCCCCCCCGGGGGGGGGGGGGGGGGGGGTGGAGAATAGGGGGCGAGGAGCAGCCTCCGCGCCGGAGTAAAACACTCCAGGTTTCACTCCGGCGTCGGCTGTTTGTCTCCCTTTGGGAGAATTTCGCCCAGGATGTTGGTGGCAATTCTCCAATATGGAGATCAAGTGTTCACGCCATCATGAATGCCGTCGCTTTTCACGGCGGCGCGAGACGGGCATGGGGACGACCGATTCTGTCCCAGGGGGCATGGGGTCGACCAATTCTGTCCCCCACAGGGGGCCAAAATGGCGCTGGAGCAGTTCACGCCGCTCCAGCCTCCTTTTCCGGCGCCAAATGGGCGCCGTGCCAACTCGCGCGTGCGCGGGGGACCTCTTTAGCGCGCCGGCCCCGACTCAACATGGCGTCGGTGTTCAGGGACTGGCCGCACCAGGCCCGGTGGGGGGGGGGGGGGGGGGGAGAGGCCGGCCAGCCAATCGGTGGGCCCCGATCGCGGGCCAGACCCCATTGGAGGCCCCCCCGATGAAGGATCGGTCCTTCCCCCCCCAACAGGCCGCCCCCCCCGACCCTTTACGCAGAGTTCCCGCCGGCAGCGACCAGGGGTGAACGGCGCCCACTCCCTGGGCTGCATGTGTCGAGCTGTCTAACACTGTCATTTTTGATTAATTGATTATTATCTAACTCCTTCATGAAAACATACAATGTTTTGGCCTCAATTCACAAATAAATGGACAATTGTCCCGAATATTACACTGCCCACGTCCATGGTAGGCTTATGCAGAAAGTAAGGTGGCATGGGATAGTGGGAAATTTGGCCAGTTGGATAACAAACTGGCTAACCGATAGAAGTCAGAGAGTGGTGGTGGATGGCAAATATTCAGCCTGGAGCCCAGTTACCAGTAGCGTACCGCAGGGATCAGTTCTGGGTCCTCTGCTGTTTGTGATTTTCATTAATGACTTGGATGAGGGAGTTGAAGGATGGGTCAGTAAATTTGCAGATGATACGAAGATTGGTGGAGTTGTGGATGGTGAGGAGGGCTGTTGTCGGCTACAAAGAGACATAGATAGGATGCAGAGCTGGGCTGAGAAGTGGCAGATGGAGGTTAACCCTGACAAGTGTGAGGTTGTCCATTTTGGAAGGACAAATATGAATGCGGAATACAGGGTTAATGGTAGGGTTGTTGGCAATGTAGAGGAGCAGAGAGATCTTGGGGTCTATGTTCATAGATCTTTGAAAGTTGCCACTCAAGTGGATAGAGCTGTGAAGAAGGCCTATGGTGTGCTAGTGTTCATTAGCAGAGGGATTGAATTTAAGAGCCGTGAGGTGATGATGCAGCTGTACAAAACCTTGGTCAGGCCACATTTGGAGTACTGTGTGCAGTTCTGGTCGCCTCATTTTAGGAAGGATGTGGAAGCTTTGGAAAAGGTGCAAAGGAGATTTACCAGGATGTTGCCTGGAATGGAGAGTAGGTCTTACGAGGAAAGGTTGAGGGTGCTAGGCCTTTTCTCATTAGAACGGAGAAGGATGAGGAGCGACTTGATAGTGGTTTATAAGACGATCAGGGGAATAGAGTAGACAGTCAGAGACTTTTTCCCCGGGTGGAACAAACCATTACAAGGGGACATAAATTTAAGGTAAATGGTGGAAGATATATGGGGGTGTCAGAGGTTGGTTCTTTACCCAGAGAGTAGTGGGGGCATGGAATGCACTGTCTGTGGAAGTAGTTGAGTCGGAAACGTTAGGGACCTTCAAACGGCTATTGGATAGGTACATGGATTATGGTAGAATAATGGAGTGCAGATTAATTTGTTCTTAAGGGCAGCACGGTAGCATTGTGGATAGCACAATTGCTTCACAGCTCCAGGGTCCCAGGTTCGATTTCGACTTGGGTCACTGTCTGTGTGGAGTCTGCACATCCTCCCCGTGACTGCGTGGGTTTCCTCCAGGTGCTCCAGTTTCCTCCCACAGTCCAAAGATGTGCAGGATGTGTGGATTGGCCATGATAAATTGCCCTTAGTGTCCAAAATTCTATGATCTATGATTAACCTAGGACAAAAGTTCGGCACAACATTGTGGGTCGAAGGGCCTGTTCTGTGCTGTATTTCTCTATAACGGGTTGATGAGGGAAGGGACCGGGATGAGAGGGGAAGGTCACTTTTCACCAGCACCGGTGAAAAAGTGGTCCAGATGGGGTGAGGGGGATGGGGAGGGTACATCCTGTGGTAACCTAGCATGGCCTAGATTTAGGCCGATTAAAATTGGGTATTTTAAATTAAAGAATTGGGCACTTTAAATCAACCCACAGAAACTCCAGCACAGCACCATGGGAATTTTAACTGGCCAAGTTCAAAGACACAACCAACAGACAAGCTGCCAGAACATGTCTGGACATGTCAATCACCCATCAGCAGATCATCACACCCTATTAATATGCTCAGGTCTATTGTCAGTAGCCCAGATGGAGCCAGACTTTCGGGCACTCAGAGTTTCTTACCTTATATGGGAGAAGGATATGTGCCGCTCACACCACCAGAGACAGAACACCTGGGGCAGGCTCAGGTGCCCTGTCAAACAGTCATCAACCAGACCATCAGGTGCTGAGACGCCCTCCCAAGGCATTATTGGTAGAAAGCCAGAGGAAATGGCAAAAGGGCATGAAGGGAGGTGGATAAAAACAGGCACCCGAGGCAGATCAGGAGTGGAGAAGGCAGGCAGGAGCAATCAAGGTGACTGACTAGAGAGGGAAGGAAGGCTGAAACAGCGTGTGACACTCACCTTCATGACAATGGAGCAGAGGAACACACTGATCGAATCCATAGCTCTATCAAGCCACCTTTGCCAGTAGTATACACTGATCTTGGGTACCTTTAGAGTATATTTTGTGGGTAATGTATGGGTTAATTGTGTGTTAAAAAAATATTGTTGAACTTGAATTTGTGGAGGTTTCGGTGGCGGCCATGGAGTGAGAGTTTGCTGAATTGGTAGCTCTCACTCGTGGTGGACCTTTGGGACCTTTTCCCCCGACTTATGGGGAAATTTGATCGGGAAAATTGGACACTGGTGAGGTAGAGGAGAAGAATCCCCCAGTTTGTGGAGTCATGGACCAGAAGTGGTCTGCAAAGGAGAGATTGTTGGGCAAAGAAGGGAGTGGAGACTGCAGCGCAGGAAAACATGGCGGAGGCTCAGGGACTGGGATTGTGGCCCAGTGGTCAATGGAGCAGCTGGTTGAATTCCTTCAGGAGAGCTTCGCCAAGCAAAGACACGAGTACCTGGACTTGATTAAGTCGGGGATTGATCGGGTGGAGCAAAGATTGGAAGCCCAGGGACAGGTGATCCAGAAAGTGGAAGAGGCGGTTGCTGAGCATGGTGACCAGCTAACTGCGATGGCGGCGGAGATGGGGCTGATGAGGGACCACCAGAAAAGGCTGGAGGAGAAGGTGGAGGATCTGGAGAACAGGTCGTGCAGGCAGAACCTGAGGATCATTGGCCTCTTGTAGCGCGTATGTTCGAGAACACCTGAAAGAGCCGCCGAGGGCAATGGTGGTACGAATGCTACGGTTCCTGGATAAAGAACAAATCTTGACGTGGGCCAGGCCAGGCAGATGAGGAGCTGTAAATGGGAAAATAACGAGCTGCGCATTTACCAGGACTTGGGTGCGGAACTGGCCAAAAGAAGGGCGAGCTTCAACAATGTTAAAACAACCTCTTCAAGGAGGGGGTGAAGTTCGGCATGTTGTACCCAGCTCGTTTGTGGGTCACTTACGAGGGTCAAGAACATTATTTTAGAGTACTGGAAGAGTCAATGAACTTTGTTAAGGACTGGGGATTTTTGATTTGATTTGATTTGATTTGACTTATTACTGTCACATGTATTAGTATACAGTGAAAAGTATTGTTTCTTGCATGCTGTACAAACAATGCATACCGTACATAGGGAAGGAAGGAGAGACTGCAGAATATGATGTTACAGTTATAGCAAGGTGTAGAGAAAAGATCAACTTAATATGAGGTAGGTCCAGTCAAAAGTCTGATGGCAGTCGGGAAGAAGCTGTCCTTGAGTCAGTTGGTACTGATGGAACCATCAATTCACCAGACACGTGTTTCCGATATGAATCTAGGCTTTAATCGACTTACTTCAGAGCCAGCCTGTTACCTGTTGATGAACTCTTAGTGAACTCAGGCTGACTCTGAACAAGGGTATTTGTACAGCTGCACTAGGGGGAGGAGTCATGGGCGGAGCCAAGGGTGGAGCCCAGTACAAGTTCCTGAGTACTCCCAGAGCTACTCCCCCTAGTGGTAGGGTAGCGCTACTGCGCTTACAAAGACAGTGTGAATTATCATATATATATTACATTCATCACATTCACCCCAGCAAAAAAAAAAATCAAGTCCGGCGGGGGTGGTGGTCTACAACGTCAGTCTGTCCGGTGGTCGAATTGTCCGTTGTGATCTGCGGAGCACCGGGGTTGCAGCCTCTTGCGGTGGCTGGATGGGTGTAGTGTGCTGGGGTACGATGGCGAACTCCAGGGAGGGTTGTATCCGAGCTTCATACTTTCCTGGTTCGACCGGGGACTGCGGGCGCTGGGGGCTGGCCGGCGCGGGTGCACGGAATGGGTGGAGCAAGCTCACGGGCTCGGGAGTGCGAGGGGGCGGCAGCATGGGGTGTAGGGTGAGAGGTCCTTCTGTGGGGGTAGAGGGGGCGCTGGATCCGGCGGGTGCCAGATCCCGGAGGGATACTGTGTCCTGACGGTCGTCAGGGAACTCGATGAAGGCGTACTGGGGGTTGGAGTGGAGCAGGCGCACCTTTTCAACAAGGGGGTCGGTTTTGTGCGCCCTGACATGTTTCCTCAGAAGTACGGGGCCTGGCGTCTTCAGCCATGCCGGAAGTGAGACCCCTGTGGTAGTGCCCCTGGAAAAAATGAAGAGCCTCTCGTGAGGGGTCTGGTTGGTTGCCGTGCACAAAAGGGACCTAATAGCGTGGAGCGCGTCTGGGAGGACTTCCTGCCACTGGGAGACTTGGAGCTTTCTAGACCGGAGGGTCAGTACGACGGTCTAACAGACCGTCGCATTCTCCCTTTCAACCTGCCTGTTCCCCCTGGGGTTGTAGCTGGTAGTCCTGCTTGAGGCAATGCCCTTGTCGAGCAGGTACTGACGCAGCTCGTCGCTCATGAAGGACGAACCCCGGTCGCTGTGTACGAAGCTGGGGAAACCAAACAGGGTGAAGATGCTATGCAGGGCCCTAATGACTGTGTCGGAGGTCATGTCGGGGCACGGGATAGCAAATGGGAAACGGGAGAACTTGTCTACAACGTTTAAAAAGTAAACGTTCTTGTTAGTTGAGGGGAGTGGCCCTTTGAAATCAATCGCGAGGCGTTCAAAGGGCCTAGAAGCCTTGACCAGGTGGGCCCTGTCTGGTCTATAGAAGTGCGGTTTGCATTCCGCACAGATCGGGCAGTCCCTGGTGACCGCTTTTACCTCCTTGTTGGAGAAAGGCAGGTTTCGGGCCCTGATGTAGTGGGCGAGCCGGGTGACCCCCGGGAGGCAGAGATCATTGTGGATTACTTTTAATCAGTCGATCTGCGCGCTGGCGCATGTCCCGCGGGATAGGGCATCCGGAAGCTCGTTGAGCTTCCCGGGTCGATATTTGATATCGTAATTGTAGGTGGAGAGTTCGATCCTCCACCTCAGAATTTTGTCGTTTTAAATTTTGCCCCTTTGCGAGTTGTCGAACATGAAGGCAACCGATCTTTGGTCGGTGATGAGGGTGAACCTCCTACCTGCGAGGTAGTGCCTCCAGTGACGGATAGCCTCCACAATGGCTTGTGCTTCTTTCTCGACTGAAGAGTGTCGGAGTTCTGAAGCGGAGAGGGTACGGGAGAAAAATGCGACTGGTCTCCCTGCCTGGTTTAATGTGGCTGCTAGAGCTACCTCTGAGGCGTCGCTCTCTACCTGAAATGGAGTGGATTCATCCACTGCCCGCATGACCGCTTTGGTGATGTCCTCCTTGATGCCGTCGAAGGCCTGGCGTGCCTCGGCTGACAGGGGGAATCGTGTGGCCCTAAAGAGTGGGCGGGCTTTGTCCGCATATTGAGGGACCCACTGGGCGTAGTAGGAAAATAAGCACAAGCACCGTTTGAGGGCCTTGGGGCAATGGGGAGGGGGAGTTCTAAAAGGGGGCGCATACGGTCCGGGTCTGGGCCCAGGACTCCGTTTTCCACGACATAGCCGAGGATGGCCAGTCTGTTTGTGCGGAAAATGCATTTCTCCTTGTTATACGTGAGATTCAGTTTCTGTGCCGTCTGGAGAAAACGGTGGAGGTTGGCGTCGTGGTCCTGCTGGTCATAGCCGCAGATGGTGGCATTGTCCAAGTACGGAAACGTGGCCCGCAGCCCGTACTGGTCCACCATTCGGTCCATTGCTCGTTGGTACACCGAGACCCCATTAGTGACGCCGAAAGGAACCCGGAGGAAATGGAAGAGGCGGCCATCGGCCTCGAATGCCGTGTAGTGGCGGTCCTCCGGGCGGATTGGGAGCTGGTGGTATGTAGACTTCAGATCCACCGTGGAAAAGAGCCGGTACTGGGCGATCTGGTTTACCATGTCTGCAATTCTGGGGAGGGGATACGCGTCGAGGAGCTTAAATCTATTTATGGTCTGACTGTAGTCGACCACCATGCGGAATTATTCCCCGGTCTTAACGACCACCACCTGAGCTCTCCAGGGACTATTGCTGGCCTTTATAACCCCCTCACTGAGTAGCCTTTGGACCTCTGCTCTGACAAATACCCTATCCTGCAGGCTATACCGCCTGCTACGAGTGGCTATGGGTTTACAGTCCTTTGTGAGATTGGCGAAGAGAGGAGGTTGGGGGGGGGGGGGGGGATTCGCAGCATAGCGAGGCTGCAGATAGTGAGTGGGGGCAGGGGCCCTCCGAAGCTATTGAGGTTACATTGGAAGTCTAGGCCTAATAAGAGTGGCGCGCAGAGTTCGGGCAAAACGTAGAGTTTGAATTATGAGTAGCTAGCGCCTCGGATTGTGAGTGTCGCGGTGGTGCGCCCCTGGATCTGGACCGAGTGGGAGCCTGAAGTGAGCGCGATAGTTTGCTGCGCGGGGAAAATGGGGAGCGAACAGCGTCTTACCAGGTCTGGATGTATGAAGCTCTCCGTGCTCCCGGAGTCGAAGAGGCATGGCGTTTTGTACCCGTTGATATGGACCTCTGCCATCGAGTTTTGTAGATTCTTTGGTTGTGATTGGTCCAGGGTGACCGCGCTGAGTTGCGGGTAGTTGGCAGCTCGATCAGCTGTGCCTGGAGTGGCCCCGTGATGACTGCCCTCTGAGTTCATAGTCGAATTCTTCCGCAGAGTTGTCCGAGCGCGGAGATGCCTATCGGGCCCGTGGATCGCACGTGGAGGGCGGCGAGGAAGATGGCGTCCAAGATGACGGCCCCCATGAGTCGCACATGGCGGGCGGCGAGGAAGATGGCGTCCAAGATGACGGCCCCCATGAGTCGCACGCGGCCGGCCGCGTGGTGGACATTTTCCAAGATGGCGGCCCCCATGGATCGCACGCGGCTGGAGGGGGCGGAGTCGGGGCATAGGCCGCAGCGTTTCGGGCCCCGCGGGGCTGTGGGTGCGGGGAGCGGTTACTGCGAGTCGCTGGGGAGTTGGAAGCTGGGGCCCTTTTTTGCGAGGCACACTCTAGCGCAGGGGTTCTCAACCTTTTTTAACCCATGGACCCCTTTTCCTCTTAATTTTTTTTTGTGGACCCCCATAGCCATTCCACAGAAAAAAAAGCTTCTTATATGCGTGGTAAACTAATCCTAAAGTCCATCTACTTTACCGTGAGGGTTGGAAACGGATTAGCGGTATTTTCTAGCGTAATGGCCTTTCCACCTGCAGCTGCTGCAGGTCGCATTGCGGACTGGGCAGTGCTGCCGCGGGTGCTGGTTCTGGCCACAGAAATGGCAGGCTGGAGCAGCATAGTGGCTGGCTGGAGCAGCATAGTGGCTGGCTGGAGCAGCATAGTGGCTGGCTGGAGCAGCATAGTGGCTGGCTGGGGCAGCATGGTGGCTGGGCGGCCGCGTAGCACAGGCCTGGCGGAGTCGCTGGTCGGGGGCCCATGATTGGTTTGCGGGGTCCGCGGGGAACGAGTTAAGGCTGCGGAAGGACACCTCCATTGTGGTAGCAGCTTCCACAGTCGTTTCTAAGTCCTGGGCTCCCTTTTCCAGCAGTCGTTGGCGCACATAGTTAGACCTGAGGCCCGCTACAAAAACATCACGTACGCCAAGTTCCCTGAGTTCGCCGCGGTAACCGCTTGGTAATTACGGTCATTGGACAAATTATTGAGTTCCCTTAGAAATTCGGCGAGTGATTCTGTAGGCTGCTGGCGGCGAGTCGTGAACACATGGCGAGCGTAAACTTCATTAATAGGCCTTACATAAATTTTATCGAGAACTGCTAGCGCCGCAGTATATGAACCAGCCGAGTTTAGTTGCGTGGAGATTCTGTGGCTCACCCTCGCGTGCAGTAGACTTAGCTTCTGATCCTCTGTCGTTTCGGCTGTGCTCGCTTCTGCCAGGTAGGCCTTGAAGCACCACATCCAGTGGGAGAAGATTTCTTTAGCCTCTGCATCCTGTGGGTCGAGTTCCAGGCGTCCAGGCTTGAGGGCCGATTCCATAATCGATCTTTACTGTTCTTAAGTCGATTAAATTGATGGAACCATCAATTCACCAGACACGTGTTTCCAAAATGAATCTAGGCTTTAATCGACTTACTTCAGAGCCACCCTGTTACCCATTGATGAACTCTTAGTGAACTCAGGCTGACTCTGGACAAGGGTATTTATACAGCTGCACTAGGGGGAGGAGTCGTGGGTGGAGCCAAGGGTGGAGCCCAGTACAAGTTCCTGAGTACTCCCAGAGCTACTCCCCCTAGTGGTAGGATAGCGCTACTGCGCTTACAAAGACAGTGTGAATTATCATATATACATATATATATTACATTCGCCACAGCTACGTGACCTCAAACTTTGGTATCTTTTTCCTGACAGAAGGAGCTGGAAGAGAGTATGTCCAGGGTGCGTGGGGTCCTTAATTATGTTGGCTGCCTTTCCGAGGCAGCGGGAATTATAGATAGAGTCAATAGATGGGAGGCTGGTTTGCGTGATGGATTGGGCTACATTCACGACCTTTTGTAGTTTCCTGGGGTCATGGGTAGAGCAGGCTCCTTACCAAGCTGTGATACAACCAGGAAGAATGCTTTCTATGGTGCATCCGTAGAAGTTGGTGAGGGTTGTAGCTGACATGCCAAATTTCCTCAGTCTTCTGAGAAAGTAGAGTCGTTGGCGGGCTTTCTTAACAAGACAGGCTGTTGGTGATCTCTACACCTAAAAACTTGAAGCTCTCGATCATTTCTACTTTGTTCCCATTGATGTAGACTGGCAGGTAATGGAGGACATTGAACTTGGGGGCGAGTAATTCTGGGCGGGATTCTCTGACACTCCCACCCCCCCAGGTCGGAGAATCGCCGGGGGGTGGCGTAAATCCCACCCCGCCGCGGGCTGCCGAATTCTCCGGCGTCTGGATTTTGGCAGGGGTGGGAATCGGCAGCAGCCCCCCCAGCGATTCTACGCCCCACGATGGGCCGAGTGACCGCCTGTTTTCAGCCGGTCCCGCTGGTGTAAATCAAACCAGGTCCGTACCAGCGGGATCTGGCTCTATGGGCGGCCTGCAGAGTCCGGGGGGGGGATTTGGCCCGCGATGGGGTCCACCAATCCGCGGACGGGCCAGAGCCTTGGGGGCACTCTTTCCCTCCTCGCCGGCTGCTGTCAACCTCTGCCATGGCCAGCGTGGAGAAGAACCCCCCTGTGCATGCACTGGGATGACACCAGCACACGCTGGCGCTCCCGCTCATGCGCCAACCCGTTCCGGCCGGCAGAGGCCCTTCGGCGCTTGTTGGCGTGGCGCCAAGCCCTTCTGTACTGGCTGGCATGGTGCCAATCCCGCCGGCGCCATTCTAGCCCCTGAAGGTGCGGAGGATACCGCACCTTCTGGGCGGCCCAACGCCGGAGTGGTTCACGCAATTCCTCGGTGCCGGAACGGCCCGCCCCACCGGGTAGGGGAGAGTCCTGCCCCTTTTCTTTTTGGGCTGTGTATTGATGCTCGATCAATGACTCCAGAAGCGAGATTGGATGACAATTGAAGGCTTTATTGTACTAGAATACCTTCTAGAATACATTCTGTACCTGCGCTGCTGGGGAGACACAGACTCTTGTACTCCGCCTTACTGGGTGGAAGCAGCAGGCAGGCTTCACCAATGATATAGCAGTCTCAGGTACCTCCCACACCAATGGTCTTACAGCATTGTCCAGGGTACCATAATACCCCTAATACCAACTACCACATGTATGTAGTGTTTTTGTGCCAGTTTTTAGGCTGCTGCTCAGTTTTGTATGCGGGTTAACTTTGTTCTTGGTGGGTGGAATTTTCTTCTTTGTGTTTGTTGGGGGATTATGTTTTGCGTATGTATGGTCGTGAGGGGGGAGGGTGATCAGTGGGGGGTAGGATGCTTGGCACCATGGGCTAGCTGGGCGAGCTAGCTGGGCAGGCTAGCTCATGGAAGCGCAGTGGGTGGCGAGCAGGTGACCAATTTGATATGGGGGGTTGGGATTGTTGTTTTTTTAGTGGGGGGAGGGGGTGGAATTGTTCTGCTGACAGGGGAGGGACTGGTGTTGGGAGACAAATTGGAGGTTGATGACAGTGGGCACCTGAGGGCAGGCCTGAGGAGGCGCGGGACTCAAGCTGGAGGCTGGTCCAAGAAGGGTGATGGTTGATCAGCAGGGATGGGGGGTGGGGGGCAGTGGTCGCATGGAACGTGAGAGAGCTGAATGGGCCGGTCAAGAGGGCTCGCATATTTGTGCATTTGAAGAGGCTGAAGGCGGATGTGGCCATGCTACAGGAGACACACCTGAGGGTAGTGGAGCAGACCAGGGGGGGTTACGATCTTGATCAATAAGCAAGTGTGATTTGAGGTAGGGAATATAGTTGTGGACTCAGGGAGTAGGCAGTAGTGTCATGGTGAGTGGGAAGCTGGAGGGGATGCCGGAGGTATTAGTGAATATTTACACACCAAACTGGGACAACGCGGAGTTTATGAAGCGGGTGTTGGGAACGATTCCGGACCTCAACACGCATAAGTTGATCAAGGGGGAGGACTTTAATACGGTCATTGATCCGAGGTTGGATCGGTCAAATTCCAGGACAAGGAGGGTGCCAGTCGCAGTGAAGGAACTAAAGGGGTTTATGGAACAGATGGGGGTAGATCTGTGGAGGTTCGGACGGCCAAGAGCGAAGGAATTTTCGTTTTTCACCCATGTTCACAAAGTGTACTCCTGGATTGATTTTTTCATTTTGAACATGGCTTTGCTGGTGGGGGTGGTGGATGCCGATTGTTGTGTCGGCTCATGCCCCACCCCAGGTGGATTTACGGGTGAGCAAGGAGGGGGGGTCAGTGCCCACAATGGAAATTGGATGTAAGACTGTTAGCGGATGACGAGGCATGTTAATGGGTCAGGAAGGCCATCCAGAATTATTTGGAGTTAAATGAAACGGGGGAAGTTTCGGCAGCACTGGTATGGGAAGCGCTGAAGGTAGTGATTACGGGGGAGCTAATTTCGAAATGGGCCCATAAGGAGAAGGTGGAGTGGGCAGAGATGGATAGGTTGGTTCGGGAAATACCCCAGGTGGACAGAAGGTATTCTGAAGCCTGTTGCTCGTTCTGGGTGAGTGTGCTTAACACTCAATTTGGCTCTGTTTCGTTACTTTGCTCTGGAGCCGCCAGGTATCGTTAAAATACCGGCACAAGTTTCAAGGTCAAGTTCAAAGCAATAAAACCATACACCAATTAGTAAGTTCAAACAAATGAGTTTATTATAATACAATTATAATACTACCCATGCACACGCTAAGATGATTAAACTATTCCTACCACTAAATAAACCAATATTTATCTTAAAGGGAACTGCCGGATCAGGGGACAAGGCCTCTTGCTCTGCACTGGTCCGCAGACTTCAGGTTGGTACGGGTTAAAAAGGGGTCAGGGGTGTCTATCTCTGGTAGCGATCGTTGTGAGACACTTACTTGCTGGCGGCTGCTGTCCCAAACCTCTCCTTTCTCTCGGTCAAGGTCTTCTTTGGTAAAAGCTGGTCGAGGGGTTGGTCCAGAGAGGAGGGCTGGTCAAGAAGAACGAACTAAGTGTGGGACCTGTCTTTTATAGGTCCTAGGGCTTCGTGCCCTTTTGGGCGGTCCCCTTTACCTGCTGGGAATCGATTGGGTCTCTTCCCAATCGATTTGTTTGAATCCCCCCAATACTGAGGCTGTCTCTAGGCTACTGGGCGGGCCTTCAGGTGCTTTGTCTTCGAACCCCGCTGGTGCCAGGGTGTCTGGCTTCCCATACAATGTTGCAATCACTTCCCTATTTGTGTCCTTTGCCCCTGGCATCGTTCCATTACTATGCTAACTGTCCCGGAGATTGCCTCATTAGTGTGCGGAATGTTCATTTTGGTGCTGTCTGCTCTCTTAGCAGACAGAATACACAGTGGCTTGTTGTAGCCTGCTTGTGCTGCAAACATTGTCCATTTTAACCTGCAAGCTTTGCGTTCCTCCATTTTGTATTGAGGCAATGGTCAACTTTGGTGGCTACAAGCCCCGGAGGAGGGGTTGTTGAAGGAGCGGCAGAGGTTGCAGATGAAGTTTGGTCTGATATCCACAGGGAAGTTGGTGGGCAGTTGAGGAAGGCGAGGGGGGCGATATATGAGTATGGTGAGAAGGCCAGTAGGATGCTAGCACACCAGCTAAGGAAAAGGGAGGAAGCCAGGGAGATAGGAAGAGTGAAGGACAGAGTGGGGAACACGGTCTTGGACCCAGCAGGGGTGAATGGGGTGTTCAAGGAGTTTTACAGTCAGCTGTATGAGTCGGAGCCCACGCTGGGGTGGAGGGGACGTGGTAGTTCTTGGAGGGGTTGGAGTTTCTAAAGTTGGAGGATGGGTTGGTGGAGGGGTTGGGAGCCCCAATCGTGATTGTAGAAGTAGTAGGGGGACTGGAGGCTGTCCAGTCGGGCAAGGCACCGGGGCTGGACTGCTACCCACTGAATTTTATAAGTTTTCTGGGATGCGAGCCCGTTGCTGGTGAGGGCATTTAACGAGGCAAGGGAGCGGGGTGTTCTTCCCCCAACAATGTCACAGGCTTCAATCTCATTGATCCTGAAGCGGAAGCAGGACCCAGAGCAATGTGGGTCATACAGACCAATCTCCCTACTAAATGTCGATGCCAAATTGCTGGCCAAAATTCTGGCCTTGAGGAGTGAGGACTGTGTTCCAGCGGTTATAGGGGAAGACCAGACGGGGTTTGTTGAAGGCAGGCGGCTAACAGCCAATGTTAGAAGGCTCCTGAATGTGATCATAATGCCCTCCAAGGGGAGGGAGGCAGAGGTGGTGGTCGCTATGGACGCGGAGAAAGCCTTCGATTGGTGGAATGGAATTAGTTATGGGAGGTCCTGGGACGGTTTGGGTTTGGGCAGGGCTTTATTGACTGGGTGCGGTTGCTGTACCAGGCACTGGTGGCGATTGTGCGGACGAACCAGGTGAGTTTGGACTACTTTAGACTGCACCGAGGGACACGGCAAGGATGTCCCCTCTCCCCTCTGTTGTTTGCCTTGGCTTTAGAGCCATTGGCAATGGGGCTGAGAGTGTCAAAGGACTGGAAGGGGCTAGTCCTGGAAGGGGAGGGGGAGATGTGGAACACAGGGTCTCGTTATATGCAGACAACCCACTGCTATATATTTCTGACCCATTAGGGGGGATGGGGGAGATTATGTGGATCTTAGGGGAATTTGGCCTGTTCTCGGGGTATAAATTGAATATGGGTAAGAGCGAGTTTTTGTGATCCAGGCGAGGGGCAGGAGAGGAGACTGGGGGAGCTGCCGTTCAGAGTGGTGGGAGCAAGTTTTCGGCACTTGGGAATTCAGGTGGCACGGGGATGGGAGCAGTTACATAAACTAAATCGGGCCCGTTTAGTTGAACAAATGAAGGAGGACTTTCGGAGGTGGCACATGCTCCCATTGTCACTGGCGGGGAAGGTACAGACCATAAAAATGACGGTCCTCCTGAGATTTTTGTTGTTATACAATGCCTCCATATTTTTATACCAAAGGCCTTTTTTACGCGGGTGAATAGGGTGATATCTGGGTTTGTGTGGGGGGGGTAAAACCTTGCGAGTAAAGAAAGTGCTGCTGGAGTGGAGCCGAGGGGGGAGGGCTAGCACTGCCAAACTTTAGGAACTACTACTGGGTGACAAATATAGCCATGGAAGTGGGTGGCTGGAGAGGGGTCGGTGTGGGAGCGGGTGGAGGCGACCTCATGTAAGGGCACGAGTTTGGGGGCATTGGGAATGGCTCCTGTGCCATTCTCACCGGCTCGGTATTCCACAAGCCCAGTAGTAGTGGCTGCCCTGAGAGTCTGGGGGCAGTGGCGGAAGCAAATGGGAGTGGAGGGAACGTCGGTGTGTGATCCAATTTGTGGTAATCACCGGGGAGGAAGGATGGGGAATTTCAAAGGTGGCAGAGAGCAGGGATTGAGAGGCTGGGGGAATCTGTTTATCGATAGGGGATTTCCCTATTTTGAGGATTTGGAGGAGGAGTTTGAATTGCTGGGAAGGAATGGATTTGGGCATCTGCAGGTAAGGGATTTGTGCGAAAGCAGGTTTCCACCTTTCCGTTTCTACCGCCGCATGGGATACAGGACAATGTAGTTTCTAGAACGGGGGTGAGGGAGGGGAAGGTTTCAGAAATCTATAAAGAACTTACGGAATGGGAGGAAACCCAGATAGGTGACCTTAAGCAGAAATGGGAAGATGAGCTGGGAGGGGAGGTAGAGGCAGAGCTGTAGGAGGATGCTTTGAGCAGAGTCAACACGTCCTCATCTTGTGCCAGGCTCAGCCTGAAACAATTCAAGGTGGTTCACTGGGCACACATGACGGTGGCCCGGATGAACAGGTTATTTGGGGTGGAGGACGGCTGTGTCAGGTCTGCAGGAGGGTTGGCAATCCACATGTTCTGGGCATGTCCGAAGCTTAATGAATTCTGGCAGGGATTTGTGAATGTCATGTCCAAGGTACTAAAAACGAGGGTGGTGCTGAGTCCAGAGGTAATGATTTTTGGAGCGTCGGAAGACCCGGGAGTCCAGGGGGTGAGAGAGGCTCATGTTTTAGCCTTTGCCTCCTTGGTAGCCCGGAGACGGATATTAATAGCGTGGAGGGACTGAAAGCCCCTCAAATCAGGGGTATGGGTTAGTGACATGGCTGTTTTTCTCAGTCTTGAGAAAATTAAGTTCGCCTGAGAGGTTCAACGTTGGGGTTTGTTCGGCGTGGCAGCCGTTTATCGACTTCTTCGGAGAAAACTAAACTGTCAGCAGATTCAAGAAAGGGGGTAGGGGGAGTTAGACTCTAGGTTGGAACAGTGGGAAATGGAGGGATGTGTTACGCACTGAACTATGTTTACATTTGTATTTGTATCTTTTATTGTTATAAAACCATAAATGCCTTAACAAAATGTTTGTAAAGAAAAAGAACTTGAATTTGTGTTTGTATTTTGTTCTCCTCGTTATAAAAAGACACCGAGATAAAATCTTATAAGTGGACTGGTCGAAAGTATCTGAGGTTTTACTGATACAACACCCACAACTCCTCTAAAAATCCAACCTCTCACTCTCCTTCTCGAGCGTTCCCGATCCCACCCTGTCCAAACATCCCGGACTTGCCTGAGTCCAAGATCGTTTGCTCTCTTTTGGTAGGACTCAGCCTCAGCAGCGGCCACGACTGAGATTGGCCGGCAACTCTCGGGTGCAGTACTTCCTTTCACTGAGAGTTATGTCATAACCTGCAACTTCACAGGACTTGTCGGTGGGGGGGGGGGGGGGGGGGGGGGGGCACACTTGTATTCCCAGTGTCCTTCGTGGAATACGAGCTTCCCCGCTCTGGGGGGCAAATGATGCTTAATTGATAACGTATATAAGGCCAGCCAGTCGGGATCGGCCGCCTCAGACCTGGTGGGTACCACCGGGAGCACTGTGCATTGAGCCTTATAAATAAACCCTTGTTTCTTTTGTTTAACTCGGAATGGACTGTCTGTGTCTTCTTATAAAGTTTGTTGTGTTACTCACCCTGGGGTAACACGGACTGCAACAGGATGCAGATGAACAGTAAAGCACACACCAAACATAGGCATTGGTCAATATGATTTATTGAACTTCTGTAACAATGCACACAGCTGGCTGTGGGTTGACACTCTATTACTCTAGGTGTACTAACTCTAACTAACTAGACCAGGCTAACTATGATCCATGTGTAGAAGGTGCTGACTGATATATACACCCTGACTGTCACTACAGTTGTCACCAGTGGAAAGAGGCAGAGTGCTGATGCCTCGTGTGTTTTATAGTTGGAAGCCCCCCTCAGTTGTTCTGTCTGATGATTGGTTGTGTTCTGTTCTGTATGTTGATTGGCTAACCTGGGTGTCTGTCACTTCCTGCTTTTACCTCATGATGTGCATGGGTGCATATTATGACATCCCCCTTTTTAAAAAACATTTGTTGGTTGCTTAGAGCATATACGACATATTTACAGATATAACTTCAGCAAATGGCGAGTGAATGCATATGTACATGTCAGGTGTCTAGCGTGCAGAAACAGAACCATATGTACAAAGGAAATATTTATAAGTCCAATCTCTGGGGCTGGCGTCGGATCCTTGTTGACCGTCTGAGAGGTGGAGGTGGGGACGACGGCGCCTTGACAGGCGGGATTGCAGCCAGATTGGTGGCCTCGTGGTGTGAGGTGTCCGGAGGAGGCATAACGACAGCTGGGAACGTGAGATCCGGTGGTGGGCAGGCAAGTTTGCCTAGTGCCCTTGTGTTGCGCCTGACAATGGATCCATCAGCCATACGAACCATACACAACCTGGGAGCAGCCTATCGAACAACAGCTGGGGCTGACCAGTCTCCACCAGGCAACTTGATCCAAACAGCATTTTCCGGAGATAGCACAGGCAAATCAGTAGCATGAGCATCATATGTCAGCTTTTGCCGGTTTCTGAGTTGCTACACCTTTTGCAGCACTGGGAGGTGATCCAGGTCAGGTAAATGAATGGCCGGAACAGTCGTCTGCAGGTCACGATTCATAAGGAGTTGTGCCGGAGACATACCGGTGGACAGAGGGGTTTCCCTGTACGCTAGGAGCGCAAGGTTAAAGTCAGAAGCTGAGTCCGCAGCCTAGCAGAGCAGTTGCTTCACGATATGGACCCCTTTTTCGACCTTCCCGTTAGATTGCGGGTAATGCGGGCTCGAGGTAATGTGCTTGAACTGGTATAGCTTCGCGAAGTAGGACCACTCTTGGCTGTAGAAGCAGGAACCGTTGTCGCTCATTACCGTGAGGGGAATACTATGCCTGGCAAATGTCTCTTGGAAAGCCTTGACAACAGTCCTTGATGTGAGGTTGGACAGTTTCACCACTTTGGGGTAACTCAAGAAGTAGTCAATTATAAGCACATAGTCACGCCCATTGGCATGAAAAAGGTCGATTCCCACCTTAGACCACGGAGAGGTTACGATCTTGTGTTGCTGTAGTGTTTCTTTCAGCTGAGCAGGCTGGAAACACTGGCAAGTCGCACAATTGAGGACCATGTTGGATATGTCCTGGTTGATTCCAGGCCAATAGACAGCCTGCAGGGCCCTGCGCCTGCATTTCTCGATACCGAGGTGTCCCTCGTGGATCCGTTTGAGCACTAAGCTCTGGAGGCTGCAAGGAATAACGATACAATCCAGCTTAAGGAGGATCCCCTCAACAACTGTTGGGTCATCCTTGACATTAAAGAACCAGGGGCATTGCCCTTTCTGCCAACCATTTGCAAGGTGATGTATGACCCGCTGCAGAAGAGAGTCCTTGGCAGTCTCTTCTCGAATGTTGACAACTCGTTCGTCTGAGGCTGGGATGTTGCTGGCACACAGTTGCACCTGTGGCTCAATTTGGCGGATGAAGTCGACCTGTTCAGAGGGTGAGGTGATGGCGCGAGACAGGGCATCCACAATGATTAGCTCCTTGCCCAGTGTGTAAACCAATTCGAAATCATACCTGCGGGGCCAAAGGAGAATGCGCTGAAGCCTGGGCGTTATGTCATTCAAGTCCTTGTGAATGATATGGACCAGGGGTCTGTGGTCAGGCTCTACTGTGAAGGTTGGTAGACCGTAGACATAATCATTGAACTTTGCAATACTGGTGAGGAGGCCTCGGCACTCTTTCGCTATCTGGGCATACCTCTGTTCAGTGAGAGTCATGGCCCTGGACGCATGAGCCACTGGAGCCCAGGACGAGGAGTCATCCCTCTGGAGGAGCACCGCACCAATGCCGTCCTGGCTGGCGTCATGGAGATTTTTGGCTCCCGCTCTGGGTCAAAAAACGCTAGTACTGGAGCAGTGGTGAGCTTTGCTTTGAGCTCGAGCCATTCTGCTTGATGTGTGGGTAGCCACCGGAATGCAGTGGATTTCTTCGCCAGATGCCTGAGAGCCGTGGTGTGTGATGCCAGGTTGGGAATGAACTTTCCCAAGAAGTTAACCATACCCAGGAAGCGGAGTACCGCCTTTTTGCCTTCCGGGGTCTCCATGGTGTTGATGGCCTTGACTTTGTCCGAGTCTGGTTGCAAGCTCTGCAGGGATATTTGATCACCCAAAAACTTGATTGATGACATGCCAAAGGAGCATTTGGCCTTGTTCAACTTGAGGCCGTTGGCATGTATGCGTCCAAAGACTTGTTGCAGACGAGATATGTGTTCTTCTGGGGTCGTGGACCATATAATGACATCATCAACATAAACCCACACACCCTCAATGCCGTCCAGCATCGGTTCCATGATCCTGTGAAAGGTTTCAGAGGCTGAAACAATACCAAACGGCATGCGGTTGTAACAGTACCTTCCGAAAGGTGTGTCAAACATGCAGAGCTTCCTGCTGGACTCGTCCAGTTGTATCTGACAGAAACCACGCGATGCATCTAGCTTCGTGAAGAATTTGGCATGTGCCATCTCACTGGTTAGCTCCTCCCACTTTGGGATCGGGTAGTGTTCCCGCATTATGTTTCGGTGAAGATCCTTGGGATCTATACATATGCGCAGTTCTCAAGAATGCTTCTTCACACAGGCCATCGAGCTGACCCAGTCAGTTGGTTCTGTCACTTTAGAGATTATACCCTGGCCTTGGAGTTCCTGCAGCTGTGCCTTTAAACGTTCCTTCAGAGGAGCCGGCACCCGGCGTGGTGCATGGATCACAGGCGTGGCATCAGGCCTGAGTAATATTTTGTAGCAGTATGCCAGCGTACCCATTCCACTGAACACATCCGGGTATTGTGCCAGGATGTCATCAATCTCAGCCTGAAGATTCACATTGGCAGAGGACGTGACATGGACGCGCTGCACAAGATTGAGTAGCTTGCATGCATGGGCACCAAGCAGGGAAGCCTTGCCAGTCTTGACGATTTTGAATCGCAGTGTGGCTTTGATGGCCTTGTTGGAGACATGCAGGTGACAAGACTCTAACGCAGTAATGGCATTGCCATTATAATCAAGCAGCTGGCAGGCCGGCGGAAGAATGTTTGGCTGCCTTTGGATGCGAGCAAGATCTGCTTGAGACATGAGATTGGCTGAAAAGCCAGTGTCCAGCTTGAACCGGATGCTGCATTGGTTGACATGTACGACAGCACGCCATTCGTCTGCAGAATCCACGTTGAGGATAGGTAGGCGTGTTGCTGAATTTGAGGAGGCCTTGTCATACGTGGTAATGATGCCCACACGATATGGGGACTCCAGGCAGTCATCCTCTGGATCCATGGTGTTACTAAGTTCCGAATCCAGCAGCTCTTGCCGCACACTTCAAACTCGTTTGCGTTGGAACTGGGATTGCTGGCCCACGATCGGAGGTGCAGACCTGCACAAGGCTGCATAATGGCCAGGCTTCCCAAAATTTAAACATCGCCTCCCTCTTGCAGGGCATTGCCGCTTTAAGTGGGCGGTGCCGCAGTTCGGACACGTCATGATGTTGATGTCGTAACACTCCGTGAGTCGTCGCACATGCGCAGTGCGGTCAGCTGCCGCTCGCACATGCGCAGTGCGGTCGCACTTGTGCAGTGTGGTCTTCGGCCGCTTCGTTCTCCCGTCCGTGGTGCGCATGCGTGGGACACCGGGAAAAGTGCGTGAAATGCTGCCTTCATCGATGCTAAGGCGCCGCATTCGGGCGATGGCCTATATACTCTCTGCCTTGTGGGAGGCAAGTTGGTCCTGTTCTGCCGATTTAAGGTGGGAGTAGCGACTTTTTGCCTGTTCATGCACTTTACACGTCTCGATGGCTAGTGGCAGGGTCATATTTTTCATTTTTAGGAGCTGACAGGGGTGTGGAATGGTGAGCAATACACCTCCCCGTAAATCCAGCCCTTTGTGTACTTGCACTTATTAAAGTGCCCACGTCCTCACCTGTTGCCACCTGATAGAAGCTGCTGCTGGTCTTAAACCACTGTGTCTCCAAACAAACTGAATTACTGATAATACCACCCATGATGAGAGGATCGATCCGACTGAGGCAGGAAAAGGAAGGAAGAAACAGCCTGGATGCTGGTAACTCTCCCGACAATCCAAATAGCAACAGAGACCCTCTTATCCAGTTTGCCACAAGTGAGTGCCCCTTTAAATAGTGTCTCTCGGAGACCAATCCAGCCTGGTTTTACTAACGAGCATGACACTGGGAGGGCAACATGATGTACCAGCAACTGGACGCGAGACATGATGAAGGTCCAAACTTAGGCTTTAATCAGCTAGATGTTAGCCCGGTGGTCGACTACAGTGAAAGGCCGACCGCCGGGACCTCTGGGTACTTATACCCCGCCTTGGAGGCGGGATCTACTAGCCTCTCGACCAATTGATGAGCAGTCACATGACTAGTCTCAGCCAATCAGCCGAGAGGCACATGACCAGCCAGAGCCAATGGGAAACCGGTGCTCTGCACCAATGGCAGCGCTGCTAGTCATACCACCACACAACAATGTGCAGTTAAAGAGGCATTAGGGTCTGTATTGTAGGATATGACTCTAATTACATGTATTCACAATGCCCCAGTCTGCTTTTGGGCTGCTTCTCTTGTTAAAACGGCAGTGAGCAGGAGTGTGTGGTGGAAGCGTGGTAGTAAATACTCTGCTGCTATTTTAACCACACCCTTGCCCCTTTCAAGTCAGATAGCTAAGGTTAAAATTAGAGGTTAGGTGTATGGATATATGAATCTTTAAAAGTGGGTGGGCAGGTTAAAAATGTCATTGAGAAGACAAATGTAAATTTGCAGCTCACTTCAAGAGGAACGGAATACAAAAGCAAGCATAATTTTGTAAAAGTAATGTGCAAGTGGAATGTATGTGCAGTTTTAGGTGCAATCCTACAGAAGGAATATAATAGCTCCAGGGAATGTACAACAAGAATTTTGCTTTCTTTAAATCTACGCATGCAGTCACAGCCAAAGATCTGTAGCCAAAATGTAGTCGCAAATTCCGACTTATGAACAACTGTGTATACATTAAAAACAATTAGATCCCTCAGGTTTCAGGAAAATATTCTGTTTTGGAAACACAACATTATAATTATACATGTTCACGAGCTCCACTGTTGAGAGCCCAGGGTGGTAAGGTCAGCATTTCAATATTGATACAACACAAGACCACCAGAAGACCTCATCTTGATTGCTTTCCTATATCATCGTTCTGGTGGGAATGTGCCTGAGGGTCTGTAAACTTGGCTTGAACCTATGTAGGGTATGTTGTGTTATGGTGCTTTGGGTAACACAGGCTGCTACTTGATGCAGTCTTAACTAAAGGATGCTCCAGACTCTGAAATGAGTTCAACGTGTTTATTGAACTATTAACACAGTTCTGAAATGAGTTTGACTCTCTGCAAATCTAACTGTAATAACTCAATCTAACTGCACCAGCTTGCTCTAAGCCACGTGCTGGGGTGTGATGCTGCTGAACAACCCTGTCTAACTCTCTAGATGTCTGTCTGTGGAAAGAGGCAGGGTGTGAGTGCCTCATCCCTGTGGTGAATGTATTATGCCAATAATCCACCATTGTATTTTTATCTGTGCTGTTGCCCTTGTATTTGTATCTGTGCTATGCTGTTGCCCTTATGGGCTTCTCCTATGGGCCATTGTATGGCATTATCCATGGGGGAACATGTTGGGGCATGTATGGGCTCCGCCCATGGCTCCTCCCCTTGAAGGGAGGTATAAAGAGCAATTGACCTGTAGGCGGTTCTCAGTATTGGTTCAGTCGCAGGCAGGCACTGTTCTAAGTTGATTAAAGCCACGGTTTACGTTTACTCTTTTCTCGAGTGAATTGATGGTCACATCAATCCCTTTTATAGTGTTTATGTCATGCTCCCTTGTGCCACCTCTGAGTGTCCTGACTGCCCATTGGTTGTGTCCTATTCTGAGTGTTCATTGGTTGCATGTTTGCATATCATGACAGGATTAGCTTGGAAGTTTTCTTCAGCCCATGTGTGGGATGGATGGGAGGAGGTGATGTTGAAGGTGGTGGCAGGCGTAGACAGACCCCTCTCTGTCCAGCCTGGAAAGTAGGGCGAGGATCTTTGCCAGGATGATCTAGAAAGAGTTGTTACTGTTCGCAGTGGCCTGTACCCTCGAGGAAAAAAATTTTGAACATTTTTCAGAGTCTAATTGATCTGACGAGAGGGGTGTCTTGGGCCACGGCCGAGAGGTTTCTTGAGTAGGCCCGATTTCCCCCCCCCCCCCCATGCTGTATTTTTTGGGCAATGCCTGCCTGAGATATTTAAATTTACTGATCTCCACCTGACCCACATATTCGTGCAAGGTCAGCAGCAGAGAACACCAGCTGCAGCATGTCTAATAGTTGGGATCTGGTTTTTCTTGTTTTACTTTTAGTTCCAGTATCGGGGTGGAAGTGAGGGCAGAATGAGGCACCTGGTTGAAAACGGAGCTGAAAGGGTTCAACCAACAAAGAGTTATTTTACATTTGCATCGCAATGCCTGTTTGACTCTGCTGGTGACATTCTGACATCTGCAAATGGCTGTACTTAGGCTCAAGCACCACATCACAATTTGAGTCCACAATCCTTCAGTACAATCAGGAGGGGACCATGACTGAGGTGCCATTGTTAAAGTCAAACATTAAACTCAGGCTCTGCCCAAAGTTTCTCCTTAAACCAGCATTCAGAATAAATTACCTGCTCATTCATCGAAACGTGGTCTGTGGAGTTTTACTGCATACAAAATGGCTGGCATACGTGATTTTCAAACAGTATCTACACCGGATGAATTTATGCATGAGAAGTGCTTCAATATATGAAGACTGCAAAGTTGAAATGGACGGTAAAATATGAATGAAACAGGCTTGTGAACTAAATATGTGCAGCACATTGAGGTGTAGGTGTTCATAAATAATTTAGACACAGCACAATTAGGACACCTTGTTACCTCTGGACCTGAACGTTACAAGGTTTCACGTTGTTCAAAAAATTCAGCTCATCCAAAACTCTGCTGCCCATATCCGATTCTACACCAGGTTCCTCTCAATCATTATCCGTGTCCCTCTTGACCTCCCAGTCCCACATCTTACGTTTTAAATTCTCATCCTCGCGCTGGATTTTGCCTGTGGACTTCTGAACCCTACTCACGTGGATTAGAAAGCTGCACTGCGTGGGAAGCAGAGGCTCATTGTGATTTTTATTCCCCCCGCACCAGCCATTAATGGCCAAATAACTGGCTGGCCGTCCAGTTAAAGTTGTTGAAAGCGAAGGGACTATTGGAGGGACTGCAGCTCGAAAGCAGCAACTGGCTCTCGTGGGAGGTCATTAAGGGAGAAAATGGAGGAACCCTCTCTCTAACTGCCTGACCATTATGGTTGGCCAAACCACTGAGTGTCTTTAAGACAGAGATAGATAGGTTCTTGATTAATAAGAGGATCAGGGGTTATGGGGATAAGGCAGGAGAATGGGGATGAGAAAATATCAGCCATGATTGAATGGCAGAGCAGACTCGATGGGCCGAGTGGCCTAATTCTGCTCCTATGTCTTGTGGTCTTATGATCTAATGGAGGGGCTGGGAGGTTCCGATCGACAGGGAGACCTGTGGCTGCTGCAACCCAGGCAGGCAGGGAGAGCTCTACGTCTGCTTGGAGAACTGGCCCTTCAGCTTGCCACTGGGAGTCATCCTCCAGGAGATTAAATTGACCCCCCACCACGTATGGGACCTGCTTTAATCCGTCATTCAATCAGATCATGGCTGATCTCTTTCTGGTCTCAAAGCCACCTCCCTACCTGTTCCCATATCCCTTTAAACCTTTTTTTTATCAGAAATATATCTATCTCCCTCTTGAAACTATTTAATGATTCAACTCCACTGCATTATGGGGCAGCGAGTTCCACAAATTCAACACCCTCTGCGAGTAATGCCCCCTCATCTCAGTTTTAAATCTACCACCTCTCAACCTATATCAGATCTCTTGTTCTATTTTGCCCACAGGGGGGAACATTTGGTCTACATTTACTTTATCAATCCCTCTTAGTATTTTATCTTGATCAGATCCCCTCTCATCATTCTAAACTCCAGTGAGTTTAAGCCCCAATTGTTTAATCTCTCCTCATACATCAATCACTTCATCCCAGGAATCAATCTGGTGAACCTCCTCTGAACTGTTTCGAAGGACGCCGAAACCTAGCCCATTGGCAGTATTTTTAGCCCCTGCACACCTCTGCTCCTGGGCCTCAGCGGGGGCTAAAATTCAAGCCTCCCATGTTTAAATCCTTCCATGAGAGCATTCATTCCTATCTCAGCCTTTCTCCTGATTCCCCCCCCCCCCACAGCGGCCCCCAATCCTCCATCCCAAATTCTGTGCTTCTCTTATTCTGGCCTCTTACACACACTACACTGACACTGGTACTTCCTGCTGCCTCGGCACAATGCTTTGAAACCTTGTCCCTAAACACTGCCCCCATCTCTCCACCTCCTCCCTCTCCTCCTGCAAAAGCCTGCAGTCCATTTCTTTAGTCAAGCATTTGATCGCCTCACACAAAACACACCGTTTCCCACCCCCGCACATTTTTCCGTTCTTTCCTTCTTTCTAGCTCTATGAAGAACAGTGGAACTTTGTTTCGCACTAACAATGCAGTCTAGTTGTTGCTGTGCTGTACAAAGATAGTGATGAGTAAGGGAATCACGACAATATGACAGCAGCTAATCAGATTCTCTAGCATGTCCGTGGATAGGTTCTTAAGTTCCCATGCATTTTTTACTACTTGCCTGTCAGTTTGAGCTACACATCATTTCAAGATATAAGAAATAGGGATAGTATTAAAATAGAACATTTCGAATGGGTGAACATTTTATTTCCACATTGAATGGCGGCTTGAGCTCACCACTAACCTCCGTGTATCCTGTCAGAGCAAGTGAGGCTGGTGTCACATCCACAGAGCACGGCACTCTGACAGATGGTGAGATGGTGCCATTATCGTGTTAAAACTGTTGCCAATAATTATGATCTCATTAAGATTTATGGCAGGTACCATAAACCAATTTGAATGTGCGGTGTATTAACAAAGCAAATTAATGCAGGTAATTAGATAACAAAGGAGTGTATTTGTAAGACATGTAATGTGAATTATTCAAAGTCTAATTATTGCTACAATCGAGATTGTTGTGACATGGTAGGTCTGACAAATTAGAAAGGGCTATTCGCAGCATCATAAATTAATTGACATAACCTGTGTTCACTGCTCTCCCCTGTGTTAGAGATGATGGGGAAGGGTACTGTCTCCTACAAGGCAGTAGGTAAGTTTAGTTAATAATAATAATAGCTTATTGTCACAAGTAGGCTTCAGTGAAGTTACTGTGAAAAGCCCCTAGTCACCATATTCCGACGCCTGTTCTGGGAGGCCGATACGGGAATTGTTCTGCATTACAAGCCCACTATGCTAAAGCAGCCCCTGGAAGGGGCATAATAAATATGCATGGTGAACTATTTGCACGCAGCACGATGGAACATCGAACAGTGCACTTCAGTGCCAGGGACCTGGATTCGATTCCGACCTTGGGTGACTGTGTGTGGAGTTTGCACATTCTCCCCGTGTCTCCATGGGTTTTGTCCGGATGCTCCAGTTTCCTCTCACAGTCCAAAGATGTCCACGGTAGGTGGATTGGCCATGCTAAATTTCCCTTTAGTGACCAAAGATGTACAGGTTAGGTGAGGCTATCAGGATAGTGGGCATAGGTAGGGTGCTCTTTCAGAGGGTCGATTCTGACTCGCTGGGCCAAATGGCTTTCTTCTACAGTGTAGGGATTCTGTCATTCTATTATCATTGCATTTCCAACCAAAGCCCCCACATCTTCAGAGTCCAACTGCTGAATTTTCCGGGTCCCCAGAAGATGGGAATGGACGCGGAGAGGGCCTGAAAATACCACTGTCGGGCACCGTGTCAGTTTCCAGATGCCAATCGCGGTGCTAGCAAGATTCACCAGGGCCTGGGAGAGGGCAGGACAGAAAGCCAACTAAAACTGCTTAAACATTCGTTGCAAGCTTTAACGGTTTGAAGTTGAAAGTTTTAAAGGGGTGCAGGATACAATCACAGGACAGAAGGCGGCCATTTGGCCCATTGTGTCCATGTTACATCTCCCAATGAGCAACACAACCCACTGTCACTTCCCTACCACCTCCCCATAGCCCCTCACATTCTTCCTTTTTGTGTTATAAATTTAGAGTACCCAATTCATTTTTTCCAATTAAGGGGCAATTTAGCATTGCCAATATACCTACCCTGCACATCTTTGAGTTGTGGGGATGAGACCCACACAGAGACGGGAGAATGTGCAAACTCCACACAGGCAGTTGTCATGGGAGTGCCCATTTAAGAAATGTTTTGTATTATCAAATGGCTTCAGTTATGTCACTGTGTGGGTGGAGCTGAGCTGTGGCTCTGGGTTTTTACTTTTGTTTTTGAGCTGGGAGCAGGCTGTGGCTCTGAGTTTTACTTTCGTTTACCCATTTTGGAAGTTGGATTCAGACAGAGAAGTCTTGTGTGTCTCTCTCTCTGCATGTTAAAAGATGTCTCCAGATCACTTGATAATGTCCATGATGTGGAGGTGCCGGCGTTGACTGGGGTGAGCACTGTTAAAAAGTCTTACAACACCAGGTTAAAGTCCAACAGGTTTGTTTCAAATCACTAGCTTTTGGAGCACTGCTCCTTCCTCAGGTGAATGAGGAATGAATTCACACCTCGTTAACCATCTGGACCAGTAAAGACTTAATTACCTGCAAAGACACGCATTCAAGTATCGTCTTGCATTTTTGACTTTGTCTAAATGTATATTTCTGGAACCTACCTCTTCATTCACCTGAGGAAGGAGCAGTGCTCCAAAAGCTAGTGATTCAAAACAAACCTGTTGGACTTTAACCTGGTTTTGTAAGACTTCTTACTTTATAACGTAACAGTGATAACTGTTTTCTTGAAGGAATTCAAACCTACTGTTTTGGTAAAGGGGTTTTCAGGTTTATGGATGTTGTTACTTAATTGAAACAGTAAGTGGAATTTATTAAGGGTTATATATAGAGTACTGTAGCTGTGTGGGGTAATTATGTTTGTAGTTGATAAAAATGCTTACTGTGTGTTTATAAAAATGTTAACTGAATTCGTAGAATAAACTTTGTTTTTGATTTAAAATGCTTAAGGCTCTGGTGAATAACACCTGAAATATAGGCCCTTATGCTTCTTAAAACCAAAATCTATAAACAGTTGTGGGTCAGGTAAACTTCATGATATATTTTGGAATTTTTAAAACCCCGGCCCATAACACAGTGACCCGGGGTTGGGATCGAACCTAGGTCCTCGGTGCCTTGAGGCAGCAGTGCTAACCACTGTGCTACCGCGCCGCCCCATATTCTTCCTTTTCAATTCCCTCTTAATAATCTAATTCTCTCTGAAATACCTCAATTGAAAATGCTTCCAACACATTCTGAGTCAGCATATCCAGATCTTAACTACTCACTGTGTGAAACGGGTGTCGAATACAGAATGGGGAACCAGTCATCAGCTTGCTCCACAAGAGGGTCAGCAGGGCAAAGGGGAACTTGACTCTTGGTAAATCCTTGGTACTGTGCAAGTGGTACAGAGAATGGGGACTCAGCAACCGTACAGTTATATCCCGCATTGACCGACCGGGTGGGAATGATTGTCTTCCCCATGGTTCTCGTGGGGTATGGATTCCCCTGCTGAGGGGCGAGGGGACTCCATTCAACAATGTATAACAGGTCGGCCAGTAAGGCACCAACCGAAGGAGCGATCCTGTAGGGACAACTGTCAGATTTTGGGCGCTGCGGTGATGTGGGGCAACACCTTCTGCAGGAAGGGCAGAGTGCCGAGACGCAAGAGGGCATGGGAGAGGAAAGAGAGGAAGGAAGGCAATGAAGACAAAACCCTCAGCACAGGATCTACAGTTGAAGACAGAGACAACTGAGAACCAGTGATGTAGGAGAAGGGGCCCTCCAGGTAGATGGTCACAGACATCTATGACCTCATTGCCAAAGACCTTGCATCTCCACAACTCTTTGACAGTAGATGTCAACATTACTGTGACCTTGAATTTCTTCGCTTCTGCTAAGGTCCTTAGTGGCATCCTGCAAGTGGCAACACACCACCCCACCTCGCTGGTCAGTGATGCTCTCTTTACCAGGGCTGGAGAATACATTTGCTTCATGACCAATGCAGATGTGCAGGCTTCATTGCCATCTCTGCGTTCCCACAGGGGCAGAGCATAATCCATTACACCCACGTGACTACCAAAGTACCCAGTGATCAGCCAGTCAGATTCATTAACAAGAATCGTGGAAGGTCCCATTGGATCTTTCACCATCTAAATCTATTTTTTTGTTACAGCAGCAATAAAAGAGGCACCAGACTGTGCCTTAACCTGTCATCATTTGTAAAGTGTACACTGAGGAAATATGTTCAAGGAGGGAATAAGTAATAAGTAAACCTCAGTAATCCTCTCAGTGTTCTGTATGACGTGGTTTCGGTGCTTCCTCACGTGGCTCTGGCCTCGGCTAAGGTATCTGAGGTAGTTATCCTCATCGTGGAAGCGCCCACAGAGGCATCTCCAGAGGCTGCTGCACCTGCATCATTGCAGGGCAGCCTTATTACTGTGTCCTCCTGCAGTATTCCATGACACAGAGGGACCAAGGTGACTGAAGGAGGTGATGGCACCCCTGTGAACAGTGGAACCCTCATCCTCTTCTGTGACAGGCTGAGCTATTGATTGGCTCTCTGGATGGCTGGAGCGGAGCACAAGCTGGGGCACCACTGGCATCCCCCCCCCCCCCCCCCCCCCCACCCCAAACATCACTCTGCCACCAGTGTCACAGTACGCTGTGACTCATGGGTCAGTTTCCATATCCATGGTTCTCTTTGAGGCTGGCTACCCGCTCAATGAAGGAGTTCACGTGCACAGAACTCTGAGCTATCCTGGTGCTCATGAGCAGAATGGACACCTCCATCCTCTGCCCATGATCCCCTCCTACCTCAGGAAACACTGACATATGGGAGCACATCTGCTGCTGCTGGACTAGGTGCAGCCTCCTTTCCTGTGACCTCTGAAGTGCCTCATCAGTGCCCATCTGAACAGCACTGTGTCTGTTCTTTCTCCTGAATGGGGGACTGCCACAGCTACCTCCACCTCTGGTACCTCCTCCTGCATACTCGTGCCAAGAACATCCCCCAGTGCCCCCATACCCAACTACGAACTACCACACATGGAGGTGAGAGTAAGTGCATTGGATAGCACATTCACAAGGTGTAAGGGTACTTTTTCTCCCTATTCCTCATTTGGTGAAGATCCTGTGAAGGCAGAGGGAGAGGGGGCTCTGGGTTAGTGGTCTGCACCTGTGGAAGACACAAGTAGGGATGGTGACAGCTATCCCAATGGAAATTCTGCAGGCCAATGTTACACAATGTTACTCAATGTTACTCAGTATATAACATTTTATCAGTGCTCTCTGCACCTTATTAATGATCACTTTCCCCCTCTGTGATCACTAGGAGTTGTGGTTATGCCAGGCCCAACTGCCTCTTCTTCCACTATTGTGGCCAGCTCCTGCTCCATGGAGATAGAGGAGAGACTCTTGTCCTCTTGCCTGACCCTCTCCCACGTGTTATGCGTGCTTTCCTCCTGCAAGGACAAAAGAGAGTGAGGTAAGGCATTGCTGTTCTCTGTGTCCGATGTCACCTGCCCCCCAGGGTAATAGGTGCTCAGCAGCCCTCTGGCTGTGAGCCATTCTGAGGGATCAGGAATTGCCCTGGGCAGGCCCCCCTCCTATCCTCAGGAGCTGGATATGCCCTGAGACCACTCTTGCTTGAGGGTGCAAACCCTGACACCTGTACAGGGGGTTGCGGCCTCCACTCACCTTGTCAGAATGTATGAGGTGTTTGAAGTTTATTTGCCGCTGTATCTAGAATCTTGTGTCCCACCTGTTATGCTCACAGTGACAGCATTCTGGAGCCAGGCTTGCCTGGCCTCAGGTGGTGGCCCCCTCCAGCCACCCTCCAAGTAAAGAATCTCCTTCTTCTCCAAAAGAGTCTCCAGCGTGAGATTCAGGTCTGCATTAATGAGGTGAGGGGCAAAACCTCCAGCTCTCCTGAGGCATCTCACCTCCCTGTGGATTAGTGAAAGGCTTTGACATGATCCACAGTTCTCATCTGCTGGTCAGCCAGTCGCCATAGTGACCACTGCCGTGGGGAGTGTAAACCACACCGGTCTGTACTGTCCCTACTTGGACAGGAAGTCTGTCTCCATATCATGTAAGGGCCCACCCACATGAACATCAGGACTCTGATCAGTTTTTACCCCCAAAAGTGGGTTCTGATTTTGAAAACAAATGCAGATCCAGTCCCCCTGCCCCTGAACACAGTATCAAGTGCCCAAAACAAAAGGGAGAGGAAAACAAGAAAAACAAGGTTGGAAATGTTAAACTAAACAGTCAGGCGGTAGCAAAATAAACCACATCTTCCACAATAGGGACTTGAGAAGAAACCTATTTGCCTCCCATTATGACACAACGACCATGATTTAGCGGCTACACGAACCACAGGCTCCCGTTAAGGCTGTTAAATTTCGCGAGAGACCCAAAACGGGATTTGCGCCAATGAGATTTCAGTTTGGGATCTTCCACCCTGACCGTATTGTGGTGATCTGCACATCTGTATATACACAAGGGGTTAATGTATAGTCATAACAGCTAAGTGATCACTAGATGGCAGGAAGAACAAGGGGTATAAAGACAGACTCAATCCGAGTTCCCACCTCTTTGTGTGTATTGCGACTAGAAGCAGAGAGAGTTCGCTCAGAGTGAAAGTGTAGGTAATCATAGTTTATTCTTATTCAATCTTGTTTATTTAATAGCAAGTAAAAGTATTGGAGATAAAAGGACTCACAGTTTATTTGTTTAAGTTACTCAATAAATTATTTGCTTTCATTGGATGATTACGAGTGTTAATCAACATCGAGTTTAAGAGCATCGTGGTAAGAAGCAAATAAGTAACATACATTACAGTAAGTAATATAACATGGTACCAGGGGTAGTAATATACTACAACACATATCACCCCATCCAACTGGCATAACGTCACACCGGCGTGAATGACTACTTGTTTTCAAAATGAAAACATCGAGTTTAAGAGCATCATGGTAGGAAGCAAATGAGTAACATACATTACAGTAAGTAATATAACATGGTACCAGGGGTAGTAATATACTACAACACATATCACCCCATCCAACTGGCATAATGACTACTTGTTTTCAAAAATGAAAACCAGTTGTGATGACCACGCCGTAATGCACAGATAAGTATGGCCCCCTGGTGGTGAGGAACATGGGCGGATAGTGCCCAGGCATCCTGCCAATGCCACCCTGCTAGTGTCAGGTTTTGCGAGCATCGTGCGAGCCCCATTGAGGGCGTTCCCCTTACGTGTGGTGATGCCTATGAGGCAAGTGTCCCGATGTTTACTTGGTTGGGGGGGGGTTAGAAAACCCCCTCCCCCCCGATGCTTATGGGTGGGTCCTTCGTGTCTGTCAGGTGGGCAGAGCAGGGAAGAGAAGCTTAATCTCAGTGCAGATGAGGGCACAATTTAAAGATTTTTAAAAAAATTTAAGTACCCAATTAATTTTTCCCAATTAAGGGGCAATTTAACATGGCCAATCCACCTAGCCTGCACATCTTTGGGTTGTGGGGGCGTAACCCACGCAAGCATGGGGAGAATGTGCAAACTCCACATGAACAGTGACCCGGAGCTGGGATTGAACCTGGGACCTCAGCGCCGTGAGGCACCAGTGCTAACCACTGCTCCACCGTGCTGCCCTAGCACCCTTTAAAGATGGCACTCCGATCTCTGCGGCGCCGGCCCCCACAACCCAAAGATGTGCAGGTTAGGTGGATTGGGTACGTTAAATTGCCGCTTAATTGGAAAAAAATGAATTGGGTACTCTAAATTGATAAAAGAAAACTCTGACGCACAGACTTTGAGTGCGAAGGTTTATCAATTCCATTAGATAATTGTGTAAGCTGAAGTATCCCCTTAGAAAGATTGACCCATGGTACGCTGCCTGAGATTAGCGCTCCTAATCCTTTGTTCTGTGTTGAAAGTGCTGATTGATAAATGTCCCTGATGGTCCAAGCAGAGATCAGGGTCTTGGAGTGCAGGTTAGGAAAATGTCTGCGTCTGAGATGAGAACTCGGAATACAGTCGAGTGATCGAAGCTGTGGCCACTCAGTAATGCAGGGTGGGGCAGGGGTGGAGTTGGGTTTTGCTCAGCCATCATGTGCACTCTATACTGGGCATCCATATTGTGGCCAGCACTCTCTGGCATGAAACAAAGGACCTTGAGAGTCAGCTGCGGATGATGAATGGACAAAGAGCGGCCCTTAGCAGTCAAATGTTTACCGTCAAGTCTCTCCCTTTAATACTGCAATAGTGAGACTGTCAGGATGATGTAGACTGGTGATTTCCTTGTCTGCATCATTGATTATAGACAGGACAGAAGAATGCCATAGTGGCACTTAGTGCACCAAAGGCAAGAGCAGACCTACAGGGCGGCCTCCACACAGATGATGGACCCCAGGGAGCCGTCATTCAGAGGCAGCTTCCTGGACTCAAGGCCTACAGATGGTGCTTGTAATTTCTGTAGATGACTGAGAAGCAGTTGCTGAAGACCGTGCATGTCTATGGAACTAATTGGTCACATCTGCCACTTAATGCTGGATTTGGTGCTGCTGGAACCTGGGAGCATTCACTGCCAACTGAAAGTGACTGTGGCACTCAAATTTTACACCAATAATTCCTTCCAGGGCTCCACAGGTGACCTCTGCAGATTATTGCAAGCATTCACACACAAATGAATCCATGTCATGGATGCAATATTTGTGAAGGCGTAGAACTTTGTCCATTTCAACCATGATCATGCAAGGCAAGAAGCAAGACCACTGGAATTTGGGTAGGTCTCTGGTTTTCCACGGATTCAGTGTGCCATCAACTGCACTCAGTTGGCACTCAGAACTCCATAGCAACAAATAATCAACTCTGTGAACCACTGAATATTCAGCTGGTCTGTTACCATACCAAATACATCCTGCAGGTCTGTGCTTGTCTCCTACATTCTCAACCGCTCTCAGATCCTTGACAGTGTCCTCAGAGGCTTCAGGGTTGGCTCCTCAGGAACAAGGGTCACTTACTGAGGACATGGCTGATGGCACCCCATTGCGAAGCGTGTCCTTACTGAAGCACAGAGATATCACATATTGATCCTCAATGAATTTCAGGCAGGAAAAGTGTTCAGTAATCTGATATAGTTTCCATCTACCTCTCCTCCCCCTCCCTCTTTAAAGCCAGTTCTCTTCTGCACATTATCTGCTTATTTTCCAAGTCATGCTGTATTCCAAGGGAAATGGTAATTAGCACACCCATGTCTGGCACCAATTGGTTTGGGCAAAAAAAACCTCTAAATCTGCAAAATGCATTTTACATTCAGTGGCAATTCACGGCATCACGGGTTCTAACACACTCACCAATATTGTCCAACACAATTTACCTTAAAGCGTGTGCTGCAGGTGCCATTTTGTAACTCAAAGGGCACTCACAACACCCAAAACACGAGTACAAGCAATTCCCAATTCCTCACCCAACACATTCACTGTTAGATTTTGTTCTGGGTGATGCAGTTTATGGCTCTTCCAGTGCTTGTTGCACACTTTGCTTCCAGATTTACTGCCAATGTCAATATTCTGTATAATGTTGTTTGTTAGCTCTAAAATTATCTCCTATCTCAATTCACCATTCCAAAAAGAAAGTTAGTGGGCATGGCCAAAGTGTACAATGAGGGACAACACTGTACCAACATTTCCAGCACCTATTATCTGGCAGAATTTTAATGCTGCATAACCTGAGTGTGATATTTTGTAATTGATAAGCTTAACATGCACATTGACATAGAATCAGTGTGCCTTCACATTCCTTATATATTATATGTGGTAGTCACCACTGATGTATATATTAGGTGATTTGTGGTGAGGCCCTGTACTACAGGTACGGGGGTAGATCCCTGCCTGCTGGCTCCGCCCAGTAGGCGGAGTATAAATATGTGTGCTCCTTGTACAGCAGCCAATTCGGCACTAAAGTTTTCAGAAGATGGACCTCCACATCAAGCCGGATCACCTGCAGCTGGATCCGCAATCTGACACCGCCAAAAAGGACTTTTAACATTGGCTAGCTTGTTTCGAAGGTTACATCAGGCCTGCGCCAGACCCAATTCCTGAAGCTCAGAAGATTCAGATCCTCTACATGCGGCTGAGCTCCGTCTTTCCGCTTATCCAGGATGTGCCGACCTACGCAGACGCCATGGCGCTACTGGAAGAAAACTATGCCCATCGGACTAACACGCTCTACGCCAGGCACATCCTCTCCACTCGTCGTCAACCTCCCGATGAGTCAGTGGAAGATTTCTGGCGTGCCCTGATTCCCCTAGTTAGAGACTGTGACTGTCAGGCCATCACGGCCACGGAACACTCGAACTTGCTCAAGAGAGACGCTTTTGTCACAGGGATAGGGTCTGATTATATCCGACAGCGCCTCTTAGAAGGGGCCACACTCGACCTAGCTGAGACTAAAAAGCTAGCGCTCTCGCTTATGGTCGCTTCACGCAACATCCAGGCCTACGCCCCCAGACGCGTGGCCCACCCCTCCTACGCATCATGGAATCCGCAGACGGCCGTCCCATCAGGGACCTCACCAGCGACCACCCTCAGCCAACCCCACGCCTGTGCCGCGCGGCAGCCAACCAACCCTGCGGGACCCAAATGTTACTTCTGTGGGCAACCTAAACACCCCCGACAGTGCTGCCCGGCCCGGAGCGCCCTTTGTAAGGCCTGCAGCAAAAAGGGACACTTTACTGCGGTGTGCCAGGCCCGCGCAGTCACCGCTATTGTACCGACTCCCCCCATGTGCGACCAGTGGGAGCCGCCATCTTCCCCTCCTAGGACCACGTGCGATCAGTGGGCGGCGCCATCTTGTTCAACCCCTCCTCGGAACACGTGCGGCCCTTGGGTGCCACCATATTGTTCTCCTCGGAACACGTGCGGCCCGTGGGCAGCGCCATCTTGTTCAACCCCCACCACGTGTGGCCTGTGGGTGCCGCCATCTTGTTCTCCCCAGGAGCATTGGCGCCGCCATCTTGTCTTCCTCACGACACGTGCGGCTCGTGGACGCCGTCATCTTACCACGACCCATGCTCCCCGGGTAACTCACCGCCTGCCACCATCGATGACCAGCCGCGTCTCACCTCAGTCACAATTGACCAGTCTCACCCACACAACCTGTCAACTGCTTCCACCAACGTGAAGATCGATGGGCACGAGATCTCCTGTCTGCCGGACTCCGGGAGCACCGAGAGCTTCATTCATCCCGATACGGTAAGGCGCTGCTCCCTCGCGGTACACCCCGCCAACCAGAGAATCTCCCTGGCCTCCGGGTCCCACTCCGTGGAGATCCGGGGGTACTGCATCGCCACCCTCACCATCCAGGGCGTGGAGTTCAGCGGCGTCCGCCTCTACATCCTCCCCAACCTCTGCGCTGCCCTGCTACTCGGCCTGGACTTCCAGTGCAACCTCCAGAGCCTAACACTGAAATTTGGCGGGCCCCTACCACCCCTTACCGTGTGCGGCCCTCGCGACCCTAAAGGTCGACCCACCTTCCCTATTTGCAAACTTAACTCCGGATTGCAAACCCATCGCCACCAGGAGCAGACGGTACAGCGCCCAGGACAGGACCTTCATCAGGTCCGAAGTCCAGCGACTGCTTTGGGAAGGCATCATCGAGGCCAGCAACAGCCCCTGGAGAGCCCAAGTGGTAGTGGTGAAAACTGGGGAGAAACACAGGATGGTCATTGACTACAGTCAGACCATCAATCGGTACACGCAGCTCGACGCGTACCCCCTTCCACCCATATCTGATATGGTCAGTCAGATTGCACAGTACTGGGTCTTCTCAACTGTGGACCTGAAATCTGCCTAACCACCAGCTCCCCATCCGTAAGGCGGACCGCCCATACACTGCCTTCGAAGCAGATGGCCGCCTTTACCACTTCCTCAGGGTTCCCTTTGGCATCACCAATGGGGTCTCTGTTTTCCAATGGGAAATGGACCGAAGGGTTGACCGGTACGGACTGTGGGCCACCTTCCCGTACCTGGCTAACGTCACCATCTGCGGCCACGATCAGCACAGGACCATGACGCCAGCCTTGCCAAATTTCTCCACACCGCCACTCTTCTCAACCTAACTTATAACAAGGAGAAGTGCGTGTTCAGCACAAACCGCTTACCAATCCTAGGCTATGTGGTCCAGAACGGAGTTCTGGGGCCCCATCCTGACCGCATGCGCCCCCTCATGGAACTCCCCCTCCCCCACTGCCCCAAGGCCCTCAAACGTTGCCTAGGGTTCTTTTCTTACTACGCCCAGTGGCTCCCAAACTATGCGGACAAGGCCCGTCCACTCATTCAATCCACTCTCTTTCCCCTGATGGCCGAGGCTCACCAGGCCTTCAACCGTATCAAGGCCGACATCGCTAAGATGCACACAGTCGATGAGACGTTACCGTTTCAAGTCAAGAGCGACACGTCAGACGTTGCTCTAGCCGCCACACTCAACCAGGCAGGCAGGCCTGAGGCATTCTTTTCACAAACACTTCATGCCTCCGAAATTCGGCATTCCTCTGTCAAAAAAGAGGCCCAAGCCATCGTTGAAGCTGCGCGGCATTGGAGGCATTACCTGGTCAGCAGGAGATTCACTCTCCTCACTGACCAACGGTCGGTAGCCTTCATGTTTAACACACAGCGGGGCAAGATCAAAAATGATAAAATCTTGAGGTGGAGGATCGAGCTCTCCACCTACAATTACAAGATTTTGTATCGTCCCGGTAAGCTCAACGAGCCCCTAACGCCCTATCCCGAGGTACATATGCCAGCGCACAGGTGGACTGACTCCGGACTCTGCACGACAATCTTTGTCACCCGGGAGTCACACGTTTGTACCACTTCATCAAGGCCCGCAATCTGCCCTACTCCGTTGAGGAAGTCAGGGCCATCACCAGAGACTGCCAGGTCTATGCGGAGTGCAAACTGCACTTCTACCAGCCGGACTGTGTGCGCCTGGTGAAGGCCTCCCGCCCCTTTGAACACCTCAGTGTGGATTTCAAAGGGCCCCTCCCCTCCACCAACCATAACAAGTACTTCCTCAGTGTGGTCGATTCCCAGATTCCCCTTCGCCATCCCATGCCCTGATATGACGTCTGCCACCATTATCAAAGCACTCAACACGATCTTCATTCTGTTCGGCTTCCCCGCCTACGCCTACAGTGACAGGGGTTCCTCATTCATGAGCGATGAGCTGCATCAGTTCCTGCTCAGCAGGGGAATCGCCTCCAGCAGGACAACAGCTATAACCCCAGGGGAAACGGGCAGGTGGAGCGGGAGAATGGGACGGTCTGGAGGGCCGTCCAGCTGGCCCTATGCTCAAGAAATCTCCCGGCTTCCCGCTGGCAGGAAGTCCTACCCGACGCACTGCACTCCATTCGGTCGCTCCTATGCACTGCGACTAATGACACAGCCCATGAACGTCTCTTTGCCTTTGTTAGGAAATCCACCTCCGGGGTGTCGCTCCCGACTTGGCTTGCAGCTCCAGGACCCATACTCCTCTGTAAGCACATACGACTCCACAAGGCGGACCCATTGGTTGAAAGGGTACAGCTACTCCACGCCAACCCACAGCACGGCTACGTAGCGTACCCCGATGGCCGCCAAGATACTGTCTCCCCCAGGGATCTGGCACCAGCAGGTTCCCCACACACACACCCCTCCGGCCCGGCGCCACACTCCCCTTCTCCGGCGCACCCAGCCGCAACTCTCGCCCCAGGACAATCCGTCCTCCCCTTGCCCACGCCCGAGGATGATGAGGATTTTGGCACGCTACCGGAGTCACTGAGGACCAGACCGACACTGAAATCGCCGCCCCCACTGCGGCGCTCCCAGCGGCAGATCAAGGCTCCGGACCGACTGAACCTGTAACTTGATCGGGACTCTTGAAACATCATCCTTCTGTATACTTCTCCTCCACCCCGCTGGACTCAATTTTAACAGGGGGTGAATGTGGTAGTCATCACTGATGTATATATTAGGTGATTTTTGGTAAGGCCCTGTACTACTGCTGGCTCCGCCCAGTAGGCGGGGTATAAATATGTGTGCTCCCAGTACAGCAGCCATTTCGCCAGCTGCTGCAGGAGGCCACACATCTTAGAGTAATAAAGCCTCAATTGCATCCAACTCTCGTCTTTGTGCAATTGATCGTGCATCATTATATTGCATTAGTCTTCATAGTACAATTAGCACTGAATCTCCATCTGAGGAATTGTGGATAGTTACAGTTCTGGAATGATCCTTAGACTAAACCAGGGGTCAGCATTTTTATTGCCTGAAGAGCCCTTTTTTTTAAAGAAATAAATTCTTAACATAAAAACTATTGGGAGCAGCCAGATGAAAATTCGGTATTTTTAAACCAAATACATGGCTCGTTGTCAAGTAGCTCTGGTGGAAGACATAATTTGCATAAATAATAAATACAGGGCGGGATTCTCCGGTCACTGGCACCAAAATCACATTCGGCAATTGGACTGAGAATCACAGTTTGCGCCGAAATCGGGGGTGGCACCATTTTTACAATGCTCCCCTCCCTCCAAGTGCGGCGCACGTCACCAGGACGACCTCAGGACGTCACCTGAGGCCCTCCCCCGATGCTCCGCCCCCGATGGGCCGAGTTCCTGACAGCGTAGAACACTTGTCCTTTTTATTTTAGTGACCCAAGTGTGGCGGCTGCAGACTGGGTCCAGCGCCGCCACAGTCGGGTGGGAGCCGTTCCGCGGGCAGGGGGGCTTTGGTGGGGGCTGGGGGCAATGGTGGGGGGGTGGTCCGGGGGTGATGAGGCTGATTACAGGGGAGCAGATTTTGGCAGGCCGGATCCGCGCATGGCTGGTGCCATGTTGCATGGCGTGGCCGCTGCAGGCCACCGCTGTGCGCGTGCGCGGCCACAGACCCGACAATTCTCCAGCCGTATCCGCAGGTAAAACCGGGGGCTTTATGCTGCGTGCCTGCTAGCCGCCCCCCCCACCAGACGGAAGATCGGTGCAGCTTTGGCGCCATTTTCCCGGGTCTAAAACACCGCTGTACCCTCGTCAGCGTCAGCACTTAGTCTTCAAATCAGAGAATCCAGCCCACAATATCTGTATTTAATTTATGTATCAATAGAAAAATTAATCAAAATTACAACAGTCCTAACTCTGAATGATCACATTTTGTGACTTCAGGAATAATTTTGTCAGTAATGCATCTTAAAGACATAGGGCGAAATTCTCCGCCCCCCACGACGGGTGGGAGAATAGCGGGAGGGCCTTCCCGACATTTTTGCCGCCCTCCCGCTATTCTCCCCCCCCCGCCCGAAGTCCCGACCCGAATCGCTGCCGCCGTTTTTTTACGGCCGGCAGCGATTCTCAGCTGTTAGATGGGCCGAAGTCCCAGCCCTTTCCGCCGTTTTTACGAACGGCAAACACACCTGGTCTTGCCGTTCGTAAAAACGGCGTCACAAACTCGCTATTAATAACCATGGCACCGATTGGCACGGCAGTACCACGGCCGTGCCAAGGGTGCCATGGGCCCGCGATCGGTGGGCACCGATCGCGGGCAGCGGGCCCGATGCCCGCGCACTACTTGTCCTTCCGCCGCCCCGCAGTATCCATTCGCGGGGCGGCTGAGGGGCAACCCGGCCCGCGCATGCGCGAGTTTCGCGCAAAAACGCGATGACGTCACCCGCGCATGCGCGGGTTGGAGTCTTCCAAACTGCGCATGCGTGGCTGACGTCATATGACGCGTCAGCCGGCGCTAACTCCGGCAAGCGGGCTTAACGATTTTCGTTAAGCCCGTCTTGCCGGAGCCTACGGCGTCGGGCTGCTAGCCCCGACCGGGGACCAGAATCGGTCCCCGGTCGGGAAGGGGCGCGCTGCCGTAAAACCCGCCCGGGTTTTACGGCAGCTTTACGATTTCTCCCGTTTTGGGAGAATCGCGCCCATAATTCTAAAAATCTTAGGTTAAAGTAAGTCTGCTATTAATTCGTATGTTACAAAAGGTTGTAATAGAACCTTTTAAAATAATTCATTGTCTCGGTTATATTGGAAATATCCATGAAGCCCTGTTCCTCGAATATAACCATAGTGCAGCTGTACCGTTAAAGCAGATTTATTTAGAGCACTATTATGTTTTTTGTTAAAACATAATCATTCGAAACTGTGAAGTGCAGCACAATAATTAGCCTTTTATCCCCACAACAAAAACACGGGCTCTTACGTTTCTTGACTTCATTCTTTTAGTCTTTTTTCATGTTAATGTGATTCAACTAGAAAAGACTGGGGGCAGCGAATGAAAAGATTAAAGAGCCCGGGGTGGCTGCGGAGCTGCAGGTTCCTCACTCCTGGGCTAAACAACACAGCCCGAGTACTCTTCAGACCTATTTCCCATTTCGAAATATGATGGAGGTCTTCTACATTTTTTTTAAAAATCCATCGACCCCTACAACTACACCACTTCATTGTACTCACTAATACTTGCATTGATGCAGCACTTAACACAACTTTCAGAAATGTCTTAAAATGCTTCAAATACAATTACCCTGAAGTAAAGTGACTTGCAACGCGGGCAACCATTTGCACAGAGCAAGGTCCCACAAATGGCACCAGGACCAATAACCAGTTATTTGGTAATCATTAAAGTAACCAGGTAATCATTAAAGTGAAGGAAGAGTGGTGGCCAGGACAAGGGAGAACTCCTCCTCGTTCATGATTCTGATAAAGTGCTGGCGTCATACTTTAGTTGGGGGGGGGAAGCTTAAATTTGTACAGAAATCAGATGAAAAACATAATACATATGAACTCAAAATCTAATCTCTGGGTTTGGTCGGTGAATGATGCCTGAAAGATGCTGCTATTAATGGAAACAATCGAACTTCGAGACAAACAGAAACATGTCATCCCTGCCACTGCCATTCTTGCTACAAACATTACTCGGCAGTAATTGCAGAACCGCAGCTTTAAAGTAAAGTCCGATTCTGGGAAAATATTGTTCAGAAGAATGATTCTGTAAGAATGCATGTGTCAAGCATTACTGCTCATTGGCAGTGGCAATTGCTCATCTTGTATTAATTGTGTAATCGGTTTTGACATGGATCACTATTTTTCTCAGCTTCCCTTTCCTTCCATGGCCCTTTTCTGACAATGACTCATTGTGGACTGCACACCGGTTACCTAATTGAGCTCATCATTATCCATGCATGAACCTAGACAGCAATGAGGATCGACAGTCTGTTCTTTTTCTAAAGAAAATACACACGCATGTACTTTTCAGCTGCTAACACTGAAGCGTGATCAGAGATCTTTCGAATTTTTCTCTTCTTAACATGAATTTTTTTTAAATTACTTTCTCAGTGTTACAAAGCCAAAGCTTAGAGGGTGGACAGGGGCAAACCCCTAACCCAGCTCCTTGCCTGCTCCAAAAACCATTCAAATTGAATCCAATTCATGGTCCTCACAAGAGAGCCATACAAGATCCAGGCATGTCACCTGATCCCACGCTCATCTTAGCCAAAAGGCCGAGAAGTGATCCTAACAGGAATTCTGAGGACAATCCTAATTGCCCTGGTTGCAATCACCTAAATCAACAGAAACCAGTGACCAGAATGATGGCTTCTTCTTCTTTTAGTGAATTGAATTCAATCCCTGAAGCATTCAGGGAATCTACTGTATTTCACGGTTTATCCTTTTACTGTCCTCCTTTGTGATGTCACTGGTTTGTGCTTGGGTTCCACATGTACCAGTAACCTTCCCATGCATCATGTGTGAGGCGAGACACTGAATGTGCGCAGGCTTTTCGACCATGAGACGCATCACAACCAAGCTCACCATCCACACATATATGCTTTCAAGCAGAAATCACTGAATCAAGTCATCGATCTGGTTTCCTGCTCCTCTGGCTAAAACATCAGCAGGGAACCTACTCAACAAAAAGCCAACTGTCCCGCAGTCATTTTATACTGGAAGCAACATTAATTGCCAACGGTTGAGACTTTCGTGCCCACTGTCATAATATACACACAAGTATACGATGGTGCATAGACAGACACTGACTGACACACTGAATGACCAATCAACACACAGAACACAGCAGCCAATCACCAGACAGGACACGGCCACTATAAAGCCAGAGGGCACTAGTTTTCCCGCACTCTTGGGATACAGCCTCTGAGACAGTCAGAGCTCGTGAGCAACAACTCGAACATCCACCATGTGGTAGCAGGATAGTCTGGTCAGGTTAACCTCAGGTCTTCAGTCAACTCAACATAGTGTCAACCCACAGTGCAAGTATGTTTAACAGCTCATAGTTCAATAAAACTGAATTGTACTTCTACAAGTGTTGGTAGCCTGTCTCTCTCACTGCTGTGGTAAATTCAGTCCTCGCAGACCCAGCATGCCCAACACATCACCCACCGAGGCAGGAAGTCCTATCTCAGTCAGCTGCTGTCCAATCTGATTGACTGACTCCTCTGTAGTCCCAGTGGTGCCTAGTTTGAATGGTGGCCTCTGCTGGGGCTATAAGCAGTCCACAAACAACTAGAGGTCTGGAGCTGGACTTCAAGGTAAGTCCGGAATATTGGTGGCACCTGATTGACTGACCCTAAAGAGAGGCATGAGGGGGTGGGGTTCCAGGTATTGATTGATCGGAGAGGGAATGGGGTGGGTCAAAGGGGAGTATGATCTTAGGGAGGCTCCCTCAACGGCACAGACTACATCCAAAGGAGGTTCTCCCCCCACTTACCCATCAGCAACCCATGCAGTATAAACTGTTGAGCTACCCAGCTGGCAGCGGCCTCGCCCCGCTATGGGTAAAATAGCAGTGGAAGCAGAATGAGACACTTTAAAAAAAATAAATTAGGAGTACCCAATTCATTTTTTCCAATTAAGGGGCAATTTAGCATGGCCGATCCACCTACTCTGCAGATCTCTGGGTTGTGGGGGAGAAACCCACCCAAACACGGGGAAAATGTGCAAACTCCACACGGATAGTGACCCAGAGCCGGGATTGAACCTGGGACCTCGGTGCCGTGAGGCAGCAGTGCTAATCTCTGCGCCACCGTGCTGCCTGCAGAATGAGACACTTTTAGGTGTCAATAGGCCTAAGGACGGGCAAGCTGCCCGACATACCCTCACCCAATATAAAATGGGAGACAGGTCGGGGCAGGTTGGGAAGGCTATTCTCACCTTCAAACACACGGATGTGGGTCTGTAAAATCCAGCTGATGGAAATTACAACACAGAGTAAAGTGGTAATTCAGGCTACTGCTTAATTTTTGGTACTACTTCTTCAACAGGTGCTCACTTGGCTAATGTTACTCCCTTGTCTTTTTTCCCAGCAACCATTGACATTATTCCTTTTCAAATACATATCATTAGTTAAAGGCAATTTGACATACGATCTGTTAATGCTGTTTGAGCAGCTCATCTATGGACTCAGCGCTGAGAGCCATTAGGCTAACTCTGAGAGACAAAGAGCAATCCTTAGTAGCCATCACATTCTCTCGGGAAAAGAATTACTGAACTGCATGACAACTACAGACGTAACAACGGCACCACTACTGCTTAAAAAGATTCAATGACTTAAATGTTTAATGTAGCTGTCACAATGGCAGGTGTTGATAAACCAGTTCTTGTCCTCCAAGTAGTCGCCAAATCTGAGAGTTGTCTAGTGCTGTGGCAGCATATTTGGGATGTTTTGCATTTCGATTTCTTTGGGTATTTCTGGATACAGTTTGCCTGCAAAAACAAGTGGTGTCATAAGGGCAGGTCCTAAATCATTGCCTAAGCTGAAAATTCATCTTACTGGTACTGTCTCCTTTGTTTTTCCTCCTCCCCCACAGCCTGCAAATATAGAGGTAGGCAGAGGGATGTTATAGCTTCCATATGTGCATCAGACAGACAATGAACCATTCCTTGGGGAAACATACAAATTAACAGATGGCTGCAGCTTCATTAAGCTCTCAACAAGCTTGTCTTCAGGCAAAGCAGCAAAACAACAAAATGGGTTACAATTAAAGAGCAATTAACAAGACCCCGTAAAAAGATGGAAAAAATTGTAATCAAACACGTTGTGCCCGAGTTGAAAAAATATAGTGCCCTCTGTCAGAGAAAGATACCAATGTCTGAGGTGGATATTTCAACGCAGAACTCCTTTCAACCTCAAAATCAGTCACTTAACCTTAATTTATTTAGTGAGATTTGCAATCAATGCCATTCATATTAGTCAAAAGTATTCTCCTGTTGTTGACAACTGTGTGCATGGAATTGTTCCTGGGGTGATTGAAACATGTAAGAAAGCTAAAATACTTATGCCTAATTGCAATTAAGTACAAACTTTTCCGTGTGGGCCTGAAAGGTAACTGTATCTTCGTCACTGACTGCCTTCCTGATGCTCTGGCTACCCGCCATCTTGGATCAGGCCCAAACATGGGTGACCAGGACACTTGCCTGTTTTGGGAGGAATTGTGGAAACTGAAGTCCGAAGATTGGGGCATTGGTCTGTCGATACGCCAACTATTTGAGCCAGGTAGCAAGTGGCTTGGACCACTGCTCCAGATAGAAATTCCTGCAGGCGCTTCGGGAAATAGCCAAGGAAATGTTAAAAAATATTTTGGTAGGGCAGCACAGTGGCGCAGTGGTTAGCATTGCTGCCTCACGGCGCCGAGGTCCCAGGTTCGATCCCGGCCCCGGGTCACTGCCTGTGTGGAGTTTGCACATTCTCCCCGTGCTTGTGTGGGTTTCGCCCCCACAATCCAAAAGATGTGTAGGGAGGTGGATTGGTCATACTAAATTGCCCCTTTATTAGAAAAAATGAATTGGGTACTCTAAATTTATAAAAATTATACTTTGGTGGCTTCAGGAAGAGAAGCATGGATTTTAGATGGGTATCACCAATGCTCCTCCCTCTCCTCCTCATTCATCAGGGGGTCACTCCCCCTCTTGAATGTTATCCAACTCAGAGCGCAAGCTGGGAAGTTCTGAAGAGATTTGATAGAGGTGTTCGAAATCATGAGAGGTCTGGAGAGAGGGAGGAATGATTCGCTCTCGTGAAGGGATCGAGATTTAAATTAATTGGCAAAGGAAGCAAAAGTGACATGAGTGGCTTTTTTCATACAGATTAGGAAGTTAGAGGTCAGTAAAGATTGTGTGCTCTAGTTCTCGTTTTCCCTACAAGTGGAAACATCCTCTCCACGTCCATTCTATCCGGGCCTCACAGTATCCTGCAAGTTTCAATAAGATCGCCCCACATCCTTCTAAACTCCAATGAGTACAGATCCAGAGTCCTCGACCTCATAACATGATCAACCGTTCCTCATAAGAATGTGTAGGGTTGCGGGAAGAAGGCAGGGGGGAATGACACTAAGAGAATTGCTCATTCACAGAGTTGGAACAGACACGATGGACTGATTGTTCTCCTGTGTTGTAATGATTCTATGGCCGGCATTTTCCACATCCACTCACATAAGGCGGGTCCGGCAATGGGAGCGGAAAATATCATGGGAAGGGCAAAGTCACGTTTAACATGAATATGAAAGCATGATGCAATTTTCCCCTTCCCCCGCCAGTGGCAGACCGCGGATGTTCAACATCGGGAACATCATTATAATAAATTTACATATCATTATCAGACCCAATGGCCGGAATCATCCGCTCTGTGTCCGAAAACCGATCCACGTCAGTGTGATGACAGAACGGTGCATGTCGCACGACTGCTCTCCAAGTTGTGCAACTGGTGAGTGCAACTCTCAGGGAGGGTGAGGGCACACCCAGGCACTACCCTGGCATCAAGCTGACACGGCACGGGTAAAGCTAGCTTGATGCCAAATTAGTGCCTAGGTAGTGGCAGCTTGATGCCGGGTAGTGCCTGGTTCATGCCCAGACAGTAAACAGGTAATGTTGTATTTTATATTTTCCCCGCGTCTTGACTGTGATAGAGAAATTCAAACAGCATTCATTAGATAAGCAAAACTGAACTTTATTCACTAATTAGAACTGCTAGCAGAAATTGGCTGATACTTGGAAAGTCGGAAGGCAGTCAATTACAAACTGCGGAGTCCGTCCCAAGTCTGCGATAGTACAGAAAAGAAGGCGATTCTTATACATTATAGGATCAAGATAACATGAATACAGCTTGGTCAGGAATTTGATCGAAAGTAAAACATAAGTAGTAATCGTTACAATGGCGTCACCTTCTGACCTTTAGGGGACTTGAGTTTCATATCATTATCTTGTCTTTGTTTTAAGAAAGGGAAGAAGTTGTTTACATACAGGGAGAGACACTTGTTCAGCTTGTTATGTATTGAGACTACTAGTTCCAAGCCTTATCTAGACTCTCAGGACATGCTGTCTATGTGTATTATGAATCTGTGTCTTAGGTTAAATTCAATTGTACCAAGAAGACTTGACTAGTTTTCCCATCATGCCATTATTTGCTTCACACAATACTACACTCCCCCCTTTTGTCATATCATGACAACTAGCTAAATAGGTATATCCATGATTCGTTTGAAAATGCATTTACACAAGCAGGAAAGCAATCCTATCCCTAATAGCATTAGTAGAAGTAGAATAAAGGCCTTAAAGATCCAGTCAAATAATCCATGACCCAACCACCCTAGCCAACCCGGCGGGTTATAGTCGTGAAATTCACTGCCAATTTCTTGAATTTGAGAGGCCTGTCTCTTAATATGGTCGGCCAGGTTAGTGATATTTTCAGAGCCATCTGGAATGTAAGTACAGCACTCTTGGCCTATGATAGCGCATGTTCCTCCCTGCGAGGCTAACAGATAATCCAAAGCCAGTCGATTTTGTAATGCCACGGTCCGGACAGCCACTAGCTCAGCTGAGACCTCGGCCAGTGCCTGTCCAGTGTCCCTGGCTTCTGTTGCCGTTACATTTGCCAGATGTTCTAATGCTGAGGCCATGTAGATCAGTTCGTTTATGCCTTGCCCGTTCCGTTTTAGAAATTGTTCTTTTTGCTCGCGAGGGGGAGTGCTTAAGGGTGGGTAGGTGACGCATTTGGGGTATGACATATCCCAAAAAGCAGGACCCTGTCCAATCCATGGGGAGCCACGGATATGCTTTAGTGCCACATATGAAATAGGTTCCATTGTAGGCTGTACAATCATCAGCTGATGTCATCCAGGGGATTGTATTGGTCGGTTGCATCTACTTTGCCCCATTAACTTTCCTTTCCCTGATTTATTAAAACATACGGAACCTTGAACATTATACGAGTGGACAGTGAGGGAGGGTGGAGTTAGGGCATGATTATAGGTAGGTTGATATGAAGCTGAAAATTTAGTCATGTCATAGCCAGCAGATCTCCATATTCTCATATTCCCCCTATCTCCCCTGATTCCTGTTTGATTTTGTCATAAACTCCATTCAACTGTCTGCGGTATGAAAGGGGAGAGATTGGAGAGGTATTCCTTCCCTTGAATGGACAGGGATGTGGGTACAAACCCAACACTTGCTAATATTCAATTTTTCGGCGTAAAGATATAACATATGTAAATAGGTATTGGAAGGCAGGTCTCGTTTAGTTCGTTATTTACTACCGGGTGGCCATTGAGGCTAAATAGTCCAGAAAGTCCAAAAATTATACTGAAGATCTTCATCCTGTGTTCTCGTCTGGGTTGGAGACTATCTTCTTGCAATCGGATAGATGTATCCAACTTGAACGTCCTTCAAGTTTGACCGAAGTTGGCGTAGTCAGTAGTACGAGAAATGGTCCGCTCCAGCGTTGTCCTTGTTTCTTTCTGTCCCAGTTTTTTTACCAACACGAGGTCTCCGGGTTTGACCACTGGATATCGAGGGACGGCTGTCCTTGTCGTTACTGGTAGATGTACCTGTTTTACCTGTGAGTGAAGAAACTTCAAAGAAAGTGTTAATTGATTCAAATAGTTCTGCATTTGTTCCCCCATCACATGGAGGTCTACTCCCTCTAGGGGTTTTTCATGGGCATCCCAGGGAGTCCTCATTGGCCGACCATAGACTATCTCTGCAGCTGACAGTCCGGTCCGCGAATGGGGAGTCACTCGCATGTGAAACAGTGCCAAGGGTAATACTTTTAGCCAATTTAATCCAGTTTCTTCAGTTAATTTAGATCATTTTTCTTTTGAAGTCCCGTTGGCTCTTTCCAGAATTCCTGCTGCCTGCGGGTGATACGCGCAGTGCAGTTGCTGTTTAATTACAAGGGCTTTGCACAATTCAGTATTGATCCGAGCTACAAAATGTGGTCCATTGTCTGAGCTCACCATTTTGGGTACCCCAAAACGAGGAATGACTTCCGTTAACAACAACTTTACTACTGTATGTGCCATACAATTAGTGGTGGGGAATGCTTCAATCCATTTACTAAACACATCAATTATTACTAAACAATATTTATAGCACTGTGCTTTTGGCAATTTGATAAAATCAAGCTGTATACAAGCAAAAGGATCATCTGGCAAAGGGGTGGTTCCCGGGGTCATTTAATCTTATTATGTTTCATGCAAATGACTTATCGATCCAGCGGCGTGTGCGCTGCTGTATTCAAATCTGGGTACCACCAAGTTTTTAGGAGTAGCTGTACCACTCCCTCCTTGCCAAGATGGGTACAAGAATGCAAATAATCAACAAGTAACGGCAATAAAGAATTCGGAATACAAACTTGACCAACTGGAGTCAGCCAGAGGTCTCGTGTCAAGGAGTGCGAACACCTCATTGACTTCCATAGTGTTCACTCAGAATCAGAGGCGTCCCTCTGTAAATTTTGAACTTCAGCTATCTCTGGCATGCCCTTCGTCCGCAATGCAGGTACCTGGTTTAGAGCCTGATTAGCCCCACTGGGAACAATTAAAGAAGTTGATGAAGCTGCAGTTTTAGCAGCTGAATCAGCACGGGCATTTCCTAATTGAACAGGAGTGTCACCCTTCGTGTGCGCAATGCATTTAATAACTGCCAATTGACGGGGTAGCTGAATAGCATCAAGGAGATTTTTAACCCAAAGAGCATTTTGAATGGGAGTTCCCACAGAGGTGAGAAAACCTCGCTGTTGCCAGAGGCGGCCGAAATCATGGGGTCATGCCAAAGGCATATCTAGAATCAGTGTAAACATTAGCAATTTTGTCAGTGGCTAAAATACATGCTTGAGTAAGGGCGAATAGCTCGGCTTGTTGTGCAGAGACAGGGGTCTGGAAGGCTGCTGCTTGTTGCACGTCAGTGTCGGTTACCACGGCATATTTCGACTGTGGGACGGGAAATGGGGAAATGGAAGAACTGCCGTCAACATAAAAAATTAGATCTGGATTATCACTAGGCCTGTCTGTTAAATCCGGGCGAGGTGCAGTAAGGAAGTGATTCCGAAGTAAACAATCGTGTGGTGGGTCCTCAAGGTTATCGGGGGGGCTGTTCAAGGAACACAGCAGGATTTAAGGTTGAACAATAATGAAAAGAGAGGTAGGGGTTTTGCAATAGTGAAATCTCATAGCGGCTCAATCACGCTTGAGTCAGATGCTGGGTTTGCTGAGACGTTAGGAGAGCCACGATAGAATGTGAAGTATGCACTTGTACTGGTTGGTGAAGGGTTAGATTAGAGGCTGCCTGTGCTAACAAATGGACAGCAGTAAGAATTTGGGTGCAGGGAGGTCTGTCATACATAGGTCGTGTGCTGGGGCGGTAGCCAGGGCATTTTTCAGGGTAATAAAAGATAGCTTTGCTGAATCAGGTAGTTCAAACTTAAGAGGAGCATTTTGAGAAGAATACGGAGTTAATTCTTTAGTATATACAGTAACATTAGGAATCCATTGTCTGTAAAAGTTCACTAATCCTAAAAAAGCTTGCATCTGCTTGGGCGATGTAGGAAATGGGGTCTGCAGTATAGGAGTAATGCGTTCTTGAGTAAGGGAGCGATCAGTAGCACTAATTAGGACATGCAAAAATTTGACCTGTCGTTGGCCTTTATGAACTTTAGCGGGCGGGATCACATATCCCCATAAATGGAGACGGATGAGCAGGTAAAAAGTGTCACGTTGGTTAGCGATGAAATCAGGGCTGGCAAGGAGTAAGTCATCAACATATTGAATGATGGTGGAGCCACCAGGAGGTGTTAATGTCGCTAACTGGGAGTGCAATGCCTGTGAGAAAAGGGTTGGAGAATGAATGAAGCCCTGTGGAAGTCGAGTCCAAGTGTATTGCATCTTCTTAAATGTAAAGGCAAACAAATACTGTGATTCAGGGGCGAGGGGTATAGCAAAAAAGGCATGTTGCAAATCAACAAGGGTAAAAATAGTCGCTTCCGGTGGGACATTGCTAAGGATTGTCGCTGGATTTGGGACAATAGGATGTAAGGGTTCAACTATCTGATTAATAAGCCGGAGGTCTTGGACTAAACGCTATTCGGATGGTCTTCCTATCTTAGGAAGTGGCAGAATCGGGGTGTTACAGGGCAATTGGCATGGTATCAAAATTCCCTGTTGAAGGAACGATTGAATCATAACCGAGACTCCTTCTTCAGCCTCGGGACGCAAAGGGTACTGTGAAATAGAGGGCAAGGGCATATCAGGTTTGACTCTAATAACAACAGGAGGGACATTAGTGAGACCAACTTCGTGTTTGGAGGCTGCCCATAAATCTGTGGGTAGTTCAGGATTCGTAGATTGGGTTGAATGATGATGGTGCAGTGTGCCAATGTGGACAAATGGGCGTTTAAAATATTCTAAAGTGCCTGCGGGTAGGGTTCGACTATCATTAAGGAAAGGATCAGCTTGTCCTCGTAGTGCAGCTGCCAGAAATCCCAAGGACTTGGCACTGTAGCCTTCGTTGACAGAAAGGCTCACGTGGGGTGACACAAGTCTCGACTGACGTCATAGGCTGTGGGGTAAATCGACAAGAAAGGCAGACCCTTCTTTTGTCTTGGTAAATGCTCTCCAACTCATTGTGATTGTTCATTGCGTTAAGTGGACTGTTTCTTTCCACTGTAAAATTAAACAATTTGAAACCGGCATTTTTTTTCCAGATTGCTTTTTTTTCTGAATTAATGCTATTGTCAAAGTTCCAAGTTCCCTGTGTTACCTACTGGCCAGATATCGTTACCTAATTTATTGTTTAAAGCAGCGCTGCAGCCAATCTTCGAATATTACGTTCTTGAGATGGGGTTTCTAAACACATGAAAAATAGAGGGGAATTGCCCCTAGCTTTGTCTAAAGTTTGTCGCATAATGTCAGTAAAATGTGCCCCAGGCAAAAAGAACGCTCAAACAAAATTTCTGGTACCAAATCAAATTGGAGGGTCCCCGACCCCAAAAAATTACTGACAGGGTCCCTGACCCGAAAACATTACTGAGAGGGTCCCTGACCCCAAAACTTATTGACAGGGTCCCTGACCCCAAAATTTAATCAAAGGGTCCCGGACCCAAATTTATTGACAGCCTGTATAAATCTGATGCGGATGAAAAACGAGATCAACAAGGTCCCTGACCTGCGGCTAATTACACAAAAAAATGTACTCACAGTCAAATTTAGATTCGAGAACCGTCACCTGTTTAGTTACTTCCGACAGGGATGAGGGGTCGCAGCACAGATCCGAGAGAGAGAGAGACCAAGGTCAATCTTACCTTGTGCCGGCGTCTGTCTCTTTACTCCGGTCATGGCTTTGATCACTTTTTCTCAGTCCCTCATGGAAGCTCACGTCAGGATATTGGATTTTTTCTCGCAGCGCCAAATGTTGTATTTTATATTTTCCCCGCGTCTTGACTGTGATAGAGAAATTCAAACAGCATTCATTAGATAAGCAAAACTGAACTTTATTCACTAATTAGAACTGCTAGCAGAAATTGGCTGATACTTGGAAAGTCGGAAGGCAGTCAATTACAAACTGCGGAGTCCGTCCCAAGTCTGCGATAGTACAGAAAAGAAGGCGATTCTTATACATTATAGGATCAAGATAACATGAATACAGCTTGGTCAGGAATTTGATCGAAAGTAAAACATAAGTAGTAATCGTTACAATGGCGTCACCTTCTGACCTTTAGGGGACTTGAGTTTCATATCATTATCTTGTCTTTGTTTTAAGAAAGGGAAGAAGTTGTTTACATACAGGGAGAGACACTTGTTCAGCTTGTTATGTATTGAGACTACTAGTTCCAAGCCTTATCTAGACTCTCAGGACATGCTGTCTATGTGTATTATGAATCTGTGTCTTAGGTTAAATTCAATTGTACCAAGAAGACTTGACTAGTTTTCCCATCATGCCATTATTTGCTTCACACAATACTACAGTAATGCCAGGGGGCACGCCGGGAGTTGTTGGGAGTTGCGGGGGTGGGGGGTGGGGCAGGGGGAGTAGTTGCCAGGGGTTGCACTTGGGTGAATCTATTGTCCGCTGTGCACTGGGGTGACCTTTAAAAAGGATGCCCCGGATCATTGAGAGTCAAAGTGCATGGAGGGGTGAGTGAGCCAGATGCCGCCTCGCCAGCGATCCATCGTGGGACCTGTGATGTGAACTTTGTTTTTCAAAGGGCTGCCCTATGTGTCAGCGAAGCTGCCATTGCCGTTGGCGGCTTCAACACGGCTTTACCCACCCAACATCTCTGTTGCCGATTGGAGAAAATCCAGGCTATGACTCAGAGGTACCAAAGAATTATGTATTCTCTTTTTCTTTCTGAGGATTTGATATTCTGGAACCCAGAGTGCATGAAGAAACAGGCCCATCACACAGGCAGTGATTATATAGGCTTGGATGCATCCACCTTAGATAATCCTGATCCTGAACTGCAGTTTTAACTTGAGGAATGCCTGACGTTGGGCTTTGCACTCCTTAGTGTTACAAACCGTCCATCTACATAAAAATTCCGGTTTGCCCGTAAGGTAGAGACAGGACATGTTAGGAGGATGCACAAATAAGGCAGCTTTTTGAGCAGGGTTTCTCGAGAGGGCAGTGGTGGCTACTTTCCCTGTCTATAAGCTCCCTCTTTGCTTCGTGAAAGTTTTCTCCCTGAGCTACTTACTGCATTTACTGGTGGCCTCCTCGCACTGTGGGGGAGTTGATCTGCTGTCGGAAAACTGTCTATGGCACCATTAACCGAGCCGTAATTGGGCTGTGCTGATGGAAGTTGGCTGCCCACCTCCTTGGTGCTGGTAGCCTGCCGTCTTCCAGTCCCGCCATTGGTAAAATGCCCTGATGGCGGGACAGCATCAGGAAACTGTTTTGACCCTGGCATCCTGCCACATTCCACCCTGCCTTCTGGGGTCTGGTAAAATTTCAGCTCTTCTCAGGGTGATGTCATCAATTGAACCATACTGACTCTCTCAACGTTGAGTGGCAAAGTGCTGGTGGTATTTGCTGGGCCATCAGTGGTAACATGGTGGCACAGTGGGTTAGCACTGCTGCCTCACGGCGCCGAGGTCCCAGGATCGATCTCGGCTCTGGGTCACTGTCTGTGTGGAGTTTGCACATTCTCACCGTGTTTGCGTGGGTTTCACCCCCACAACTCAAAGATGTGCAGGATAAGTGGACTGGCCATGCTAAATTTCCCCTGCATTGGAAAGAAAAATGAATTGGGTACTCTAAATTTAAAAAAAAAGAAATTTTAAAAAAATCAGTGAATCCAGCACAAGGATATATAGCCATATAAATCCCACACAGTTTCATTGAAGAATAGCTGACAGTCACCAGTCCTCATCTTCTCACTGGAACAGCTCTTATGGCAAACACTATACACATGTGAACAAACAGAAATAGACAAAATGGGCAATAAGCTCCCATTAACCTCGCCCGATCTCAGTAACAGTGCAATCGCACACAGCTATTGACTTCCCAACAAGGTTCTCTTCTGGGATAGGTGGAGTGAAAAAAAGACCTGCTAATGATTTCAAGGTAATTTCTATCTGACACCAAAGCAAACTTCTAAGAGACCATGGTGCAATCTCACCAGGGAATGAGGTGGTGATGTGGTATTGTCACTGGGCTAGTAATCGAGAGATCTGAGTAATAGTCAGAGGACCTTGGTTCAGATCCCACCAAAGGCTGATGGTGAAATTTGCTTTCAGTAAAAATCTGGAATTCAGAAAGTTTAATGATAATCATGAAACCATTGTCGTTTGTTGTAAAGACCCATCACTGATGTCCTTTAGGGAAGGAAATCTGCCATCCTTACCTGGCCTGGCCTACATGTGACTCCAGAGCCATAGAATTGTGGTTGACTCTTAAATGGCCTCAGTTCTGGGGCAATTAGGGATGGGTGATAATTGCTGACCCAGCCACTGCTGCCCACATCCCATGAATGAATTTAAAAAACGAATTGCCAATTTATCCCTATAACTATAATTATCCTCCTCACTGAAGAGCTATCAAATCTTTCAAAGATTTATATCTATCCTCAATGAATGGCATTTTCAGAATCTGCTCCAGATGACACGAACTCTTGAGAAAATAAATATTCCCTAGCTCCGACCTTCATCTTTGTCCAGTGACGTATAAACTCTATGGATGTCACCCCTTACCTTCTCAACTAATCTATACATCTGTGTTTTATTGGATTTCTTCAATATTCAAGGTGACTGCACTATTAATATTCTACGCTACTGAATCATTCCAAGCCACTACTGAAGATGTCTTGCAGAATTGTTAATTGTACACACATTCACAAAGTCAGTCCCTTGGAGCTTTGAGTCCATTTTGATCCCCTCATTGGTGAGAGAATAGCAAGCTTTGTAAAAGGTGCACCAAAAGGCCAACAAGGAAAATAACAAAGGGGAGTGGGGTGGGCGAATTTCCTCCACGTCTCCCCAGCTATGTTGCCGTAACTTTGGCAAAGTTCGACTGAGACCTTGTTTCTACATACAGTTGGGGCTTCCGTTGAAGGTAGGGTGGGGAAATGGGGAGAAACCTAATTGTAAAGAGAAGAGCAGACACTACTCGGGATGGCCAAGAAACAAAGCACAGCAGATGAGCAGAGCAACTAGGAGGAACTTAGTGAAGTACTGTTATCAGGTGGATATTGACACGTTGTGCATTTCAGCTTGCAAAAGCTGGCAATTTCCTTGCCCCTGGCTTGTTGAGGTGTCAAATGATCCAGTCCTTGGAATGCAGATAGTAAAATACACTGGTAACTGGATACCAAGGTAATATTTAATTGTTGTGGTGGATAGTTTATAATATATGTGTTTTAAAGCATGTTAGGACTGCAACCTGATACTCATGGGAAAAAAACTCAGGGAAAAACACTTGCAGCAATTTTCTGTAACAGTAAGGGCTGTTATTTTAATACCTGGCTAAGAACATGAGAATACGGTATTGATATGAGAATAGCAGTTCCTGATGGCCTCAAATAAGGAAGTCCTGCATTTATTTAGTGATTTTCATGACCACCGGATATCTCAAGGCGCCTTAGAGCCAGCCAATTAAGTGCTTTTGAAGCGAAGTCACTGTTGTAATGCAGCAAGACAGCTAAACTCCCACAAACAATAATGCAGTAATGAACAGACAATCCATTTTTGCATTGTTGATTGGGGGATGAGTGTTTGCCAGGATAGAAGCGCTCAATCTGTTTAGAATCTGAATGGACTCCCATTCTGTAATCATTCTGGGTCCACACCAGGCATAAGCTAAACTCGAGTGATTTCCCTTACACTGTTAATGGAGTGGTTGCCATCACTACATTTAATGTACTACAAATGCTTTTCTCTACCTATAAATTATTTGCTTTCGGAAGTGAGCCCATTAAAGGGAGCACCCTGTGTAGATTTATGATAATGTAAAAAATTATAATCCCTAAGTGAGAGACATCTAAATGCATAGTATTATGTACTTTAATGATTCCTGTAATAAGTTTAAAAGATTTATGACATGATAATTGCCATTAGGCACTAAAATGCTCCTTTGATTTTCTGTCTAATTTTATTATCAATCCATCTAGGTTCTGAAACAAAACTGAAAGGTTTATGAATATTGCAGCAAAATGGGCAATTTTTATTAAGCCAGATCAATTAGCAATAGCTACTTGTTTGAAATGGGATAATGGTGGCTAGGTTACATCCTGCCAATAAGATGAAAGGATTTAGAGGAGAAATGAAAATAAAATAAAACTGGATCTCCATTACAAATAGATGTTCATAATCCTCAGAATATTTTGGTTTTAATTGATTTGCCAATTGTAGTGAAAAGGTGGAAATGAGTGTAACGTGAAGTTACTATTTTATATCCACGTTTACTTTTTCATGAAAATTAGGAACAAAGAGGGAATTTTAAAATCCTTACCAAGCAGTGGCACGGAGACAAGGGGAGGAATTCTCTGTCCCAGGCATAATTAATTAATGATTCAGGGGTTTTACACTGACTTTCATGGTGGGGTGGGTGGTTACCGTGAGCTGCGCTATCATACTCGGGTGCCATATTGAAAAGGCGCCTAACATCACTCATCCACCATTGAAGAAGGAAGATGGTCCTGTTGAAGAAAGGAGATGGATCTTGTAAGGGTTCTTCCTGTTTGTTCCTGTATATTGCCTGTTTGTTACCTTATTTCCTCTTTCTTTTATATTTTGCTGTTCTATCTTGATCCATGGATGAATAATGGGCCTGTGACTTTAAGGCAGTGCAGCTTGTACATGGCCTGTCCCTTTAAATTCAAGCAGAGGATTCTGCACGTCCTCCCCGTGTGCGCGTGGATTTCCTCCGGGTGCTCCGGTTTCCTCCCACAGTCCAAAGATGTGCAGGTTAGGTGGATTGGCCATGCTAAATTGCCCGTAGTGTAAGGTTAATGGGGGGATTGTTGGGTTACGGGTATACGGGTTACGTGGGTTTAAGTAGGGTGATCATTGCTTGGCACAACATCGAGGGCCGAAGGGCCTGTTCTGTGCTGTACTGTTCTATGTTCTATGATTGCAGCAACGGGAGAGTTCAGTGATGACTCGAGTTGATTGTTTTGCCTGATGGATAATGAATTGGCCAAAAGGGACAGGACACTGCCCAGTGGCACGTGGTGACTGATTCTGGTCCCACTGACATGTTTCTCAGAGTGACAAGTCTTGTTTTTCCATTTCACTTTTGTTTTTGCAAGCTGGATGGAGGAATCTGATCAACTCACTCCTGAAATATCCAGTTAATTCTCACCAATAGGCCACCGTGAGAATCCGATACCTCTCTCTCTCTGAAAAAGGGCTATTGCAAGCAGAATCCAGTGTCTGATAACTCTCTTGTGGAGAGGGGACTGCTGTGAGGACGACATGGTGGAACAGTGGTTAGCACTGATGCTTCACAGCTCCAGGGACACCAGTTCAATTCTGGTCTCGGGTGTCTGTCTGTGTGAAGTTTTCACTTTTCCCTGTGTCTGCATGGGCTTGCTCCAGTTTCCTCCCACAGTCCAAAGATGTGCAGGTTAGGTGGATTGGCCACGCTAAATTGCTCGTTAGTGTCCATAAGGTTAGGTTGGGTTACGGAGATAGGGTGGAAAAGTGGGCTTAAGTAGGCTACCCATTCCAAGGGCCGATGCAGACTCGATGGGCCGTGTGACCTCCTTCTGCACTGTAACTTCTATGATTCTATGCTGTGAAGTCAGAGGCCTCTCCTAGAGAAACGGAGAGTAAGATATGCTGCAGAGCTGCAAAGAAGATCATTACATGCTCCAGATCAGAAACTTTAAACCACGCTCATACTGTGAAGAGGGTGCACTTAAGATCTCATCATCTGAAGGAAGTACTCCTAATTTTTGACCTCAATCGTCATTATCCTTTCACCCTTTCTCTTCCCCTCTGTGCTGGTCTGTCTTGCATGTGTGGGTGGAGGGTGGGTTAGTAAATGGGGGTCAGGTGTTAAAGGACATTTAACCAACTGTTTTCACTGCATATTTCATATTCGTTCTAGTTGTAAATAAACAGTATTTGTGTTTAAACTTACAAACTGGTGACTGTAATTATTAAGCAGCCAAGGTCCAATGATCTTGTGTCTTTTCATAAGAATTATTGGTTAATTCACTTGTGTTGTGACTCTGGGGCACGTGGGGCTCGAATTGACATTGCACTTGCTCAGGGTGATGTAAAAACCTCTGGAAGAAACAAGCTGGACCTCCTTGAGGACATGGAAGCTGGAAGCTCCTCCTGATGTATGGTCCCCCCTCAACCCACTCCTGTGGTGTTCCAGGGTTCAGGGTCGTTGGTGTCCTCCATCCCGTTTGTGAAGACAGTCCCAGGTCTTCTTCAGGTAAGTTCTGACTTTTGCGCATGCTCTGGACTGGCGTGTTTTCCCACTGGCATAACGGAGAATTGGGCAATGGGGGGGTGAAGATTCTGGTTGGGCCTTCATTTGCATCCCATTCGCAGGATGCAAATCGGTTTCATGCTAGCTGTTATAAATGTGGATTGATATTGTTCTGCTGTTATATGGTCCCTTTAAGAATTGAGTCATGTGATAGTCTGTGACATAATCAGCTACATTGCGGGCTTAGTGTCAATCAAGATGAAGCCATTGTGGAGTACAATACACAACTGGATAAAAATAAAACTGACAATGAGGATGGGATCAGAAAAATACTCTTTTTCGATGTGAAAAGAAAATTGAAGTTGTCGACGATCAATGTTGAGGCAGATCAACAGTGGGTCGACAATCGCACCTCACACATCACACCCCACACCTGGCATCTGAACCAGTTAGGCAAATAAGTTATGGTCCATACATTAATGTTAATTCGGTAACCTGAGGAGTTCACGCTCCGAGCTTGTCATGTGCAGTAGAGTGAGACATGGAGGTAAAGGGGTCAAAGAGAGAAAAAATAAATTGGGCATCGCGAGCTGGTATAATTGGCTTATTCACCATACTTTAAAAACCATTGATATAAGGGAAATTACGTTGCAAGAGCATTCCAATAACACTGAAAAAATGGCAGGAAAATCTGGCGCTATGGGTCTGTTTGAGGAAGACTCACAATAACTGGAAATCACACACAGGGAGATTCCACTATTATATCCTAGCCACTAAAATTTCAAAAGATATTCAAGTCCTTGCTTTTCGTGGTACCATTGGAAGCAAAACTTTTAACTTACTCATAAGTTTGGTCCAACCGGAAAATCACAGTGCCAAAACATATGAAGAATTGGTGGGCAGCACGGTGGCCTAGTGGTTAGCACAGCCGCCTCACGGCGCTGAGGTCCCAGGTTCGATCCCAGCTCTGGGTCACTGTCCGTGTGGAGTTTGCGTGTCTGCGTGGGTTTCACCCCCACAGCCCAAAGATGTGCAGAGTAGGTAGATTGGCCACACTAAATTGCCCCTTAATTGGAAAAAGTAATTGGATAATCTAAATTTAAAAAAACAAAGAATTGGTTAAAATATTGAAAACCATTGTGCACCGAAGCCATTAATTATTACATTGAAGTTTTGATTTCACCGAAGAAATCAGCGAGAAGAAGAAAGCAGTTTTTTACAATCCTCAAGCGCTTTGCGGGTTTTTGCGAATTTGGTGACTCACTTGATGATACCATGAGAGATCGCTTGCTTTGTGGATTGAGATCATTCAGGGAAGATTATTAATGGAAGGAAATCTAAGTTTGAAAACAACATTAGTTATTGCCATTTCAATGGAGCTTGCTGCTAAAGAGGCTTCTCCACTCAGAGCTGGCACAAGGATCCAGAAACTGGCTGCCCAGAAAACCTCTACCCAGCAACAGGCATCGCTGTGCAAAAATGAGCCATTCGCAGGTTGATTGCAAGAGCAAAGATAGACCAATGCAAACATTATGGCAGAACTGGCCACACAGCAAGAGCTTGCTGGAGTAAACCAATCTCTCCAGGAAAGAATGTTCAAGGAAAAACACAGAACACTTCTAAAAGAAGAAACAAAGTAAATTCAACTAAGAAAATACACAATGCAAAAGAAAATAAGAATAACCACAATGAAAATATAGCACATGGTTCTGATGAGGAACTGAAGTTGAATGTACTAAATGTACGAGGTGAATCACATTGGTTCTAGGTAGTTCCAAAACTGAATGGACAACCTGTAAAAATGGAGGTCAATATGGTGGCTGCTGTCTCCCAAATTCCTGAAACTATCCATGAATGGAAACTGGATCATCTACCGTTAAAGCCACAAGATGCCATCCTGAGGACCTACACTGAGGAAATAGTGCCTTTACGAGGATGCACCACAGCCAAAGTAGGGTTAAGTGGGTTGTCACTCCATGTGGTCCAAAGATACTTTCCAGCTCTCTTTAGCCGCTCCTGACTGGAAAAGATCAAATTTAACTGGAGTGCAGTTAATAGGTTAGTTGGTTCAAAGCCAGATTTACAGATCATCCTAGAAAAATACAGTAGTGTATTTGAGGACACACTGGGGTCCATTAAAGCTGTACAAGTGTCTGAAGATCAAGCAAAGTAGCCAGCTGAAGTATCTCAAGGCTGGAGTAGTAAGCTACACTATGGGCGGGATTCTCTGCTCCCGGGACTAAGTGTTCGCGCTGTTGTGAACACTCTCGCGTTTCACGATAGGGGGCCAGCACGGCGCTGGAGTGGTTTACGCTGCTCCAGCCTCCTTACGCGGCGCCAAATGGGCACTGAGCCACCCCGCACATGCGCAGTTGGGGCAGGTCATTCCTGCGCATGCGCAGTTGGGCCGCACCATCCTGCGCATGCGCGGGGAACTTCTTACGCGCGCCGGCCCCTCACCAACATGGCACTGGGGTTCTGGGGCTGGCCGCGGAACGAGGTAGGCCTGGGGAGGGAGAGGTCGGCCCGCCGATCGGTGGGCCCAGATCGCGGGCCAGACCCCATTGGAGGCCCCCCCCCCCCCCCCAGTGAAGGAGCGCACCTCCCCCTCTCCCCCCCACAGGCCGCCCCACCCCCCAGCGTTCCCGCACAATTCCCGCCGGCAGCGACCAGGGGTGAACGGCGCCGGCAGGACTGTCATTTTTTTTGCCGGCTGCTCGGCCCATTTGGGACGGAGAATCGCCACTCGCCATTTGCGGCAATTCTCCGAGCGGCCCGGCGCAATTCTTGCGGTGCTGGTTTCGGGGTGTCGGGGCGGCGTGGCACGACTTGCGCGGCTCCCGGGCAATCCTCCCACCTGGGTGATACAGGAATCTTAGAACCTGTCACTACTGGGAAACCCCTATTGTGCCATTAATGAAACAAGACAGAACAATTCAGAACTGTGGAAATTTTAAAAACAACCATCAATCCAGTTCTATGCGTGGACCAATACCGTTACCATTGACCGAGGATTTTTTTGCCATCCTAGCAGGAGGGCGAAAGTTTACCAAGATTGACCTATCACAGGGTTACTTGCAAATGAATGTTGCAGCTGCATCTTGAAATGAAATGAAAATCGCTTATTGGCACGAGTAGGCTTCAATGAAGTTACTGTGAAAAGCCCCTAGTCGCCACATTCCGGCGCCTGTCCGGGGAGGCTGGTACGGGAATCGAACCGTGCTGCTGGCCTGCTTGGTCTGCTTTATAAGCCAGCGATTTAGCCTTGTGAGCTAAACCTGCTCACTATTGTCACACATAAAAGCCTTTTCCATTATACGAGGTTACATTTTGGAATAATGTCAGTGCTTTTTTTATTTCAATGGTCCATGGGCCAGACCCTTAGTTGTTTCCAGGGGGCACACTGTTACCTTTATGATATACTAATTACAGTCACCAATGAACAAGAACACTTACCGAACTTAGTAACAACAGAGAAATATCTTCAAATGCCAGGGCTAGGGTTCTCCGTCCTCCACCGCTGCGATTGGGAATCCTAATTGGGCGGATAATGGAGCGTATGGTGAAAAATGGAATCGGTGCCAGGTGGCAGACCTGTCCCTAGTCTCCGCTCCCATGCTACTGTCGTAGCGGGCTACCCACCCGCACCAGCTGTTCTACATGCATCAGCATGCAGTTAACTGGCTGGAAGCCCAAAGCCATGTTGAAGACCGAATGATGATAACCACTGTACAAGCAGCAACGATGGTTGATGAATATGAGCTGATCCATAAACTTAAACCTTTGTTCTGTCACCCCCATAATTTTGAAAAAAGAAGTTGAGACATCCTCACAGGCCTGTGGCTGAGGAATGGGCGGTTGTTCATCAGACAGTAGCACCACCCAAATATCATCGGCAAATACTGCTGGTTGCACATGGGATACCAATGGCAGGACATCTGGGAATTCAGAAAACTCAAGCACCAGTCAACAGGCATTGTTTCTGGCCAGGACTGCATAAAGATATCGTGCAATTCTGTTGAACCTGTTATACGTCTCAGGTAGTAGGTGAACCACAATATGTGACTATACCAGCACCTTTGATACCCATACCAGTGATTGCAGAACCATTTATTCATGAATTGGTAGATTGTGTCGGACCATTGCCTACAACAAAGGCAGGACATCGGGCCAGTCATGGATATGACCACCCGTTTTCTGGAAGCCATACCTTTAAGAATGATTACAGCTTCGCTAGTAGTGGAAAAGTTGCCGCAGCTCTTCACACGCTATGGCGTACCCTTAGAAGTACAATCTGACTAGGGTTCTAACTTCCTATCTAAAGTTTTCTGAGGTGTAATTCGTAGTTTAGTTATCAAGAAACTAAAGTTATCCGTCTATCACCTACAAAATCAGGAAGATTTGCAGAGATGTCATCAGATACTCAAAACCTAATTAGTGCCTATCACCATGAATATCCAAGTTATTGGGACAAGGGATTGGATTTTTTACTATTTACCACCAAATCTATTGGGATTCAAATATCCATTTGAATTACTCTATTGCCATGAAAAATGAGGTCCATTAAGGTTGCTGGAAGAGAAGTTTATTAAACAAAAAGACAAATCCTCAATGTTAGATTACATATCCATGTTTCTGGACAGACTCACAGGAGCATGTCAGGTAGCCCAAGAGCATTTCATGGTTTCAGGAGAAAGAATGAAAATTTGGGCAAACAAACATGCAGATCCAGAACATTCCAAGCTGGAGATCAGGTACTGGTATTGTTGCCTTTGTAGAGTGAACTTTTATACATTAGTTTAGGAGTGTGAGTAAGGTGACTTAACCAATAGATACTCCAGACAGTAGGAAGAAGGGCCAGTTATGCCACATAAATATGTTGAAAAAATATCATATGGAAGAAGGTAGGAAGAATACAGTGTGCAGGTGGTAGAAATAGTGGAAGAGGACAAAGAGAGTAAGAGTGAGGGAGGAGAAGATGTTGACAATTTACAGAGCGACCCTCCTGTGGTACGACTAGCAAATGCGGTAATACTAGAACAGTTAGATACTGAGTTTGCATATTTAGAAGAAATTCAACAAAAAGATCTCATAAGTGTAGTGATCTCTGTTTGTGTTAATACATGTTCAGTTAATGTAAAATAAGTACAGACAAATGATCACTAGATGGCAATACTTACAGGACCTATAAAAAGGAGTTTCCCACTCTTTCTTAGTGTGTGCGTTAGTGTGGGTAGAGAGCAGCTAGAGTGAAGACATGATTAGATCAGAGTGCAGTGTATTATAATTATAATGGTTAATTTAATATAAACTTGTTTTACTAGTTTAGTATTGAAATGAAAGAATTCACTAGTTTATTATATATTACTCAATAAACATTTTGTCATCATCTGGACAACTCGGCAAGACAAAAGAGTAATATTTATATTACAATTTAATAATATAACATGGTACCAGATCAAAACAAGCTTTAAGAAAGACTAGTAAGAAAATTAGAGAAGAAAAGATAAAGTTCCGGTACTAACTATTCGACTGTGGAGGTCATCGCAGCAATCGGATCCTCGACAGCAAATCGATTCGATGGAGCAAGTGCAGGCTCCCAGACATCTGAAAATGACTGGTAACTTAAATCTTAATTGGAAGTTATTTAAACAACAATTCCAGCTCGTCTCAGAAGCTCATGATTTGGCTCTGAAGCTAGATGCATAGCTTTGCTTCTGTCCCTGGCAGGTCAGCAAGCTATTGAAATTTATAATTCGTTCATCTTTGCTGAAGGCGAGGATAAAAGTAAATTTGGAGTGATTGTCGCTAAATTTGATGATCATTGCAAAATGCAAACCAATGAAATTTTGGCGAGATTCACATTTCACAAGCGTTTACAAAAGAATGGAGAATCCATCACTAGCTGCGTCACTGATCTTAAACTTCTAGCCCAAACTTGTAATTTTGCGGATTTGCATGATTCTCTGAACAGAGATCAGATTGTTTATGGGGTGATGGACGAAAGTCCAAGAGAATCTCTATTATGGCAAAATTATTTCATTATAAAAATCGTTATTGGAAAGTGCATTTCAAATGAGCAGAGTAAAAATCAATATTTAGAATTTTATCCACGAGTTAAAGGCGTGAAAGTCCACCATGAGGTTGAGAAAGTTAAAATGGTGTTGCAGGCAGCAAAGAAGCACGTTCGAGATGGGAGCTATCTTGCATGTGCACATTCCAACTTGGGACATGCGCAGTTCGTACCAAAATGCGAGACTCCACAAAAGAAGTCTACGCATGTGCGAATGTCACTCATGAGTCAGAGAGACGATGTAAGAAGATGTGTCAGTACACAGCAAGTACAATAGACTAACTGAACATGACGTAGATGTTGGTGACTCCAACTCGATAAAACAATATCCATATCGACTGAACCCACAGAAACTAGTTCAGATAGAAGTGGAAGTCTAATACATGTTGGAGAATCATTTAATTAAGTCGAGTAAGACGGGCTGGAGTTGGCTGTTGTGTTAGTACCTAACCCGTTTGGGGAATTCAGTTCTGTATAGACTACCAGAAGGTCAGTGCCATTAGCAAAATGGATTTATATCCGATTCCCAGGTTGGAGAACTGCATCGATAGGATTGGCAGTGCCCAGGGCAGCACGATGGCACAGTGGTTAGCATTGCTGCCTCACGGCACTGAGGACATTTGTTGGAACCCAGCCCTGGGTCATTCTCTGTGTGGAGTTTGCACATTCTCCCCATGTCTGCGTGGGTCTCACCCCCACAACCCAAAGATGTGCAGGGAGGGTGGATTGCCCACTTTGAATTGCCCCTTAATTGGAAAAAACGAATTAGTTACAGTAAATTTATTTAAAAAAAAACAAAAAAAAGGATTGGCAGTGCCTCCTGCCTTTCGAAAATCGACTTGTCACAGGGTTATTGGCAGGTTCCTTTAATGCCTAGGGGTGAAGTGATATCTGCCTTTGTGACTCCAAGGGGGTTGTAAGGTGATGCTGTTCAGATTTTAAAATGCACCAGCTACATTTCAATGACTCATACATCAAGTCGTGGCTCGGGTGTCTAACTGTTCATTTAATAATAATAATAATAATAGCTTATTGTCACAAGTAGGCTTCAATGAAGTTACTGTGAAAAGCCCCTAGACGCCACATTCCAGCGCCTGTTCGGGAAGGCTGGTACGGGAATTGAACCAGCACTGCTGGCATTATTCTGCATTACAAGCCAGCTGTTTAGCCCACTGTGCTAAACCAGCGCCAAATTTGAAAACGTTTTTATTTGGGTTTCATTTATTTTTTAAAAAAATAATTTTTATTCACGTTTTTTAATAACGATAACAATACCAAATTTTAACAAATTTTCTCCCCGCAAATTAAAACAAACAAGGCGTGTTCCCACACCAAAACAAGAAAAGAACTCTCCCCCCCAAAATAAATAATAACAAAAAGCAATACAAGAAAGAAGAAAATAACATAACAAATCCACCGCCGCAAAAACAAACCCCCAAACCCACCCCCACTGCCCCCCCCCCCCCACCCCCCGGTTGCTGCCGAGACCGACCCCTTCGCCAGGAAATCGAGAAAGGGCTGCAACCGCCGAAAGAACCCCTGTACCGACCCCCTCAGGGCAAATTTCATCCTCTCCAACTTGATGAACCCAGCCATGTCGTTGACCCAGGTCTCCGAACTCGGGGGCTGCGTATCCCTCCACTGTAACAGAATCCTGCGCCTGGCTACTAGAGATGCAAAGGCCAGAATGCCGGCATCTCTCGCCTCCTGCACTCCTGGCTCCAAAGCTACCCCAAAGATCGCGATCCCCCAGCCCCGCCTGACCCTAGACACAATCACTTCCGACAAAATCCCCGCCACCCCCTTCCAAAACCCCTCCAGAGCCGGACATGCCCAAAACATATGGGTGTGGTTTGCCGGGCCACCCGAACACCTCCCATACCTGTCTTCCCCTCCGAAGAACCGGCTCATCCTAGCTCCCGTCATGTGAGCCCTATGCAGCACCTTCAGCTGAATTAGGCTGAGCCGTGCCCAAGAGGAGGAAGAATTCACCCTCTCCAGGGTGTCCGACCACGTCCCATCCTCAATCTCTTCCCCTAGCTCTTCCTCCCATTTCGCTTTGAGCTCATCTACTGAGGCCTTCTCCTCCTCCTGCATCAGTTGGTAAATAGCCGAGATCTTCCCTTCCCCGACCCACGTCCCCGAAAGCACCCTGTCCTGCACCCCCCTTGGCGGCAGCCGCGGAAACTCTTCCACCTGCCTCTTAACAAAGTCCCTGACCTGCATATACCTAAAAGCGTTCCCGGGGGGAGGTTCCACTTCCCCCCCAGCTCCTCCAGAGTCGCGAACTTCCCATCCACGAAGAGGTCCCCAAACTGTCTGATGCCTGCCCTGTGCCAACTCCCAAATCCCCCACCCGTTCTCCCTGGCGCAAAACGGTGATTGCCCCGTATCGGGGCCCAAACTGAGGCCTTCACTTCCCCCCTATGCCGCCTCCACTGTCCCCAGATTTTGAGACACGCAACCACCACCGGACTCGTGGAGTACTTTACCGGGGAGAGTGGAAGTGGGGCCATCACCAAAGCCTCCAGACTCGTACCCGCATAGGACGCTACCTCCAGTCTCTTTCATGCGTCACCCTCCCCTTCCGTCACCCACCTGCGAAGCATCGCCACGTTCGCCGCCCAATAACATCCACACAGGTTGGGCAGCGCCAGGCCCCCGACCTCCCTTCTTCGCTCCAAAAATACCCTCCTTACTCTCGGGGCCTTCCGCGCCCACACAGACCCCAGAATCGACTTATTCACCCTTCTGAAAAGAGCCTTCGGGATCAATACGGGGAGGCACTGGAAAAGAAACAAAAACCTCGGGAGCACCGTCATTTTAACCGACTGGACCCTGCCCGCCAATGAGAGCGGCAGCGCATCCCACCTCCTGAACTCCTCCTCCATCTGCCCCACCAGCCGTGAAAAGTTAAGCCGATGCATAGCCCCCCCAGGTCCTAGCCACGTGGACCCCAAGATACCTAAAGCTCCCCTCAGCCCTCCTCAACGGGAGTTCCCCTTTCTCCCTCTCCTGACCCCCCGGGTGCAGGACAAACAGGTCGCTTTTCCCCACATTGAGCTCATATCCCGAAAAGTCCCCAAGCTCCTCAACCGGGTCCGCGAAATACAGCAGCAGATCATCTGCATACAGCGACAACCGGTGCTCCTCCCCACCCCCTGCACAAACCCCTCAACTCTTCGTGTCCCTCAGCGCCATGGCCAGGGGCTCAATTGCTAACGCGAAGAGCAGGGGAGACAAGGGGCACCCCTGCCTCGTCCCTCTGGAAAGCCGAAAGTCCTCTGACCTCCTCCCATTCGTCACCACACTCGCCACCGGGGAGCTGTACAGCAACCTCACCCAGCTAATGAACCCCTCACCAAACCCAAACCTCCTCAACACCTCCCACAGGTAACTCCACTCCACCCTATCAAAAACTTTCTCCGCATCCATGGACGCCACTATTTCTGACTCCCAAGCCACCGGCGCCATCATCATAACATTCAGGAGCCTCCGCACGTTGGCATTCAATTGTCTCCCCTTTACAAACCCCGTTTGGTCCTCATGGATCACCGTCGGGACCACATCCTCCACCCTCCTGGACAGCACCTTTGCCAACAACTTGACATCTACGTTAAGGAGCGAGATCGGCCTATATGACCCACACTGAAGGGGGTCCTTGTCCCGCTTCAGGAGCAAAAAGATAATTATTGCCCTGGACATCGTCGGGGGGAAGAGCCCCCCCCCCCCCCCCCCCCCTCCCTGACCTCATTCAGGGTCCTCACCAGCAGCGGGCCCAGCAAATCTGAAAATTTCTTGTAAAATTCCACCGGGAACCCGTCAGGCCCCGGCGCTTTCCCTATCTGCATGCTTCCCAACGCCTCCACCAGCTCCTCCAACTCAATTGGGGCCCCCAAACCCTCCACCCGCTCGTCCCCAAACCCCCCCCCCCCCCCCCTCCGGCTGTGTTTCCCCCGGGGGAAAGTCGAAACAGCCCCGTTGCGGGCTCTTAAATTCCCAAAAAAGCAGGAGCTGCCAAATGTGCGGCTTAGCTCCGCATTGCCGCCATCGGAAGTCTTTGGTTTTATTTATTATAAAACAAGTGGAAAGTGAACATACACAGAAACTATATACATCGATTACAATTCACATTTTTTCCAAGTGCCCAGCTTTGACTTGGCCTCCCAATTCCAAATCCCCTTTTCTTCCAGATCCCCCTCTCCATTTGCTATCTGGCATGTCTTCTTTGTTTGTTGGTTCATCAAACCTGGACCTGATGGGATTGTGTAGTGCTATGTATACTGCTTCGCGTTAGGTTGCTCGTGTGGAGTATGGTTCGGTTCTGTCCCTCTTTTTTCTCTCTTTCCCTCCTTCTCAATCCCTCCCTTCTTTACCCCCCCCCCCCCCCCCCCCCCCCACCCTCTCTCTTCCCATTTGTGCTTGTGGTTCTTATGTGGATCCCCCTTCTTCCTGGCTTATTGGCTGCTGGCTACAAACAGGCCTTGGAACAGGTTAGTGAAGGGCCTCCACATCTTGTGGAAACCCTCTTCCGACCCCGGGTGGTAAACTAGATTTTCTCCAGTTGGAGAAATTCCGGCTGGTCGACTGCCACTCTGAAGCTCTGGGTGGTGCTGCCGATCGCCAGCTGAGCAGGATTCTTTGGCGGGCGGTTAGGGAGGCATAGGCTAAGATGTCTGCCCTCCTCCTCATAAAGAGTTCTTGCTGTTCTGATACCCCGAAGACTGCCACTTTCGGACATGGCTCCTCCCTCATCCCCACCACCTTGGACTTTGCCTCAAAGAAAGTAGTCCAGAACCCGGCAAGTCTGGAGCATGGCCAGAACATGTGAGCATGGCTGGCCAGGCCTCCCTAGCACATTTGTCCTCCACCTCCGGGAAGAACCTGCTCATTCAGGTTCTGGTTAAGTGTGCCATGTACACCACTTTCAGCTGCATTAGGCTTAGCCTGGTGCAAGTGGAGTTGACCCTGTGAGGTGCTTCGCTCCAGAGTCCCCATCCTATTTCAAACCCTCAGTCTTCCTCCCATTTTTCTCTTGACTCGACCAGTGGAGAGCATGCCTTTCCCAGTAGTTGCCCATATAGGCCCCCGTATTCTGCCCACCCCCCCTCCAGGTTGTCCGCGTTCAATAGGCCCTCTAATAGCGATTGTCTTTGTTTCCCTATGTAGGAAGTTTTTAATTTGCAAGTATCTTAATTCATTTCCCCTGGTCAGTTGGAAGTTCTCTGTCATTTCCTCCAGTGTTGTCAGTCAGTTGTCTGTGTAGAAGTCCCTGTCAGTGTACCCGCCCCCCCACCCCTGTCCTAACTCCACCTTTTGAAGATGGCATCCATGTTGGCTGGCACTAACCTATGGTTATTGCAGCTGGGTGCCTTGGTGGACATTTTGGTTAGACCGAAGTGCTGTACTGCACGTCTATTTGGACGACATAGTAGTTTATAGTGACATATGGAAGGAGCATGTGGGACAATTGGAGAAGGTATTGGTTGATTTAGTCATCAATTTGGTCAAATGCGAGTTTGCCAAAGCACAAGTGACCCACCGAAGGCACATTGTGGGACAGGGACGAGGTGTACCCAGAACAGCCAAGAGAAGGGGGTTACTGGATTTCCCTGTACCCAAAACAAAACTGGAGATTATGACGTTCCGAGCCATGTGCGGGTTCTGAAGAAAATTTGTATGAACGTTAGTACATTAATGGTACCTTTAACTAATGTGTTGCAGAAACAAGCAAAAATGGTTTGGTCTGCAGAACGTCAAACAGCTTTGAGAAATTGAGGACCATATTGGTAAGTGAACCAGTGTTAGCCACCCTGAATTTTCCAAACCCTCTAAAATGATCACCGATGCCAGCAACCCGGGGTGGGGGCAGTGTTACTGCAGGATGATGACCCAGAAATAGAGAGGTCGGTGGGATACTGTTCAAAGAAACTAAGCCCATGCCAAAGAAAGTTGAGAAGGAAGCCTTAGCATTGCTACCAGCCCTTCAGCATTTTGAAGTTTATGTCCAGCATGATAAAAATAAGCAAAGCTTAGTCTATACTGACCGTAATTCACTTGCGTTTGTAGAAAAATTAAAAACACGGAATGCAAGATTGTTCTATTGCAGTTTACTGTTGCAAAATTTCAACATGCAAATTGTGCATATTAGGACGTTTCATCATAAGGTATGTGTCACAAAATGCAAAACACACATCCATTCATCCTTCCTTTCCCACTACATAAGTGCTCCCAATTTTACATCTGCCACTTATCAACACTTAAACTCGTGACAATGCATCTGCAATAATATTATCCTTTCCAGGAATTATATTTAATTCCTCTAAGAGCGGAGGTATGTAACAGTCCTTCCTGCTTATTTCCTTTGTTCCCATTTCTTTTGTTTTATCATTTTGGGCCGTGGACCCATAGTTAGGATGTGCCTTTAAGCAGAAGACTCAAAATTGAAACAGGGCAGCACGGTAGCATAGTGGTTAGCTCTGTTGCTTTGCAGCGCCAGGGTCCCAGCGTCGATTACCGGCTTGGGTCACTGTGAGGAGTCTGCACGTTCTCCCTGTGCCTGCGTTGGTTTCCTCTGGTTGCTCCGGTTTCCTCCAGTCCCGAAAGACGTGATTGTTAGGTGAATTGGACATTCTGAATCCTCCCTCTGTGTACCTGAACAGGCGACTAGGGGATTTTCACAGTAACTTCATTGCAATGTTAATGCACGCCTACTTATGACACTAATAAAAATTATTATTATTCGTAGATTGCTGTGTTCCTAGGTTTTGTATTTTGGAAAGGAGAAGCCAGACTCTTCGGTACCGAGTGGATCTTAGGAACCAGGTTTAGAGGGAGTTGGATCGATTGGTTGGCTGGCAACTGGTGGGTTGGCCAGGGATAGTTTTCTGTCTGACAATGGTCAGTGATTGGTTCCTGTGTGATGTTTTCTGTGAGAACTTAGCAGAAGTGCTAAGATCTTGGAAGTGAAAATAATGTTTGTTCTCTCTCTCTTTCTCTCTCTGTCTTGCTTGCTAAAGTGAAAGAACTGCTCTATTGTTCTGGAAGGGTGTGCCTGACACATCCTTTGCTGTGAACCTGAAATAATGCCGAGTCTGAAGAGAAGGTTGATAACCTTGCCAGAGAAAACAATCTCAAGCCTAGAAGGAAGAAGTATCAAAATGAAAGCCTGAACTTCAGAAAGACATTGACTACTCTTTTATTTTTATTTATATTTCCTTTCCTTTTCCACCATCCTTTCCCCTCTGTATTGTTTATCTGTGTGTGTGTGTGTAGAGTGGAGCGAGTTAGGACGATGGGGGGAGGGGATTGGGAAAGGGGCCATAGATAGTCGGTTACATTTTTTGTCTGTCTAATTATAATACTGGACATAATAAAAGGCTACTTGTGTTTTAAAGTTACAAACCTGGTGACTGTAATTTATTGGGCTCAACCAAGGACCTTGGGTATTTTAAATAAAATCTAATTTCACCTGTGCTATGACTCCGGGTCAAGAAGGGCTGGAATTGACCGCGCATTGGCCCATGGGTGTCGTGACACAAGGGTTAGGGAAGCTGGACTAGGAAACCGTGGTTAGGTTGTCATTGTATCCTTTCTTAATAAACAACCGAAAGCACGAGGCATCTGGAACCTATCATCAGAGGCACAGACCCTGTCCAGGCTGAGGTAAATGGGAAGTAAAGTAAATGTCTGACTCTTTATGGGAGGTAACAGTAAAACATAAGTACTACACTTAGTACGGTACGGGGCAGCACGGTAGCATGGTGGTTAGCATAAATGCTTCACAGCTCCAGGGTCCCAGGTTCGATTCCCGGCTGGGTCACTGTCTGTGTGGAGTCTGCACGTCCTCCCCGTGTGTGCGTGGGTTTCCTCCGGGTGCTCCGGTTTCCTCCCACAGTCCAAAGATGTGCGGGTTAGGTGGATTGGCCATGCTAAATTGCCCGTAGTGTCCTAATAGTAAGGTTAAAGGGGGGAGTTGTTGGGTTACGGGTATAGGGTGGGTACGTGGGTTTGAGTAGGGTGATCATTGCTCGGCACAACATCGAGGGCCGAAGGGCCTGTTCTGTGCTGTACTGTTCTATGTTCTATGTACACTGTTGCATTATCTGACACATATTCATTCCTACCACAGCAGTCATAAAATGAGGGCCATCATTTTCCCAATCACCTCGCCAACACTATCAGGGACAACAGATGGATGCTCAACTTGAAACATCAGGAAAAGCAGATGGATACTCCTCACTAAATTTCAGGAGTCAGATTTCTTCCTGCTCTCCTTTCCCCACCCCCACCTGCTATAGTACTGAAAAGAATGAATGTACAAATCTAATAACCAAGCTTGTTGCTATGGTAATAACTGTTGTGCCAGCTGCTTGGTTGCCATTCACTGTAACAGTAGGGAAGTAATGATAGGCCTCATGGCAGCATACGTATTCAGGAAGGTGCTTTGTCCTTTGTTATTTATGACCCCCAAATTTTAAAGGGGCAGGCCATCGTAAAGATAAAGTGGTGAAAAATGGACAAAGTCTGGAACTAAGATTCCCCAGTGGAACATTGGATAAGTGTATGGTGTAGAGTGACACTAATCCACCCAAACCACAAAGGCCCATTGTTTAACCCTGGCCTTATTCACTTAGCTAAGGCAGTGATGTAGTCATTACAATTGGTCTTAACATTCCTGGGCTAACAAGAAGATTTTACTGTGAGTGAGATGATCAGATGGCAACACAGCCAACCAGCCTGGCTGAACTCACCCTTGACATTCAATGGCGTTGCCATCACTGAATCCCCTACTGTCAACATCTTGGGGGTTACCATTGATCAGAAACTGAACAGGGATAGCCACATTAATACTGTGGCTACAAGAGCGGGTCAGAGCTCGGAACTCTGTGATGAGTAACTCATCTCCTGATTCTCCCAAACTTGTTCCCATCTACAAGCCACAAGTCAGAAGTGTGAAGGAATACTCCTCACTTGCCTGGGTGTGTGCAGCTCCAATAACACTCAAGGAGCTCAACACCATCCAGGACAAAACAAAATCACTTATTGTCACGAGTAGGCTTCAATTAAGTTACTGTGAAAAGCCCCTAGTCGCCACATTCCGGCGCCTGTTCGGGGAGGCCTTGTTCTGAATTACAAGCCAGCTATTTAGCCCGCTGTGATTGAGAAGCTCACTTGATTGGCACTCCAAAGTTCACTTTGGACAAAATGCACTCCCTCTACCACTGATAAAGAGTGGCAGCCGTATGTACCATCTACAGGCTGGGAAGGCAGTGGCGTAGTTGCATTGTCACATGACCAGTAATCCAGAGGCCTAAAGTAATGCTCTGGGAACCCATGTTTGAACCTCACCACAGCAGGTGGTTCAATTTGAATTCTATTGAAAAAGTCTGGATGAAACAATTGTCGATTGTTGTAAAAACCCGTCTGGTTCACTAATATCCTTCAGGGAAGGAAATCTTCCATCCTTACCTGGTCTGGCCTACAGGTCACTCCAGATCCACAGCAATGTGGTTGACTCTGAAGTTGCCTAGTAAGTCAAGTCAACTCAGTTCAACGGCAATTAGGAACAGGCAATAAATGCTGGCAGAGCCAATGACACCCACATTTCAGGCCTCTTGGACCTGCTCCGCCATTCAGTAAGGTCATGGGCATGTCTGATAACCTCAACTTCACCTTCCTGCATAACTTTTCACCGCTGCCGTTAAAATATTCAATGACTCTCCTTCCACCATCTTTTGAGGAAGAGAGTTCCAAAGGTTCACAACACTCTGAGAGAAAAGTATTTCTTCTCATCTCTGTCCTGCATGGGTGACCCCTTATTTTTAAACAGTGACCCCGAGTTCTAGATTCTCTCACAAGAGGAAACATCTTCTCCCCATCCACCCTGTCAAGACCCTTCAGGATCCTAAATGTTTCAATCAAGTCACCATTTACTCTTCTAAACTCCAGCAGATGCAAGCCTAACCTGTCCAACCTTTCCTCATAAGATAACCCGCCCATTCCAGGTATTTGCCTTCTCTGAGCTGCTTTTCTCCTTAAATAAAGAGACCAACACTGTACACAATACTCCAGATGTGATCTCACCAATGCCCTATATGACTGAAGCATAGCTTCCCTACTTTTGTATTCGATTCCCCTTGCAATAAATGTTAACATTCTGTGAGATTTCCTAATCACTTGTTGTACCTGCATACTAGTCTTTTGTGACTCATGCACTAGGGTACCCAAATCCCTCGGAATCTCAGAGCTCTGCAATCTCTCACCATTTAGATATTATGCTTTTAAAAAATTTTCCTGCAAAAATGGACAATTTTACATTTCCCCACATTATATGCCATTGCAAGTGATTTAGCAGATTCAGGTTACAGCCTAGTTTTGGGTACGATTGGCAGGGAGTTGTGTGCTGCCGCATTGGCGAATATGCAATTTAGCGTGGTCAATCCACCTAGCTTCCACATCTTTGGATTGTGGGGGCTAAACCCACGCAAACACAGGGAGAATGTGCAAACTCCACACGGACAGTGACCCAGAGCCGGGATCGAACCTGGGACTTTGGTGTGTTGCTAAATATTGCTAAGTGTGCTTTACACTTAATTGCTCTGTTTTATAACCTTGCTCTAGAGTCGCCAGGTATCTTTATGATACCACCACGAGGTTCAAGTTCAAGTGCTGATCAATAGCTCAATACACCAGTTAGTAAGGTTCAAATCAAAACACATTTATTATATACACAGTCAATCGCTACTCATGCATAAAATACTACTCACTAGGCTATTTCTAACACTAACAGGCCAATACTTAGCTTTGGAAAAGGGACCCACTAGGTCAGGGGAACAATTGGCCTCTCGTTTGATCCTGAGTCTGCAGGCTTCCAGCTGGTATGGACTAATGGTTAGGAGTGCCTATCTTGTAGCGTGCGTTGACTGGACACTTACTTGGTTGATGCAGCTGCTAGGCAGGTCACGGTCAAGAGTTGTTTCGAGCTGCTGAGAGACCCTGCCAAGAAGGACGAATTGAACTTGGGGACTCTACTTTATAGTCCCCAGTGGCCTCGCGCCCTTTTGGGTGGACCCCGTACCTGGTTCCAAGTGATTGGGCTGAGTTCTGATCACTTGGATCGATTTCTCCAATACTGGAGCTGTTCCCTGATCGCTGGGCGGTTCCTAAATGTCCGTTGGCCTTCCTTTGTTTTGGCTCCCGCTGGCGCCGAGGATTCTGGCTTGGCCTCGATTATCTTAACTGTTTCAATTGTTCCCGGGGATCGCTCATCAATATGTAGATGGTCATCAGTTTCAGTGCTGTCTGGGTTTCTGCAAGTTCTAATATACAGGAGATTTTGCACCTGCTTGTTTTCCTGCGTTTGGCCATTTCTCCCTGCATTCTTAGCGGATCTCCATTTTAAAGTCGGGAAGTGGCCAACCCAGGTGGCTACACTCCCTCCTTGTGATCCCTAACGCGAAGCGTGAAGGATCACATAACTACTTCCCTCCCTGACCCAGCGAGCACTCTTCCATGGCCTCTACACTGATCATAACTATGCAAGAAATTTTTAACTGACAATTCTAAGTGGCGCTATGTCATAAAAGGGACATGCATTACAGAACAAGAACTGGAACCTCTAACTATCCTCAATAAACTACTCTCACTTAAATCATCCAAACATACTAACTTCCTATCAGTACAAAATAGCAGCATTCACATTTTTCTCTGGCTTGGCAGTCAAGCACAGAGTTGTACAATCTTTCAGTTGCAAACGAAACACATTTCTTTATTTACAAATGATGCACAAACAAAACAAAAGTTCTTTATTACATCTCAAGGGGTTCGGGGGCCTGGTGGAAACCGAAGATAGGGGATCTCATCCTGTATACCGGGGTGCGAGAGCGGTAGGCTCTCCTTCGACATTTTCTCATGCGGATAGTCTGCACGATGCTGCTGAGTATCGCCAATGCTAGAAGGGATTCAATTACATATGAGAAGGAGTACCACGTTATAAACCTATCACGCCATGATGGTGTGTTGTTACTTGTCACTGGGCTCTGGGTGCTATGGGGAAGTGAATCATTAATGGCCGGTGGAGTGGGGGTGAGGGGGTTCGCGTTCGCCGCAACCACATATAAAGGGTCCAGTGCAAAAAGATGGAGGTTATCTTCATCGTGTCTTCTCTCTTCTCTTCTTTTTCTTCTCTTCCTCTGTTCTCTTCCTGGAGCTCCTGGAATTCTGTGGATCAAGCATAGTTTCTGTTACTACCTTGTTTAACATCTTGGACGGTAGCATGTCTGTCCCGTAGTGCCAATTTCCCTTTATCATTGGTCACTATCTGTGACTCCCTCATTTAAAAAAAAACGAATTTCAGGACAAGACACACTTAAAAATACTGAAACAGTGCGAGCCGTCTCGCAGCCTGTGCGATTTACCATCCAAATGTTTGAGGATGTAAATAGCAGGAGGGGTGGCAACCGAAGGGTCACCTGAAAATAAAACAAAACTTTTGAACCAAGAGTGCCAAAATGAGGTGCGTATGGGCCGCGACGGGTAAGAGTTGGATGGAATCCCTGGGTAGGGCGGGCTGTGCTCTACCCGAGCTTGGCTGACCAGAGGGGGGTCCTCAGACAGGGCGGGAACCACTGCCATTTATCCACTGCCTGAGTAACCGACAAGAACGGGCAAGAATGTAGTCATCGTGGGGGGTTGCTGTAATGGTTCTACCATCAAACCAGAAGAGGAGTTATGAACAGGGATCGGGCAAGCTCTCAGTGGTTTCTGCTGATAAGCATGCCGGCAAGTTCTCAGAGGTTTCTGCGGACAAATGTGGCGTGTGGCTGTAGGAGCTGTTGAAACTGAAACAAAGAACATTTGACAAACACAAACAAACAAACATGCAACGAATATCATGCAGGTTCCATCTGAAAGGACACCGTTTCTCTCTCAAGCGGTTCCTTTTTAAGACATCATCTGGACACTTCAGTTATCAGTTGCGAACAGGGTCGCAAAGGGATTCTCGTGTTGGGAATCAGACTCAATGTCATCCGCTTCTCCCGGATGCCATACTCTTGTATGAATGAGGGTTGCTAAAGCTGCATGGTGTGACTTTGGGTGCATCTCATCGTTCCGGACGAGCCTGTACGAAGTGTCAAGGTGCCAAAAAGTAGTGTCTAGTTCTGTGGGAACGGAGTCGGGGTTGTCATCGTAGGGCGGTGGTCTTGGGTGAGGGCTGTTAAGGAATGTGATCAGGAAGGGATCACTCGAGTTGTGTTCAGATTAATCGGGTGTGGGGCCTGTTGGATAGTAGGGAGGAGTGCTGTGGCTGAAGTCTGTGTCACAGTCACTGTCTCTGCTGCTGCTGCTTGTGGGCATTCTGGGGCGGAGTCTGGAGTTGGGGGGCGGAGTCGAGGTCGAGTCCGTGGATGGGCTGGTCATGCTGAGGGAGGGTAGGGATACGTAGGAAGTGGGCGGGTCGTGGTCTGCTGCGTCAAGCATGACGTGGTGTGCGTGGTTAGACTGCGAGCTGGTTTATATGAAACCACACAGTCTTCCCGTGAGGCAGCAGGGCTAACCCACTGCGCTACCGTGCTGCCCCTACACTTAAACTTTCCTAACATCTCCTGACAGCAGCATCTATTACAAGTGTCATAAACCTCTTTGAATACCCAGTTCACTTCATGATTGACAGCTCCTCGGCACATCAAAGGCAGCAAAAGTAAAAAGCATTTAGCTGCTTTTGACGTGGTGAGGAGCTCTCAATCATAGCAAGAGTGTTTATAAACATTGTGGCTAGCATAAAAGCAGAGTAATGGAGATGCATTCAAGCATGAAGGAAAGGATAGGTCAACAATCCACCCAGAAGGTGTCTTTGGACTAACAAAACTCTCAATCGCTGGCTAATGCTGTGTGAAATTGCTGTGAAATTGTGTGAAATTGAATGGAAGTTTGCTTTTCAGAGGCTCTCAAGGGATTTCAAGCCCTTTGGAGTGCACAGGGTTTTCGAGGAAGCCTCTGGGTCATCTTCATATGTGCGTGCTGTGTGCGGGTGACCTGATATTCCTGTGGTGATGAGGGAAGGTGGCCCTACGTTTCAGCAGAGAGGGAGGGGGTTTGGGTGGGCAGCCGGACCTTGGTATTGGGCCGCCCGCTCAAAATGTTGGCCCGATACCAACATTTATGAGCGAGCGCCAGGAAACCAGGATTCCGACAGAATCCCATGAGCTCGCCTCCATGCATTCATTTACAAGGAAAAGGAGAGAGATTCGCAGCAGGGCACCTCTCCTAGCACCAGTTGGGACGAGGAGGGTGACTCCACTGGTGGGAGCACTTAGTCTCCAGAGCAGAGAACCCAACCCATGATTTCTCTTACACAAAACCATCTTAGCTCTGTCTAACGACCCTTAAGTTTACCAAGTGCCGTAATGTAACTTTTTTAGTAATGGCTTCTAATAGTTCCCTTATGACAGATGTTAAGCTAACTGGTTTGTAGCTTTCTGCTTTCTGTCTCTCTCTTTGCATAAAGCACAGCTAGCTAAAGTGAACTGTAAAATTAGGTTAAGGGCAAGGACAGTACAGATTCAATGGTACATATTTAAAGGGGTATTTCATAATACACAGAATAGATACATTCCCACAAGAAAGAAAAATTCAAGGCCTATTTTCCAATCTAATGGAACCTTCTCTGAATCGATAGAATTTTGGAAAATTAAAACCAACGCATCATCTATCCTACTAGCCTCTTCTTTTAAGACCCGAGGATGAAGTCAATCAGGAATCAGGGACTTGTCAGCCCACAGCTCCAGTACCACTTTCCTAGTGATTGTCATTTTCTTGAGTTTCTCCCTCGCTGCCATTTTCTGATTTACAGCTATTTCTGGGATGTTATTTGTATCCTCTATAGTGAAGATTGATACAAAATACCAGTCCAATTCATTTGCCACATTCTTATTTATTTTGTCTTATTAATTCCCCGGATTCACTTTCTATCGGACCAATGCTTACTTTAACTGTTTTCTTTTTGAAATATCTATAGGAACTCTTATCTGTCTTTATATTTCTAGCTACTTTTCCCTCATACTCTAACTTTTTCTTCCTTATTATTCTTGCTGTATTTTGTATTCAGTCCAGTCTTCTGACCTTCAATTCATCTTTGTGCAATCATATGATTTTCTTTAAGTTTGATACTATCTTTAATTCTTTTAGTTAACCATGGATGGTGGGTCCTCCCCTTTCAATTTTTCTTTTTTGTCAGAATGTATCTATTCTTTGTATTCCAAAATATCCCTTTAAATGTCTACCACTGCATCTCGATTGCCCTATTCCTTAACCTAATTTTCCAGTTCACTTTAGCAAGCTGTTCTTTTATGCTCTCCTAATTGCTCTTACTTAAATTTAAAATGCTAGTCTTAGACCCACTCTTCCCTTCCTCAAACCAAATGTAAAATTCATTCATACTATGATCATTGCTACCGAGGCCTGTCTTCATTATGGATCATTAATTAATCCTATCATATTGCACAATACCAGGTCCAGTATAACTGCTCTCTGGTTAGCACCAGAAAGTGCTGTTGCAAGAAATTATCTTAAAAACATTCTATGGCTTCCTCATCTAGGCTACCTTTGCCCACCTGATTTTTCCAGTTGATATGTAGATGAAAACCCCTCATGATTATCAGTGTACCTTTCTGACAAACTCCCATTATTTGTCCCTTCATTTAATGTCCTACTTATGTGGTTACTGTTAGGGCGCTTGTACACCACTCCCACAAGTGACTTCCTGATGCTATCATTTCTGACTTTTACTCAAACTGTTTCTACATCCTAAACTTTGGTCATCCCTCTCTAATGTGATAACACCATGATTAATTAACAGAGCCACCCCTCTAACTTTCCCTACTTCGTGTCCTTCATAAATGTCACATGCCCTTCAATATTCAGATCCTAATCTATGTCATCCTGGACCCAAGACTCAAGTCCTGATATTAATGTCAGGTACATTAAATTTGGGCCAGAAATTCTAGCTGACCTTTTTGTGCATGATCCAGAGTTCTGAGGTAAACTAGATCATGGTGTTATCACATTAGAGAGGGATGACCAAAGTTTAGGATGTAGAAACAGTTTGGGTAAAGGTCAGAAATGATAATGTTGGACTTGGGTCCAACCCACTGGTTGGATAACTGGTGTGAAACTCATGTTGCTTCCTGGGGGGAGTTGGGGGGGGGGGGGGGGGGGAGGACAATCAAATTAAATGTCATTCAGGCACTTAGCTGGGCAGCACACGTCTTCCCAAGGATTTAGGACCTTGGTGCCTGATTCCCGTCAGCAAGGATCTCCCAGCCAATCAGAGGCTGCTGCTCTTTATTGCCAGAAGCACTACCAGGAGCAGTGACTGCTGCTGGTATTGTGGCAGGGACTCCACCTGGATCTCTGAACACAGATGAATAAGGGCAGGCTGGGTGTCATGGGTAGGGGTTCATGGGAGAGTGGCAGGAGGCAAGGGCTGGGTCACTTTCTAAGGTCCCTTTTCCCAATGCTGGGTCCTTTGACTGAACAATGTGCCTGTCAATGAGAAATGAGAGACTCCGATCCCCCCCCCCCCCACCGCCCCCACCCCCACCCCCCTCCCTGGCCTGGTAGTCTGCTGGCGAACCTCATAGGGTTTGCTGGATGGCCTTTGGAAGGCACTGGAAAGCCATGCAGCTTCCAAACTTCCATTTAATCCCTGGGTTTCCACTTATTTCTGGTGGCTCGGGTATAATTGGTGTGAATTGGCCTATTTATGAAGCCGAAATGTCATCCTGCCACGAGTGGGTGAGTTTTCAGCATCGGCCCCTTTCCGCCTCCGACTTAATCACAGGAGATTTTCTCACCAGCAGGAGACGGACACACAGCCTCTGCCGCGATTCACTGGACCTGGCCGCTATTTTTCCCAATGTCATGGGCTGGATTGAATTTTGCCTCCTGTTTCCAATCACTGATGTGTATTGGGCCAATGTTATGGATGCAAAAAGAATAAGAAAACATTTCCATTGAGAAAAAATATTGTTTAAAATTCAAAACTTCCAAGCTTCATGGTCAGGCAATTGTCCATAGCCTCCTCCAGTCTAAAAGAGGTACGATTTGTTGGAGTTTAATCCATTTCAACATTGCGTGCAACACTGAACGACTACAGGGAGATGGCAATTAGTAGTATTATGTCAAGCTCAGTAATTCCTTCAAACTAGTCTCAATTACAATATATTTATTAATCAAGGAAAGCAAAGTCAATTGTGGATCTCAATTGAAACTCCCGGTCAAGACATCTCATACCAGCTACAAACTGCCTTCAGTTTCATATGCCTTGACAAAATAGCCCAGTTTTAATCTCTGAAGAACACCACCTTCTGCACCAATCTGAGATTTTCCTGTTTCTTACATTGACGGCCGTCTAACATTGCTAATTAGTATCAAATTAAATGTAATGCTATGCAGAACAACTTGGTTACATTTGAGGAGAAGAACATACAATATCATATTCAGCAGATAGAATAGTTAGCACGGGATAAACTTTGAGACCCAATGAATACTTCACCTTGAATGTCAAGACAATGTGGGGAAAAGCATATAAAATGTTGGGTTACATCAGCAGAAAGAACAATCTAGAGAAGTTACGGTAAAGTTTCAAAACACACCTGTCAGATACATATTGAATCATGTGCAATGTTGGTTGTCCTGTTTCAAAATGGACACACTTGCATTTGAAAAGATGCAAGGAAAAGAATGATCTTCAGTTTAAACAGGGTCACTGATGAAGAAAGGTGGGAAAAGTAAAAGCTGTATATTCTGGAGAGAAGATCAAGAATTAATATTAGTGAGGCATTTAAAATAATTAATGATGTACATAAGATGAACACAGAAATTTACTATCTATAAAGGCAGGCAGGGACATAATCACAGAATAATACAGTACAGAAGAGGCCCTTCAGCCCATCAAGTCTGCACCAACACATGAAAACACCTGACCTGCTTATTTAATCCCATTTACCAGCACTTGGCCCATAGCATTGAATGTTATGAGGTGCCAAGTACTCATCGAGGTACTTTTAAAGGATGCGAGGCAACCTGCCTCTACCACCCACCCAGGCAGTGCATTCCAGACCATCACCACCCTCTGGGTACAAAGGTTCTTCCTCAAATCCCCTCTAAACCGCCTGCCCCTCACCTTGAACTTTGTCCCCTCTTCACTGAGCCTTCAAATAAGGGGAACAGCTGCTCCCTATCCATCCTGTACATGTCCTTTATAATCTTGTGCACCTCGATCAGGTCGCCCCCTCAGTCTTCTCTGCTAAAGTAAAAACAATCCAAGCTTATCCAACCTCTCTTCATAACTTAAATGTTCCATCCCAGGCAACATCCTGGTGAATCCCCTCCAGTGCAATCTCATCCTTCCTATAATGTGGCGACCAGAATTGTACTCCATCTGTGGCCACAACAAAGTTCGATACAACTCCAACATGACCTCGCTGCTTTTGTAATCTATGCCTCGAATAATAAAGGCAAGAGTCCTATATGCCTTTTTCACCACCCTATTAACCTTCCCTTCTGCCTACAAAGATCTATGGGCAAACATGTCAACATCCCTTTGTTCCATGCCACCTCCCAGTGTCAGGTCAATCATTGAATACTTCCTTGTCAAATTACTCCGTCCAAAATGTATCACCTCACACTTTTTAAGGTTAAATTCCATCTGCCACTTATCTGCCCATTTGACTGTCCCATCTATATCTTCATGTAACCCAAGACATTCAATTTCACTGTTAACCACCCAGTCAATCTTTATGTCATCCGCAAACTTACTGATCCTATCCCCCACATAGTTACCTGTGTCGTTTATATAAATGACAAATAATAAGGACCCAGCACAGATCCGTGTGGTACCTCACTGGACACTGGCTTCCAGTCACTAAAGCAGCCATCTCTCATCACGCTCTGTCCCCCATAACTAAGCCAATTTGAATCCACATAATCAAATCATCCTGCCTTCTTTATAAGTCTCCCATGTGGAACCTTGTCAAAGGCTTTGCTGAAATCCATATAAACTAGATTAACTGCACTACCCTCACCTACACTTCATCTACCCTCATCTACAGAGGACATACATTTTCTTTTGGGGAGAATAAATTTAGAAAGGATCTCAGGTAAATTTTAATGAATGAAAGACCATGAGTGTGGAATAACCTACCAGGTAAATGAAAGCAAACACAACACGAGATTTTAAGCTGCAGTTGGATTTTGGTTGCGAGTAATGAACTGCCAAGCACAATGCATGGAACGGCTCATTATTGCCCTTCACTTTCACAATGCATGGAACGGCTCATTATTGCCCTTCACTTTCACAATGCATGGAACGGCTCATTATTGCCCTTCACTTTCACAATGCATGGAACGGCTCATTATTGCCCTTCACTTTCACAATGCATGGAATGGCTCATTATTGCCCTTCACTTTCACAATGCATGGAACGGCTCATTATTGCCCTTCACTTTTACATATGTTGTTTATTAAAGCCATCGATGACGTTTTGATTCGCTATTTCCCAATATGTGCTGGCTACACTTGAGGCTGTGCTGGCCATATAGAAGTTTGCAAAGCTTATCCCTATTCAGGATACCAGTTGTGTGCCTTGCTTTCAAAAGGATCTTGATATGTTTAAGAATATTCAGGGAAACGTCACATGGATGATTCAAAGACATAAACTCTTAGTTTTTTGAGAAATGCAGAGCAGCTTTTGTTTGCTTTAGGGAAAAGGGTGGTGGTGTACAGTGGTAATTTGTCATTGCAGCAAGAGGCCCAGGCCTCCCCGAATAGGTGCCGGAATGTGGCGACTAGGGGCTTTTCACAGTAACTTCATTTGAAGCCTACTCGTGACAATAAGCGATTTTCATTTCATTTTCATTTTTCATTTAATGTTATTGGGAGATGGGTGTAAATCTCATCGTAGCAGCTGATGGAATTTAAATTCAAGTAATAAATATGGAATCTATTTTTTTAAAATTTAGAGATACCCAATTATTTTTTCCAATTAAGGGGCAATTTAGTGTGGCCAATCCACAAAGCCTGCATATATTTGGTTGTGGGGGTGAAACCCACGCAGACACGTAGAGAATGTGCAAACTCCGCACAGACAGTGACCTGGGGCCGGGATCAAACCTGGGGCCTCAGTGATAAATCTGGGGCTGGATTCTGCGTAGCCCAACGGGAAGACTGTGTTTGCCGATTGGACGAAGAATGGATTCCGGCGGCGAAATCGGGGCCTGTGCCGGTTTGACGCCATTTCAACGGCATTGGCACGCCATTGGCCGGCCCAACCACGATGCTCCGCCCCCGATGGGCTGAGTTCCCAATGGCGCGGGCCATGTGTGGTCTCAACCATGCGGGAACTCGGCGTGACGGCTGCAGACTATGTCCAGCACCTCCACACTCAGCCGGGAAACCTGCCGTTGGCTAGGGGAGGGGGGTGCTTCTGCTGTGGGTTGGGGGGACTGGTGGGGGGTGGCCAAGGGGTAGGCTGTGGTGTCGCAGTTGGCGGGGTGGGTTTGCTTACGGCCAGCGCCATGTTGTATGCTCGCCGGTGCAGGTCGTCAGCTTTTCTCTTGCGCTCTGGCCGTTTTCGGCACAATCTGCAGGCGGTTCACGTGGCGCCGATGCAAAACCCTCACTGGTACCAAAATCGGTGAGGAGTTCGCGCCAATTTGCCAGCCGTGAAATACCACGGGCGAAATTCTCCGCAACGGCTGACGCCGTCGTGAAACCCGGAGTCTTTCACGATGGCGTCGGAGGCCGCTCCTCGCCCCCTATTCTCCCCCCCCCGGGGGCTAGGAGCAGCGTTTTGTGAAACTTGGCCGTTGGGCCTTGATGCTGACGTCAAGGCGGCGTGCCGAGAATGACGCCGTGGCGGCGCCTAAGTGATGTCAGCCGCGCATGCGCAGGTTGGCCGGCTCCAACCTGCGCATGCGCGGTTGCCGTCTTCCCCTTCGCTGCCCCGCAAAATGTGGCGGCTTGATCTTGCGGGGCGGCAGAGGGGAAAGAGTGCGTCTCTTAGAGACGCTGGCCCGACGATCGGTGGGCACCAATCGCGGGCCAGTCCCCTCCTGAGCACGCCCGTAGTGCTCGATCCCCTCTCCGCCCCCCACAGGCCCCACATTTACCTGCCGCGCGCTGTTCACGCCGGCAGCGACCAGGTGTGGTTGCAGCCGGCGTGAACCCGTCGGGTTCGTCCGGCCGGTCGGCCCATTCGGGCCGGAGAATCGGCGGTCGCCGGGAAAAACGGCGAGCGCCGATTCTCCGAGCGGGGGTCGGAGAATCGCGGGGGGTGCCAGAGCGGCCCTCCCGCAATTCTCCCACCCGGCCTGGGGAGCGGAGAATCGCACCCCACAGGTCCCACATTAGTGTCGGCACTTAGCTGCAGAAACGGAGAATTCCGCCTCTGGATAGGGAAGATGATTGGCTTTCTTCACCTGGTCTGGCCTACAGGTACACACAATGTGGTTGACTTTTCACTGGGCTCCTCAATGGCCTAGCAAGCCACTCAGTTCAAAGGAAATTAGGAAGGGTAACAAATGCTGGCTTTGCCAATGATTTCAACATATCATGGGCTTGGGTAGGGCACCCTGGCATAAGGATTGTTGATGTTGTGCCAACCAACTTTAATAGAAGTAGATGAATAATTGGATGAGCACAGGACTGGCAACTTTAGGAATAATAATCTGGGGTCATCTAACGCACAATTGTGCATAACACACTGTTCTACCGAGGTTGCTGAGTGTGTACCTTCTGGCGTTTTCCTGTTCCTTAGAACATAAGAGCTAGGAGCAGGATTAGGCAATTCTGCCCCTCGAGCCCACTCTGCCATTCAATACGATAATGGCCAATTTCCTCTTGGCCTCAAATCCACTTTTCTGCTGTTCTCCATAATCCTTCAACTCATTACTGATTAAAAATCTGTCTACCTCCTCCTTAAATTTACTCAGTGTCCCAGCATCCACCGCACTCTGGGGTAGTGAATTCCACATATTCACGTCCCTTTAAGGGAAATTGTTTCTCCTCATCTGCGTTTTAAATCTGTTATCTCTTGTCGTAAAACTACGACCTCTCGTTCTACATTGTCCCTACAAAAGGAAAAATCCACTCTGTCTACTTTGTCAATACCTTTATCATCTCATATACCTCAATTAGATCTCCCTCATTCTTCTAAACTCGAGAGAGTATAGACCTAAACTGCTCAATCTCTTTTCATAAGACAAACACTTAATTTCTGAAATCAATCGTCTGAACTGCCAACTACATCCCTCCTCAAATAAGGGGTAGTGCCACACAACACGATGGAGGGTATCCTCAATCTGAAGATGGGACTTTGTCTGCACAATATAAGGGTAGGGAAGTGTTACTGAAACTGTACAAAGCATTGGTCAGATCCCACCTGGAGTACTGTGTACAGTCCGGTCCCCTTATTTGAGGAGGGATGTAGTTGGCAGTTCAGAGGATTGATTGCAGAAATGAAGTGTTTGTCTTATGAAAAGAGATTGAGCAGTTTAGGCCTATACTCTCGCACCTGACCCAATCACCACCGAAGAATGCAGGGGAGCATGCCAGGAACAACACTCCAGGCATACTGAAAAATTAAAGGACGCAATCGAAGGGGCTGGTTTAGCTCACTCAGCTAAATCGCTGGCTTTTAAAGCAGACCAAGCAGGCCAGCAGGGTTCGATTCCCGTACCAGCCTCCCCGGACAGGCGCCGGAATGTGGCGACTAGGGGCTTTTCACAGTAACTTCATTGAAGCCTACTCGTGACAATAAGCGATTTTCATTTTCATTCATTTTTCATTTCATTTTCATTTTCATTTCATTTCATTTCATTTTCGAATGGCAATATTGTAACTGAAAGGCAGCACGATGTGGTTATAGAAGCTGGAAGACCCCGATCCCGGGATCTAACCGTCTCGCAACGCCTCGCGTGAATCTTGCCCATTGTGGATGGGACCACTTTTTGACAAATCTGCATATTAAAATGAGACAACTAGTCTCACTTAATATGTCGTTTCCTGAGGCACCCAAGGGGTTGGGATCTATTCCCTTTGACCTTGGGCAAGTGGTGTTCAGTGTTGGTCTCCAAAAACAGGGACCAGATGGAATAGCATTGTGGGGGTCTCCCAGAGATTGGAAGTCCCCAGGTACTTACCCCAGGTACTTACCCTCTGGACAGAGTGGCACCCTGGCACTGCCACTTGGGCACCTTGATACTGCCTGCCCGGCAACCTGGCAATGCTACCTGGGTGCCAGCATGGCACTGCCAATGTACCAGGGTACCAGGTTGGCACTGCCAAGCTGGCATCATTCACACGGTAGTGATTGGGTCAGGGGTTCCCTGTGTGGGTGCTGGAGGTCCGAGGGGGAAAGCCCGGAGACCTCACTCCCCATAGTGAATTGGGGCTTGTGGGGGTTCGGGGATTCCGTCGGGGGCTCCAGAGATCGGGGCGGGATTCTCCCGTACCCGGCGGGGTCCCAGCGGGACGGAGTGGCGTGAACCACTCCGGTGTCGGGCTGCACCAAAGGTGCAGAATCCTCCGCACCTTTAGGGGCTAGGCCCGCCCCGGAGTGAAGGCCTTTGGCGCCGCGCCAGCTGGGGCCGAAGGGACTCCGCCGGCCGGCGCGGTACCGCGCATGCGCAGGAGCGTCAGCGGCTGCTGACGTCATCCCCACGCATGCGCAGGGGGGTTCACCTACGCGTCAGCCATCGTGGAGGACCACAGTGGCCAACGCGTAGAACAAGAGTGCCCCCACAGCACAGGCCCGCCCGCGGATCGGTGGGCCTCGATCGTGGGCCAGGCCACCGTGGGGCCCCCAGGACCCCGGAGCCCGCCCGTGCCGCCAGGTCCTGCCAGTAAGGGACCTAGTCCAATTTACGCTGACAGGACCGGCATAGAACGAGTGGGACTTCGGCCCATTGCGGGCCGGAGAATTGCCGGGAGGCCGCTGCGAGCGGACGCCGACTGGCGCGGTGCGTTTCCCGCTCCCTTCAATTATCCAACGCCGGAGAATTCGTCAGCCGGTGGGGGCAGGATTCACGCCGGCCCCTGGCGATTCTCCGACCTGGCGGGGGCCGGAGAATTCCGCCCCAGGATGCTATTTAAAAATGGCGCCCGATCTCTCCCTACACCAAGAAGTTCCAGTGAGTGGAGCTCCTCAGTGCAGAAAACGGGATATGTGAGGCCTCGGCCACGCATTCATCGCTAAGGCCCCCTATCTATCTAACTATCTAAAAGCGGGGTGTTTCTTGCTGCTGCGAGTGGCAGGAAACATGTGGCTAAACGCGCTCGCTATGGGACTATGTTCCTATTTAGGAAAGTCGCGCCCGAGGTGTCAACCTGGTGAAGCTACAGGGCTACTTGTATGCCAAACAGCATAAGCAGCAAATAATAGAGCAAAGTGATTCCACAACAAATGCAGCAGATCGAAGCTCTGCAGTTCTGCCACATTCAGCCGTGAATGGTGATGGACAATTAAACTGCTCACTGGAGGAGGAGGCTCCATCATTCTCAATGATGAAGGAGTCCAGCATATCTGTGCAAAAGACGAGGCTGAGACATTTGCTAGCCAGGAGTACCGAGTGGATGATCCAAATCGGTCTTCTGCAGAGGACCCCAACATCACAGATATCAGTTTTCAGCCAATACAATTTGCCGTCCGTGATTGAAACAGCTGAAGGCACTGGATACTGTAACGTCTATAGGCCCTGGCAATAATCTGGCAATCGTACTGAAGACTTGTGCTCCAGAACTTGCCACACCCCTAACCAAGCTGTTCCAGTACAGCTATAACACTGGCATCTACCCGGCAATGTGGAAATTGGCCAGGTGTGCCCTGTACACAAGAAACACGAAAAATCCAACCCAGCCAATTACCGCCCTATCAGTCTACTCTCCATCATCAGCAAAGTGATGGAAGGAGTCATCAACAATGCAATCAAGCGGCACTTACTCAGCAATAACCTGCTCACGGATGCTCAATTTAGGTTCCACCAGGATCACTCAGCTCCTGACCTCATTACAGCCTTGGTTCAAACATTTTGTTTTCAAATTTAGAGTACCAAATTATTTTTTTCTCCAGTTAATGGGCAATTTAGCGTGGCCAATCCACCTAACTTGCACATCTTTGGGTTGTGAGAGTGAAACCCATGCAACATGGGAGGATGTGCAAACTCCACACGGTCAGTGGCCCCTGGCCGGGATTTGAACCCAGGTCCTCAGCGCTGCAATCCCAGTGCTAACCACTGCGCCACATGCCAATCTCTCCTTGGTTCAAACATGGACAAAATAGCTGAATGCCAGAGGTGAGGTGAGTGACTGCCCTTGACATCAAGGCAGCATTTGACCGAGCATGACATCAAGGAGCCCTAGGTAAACTGGAATCAGTGGGAATCCGGGGAAAACTCTCTGGTGGCTGGAGTCATACCCGGCACAAAGGAAAATGGCTGTGGTGGTTGGAGATCAATCATCTCAGCTCCAGGACATCACTGCAGGAGTTCCTCAGGGTAGTGTCCCGGGCCCAACCATCTTCAGTTGCTTCATCAATGACCTCTCTTACATCATAAGGTCACACGTTGGGATGTATGTGGATAACTGCATAATGAAATGAAAATCGCTTATTGTCACAAGTAGGCTTCAAATGAAGTTACTGTGAAAAGCCCCTAGTCGCCACATTCTGGCTGCTCCAGGAATTGAACCCGCGCTGCTGGCTGCCTTGGTCTGCTTTAAAAGCCAGCTATTTAGCCCTGTGCTAAACCAGCACCATTTGCGACTCCTCAGATAATGAAGCAGTCCATGTCCAAATGCAGAAAGACCTGGACAATATCAAGGCTTGGGCTGACAAGTGGCAAGTTACATTTGCCCCACACAAGTGTCAGGCAATGACCATCACCCACAAGAGAGGATCTAACCACCGCCCATTGACATTCAATGGCATTACCATCAACGAATCCCCCACAAGCAACATCCTGGGGGTTTTAATTGATCAGAAACTGAACTGAACTAGCCATATTAATACTGTGGCCACCAGAACAGGTCAAAGGCGAGGAGTCCTACAGCGGGTAAGTCACTTCCTGGGTTGCACGGTGGCGCACTGGTTAGCATTACAAACAGTGGCAACCTTGTTTACGATCTACAAGATGCACTTCAGGAACTTGCCAAGGTTCCTTAGACAGCACATTCCAAACCCACGACAACTACCATCTAGAAGGACAAGAGCAGCAGATACCTGGGAATTCCACCACCTGGAGGCTCCCCTCCAAGTCACTGACTACCCCGACTTGGAAATATATCGCCGTTCTTTCACTGTTGCTGGGTCAAAATCCTGGAACTCCCTCCCTAACAGCACTGTGGGTGTACCTACACCTCAGGGACTGCAGCTGTCCAAGAAGGCAGCTCACCACCACCTTCCGAAGGGCAACTAGAGATGGGCAATAAATGCTGGCCTAGACAGTGAATCCCACATCCCATAAATTAATTTTAAAAAACTCTATTCCTTTAGCTATAAAGGCCAAAATTCCATTTTCCTTCCTTATTACCTGCTGTACCTGCATACTAGTTTTCTGCAATTTATGCATGAGGATACTCAGATCCGAAGCACTCTGAAATTTCTGTTTATTTAGAAAATAAGATGCCTTTCCATTTATCTGACAAAAATGGATAACCTCACATTTATTCACACTAAACTCCATCTGTCAAATTTTGTCCCACTCACCCAACCTATCTATATCCATTTGTAAATGTCTTATTTCCTCATTGAAACTTACTGTCCCACCTATTTTAGTGTCATCTGCAAATTTGATTATAGTACCTTCTATCCGTAAACCCACGTCATTAATACATATTCTAAATAATTGGGACCAGATCGAAACCTGTGGCACCCCACTGGTTACATCTTGCCAATCAGAAAAAGACTCATTTATCCAGGCTCTTTGCCTTCTGTTGGTTAGCCAGTCTTCTATCTAAGTTAATAAATTAGCTCTAATCCCATGTGAGCTTCCATTAACATTTTGTACTGCACCTTATCATAAGCCGTTGGAAGTCCAGCTATACTACATCTACAGGATGCCCATTATCCACTTGGCTTATTACACCTTTGAAGAACTCAAAGCAATTTATTTATTTATTTAGTTTTTTCCTAATGAGGGGCAATTTAGCGTGGCCAACACTGTACATCTTTGGGTTGTGGGGTGAGACCCATACAGACACGGAAAGAATGCGCAAACTCCACACGGACAATAACCCTGGGCCGTGATCGAACCTGGGTCCTTGGTGCCATGAGGCAGCAGAGCTACCCACTGCGTCACTGTGCTGCCAAACTAAGATTTCAATAGTTTCATGCTTTCTGCCTCCCTCCCTTTTTGAATAACGGCAGTCATTAACATATTCCCAATCCATTGGAACCTTTCCCACATCCAGGGAATTTTGGAATATTATAATCAATGGATCCACTATCTCTGCTGTTGTTTCCTTAAGACCCTATGATGGAGGCCATCAGGTCCTGGGGCTTGTCTGCCTTCAATCCCAAGAGTTTGTTTAGTACTTTTTCCCTATTGATGATATTATAAGTTCCTCCCTTTCTATTACCTCTGCAATTCCTGTTACTATTGGGATAGTTCTAACTATTGGGAGGACTAATGTCCTCCACTGTGAAAACTGAGGCAAAATATTGATTTAGTGTCTTTGCCATTCCTTTTTAAAAAAAATTTAGAGTACCCAATTATTTTTTCCAATTAAGGGGCAATTTAGCGTGGCCAATCCGCCTACCCTGCACATCTTTGGGTTGTGGGGGTGAAACCCACGCAGACACGGGGAGAATGTGCAAACTCCACACGGGCAGTGACCTAGGGCCGGGATTCGAACCCGGATCCTCAGCGCGGTAGGCCTTTGCCATTCCTGTGTCCCTACGATTAACTCCCAGGTCTCATCCTCCAAAGGATCAACATTCACTTTAGCTACTTTCTTCCCTTTTATATACTGATGTTCTTCACGTTCTTACAAACCTGGGGCCTTGCTGGCTTGTCTGGCTCATAACCACATCGTGTTATACGATTATTTACTGAACAAATAGAAGTCAAGAAGAAGTTTGTAGTTCCCGGATGTATCCAGCAGACACCCCCCTAATGGCTCAGTGAGTTTATTCAGTGAGTAGCTGAGGCGTATGGACTATGCAACTGTTGCACCTGGTATCTCCTCAGGTACTGGCAACTTGGCTTTATGCATTTCTGTGGTGATGTAGGCTCCCCTGTCGCAGGTTAACTCGATCCTTCACTACTCGGATAACCAACAATGTTCCCTGCTGACAATCTGGGTTCAGGCTGTAGTACTGGTTGCTGGGACAACTATCATCCACGTCAGCAGTCCCCCTGTTTCCTGACAATTCCATCTTGTACATTCACTTGGTAAGACAGCGGTCCTGTCTTGTTTATAAGTCCTGGGACTCAGCTGGGTTCGCTTCTGACATTTCTGACATACAATGGTTCATCTATTGCAAACCTCGATGCTTTCCCTGAATCATGTTTTTTTCTTGTGACTGCTCTGATTGGCCTCTACACCCTCTGCAAAATTTGGAAACACCAGACTGAGTCTGGTCCTAAGACACTGGCCAATCAATAATTCTGCTGGGAGCACTCGTGTCCGAGAATGCTGCACTGTCCAGCATCCTAGAAGAAATCAAGACAGTCTGGTTTCCTGAGTCGCACCTGACTGCTTTCTAAGACAAGCCTTGAAGGTTGGACTACTCGTTCATTGGATACTGGGTGATATGGTGCAGCCCAAATATGCTTTACCCCATTCGTGGAGGTGAAATTCTAAAATTCAACACTCGCGAAGGCCGTTCCATTATCCAACATGATTACTTCAGGTATCATTTACCATTAATCAAAAGCACCACTGTGATTGGGGCCACCTTGCTCGATTTCACATTGTTCAGTGAATGACCATTCAAATCATTTGTAGGGAAATTGTATTGTGTACTTGCAATGTACTACTGCCTTCAGCAACTGAGCAGGTTTGCCTTGGTTTTACATCTGTCCCTGTGACATGAAGAGCATTCTGCTTCCTTAAATCTGAAAGCTTCTGGGGAGTGATTGCTCCCACACTGTTAACATTCTGCTTCGACCCTTGGTGTTTCATTCAGTCTCTAAATCTTGTGACTCTGCTTGCTGCTACATTTGCTTTCTGTTTAAATCTAACGCCTTCACATTTTGTGCCATTGCTGACTACAGCTTCCCATCTTAACCGATGGACTGTGCCTCTATTGTGCACGCTCTGAAGCTCCTGTGTGCCCTGCTCAGTGCTCTCCATCACTAGCACTATCTCCAGTGCCTTTTTTTCAACTATCTGTCTCCGCTAATAGCTTTCTCTAGATAACCTCATTATTGACTCCACAAACTAAGCAATCTCTCAGCATTTCGTTTAAGTCGCACTGCTCCACGATTTACCTTAGCTTTATAGGTTGCAATGGTCTCTCCTGGGGCTCTGCCCTGGAATTAAACTTAAAACGCTGACTGGAGGTTTTGGATGATGGTGTGCCTTCGCAAAATCCACAATCGGCGTGTGTGAACCAGAATCGGGTACATTCTGGGGTGTAAGGCTGTGAATTAGTCTGTAAGCCCGGGTCCCACATGCGCTTATAAGGATTGCCTTCCTCTTCCTCTCCTACTCTATTCCATTAGCCATAATATAATTACGTAGAAGTTCTATATACCGTGTCCAATCCTCAAATGAAGGCATCAAACGAATGGGGGCATTTTTCCTGCAGCACACTTCTGTTTTACAACTTGACTTCGACCTCAATGGCTTCTGTACTCACAGTCTTGGGATCACATGCCCTCTGCTTTTATCCTTGTCGCCAATGAAATAACTTTGACTCAGCAGTTAGGTGTGAAACAACTGAAGTTTAGTTACAACATACTGGGTGCGATCCTCCAGCCACACTGCGCCGGAACAGCAGCTCGCCTCAGTGCAGCGTGGCCGTTGAAAGCCGGGAGACCCCATCCCAGGATCTACCCAGCTCGCAGCGCCTCGTGAGATTCAACGCAATTTCGCGAGTTGTTGCAAGATGAATCCTACCTACGATGGCCGGGATCACATTTTGGCAAATCTGCATATGAGAGTAAGGCTGTAAGCCTTATTCCTGACGTACCTGAGGCTTTGGAATCCAATCTCTTCGCCTCGGGGCTCTCGGGCAATTGCCATTTGGTACTGGTCTCCACAAACTGGGACCAGATGGAACGGCAGTCATGGGGGTATCCAAGGGGAGGATATCCATGGGAGTATCCTAGCTGCATGCTCTTTGGGCAGGGTGGTGCCCTGGCACTGCTGGTGCCAACCTGGCACCTTGGCAGTGCCAACTGGGTGCCAGCCTTGCCTGCCAATGTGCCCAGATGTCACTGCCATCCTGAAGGGGCATTGCCAGGTTGGTACTGCTAAGGTGCCAAGCTGGCATTTTTTGCAGGTGCATGATTGGGCCTGGCGGGGGCGGTGGACCCTCCCTCCGTCCCATATTGCGTTCAGGCGGGGCGGAGTTCCCGTTGTTAAAAACAGGACTATGTGTGGCCTCGACTGTGCATTCCCCATTCACTCTCAAAGGCCAAAACCCTCCTGCTCCGTGCAACCCTGAGATTGTGGAAATCATACACAATGCCATCACGCACATTGAGTGATGATGTCATGAGCTCACTGTGTGTGCATCTTAGGACTGACCTTCAGTAGCAAATCGGGCAAGTGAAGTCAGCCTCCATATGCTCATTTGTTGAAATTGCTTATAATCTGCTTTAGCCAGCTTCTTTCTTATTGTTTATTTTGCTTTGATTTGATTTATTATTGTCACATGTATTAGCATACAATGAAAAGTATTGTTTCTTACATGCTATGCAGACAATGCATACCGTACATAGGGAAGGAAGTAGAGACTGCAGAATATAATGTTAAGACTACAGAATGTAATGTTTCTGATTAAATAGTTCTGAGAGCAGAGGCAAAGTGTGCTCTTGATGTTATCAGCTGGAATATGACCAAAACAAAGGCTGTTCAGTGCCTGAGGCGTAGAGAATGGAAGAGGTTTAGAAGTGGAGCAAAAGCTTTGAAAGCTTTAAGATCTTTTCAAGAAAGTGCGACAATCTAGCACCTGTGAGCACCTTTTCAGTCCCCGGCTTGCTTAAGGATTTTATTTGAACTTACATTGGGTTTTTCGGTTGCATCCCCCAACATTGATTTACTCTTGCATATTGACAATAAAAATAGAGAGCCGAAAAACGCAGGAGTTAAAAATGTTAATGACAATCTGAAGGTTCTTCTATATGAATAATGCTCACTGGAGCGCAATAAGCACTTGTGGAATGCAAGCACAGGGAGGGGTTTTTAAACAAACTAGGAAGGCGGAGGAGCAACTGGATGAAGCAATAGGGAGGAGACACAGAGAACTGGGAGAGATACACAAGATTAGAATAAAACATGCTGTCGTTCAGAAATAGGAGGGTTCAGAAAGGGGCCAGATGTGAGGCAGATTAAGATGGATGCATACTTCAAATGCGTAAATGCCCAGAGGATGGTAAATACGTTTGGTGAGCCAAATGTACAAATCATAACTTTGGATTATGGTATAGTAGCAACAACAAAGTTCTTACTCAAACAGGAGGACAGGTATTTCATGCTGCTGGCTGCAGTATATTCAGGAAAGATAGAGAAGGGAAAGGGGGGGTGGAGTGGAGGTGTCTTTAGCAGTATTTATCAAAGATGATGATACAACCTGAGAAAGGGATTGTGTACTTGAGGTCTCAAAGACACAGATGTATTTGGGTAGAATTAGCGAACAATAGAGGAGCCGTCACGATTGTTTGGTGTATATTATAGGTCACCAATTTGCGAGAAGGAGCTGGAGCAGCAAATTTACAGACAAATTGAAGACGTAAGACATTTGGAGTAGTGATATCTTAATGTAAAATAAAAGTTAAAAATGCAAAAAGGGGGAGGGATTCTTCAAGTGCTCAGAAGAACTTTCTTGATAAGCATGATTCTGATCCAAAGTGAAGGGAAATACTGGATCTAATTCTGGGGAATGGAGTGGGGCAAGTGAAATATCATTTAATGAGTGTAGTGCATTGGTAACAGTGACCACAATATTTGAAGGCTTAGAGTAGTTCTGGAAAAGTTGAAGTAAAAAATAAAATGGCACACATATTTAACAGCAGGAGGCCTAACTTGGCCTCATGGAATGGAATCAAATGTTGGTGGTAAAACATTAATGGGGGCCTTCAAAGAAGACTTAAGTTGGTGTGACGAATATAAGAAATTGTTATATATTGTGTTTATATTTGTAGCAGTAATATTATTAAAAAACCCAGCTTTATTAAGGTGTTGGAGAAAAGTGAGGTAACAATGGATTCTATCCACTTACTTAGTTATATATAGATGGCGAATGGGATATTGTTTTGATTGCTGAAGATTCCCTGGCGTACAGGTAATTTGGGGGACTGTGTTTAGTCCTAGCTAGGTGGGTCTTGGAACATCTTAGTGGGATCCATATGATGTGATTAATGGGAGGAGCCATGTTTGTCTGTAGTTTGCAGTTTTGCCAAATGCTGTTAGGTTGAGTAGAAATATCTGATAAGACAGTAGTGTACTGGAACTGGACTGTGATTCTCTGTTTGGGAGACTATAGGCGGGATTCTCCGATTGCCGATCCAAAAACGCAATTGGCGATCGACCGGAGAATCCCTTTTTACGCCGAAATTGGGGGCAGTGCCGTTTTTCCGATGTTCCACCCGCTCCAAAACAGCATACTCGAGCAGTACGTTGCACGCCATTGGGACGGCCTCAGGATGTCAACTGAGACTCTCCCCGGATACTCCGCCCCCGATGGGCCGACTTCCCAACGGTGTCGGTCGCGCGCTCTCTCAACTTTCGGAAACATGGCGTGGCGGCTGCGGACTGTGTCAGGGGGAGCCTTTCCGCTGGTAGGGGGGGCTTCGGCGGGGACTGGGGGGCTGGTGGGGGGTGGTCCGGGGCTGGCGTAAAATGACCACCAATCCTCCGCTTGGTGCATGGCTAACAGCAAGGCAGCGCCGAGCACCTGGCTCTAGCTGCTGACACGGCCTGGACAATTGCCGGGTTCGTGGTAGCGCATGCGCACGGCAGCCTGCAGCAGCCATGCCTGGCAGCATGTCGGCGGCCGCTAATGGTCCCGGTCTGCGAAATATGCCCCCCCTTTGGCTGGCTCGTCAGCCTCAAACCCCCCCCCCCCCCCCAACCGCTCGAAGTTCATATAGTCTGATGCCTCGGTGCCATGGTGGCACAGTGATTAGCACTGCTGTCTCGTAGCGCAGAAAACGTGGGTTCGATCCCGGCCCTGGGTCACTGTCCGTGTGGAGGTTGCACATGCTCCCTGTGTTTGCTTGGGCCTCACTTCCACAATCATTCCTAAATTGGAAAAAATAATTGGGTATTTTAAATTTATAGAAGAAAATAGTCTGATGCCTGGTTGGACAGGGCATTGGTGACTTCATCGATGTATCTGTGGGCCATTGGAACGCCCCACAGAGATTAAAATTAACAGGTAAAGGAAGCTTATGACAATGCAAAGTTCATCATAGGAGCCAAGCTGAAAGTACAGAGAAGCTCGAAGAAAAGGACGTAGATGGGCCAAGGGAAGTATGAAAATAGATTAGCGCTTTGACAAAGCGTCATCTCGTCGTGAAATGGTAGCTCTTTTCTCTCCCTACTGACGCTGCCAGACCTGCTGAGATTTTTCAGCATTTTCTCTTTTGGTTTCAGATTCCAGCATCCGCAGCAGTTTGCTTTTATTTATGGAAATAAATCAGCAGTTAACATAAAGGGAGGTTCGAAAAGCTTATAAGTATAAAATCTTCTGCATATAAATAGTCTTATGCATATAAATATAAATAGCACAGTGGTTAGCACTGCTGCCTTACAGCGCTAAGGTCCCTGGTTCGATTCCTGGCTTGGGTCGCTGTCTGTCCGGAGTCTCCACGTTCTCCCTGTGTCTACGTGCATTTCCTCCGGGTGCTCTGGTTGTGAAGCAACAATGCTAACCACTGTGCTACCGTGCTGCCATATAGAATAAACAAGGAGAAACTGTCTGGTGGAATAAAAGCCTGTAACCAAAAGACATGGATTTGTATTAAGTGACAAACGAATGAGAGGCAATTTGAGATTTTCTTTTACACTGCACGTTGTCTGAATGGATGGTGCAATTGCAACTTTCGAAAGAGAATCGGATGAATACTTAAAAAGTAAAGATTTTGGGGGCGATTCTCTGCACTCACGACGTAAATTTTTACGGCCACGCTGGTCTGATGCCTTCCCGCTATTCTCCCCCCCCATGCCTGCCTCCCGACACGAATCGCTGCCCGCCGTTTTTTTACGGCGAGCAGCGATTCTCAGCTGGCCGATGGGCCGAAGTCCAAGCCCTTTACAACCGTTTTTAGGAACGTCAAACACACCTGGTCTGACCGTTCGTAAAAACGGCCGTAAAGTTGCGATCTTGGGAACCATGGCACCGATAGGCACGGCAGTACCACGGCCCTGCCAAGGGTGCCATGGGCCCGCGATCGGTGGTCACTGATCGCGGGCAGCGGGTACTTACCCCGCGCACTCTTTGTCCTTCCGCCGCCCCGCTGTATCCATTCGCGGGGCGGCTGAGGGGCATCCCGGCCCGCGCATGCGCGGGTTTCACGCAAATGCGCGATGATGTCATCCGCGCATGTGCGGGTTGGAGTCTTCCAATCCGCGCATGCACGGCTGACGTCATGTTACGCGTCAGCTGTCGCAAACTCTGGCAAGTGGGCTTAACGAAATTCGTTAAGCCCGTGATGCCGGAGTTCACGGCCGCGGCATGCTAGCCCCGACCGGGGACCAGAATCGGTTCCCGGTCGGGGGGGGCGGAGGCTGGCATCAAACCCGCCCGTTTTTGACGCCAGCCTCACAATTTCTCCCGGTTTCGGAGAATCTCGCCCTTTCTTTTTATTTGTTCATGGGACGCGGGTGTTGCTAACTGCTGATCCCTAATTGCCCTGAGGGGGCACTTAGGAGCCAACCATATTGTTGTGGGTGTGGAGTCACATGGAGCCCAGACCAGTTAAGGATGGCAGATTTCCTTCCCTGAAGGACATTAGTGAACCAGATGGGTTTTTATGACAATCGGCAATTGTTTCATTAGACTTTTTTTTAAATTCCAGATTTAAAAAAATTTTTTAATTCATATTTCACCGTCTGCTGTGACAGGATTTGAACACAGGTCTCCAGAGTATTACCTCGGTTTCTGATTTACTAGTCCAGTGACAATACTACCACGCCACCACCTTCCCATGGGTTATGGAGAAAGAGCAATGGGGTGGGACTAACTGGATGGCTCTTTGAAAGGGCTGACAATGGTATGATGGGCCAAAATGGCTTCCTTCCGGGATGTATCTATTATTTTATGATCTAGATCAAGAGAAAATTGGCAAGGAAACAAGAAATACCAATTACTGTACCAGATGTTGCAAAGCAAAGCATATAATATGTATAGTTTAAGATATAGTTCCAGGCCCCGACGAAGAAAAGATTGAGTTTTGAAAGGAGAAAATGTACTTTTCTGTTTAATGATGCATGATTGCAGGACTCTGTCATTTATCGGCTGTGCACTCTGCTGCTAAACAACTCTCAAACATAGTGTAACATCTTTACAAGTCTATCTGAATTCAGATAAATGCCTTTAGTTTCTCAATAAACTCATTTTCTGGGTGTTCTTACAAAAATGGTCTGATAATCTACACTTATGTTGCATAACAGGCTTATCCAACTGGGCATTGTAGCTTCCATTTTCTTTAATCGTACTTTTAACACAGAAAACATTCTGAGATGCTTGAGGGAGGCTGAGCCAAAGGGGGCGGGGGTACACATCAGAAAGAGTGACCACAGGCATGGTCAAAGGTGGAGTAAGTGGGGTAGGGTGGGTGGGTGGGGGGGGGGGGGGCATAAACGGGTTTTAAAAGAGAGGAGGGAGGTGAAAGGCGCAGGGATTTGGGGAGGGAATTTCAGAGTGTGGATGAGAGAGGAACTCCCACTAGGCATGGAAAAAAGGCATGTGAGGATATAGAAGTAGTTAGAGGAACAGGATTGAAGGACAAGATTGGTACACCTGTTTTGCTGACAGGTATGTAGAGTTGGCTGAGGATTTTTAACACTTGCATCATCTGTTTAAATCTGAATCATTAACATACTGGGAGAGGTGGAGGGTAAACAGGACTGGGTGTGGGATAGGATTCAGCAACAGTTTAGGGCATTTGCGGAGGGAGAGGATGCAAGGTTGGCAAGGGTTACATGGGGGTAGTCAAGTCTGAATGAGGACTTCAGAGGCATCGTGTCGAAGCTGGGAAATATTGCGGAAGTTAAAATAGAGGCAGTCAAATAGGCAACACATCATTTGTAGTATTTTGAAATAAGAGTGGAATATGAAGTAATATCCTTATTTAACAGGGAGCACTTCTTAAAAAATGAAAAAGTCAATATGCATTGCAATTTTACTCAGATTCCTATAAAGGTAAAGTCGCCATAGTCCCAGATGACCCTCGGCTGCTTTACCCCTTTCAGAGGGAGAGCTGACTGGTGGCCAATTACCCTGAGGATCACCATATCTCAAGTGAGGGACAGAGTTGAGAAAGGGAGGAGGGGTGGGCCTTCATGAATAACCTCAGCTGGTACCGGAATTGAACCCATGCCCATTGGCCTTATTCTGAATCACAAACCAGCTGTCCAGCCAACTGAGCTAAACCTGCCCCCATTAGGTACTTGAATCCTCAGGTTTCTCTTTTCTTACGCACCTTCAGTTCCTTTCCTGAGTGTATAATTCAATTTTTTGATTTTCCACTCAAAATATATTACCCCACATTTACCCATAATGCAAAAATAAAGATTTACATTTATATAGAGTCTTTCACAACCGTAGGAGGTGCCAAATTGCTTTATTTTTAATGGGATGTGGGCATTACTGGCTAGGCCAGCATGTGTTGCCCATCCTTAGGTGCCCTTGAGAAGGTGGTGGTGAGGTATCTTCTTGAGCCACTGCAGTCCATGTGGTGTAGATACACCCACAGTTCTGTTCGGAAGATAGTACAGTCAATGAAGTACTTTTAGGTGTCGTCATTGTTGTAATGTCAGAGACATGATGGAAAAAATGCACAGCAAGCTCCCTCAAACAGCGATTAAATAAATGACCAGATATTCCACTTTAGCTTGTTAGCAGAATTGGTCAGGACACCACGCAAATTCCCTTGTTCTTCTTTGAAGAATGCCATAGGATATTCTATACCACGTGAAGGAGCAAATAAGGCCTTGCGTTAATGTGTTAACTATACTCCGAGAGTATAGCACTCCCCTGGCACTGCACTGGCAAATCAGCCAGCATGTGCTGAAGTCACTGGAAACTTTCCTTTTTTGAAATAAAGAAATTGCAGTCAACGCTAACCTTCATCCACAATTTGCATTGCCAATTACTGTACTACAGGAGTATTTTCTACAGTGTGCAGTATCAGAAATGTTTCTCTTTAAGATAATCGGTGGAAGAAATAATAATGTGCTTCATAATACAAGTGGCCAAAATACAAACAAATATATCTTTCAGTCTCTACTTTTTTAAACCACATTTTGAATGACATTCATCACGATGGATCCTCAGTTTTATACAAATAGCCCTACCTAGATGAGGCAATTCAAGGTAATTTAAAGTAACATTCTGTGTCACGCATTGTAGGATATTGAGTGCTTTATAGGATTGAAACATTCTTCTAATTGTGTGTTTCCAAGACCAAGGACTCTTAAAATTATTCTTTCTTTAGAATAGAGTTATCTAGTCAGACTTATTTCCTTCACGATTTACTGTTGCATAAGACCAGACAGCTTCTTTGATCTGCATTCAATTACAAACATTGGTGATGAGGTTAATTGTACCTTGGGATAACATAGTTAGCAGATATTTCGATGTATGTGCAAAAATCTCTACCAGGTCATTTGTGGTTAACTAGATTTAATTGGGGTACATTTGAATGCAATCATTTGTATCTGAATAAAATTTGACTGCGTTCAACATTTCAAACATCTCTTCTTCAAATTTGTATTTAGTATGCTTGCCCACCTGGCCTCTCGTCTCCTTAGCATTTAGATTACAGTACACACAAAATAATCAATAAACATCAATTCTTCACATGTCCTGATCTTCAAAGTCAAGCTGGATTCATTACACAAGTTCTCATACATTTTAAATGCTTGCAAATTGATAACCTTTCTCATAGGTGAGAACGTTTCTGGGTCTGTGTGCGTTCAGGGTACATTTATATTTGCATCTGGCTAATGGCCTTCAGACACTACTCTCAATGCAGAGGAGGAGGAGGAAAAGTGTGTGAAGTATGAGCCAAAAAGGCAGGAAGGTTAAGAGAGATGGCTCAAGACAGATTTGGGGAAGATATTTAAATGCAGGGAAAAAGAAAGCAAGGTTCAGGATACGAAGGAGGGAAGTACAGAGAATGATGTGATGTTGGGAAATGAGAGACTGAGATGCGTGGTGGTAGGGCCGAAGGAGTGAGGGGGCTAGTCTGGGAGTGAGGGTGGACTTCTGTAGGGACTGAGTGCCCTGAGGCTACAGAGGTATATGCAAAGGAGGATGTGGATTTTGGGAGACAAAGAGACGATGGAAGTTGGGAAAGACAGTTTTGAGCTGGCCATAGTGTGTGCCAGAAGGCTTCATACAAATTGAATTTGGGAAGGGTGGGACTCATAAAGCTGTTGAGCAGGGTACTAGAGAAATCAAGTCCAGAAATAACAAAAGTGCAAGCAAAGCTTTTAAATTCTGGTGGGAGTTGGCTATGTCAGAGTGGGGCGACTAATCTTTGTTGATGATGCTTTCAGATATGGGGTTGAAAACGGAGGTCTGGATGAAACCAAGCCTCCACATCACGTTTACATATGAGCATGCAGGGATTGTTTGCGAATTAATTGGGTCAGTCATTGCAATGGTCAATTTGGGCAAATTCTGGTTCAACTATACCTAATGACAGGCCAGCGACTCAGAGCAGTTCAGGGAGGTGGTAGAGATGTACGTTTGCGTGCATGAGCTTACATATGGGAATTGAATTCAGCTTCAAATAATATTGCCAGGGGAACCTGAACTGAGGAAGGGGTGACTATGCAGGTTTAGAAAAGGCCTTGTTGCAGATATATGGCAATGATGGAACACATACATATAATCAGGCAGGTTTTCCAAAGACTGCTTAAAAAATTTTGTTAACTGTTTTACATAGAAACATACATAGAAAATAGGCAGGAGGAGGCCATTCGGCCCTTTGAGCCTGCTCCATCATTCATTATGATCAGTGCTGATCATCCAATTCAATACCTTGACCCCCCACTTCCCCCATTTCCCTTGGTCTATTTAGCTCCAAGAGCTATATCTAATTTCTTCTTGAAATCACGCATTTTGACATCAACTACTTTCTGTGGTAGCGAATTCCACAGATTCACCACTCTCTGGGTGAAGAAATTTCTCCTCACCTCAGTAATAAAAGGTTTGCCCTTTATCCTCAAATTATGACCCCTAGTCCTAGACTCCCTCACCATCGGGAACATTCTTTCGGAATCTGGGGTAAGTTGTTGAAATAGTTGTGACATTTTTTATGATACTGCAGTCTGCAATGATCCAATTATGGCAGAATTATTTATTACAGTAGGTTATATATATAACATAAAACCCATAAAGGCATAAATTAAGCCATTCTCAGTTGTTTTCTCGTAGGGGAAAGGCATTTCTTGTTACCAATCATTAACAGTATCAACTGCTATTTAGGCAGCTGGTTCTTAATTCTGCCCATTTCTAGCAATTGGCCTCACCCGGAAGAACACTTCAATACTTTACTCACATACCAAGAAGGTATGATCAACTGACAACCTGTCACATATTAGTGTTTCGTGAGAGACTTTAAGATTATCCTCCTTTGTCAATTCCAAAGATGAGTGGAGGGTAAGATTAATAAGGGTGGGCTCAGGGTCTGAGTTACTTTCTTTGTTGCTAATGAAAATTGATAGACAGCTCCATGAAGGCTCAGTTAGTAAAGGCAGTTCTTGCTGACTATAAATTCCCAGGTTTGATTTTGTTTCTTTGTCCGTGTTAAGTTAGCTGCCGTTTTCAATATTCAATCCCGGGATGTAGGATTTGCTGGCAAGGCGACATTTATTGCCCATTTCTAGTTGCCCTGAGCAGGTGATTGATGTGTTGGGTACTCTGGATCTGTGGAGACTGCGTTTACCTTAGCAGTAACACATACAGGCTACCAACACTTGAAATAGTACAACACTATTTTATTAAGCTAGGAACCGTTGAACATACTTTCACTGTGGGTCGACACTATGTTAGATTAAACTGAAGACCTATGCCTATCCTAACCAGTCTATACTATCAGCACATGGTAAAGATCTGTGCTACAAGCTGTGAGCTCTGTCCTTCTCAGAGGCTGCATCCCGAATGAGCGGGAAAACTAGTGCCCTCTGTCTTTATAGTGAGCGTGCTCTAACTGGTGATTGGCTGCTGTGTTGTGCGTGTTGATTGGTCTTGCAGTGTGTCAGTCAGTGTGTGTCTGCACCATTATATACTGATGTGTATATTATGACAGTGATGGTGGGCCTTGTCCTTGCACTGATGTTAGTGATGTTTGATACAACACGAAGGTACTTCAGTTAGTAATTAACAATCAACATGTTAGGGTGACAGGCTGACTTCATTGTTCCTGAGGTATAAGGCAGAGAAATCACCACAGGTTCCCATTCTTGATTATTAGCTGGCAATCACTCCTGTAAAGTCTGTTTGCAGGCACGACGGGTGAGCACAGTGTCAGTCTCCACTGTGACGACTCTATGGTGTAACAGCTTACCTTTGACTTTCTCGGCTCACATGAGGACAAAGGCCACACGTCTAGCAATAAGTGAGGCATCTCACTTGAGTGAAGGTGCCTGCTGTCCCCGTCATTGTTTGCATTGGCGATGGAGACATTGACCATCGTGAATAGATTGTCAGGTGGGTGGAAGGCTACGGGTGGGGGGGGGGGGGGGGCGGAAAGGAGCATAGGGTATTTCTGCTTTTTAAAAATGTTTTTATTCAGCATTTACAATTTTAACAATTTTCAAGAGAAAAAGAACAAAGTGCACACCCAAACAAAAACCGAAGTTGATAACCGGCTGCCACCTCCAGGTAAATCCTAGCATCGATCCTCTCAGGGCGAACTTGATCTTCTCAAGCCTGAGAAACCCGGCCATGTCACTGACCCATATCCCCGATTTCGGGGGTCGCCAATCCCTCCACGCTAATAAGATCTATCACCGGTCTACCAGTGAGGTAAAACGTCAGCCTCTCTCTCTCCCTGGACTCCCGGGTCTTCCAACACACCAAAGATCGCTACCTCTGGACTTGGAACCACCCGTACCTTCAATACCTTCGACATGAGATCGGCAAATCCTTGCCAGAGTCCCCCAAGCCTCGGACCAAACCATATGGGCATGATTCGCGGGCCACTCGCACACCGCCACACCTCCCTGTACTATCCCCTGCCAATCCTTCGACGCAATCAACGGCATCGCCAGTGGCTCTATAGCTAAGGCAAAAAGCAGTGGGGAGAGTAGACATCCCTGCTTCGTCCCCCACTGCAGCCAGAAATAACCCGAGCTCACTCGGTTCGTCCGCACACTGGCCACCGTGTGCCTGATATAGCAGCCGGACCCAGTGCACAAAACCCTGCCCAAACCCAAACCGCCACAGAACCTCCCATAAGTATTCCCACTCCACACAATCAAAGGCCTTTTCCGCATCCATGGTGACCACCACCTCCACCTTCGTCCCTCATCCCTCAGAGGGCATCATTATCACATTTAACAGCCTTCTGATATTCGCCACCAAATGTCTCCCCTTGACAAACCCCATCTGGTCCTCCCCTATCACCCCTGGCACACAATCCTCTATTCTCAAGGCCAGGATCTTGGCCAGTAACTTGGCATCCAAATTTAACAGGGAGATCGGCCTGTATGACCCACATTGCTCTGTATCTTTTTCCCACTTCAAAATAAGAGAGATCGAGGCCCGCGACATTGTCGGGGGAAGCACCCCCTGCTCCCTAGCCTCATTAAACACCCTTACCAACAAGGGCCCCAGCACTCCTGAGAACTTTTTATAGAACTCCACTGGTAGTGTCCGGGCCCAGGGCCTTGCCCGACTACATCGCCTCCAGGCTCACCACCACTTCAACCAGCCCATTTGGGGCACCCAGGCCCTCCACCAGCTCCTGTTCCACCCTTAGGAACTCCACTACCTCTAGAAACTGCCTCATCCCCTCCACCCCAGCTGAGGGGGGTTCTGACTCGTATAACCTGCTGAAATGTCCCTAAAAAGCCCGTTCACCCCCACCGGGTCCAAGACCGTATTTCCCCCTCTTGTCCTTCACTTTCTCTATCTCCCTTGCCTCCTCCCGTTTCCTCAACTGGTGTGCCAGCATCCTGCTTGCCTTTTCCCCACAGTCGTACACCGCCCCTCTCGCCTTTCTCAGCTTCCCCACCGCCTTCCCCGTAGATATCAACCCAAGCTCCAACTGCAGCTTCTGCCGTTCCTTCAGCAGCCCTGCTTCCGGGGCTTCCGAGTACCTCCTGTCCACTTGAAATGAAAGAGTATGAAAATCACTTATTGTCACGAGTAGGCTTCAATTAAGTTACTGTGAAAAGCCCCTCGTCGCCACATTCCGGCGCCTGTTCGGGGAGGCTGGTACGGGAATTAAACCGTGCTGCTGGCTTGCCTTGGTCTATTTTTAAAAGCCAGCGATTTAGTCCAGTGTGCTAAACCAGCCCCACTTGAAGGATCTCCTCTACTAACCTATCTATTTCTGCCCGTTCCATCTTCTCTCTGTGTGCCCGTATTGAAATAAACTCCCCTCTCACCACTGCCTTCTACGCCTTCCATACTGTGGCTGCCGAAACCTCCCCCGTATCGTTTATCTCCACATACCTCCAAATGGCCTCCCTCACCCGCTCACACACTTCTTCTTCCGCCAACAGCCCCACATCTAACCTCCATTGCGGGTGCTGCCCCCCCCCCCCCCCCCCCACTTACTCACCCACAAGTCCACCCGGTGCGGGGCGTGATCGCACACTTATATCGCCGGGTAATCAACTTCCACCACCCCCGCCAACAATGTCTTATCTAAAGTAAAGAAGTCTCACGGCGCCGAGATCCCAGGTTCAATCCCGGCTCTGGGTCACTGACCGTGTGGAGTTTGTACATTCTCCCCATGCAATGAAAGACTCAACAGCGAGACAACTGCACGTCTCCACACACGAAGTGACTCCAGTAACAGAAGCCTCCACAGCGAGCTCGTGGACAGCCTCCATGATAGAAGCAACGCAAGACTCCAAACCCAAAGATGTGCAGGGTATGTGGATTGAACATGCTAAATTGCCCCTTAATTGGAAAAAATGAATTGGGTACTTATAAATAAATTGAAATTTATAAAAAAAATAAGCCAATTCGGGAGTAAACTTTGTGCCCATGGGAGAAGAATTAATATTCTTTCGCTCTCGGCCTCCCAAACCTCCACAGATCTACCCCCCCCCCCACCCATGTGTTCCATAAACCACCTTAGCTCCTTTGCTGCTGCCGACACCCTCCCTGACCTCGAACTCGACCGATCCAGCCTTGGATCGATAACTGTATTTAAATCACTCCCCATAATCAGACGATGCGAGTCTAGATCAGGGATTTTCCCCAATGCCCGCCTCATGAACTCTACATCATTCCAGTTTGAAGCATAAATGTTCACCAGCACCGCCGGCATCCCCTTCAATTTCCCACTCACCATAACATAGCTCTCCCCAGAGTCCGCCACTATACTGCCCACTTCAAACACCATATAAGAACATAAGAACATAAGAACTAGGAGCAGGAGTAGGCCATCTGGCCCCTCGAGCCTGCTCCGCCATTCAATTAGATCATGGCTGATCTCATTTCAATTAGATCTCAGCTCCACTTTCCGGCCCGAACACCATAACCCTTAATCCCTTTATTCTTCAAAAAACTATCTATCTTTACCTTAAAAACATGTAATGAAGGAGCCTCAACTGCTTCACTGGGCAAGGAATTCCATAGATTCACAACCCTTTGGGTGAAGAAGTTCCTCCTAAACTCAGTTCTAAATCTACTTCCCCTTATTTTGAGGCTATGTCCCCTAGTTCTGCTGTCACCCGCCAGTGGAAACAACCTGCCCGCATCTATCCTATCTATTCCCTTCATAATTTTAAATGTTTCTATAAGATCCCCCCTCATCCTTCTAAATTCCAACGAGTACAGTCCCAGTCTACTCAACCTCTCCTCATAATCCAACCCCTTCAGCTCTGGGATTAACCTAGTGAATCTCCTCTGCACACCCTCCAGTGCCAGTACGTCCTTTCTCAAGTAAGGAGACCAAAACTGAACACAATACTCCAGGTGTGGCCGCACTAACACCTTATACAATTGCAACATAACCTCCCTAGTCTTAAACTCCATCCCTCTAGCAATGAAGGACAAAATTCCATTTGCCTTCTTAATCACCTGTTGCACTTGTAAACCAACCTTCTGTGACTCATGCACTAGCACACCCAAGTCTCTCTGAACAGCGGCATGGTTTAATATTTTATCGTTTAAATAATAATCCCGTTTGCTGTTATTCCTACCAAAATGGATAACCTCACATTTGTCAACATTGTATTCCATCTGCCAGACCCGAGCCCATTCACTTAACCTATCCAAATCCCTCTGCAGACTTCCAGTATCCTCTGCACTTTTCGCTTTACCACTCATCTTAGTGTCATCTGCAAACTTGGACACATTGCCCTTGGTCCCCAACTCCAAATCATCTATGTAAATTGTGAACAATTGTGGGCCCAACACGGATCCCTGAGAGACACCACTAGCCACTGACTGCCAACCAGAGAAACACCCATTTATCCCAACTCTTTGCTTTCTATTAATTAACCAATCCTCTATCCATGCTACTACTTTACCCTGAATACCATGCATCTTTATCTTACGCAGCAACCTTTTGTGTGGCACCTTGTCAAAGGCTTTCTGGAAATCCAGATATACCACATCCATCGGCTCCCCGTTATCTACTGCACTGGTAATGTCCTCAAAAAATTCCACTAAATTAGTTAGGCATGACCTGCCTTTTACGAACCCATGCTGCGTCTGCCCAATGGGACAATTTCTATCCAGATGCCTCGCAATTTCTTCCTTGATGATAGATTCCAGCATCTTCCCTATTACCGAAGTTAAACTCACTGGCCTATAATTTCCTGCTTTCTGCCTACCTCCTTTTTTAAACAGTGGCGTCACGTTTGCTAATTTCCAATCCACCGGGACCACCCCAGAGTCTAGTGAATTTCGGTAAATTATCACTAGTGCATCTGCAATTTCCCTAGCCATCTCTTTTAGCACTCTGGGATGCATTCCATCAGGGCCAGGAGACTTGTCTACCTTTAGCCCCATTAGCTTTCCCATCACTCCCTCCTTAGTGATAACAATCCTCTCAAGGTCCTCACCTGTCATAGCCTCATTTCTATCAGTCGCTGGCATGTTATTTGTGTCTTCCACTGTGAAGACCGACCCAAAAAACCTGTTCAGTTCCTCAGCCATTTCCTCATTTCCCATTATTAAAACTCCCTTCTCATCCTCTAACGGACCGATATTTACCTTAGCCACTCTTTTTTGTCTTATATATTTGTAAAAACTTTTACTGTCTGTTTTTATATTCTGAGCAAGTTTACTCTCATACTCTATCTTACTCTTCTTTATAGCTTTTTTAGTAGCTTTCTGTTGCCCCCTAAAGATTTCCCAGTCCTCTAATCTCCCAGCAATCTTTGCCACTTTATATGCTTTTTCCTTCAATTTGATACTCTCCCTTATTTCCTTAGATATCCACGGTCGATTTTCCCTCTTTCTTCCGTCCTTCCTTTTTGTTGGTATAAACCTTTGCTGAGCACTGTGAAAAATCGCTTGGAAGGTTCTCCACTGTTCCTCAACTGTTCCACCATAAAGTCTTAGCTCCCAGTCTACCTTAGCTAGTTCTTCTCTCATCCCCTTGTAATCTCCTTTGTTTAAACACAAAACACTAGTATTTGATTTTACTTTCTCACCCTCCATCGTATTTTAAATTCCACCATATTGTGATCGCTCCTTCCGAGAGGATCCCTAACTATGAGATCATGAATCAATCCTGTCTCATTACACAGGACAAGATCTAGGACCGCTTGTTCCCTCGTAGGTTCCATTACATACTGTTCTAGGAAACTATCGCGGATACATTCTATAAACTCCTCCTCACGGTTGCCTTGACCGACCTGGTTAAACCAATCGACATGTAGATTAAAATCCCCCATGATAACTGCTGTACCATTTCTACATGCATCAGTTATTTCTTTGTTTATTGCCTGCCCCACCATCTCGTTACTATTTGGTGGCCGATAGACTACTCCTATCAGTGACTTTTTCGCCTTACTATTCCTGATTTCCACCCAAATGGATTCAACCTTATCCTCCATAGCACCGATGTCATCCCTTACTATTGCCCGGATGTCATCCTTAAATAACAGAGCAACACCACCTCCCTTACCATCCACTCTGTCCTTCCGAATAGTTTGATACCCTCGGATATTTAACTCCCAGTCGTGACCATCCTTTAACCATGTTTCAGTAATGGCCACTAAATCATAGTCATTTACGATGATTTGTGCCACCAACTCATTTACTTTATTCCGAATACTACGAGCATTCAGGTAAAGTACACTTATGTTGGTTTTTTTACCTCTGTTTTGAATCTTAACATCTCCAGTTTTATTCCTTTTGTTATTACTGGGCCTATTCACTGTGCTCCCCTCAGCCACTGTACCTTGTACTGTCGCCCTTATGGATTTCTGACTATGTCTTCTCTGCCTTCCACTTTTCCCCTTACTTCCTTTTGTTTCTGTCCCTGTTTTACTACCTTCCAACTTCCAGCATTGGTTCCCATCCCCCTGCCACATTAGTTTAAACCCTCCCCAACAGCTCTAGAAAACACCCCCCCTAGGACATCGGTTCCAGTCCTGCCCAAGTGCAGACCGTCCGGTTTGTACTGGTCCCACCTCCCCCAGAACCGGTCCCAATGCCCCAGGAATTTGAATCCCTCCCTCTTGCACCATCTCTCAAGCCACGCATTCATCCTATCTATCCTGAAATTCCTACTCTGACTAGCTCGTGGCACTGGTAGCAATCCTGAGATTACTACCTTTGAGGTCCTACTTTTTAATTTAACTCCTAACTCCCTGAATTCCGCTTGTAGGACCTCATCCCGTTTTTTACCTATATCGTTGGTGCCTATGTGCACCACGACAGCTGGCTGTTCACCCCCCCCCCCCCCCCCCCCCCCCAGAATGTCCTGCAGCCGCTCCGAGACATCCTTGACCCTTGCACCAGGGAGGCAACATACCATCCTGGAGTCTCGATTGCGTCCACAGAACCGCCTGTCTATTCCCCTTACGATCGAGTCCCCTATCACTATAGCCCTGCCATTTTTCTTCCTGCCCTGCTGTGCAGCAGAGCCAGCCACGGTGCCATGAACCTGGCTGCTGCTGCCTTCCCCTGGTGAGCCATCTTCCTCAACAGTATCCAAAGCGGTATATCTGTTTTGCAGGGAGATGACCGCAGGGGACACCTGCACTGCCTTCCTACTCTTGCTCTTTCTTTTGGTCACCCATTTTCTATCTCCCTCAGTAACCTTCACCTGCGGTGTGACCAACTCGCTAAACGTGCTATCCACGACCTCCTCAGCATCGCGGATGCTCCAAAGTGAGTCCATCCGCAGCTCCAGAGCCGTCAAGCGGTCTAACAAGAGCTGCAACTGAACACACTTCTTGCACGTGAAGGAGCCAGGGACAGTGGACGTGTCCCTGAGCTCCCACATCGCACACGAAGGGCATGACACGGGTCTGGGATCTCCTGCCATGTCTTAAACCCTTGGTAAACTTAAACAACTAGAATTTCAAAATAAAAATAAATAAATTAGACAATGAAAAGAAAAAGAGAGACTACTTACCAGTCACTTACCAGGGTTAAAAAGCACCTCCTCACACTCTGCACCGAATTACCTCACTGCACCAAATTACCAAGTTTCAATCCCCACTCTGTACGAGTCTCACTCCGGATGTGTCTCCTGGAAAAGTGCTCGCCACTTTTAATCAAATATGCCAGAACACATAAGCCCTTGTGGGCCAGTCTCTAGCTTGTGACCCACTCCTCCTCAGGCCCGGCCTCGGGTGCTCACCTTCAACGACCCTCTCCCTACCACATTTTAGAAACCCCTCCCCTGTCAGCAGTTTCCCCCCTCCCCCCTACAAGAAAACAGCCCCAACCCCCATCAACACACTTACCACCCGCTCACCCCCCACTGCGCTTCCGTGAACTTGCCCACCCAGCTAGCCTGGCAATCCCCGCCCATGCCGCCTAGCATCCTACCCCACCGATTCCCCGCCCCACCCCCCGTTCAACCATCCTCCCAATGTAAACTTATCAACCCCCACCAAACATGCAGAAAAGTTCAATCCACCATCTCCCATCAAGGAAAAACAAACCCAAAACAAAACAATTGTACCAAACATCATGCAAAAGTGACCCAAACAAACCCCAAAAGAACAGAATAGGAACATCTCCTCCAGAGTTCAATGTTCTCCTTCTCCTGCCAGTTCATTGTCGCTGACAAAATCCATCGCTTCCTCCGGCGTCCCAAAGTAGAGTTCCCGACCTTTATACGTTAGTCACAGGCGTGCCGGGTACAACATGCCAAGCTTCCCTCCCTTCTTAAAGAGGGCCACCTTCACCTTGTTGAAACTCGCTCTCCTTTTGGCCAACTCCGCACCCAGGCCCTGATACATGCGCAGCTGACTACCTTCCCAGGTGCAGCGCCTCGTCTGCCTGGCCCACCTCAAAATCTGTTCCTGATCCAAGAACGGGTGCAGGCGCACCACCATTGCTCTCAACGGCTCACTCCCCTGTGGCTTCCTCAACAGCGCCCTGTGCGCCTGGTCCACTTCCAAGGGCCGAACAAATGCTCTCCCAGCAGCTTATCGAACATTCATGCCACATACGTGCCAGCATCCGCTCCCTCACTGCCCTCCGGCAGGCCCACGATCCCTAAGTTCTGCCTGCGCGATCGATTCTCCAAATCCTCCACTTTCTCCTGCAGCCTCCTTTGTTGATCCCACAGCAACCCCATCTCCGCTACCATCGAGGCAAGCTGCTCCTCATGTTCCCCACCGCCTCCTCCACATTTTGGATCACCTGGCCCTGGGTCTCCAACCTTGTCTCTATGCGGTCAATCCCCGCCTTTATCGGGTCCACCACCCTGGCCAGCTCCTCCAAGTTCTCCTTCCTCTGCTGGGCATATTTCTCATGGAGGAAGCTCACTAGCTGGTCCGTTGGCCACTGGGCGGGCAGGATCGGACCCTGACCCTCCTCCATCTTCCCCTGTGTCGCAGGCACCACACCAGCTTTTGACGATCGTTCCCTCCTTTTTCGACCACTTCTGGTCCACAAATCCATAAACCGGTGGGATACTCTCTCCTTCCCCCTCTCCTGCACCTTTTAAAATCTCACAGCTCAGCCATTAGCCAGGGAAAACATCCAAAAAGTCCATGAGTGGGAGCCACCAAATGTGCGACTACTCACACCATGGCTTCCACCGGAAGTCCCCGAGCATAGGGTGTTTCTTTATGCACAAACCTGTTGTCATACTTTTCAGATCCTCTCTCTAGTATGGGGAGGATAATGGACCTGTTGAGTAAATTTGGATTCTTCTCAGGGTACAAATTGAATGAGAGTCAGAGCGAGATCTTCCCGGTGAACCCCCTGGGAAAGGACGTGGATTTGGGGAGGCTGCCGTTAGGCTGGCCAAGATGAGGATTAGATATTTAGGGATTGAGGTTGCTCATGACTGGGCCTTGCTTCATAAACTGAATGTGGCCAGTTGTGAAGGGGGAAAGGGGGATTTGAAGAGGTGGGATGCCCTCCCGTTTTCCTTGTCGGGGGGAATGGAGAATGCAGGCGGTCAAAATGAACGTTCGACAGAGGTTCTTATTTGTGTTCCAGTGTCTCCCAATTCTCCTCCCAAAATCATTTCTGAGGGTTGATAAATTAATCACGGCCTTGACTCCCAGGATTCAAAGAGCCTTCCTGTGGAGGGAGCGGAAGCCAGGCGGGCTGGCCCTACAGAATTTGATTCTTCTATTACTGTGTGATGAAAATCGGGAAAATGCAAGGGTGGATGAAGGTGCCGGGGCCAAGGTGGGGGCAAATGGAGGACGCTTCCTCTGTAGGTTTGTGTCTAAGGGTGTTGGTGATGGCCCCTCTTTTGTTCTCTGCAGCCAAGTTCTCGATGAGCCCGGTGGTGGTGGCGTCTCTAAGAATTTGGAACCAATTTAGGTAGCATTTTAAATTGGGAGCAATGACACTACTGTCACCGATCTGTGTGAACCATTGGTTTGTGCCGTCCAGAATGGATGCAATGTAAAGGATTTGGACGAGGAAGGGGGTCAAGAGGTTCAGGGATTTGTTTGTGGAGGGTAGGTTTGCGAGATTGGTGGAGATGGTGGAGAAATTTCAAGTTTGTTTAGGTTTTTGCAGGTGCAAAACTTTGTTCATAAGGAGCTGTCTTCGTTCCCTTGGTTATCTTGAGATGAGATAGGGGAAGGGAAGATATCCGATATATATGGAGGGTTGTTGGAGACAGGAAAAGCACCTTTGGAGGAGGTAAATGGGAATTGGAAGGAGGAGCTGGGCCTGGGACTGGACGGAGGGGTGTGGAGCAAGATCTTGTATAGGGTGAATTCCACCTCGTCTTGAGCCAGGCTGAGCCTGATACAGTTTAAAGTCGTTCACAGGGCACACTTGATGAGAGCGCGCATAAGTGGGTAGCTCCTCGGAGTAGAGGACAGGTGTGAGTGTTGTTTCGAGGGGCTCGGTGAACCATTCACACATGCTCTGGTCCTGCCCTAATTTTTGGGGGTTTTGGGTCTCCTTTTTTGAGACTATGTCGGAGATCGTGGGGGTCAGGCTGGAGTTGTGTTCAGGATATCCTGGTCTTCGTCTCTCTGATAGCCCGGAGGCGAGTCCTGCTTGGATGGAGGTCGTCGGTGCCTCCTAAGCACCTTGGCATGATTGGGGAACATGTCAGAGTTTCTGAGACTGGAAAAGATGAAGGATTTTATTAGAGGGTTGGAGGAAGGGTTCTATTCCAGGCCGAAGCTGTTCATCACGTTGTTTGAGGACTTGTTACTGGCCAGCACATTGGGGTGGGGGGGGGGAGGGGGGGGGGGGGGGGTTGAGTCAAGGAAGGGGGGGGATTTAGGGTTATTATTAAAAAATAACATTTTGTTTGCAGTATATTACATTGTTTTGTATATGATCATTTGAAAATTTTGGAATAAAAATATTTATTAAAAGAATATATTTTCATAACATTTAAACCTGGAATCTCTAATAGAAACAAAATGATACCTTATTTTCAAAGTTGCAATTGGCTTATCAACAAATGTGAATTGCGTGTTTTGTTTTTTAATACATTTTAATATAATTTTGAAAACATATTGTCTTATATAATTTTCTGTATCCAAACTCAGACCCATTTCTGTACCCTCTTCAGTGGAGAGATACACTATTGAGGAGAGATGTCCAGACTATTATAAAATCTGGGTTGTTATAGGCTGGTAAAAAAATAGTTAAAAAGACTATCTGAAGGACGGTAATATCTTTCGGTGGTTCCCTTCCTTCAGGAATAGTGGATCAGTTCTTCAGTCTATGAAGTGTGTCTTTCTCAACCTTAAGTGTGCACGATGATCCAAGGAGTATTACTGATCCAGAATAGTTCCCAAAAGTGGGTCAGCAACCCACTTCACTGCTTCTATTGTACTAAATCTCTCCTGAACCCTCTCTAAAGTCTTATTGTCCTACCTAAAATGCGGTGCCCAGATTTGGCCACATTACTCCAGTTAGGCCAAACTAATGTTTATACATGCTTAGGATAATCTCCTTACTCTTGTGTTCCACGCTTCTACTTACAAAGCCAAGGATCCACTCTGCTATTTTAATAGCCTTCACAATTTATCCCACATTGTTCAAAGAGTTATGTAGGTACACTCACAAGTCTCTTTGATCTTGCATCCACTTCAAAATTGTGCCATTTATTTTGTTGGTTTTCATCATTTTTTCCTATCATAATTAATAATTCCACACTTCTCTGCATTAAGTGTCATCTCCTTCCAAGTCTGTTACCATTCTACTCATTGTTTACGATAATTATAAACTTCCTGTCATCTGCAAACCTTGCTTTGCTGCCATGTAAATGCAAGTCAATTTCATATCATTAACAACAGCAGTGGTTCTAATACTGACCCCTGTACTTCCCTTCAGACTGACAACCATTTAGAACTGACTCTGCTTTCCATCCCTTAGTCCAATCTAGATCCAAGCTCTATTGTCTCTTTAATCCGATTGGCCTTAATTTTGTTGACAAATTCATGTGGTACTTTATCAAATACCTTCTGAAATCCACAACAACCACACAACCCCCATCAACAATCTCTGTTACTTCATCAAAAGAACTTGATTACGTCAACATAATTTGTGTTTAAAAAATCTGCACTAGCTTTTACTAATTAACCAGCTTTTGTTCACCAAGCGTGTATTAATTCTGTACCAGATTATTTCCTCAAAGTCTCATCAGACTGATTTCTAGTTGCTGGGTTTATCCCTCTCCATTTTTTTGATCAGGGGTGTAACATGTACACTCGTCCAGTCCTCTCCACTACCGCCTTATCTAAGAAGGATTGAAAGATTGTGACCAGAGCCTCTGTAATTTCTATCCTCACTTCCCTCAGTGTCTATCATGGCAAAATGGCGGTGGAAAAAAAATTTGGTTTACCTTACAGGAATTCCTGGCAGTCTACTCAAATCAGACTGGCTGGTCCAATGTCAAACAATTGACAACACCAAGGATATCCCTATCAGACTGTAGTGTTCTCAATTTACTCACAGCACATTGCTCAATGGGTAAAAATACATCTCCAATGGAGAACATTGGGGACTGTGACAGGTTGCCTCATTCTGCAGATATGTTCACTAACATATCAAGCTCATATGTATAAGGGCGACACAGTAGCACATTGGTTAGCACTGTTGCTTCACAGCACCATGGTCTCAGGTTCGATTCCCGGCTTGTCTGTGTGGAATCTGCACGTTCTCCTTGTGTCTGCGTGGGCTTCCTCCGGGTGTTCCGGTTTCCTCCCACAGATCCGAAAAGATGTGCTGTTAGGTAATTTGGACATTCTGAATTCTCCCTCTGTGTACCCGAACACATCCGGAATGTGGCGACTAGGGGATTTTCACAGTAACTTCATTGCAGTGGTAATGTAAGCCTACTTGTACCAACCATGAAAATTCGTAGAATTCCTGCAGTGCAGAAGGAGGCCATTTGGCCCATTGAGTCTGTACCAACCCTCCGAAGGAGGAGTCCATTCCCCCACCCTCCCTGTCCTAGCCCCATAACCCCGTAATCTAACCTGCAGTTCCCTGAACACTAATTTAGCATGGTCAAACCACCCAACCTTTACCGCTTTGTAGAAATCAAGCACTGAGGAAACAAACTGGATGTTTTGAAACTGAGTGATCTGGTCAGATAGAATAAAAACTAACCTGCTTATCATGGTTTGGGATAACCTTTGATTTCACTTATGCACTCAGAAAGGTTACATTCATCCCCACATTGTCAATGCTAACCTTCTACTGAGGAGCATAACCCAGCTTCCACCAACAAGTGCTTATGCTGCCCCCTGCTGGTGAGTTTGCAAAACCAGTAGTGGGATATGACATGGTACCACCACAGATGATACCCATGTGCCATAATATATTTCATTTATTAGGCAAATAACTTTCATGTTAATAATAACATTTTAATAACATTGTTGGAATGAAACAAACTATACAAATCTGTTATCTTTTTAAAAAATGCATATGTAATTTCTCTTAATGTGAAATGCTGTCAAGAATCTAAAACATAGAACATACAGTGCAAAAGGAGGCCATTCGGCCCATCTAGTCTGCAGTGACCCACCTAAGCCCTCACTTCCACCCTATCCCCGTAACCCAATAACCCCTCCTAACCTTTTTGGTCACTAAGGGCAATTTATCGTGGCCAATCCATCTAACCTTTGGACAGAAGTGTAAATGTAATCCTCTTCTCCTAATTCACAGCGAAAACATTAGTCAAACATCTAGATAGAACTAACTGAGTCTACTCAAAGCCTCCCAGCCCAGCTCCATACCAGCAACCTTAGAAGGATTGCATACAGTTGGAAATATAACATCTGAATAAAATTAGAGTATGCCTTTTGATAACCTTTTATCAGAGACATTTCACAACAAGAAAATGTGTTACATGACCTGTCAGCTGTTTGTGTAGGCAGATGTTCTACAACAAAATAAATCTAGTCAATTTAAGTGTCTATGGCAACTGGATGTGTGAAAATCTCACTCCTCACATGCTTGAGCTCTGTAGCTGTTATGTACTATTGAAATGAAGTACATTCAGTGCAGTCTACAGCTCCTGGATTGATCAAACCTGTAGCTTAAACATACAACAAAATGCAACAATTAATTTGTATTGTTCCAATGACATTCTATGTTAAAAAATGTTTACATACTCCACATAAGAACAGGGGCCAAAATTTTACCTTTGGCGATACTTATGGTTGAATGCTTAACTGTATTTGTGTTACATTCCTCTGATTATTTTTTCCTTTTTTGAAGATAAATTTAGAATAACCAATTATGTTTTTCCAATTAAGGGGCTATTTAGCATGGTCAATCCACCTACTCTGCCACATCTTTGGGTTGTGGGGGTGAAACCCACGCAGACACGGGGAGAATGTACAAACTCCACACAGACAGTGACCCAGAGCCGGGATCGAACCCAGGTCATCAGCGCCGTAACCACTGCGCCACCGTGCTGATATTTTAAGGGATGTGATAATCCCTAAAAATGCATTCTTAATATCTCTGTTTTTTTGTATGAGACATTAAACGGAGGCCCTATCTACCTGTTGGGTGGCTACAAAAGATCCCATGGCACTATTTCAAAGAGCAAAGGCTTGCGTTCTGGACCATATTTATTCATCAATCTGCATCACAAAGAATAGGTTATTCAGTCAGTATCACATTGCTGTGGATGGGAGTTTATAGAGTGAAAGGTAGTTGAGGTGTTTCCTGCATTGAAAGTCACCATAATCCCTGAGGACCATAGAGTGGACTAATGGTGATACAACCTGAGGATCACCACATCTCAGGTGAGGGGTAAGATCGAGAAGGCGGGTTTTCATGAATAATCTCAGCCGATACAGGAATTGAACCCACGCTGTTGGCATCACTGCGCATCAGAAACCGGCCATCCAGCCAACTGAGCAAACCATCTCCTGTACAGTGAGCACACTTCAAAAAGTACATAATTGACTGTAAAGCACGCTGAAACACAAAGTGGTCATGGGAAACCCTATATAAGTGCAAGTCATTCTTTTTTTTCTTTTATTGTATTGAATTCTATTATTTCTAGCGTAGGTTTCTTGAGTTAGGATCAGGTTATCACAGAAAAACTTGTTCATGCCATTTTGCTGGAAAAAATAGAGGCCCAAAATTTGCTTTCAAAGTAACAATGAAGCGAATTGTGCCCCCATAGTTTATTTACAAATGCCACACAACATCAGGCATGGACAGTTTGATTGAGCTGATGTTGAATCTTGATATTGTAGTATGAACAAAGAACATTAGACTTTGCTTTATAAACAAAGTTATTTATTACTAACACTACACTAACAAATTACTAAAATGTCTAAGATCAATACAGTTTGAAATAATGGTCTAACACTAACTTACACTAAGATACTACAGAGCTACTCTAATATGCGACTGCTACAAACTCCTTACTGACATCTTCTCCTGGAACACATGGTGTATCTGAGTCACGTGCCTGCATACGCGCACCACCTGCTGGCCGGATGCTGGAACTACAACAGAAAAACATATATTATTATTTACATTCAGATGATAATACAGATGACAATCTATTTATCATCACAGACAGTTGCATGACTAAATGAGGAAATAAAATAGATGCTGTTGGAGATGCACAGATCTACCATTAATTTTACGTAAACAGTACCCATCCTGTTTGGCTCCCAATTCAAATTCATTGAGCAGCATGAAGTTCGTGATCTTTGTATGGCGGGTCTGAAATAAACCACAGAAAGTTACATTTTTCTCCCAAGCCAAAGTACCCTTAAGAAATACTTGTTAATTACTGTTGTCAAGCTTTGTGACACTGAACATGAATATTGCATGTGTAGAGTCTTATTCCTTCAGGTTTTAGTTATTGCTAGATGTTTTTATAAAATCTTTTACTTTTTCATTATTTCTCCTCTTTCTCTCTTAATCCAGCTTCAAGTACCTATCACATTTCAATGAGTTAAAAGTGTTAATTTTGGGGTACTCTTTGGTTGAGGGAGGGAATGGGAATGTGGTTTGCTGCAAAATCAAGAAAGTCAGAAATTCAGTTCAGAAATGAGGAAATATTCTTAACCTGGTTTCACGATGTGATGTCCCTGAGGACTGAGTGTGTCCCTCTTTGGGAGTGCCTGCAAGGGATACCTGGAGAGGCTAGGTTTTGCACCCTGGATGTGTGGGGACCTGGGGATGGGCTGCGTTCTAGGCTTGGTGGATATTTATTTTTTGGGTGGGTCAAGTGATGTGAGCACAGGAGTGACTCCATTTTCATGAGGTCCGGCTTGGCTGATTTCTTAATCCATCTTTTCATCCTGGTCCACTTGTCGTATTTGTCTTTTCTTCGGTTGCATGTCTTCTCCTATGCTCCAAGAGGTTTCTCATTGATGTCTTTGTGAGAAAGAGCAGAGATAAAATGCTAAAATTCTCATTTGTTCATGGCGGTTGAAGTGGGCTGGGGCAGGGCCCTATTTGCAGCAGAACACTTGTTACTGAGCGGGCCCTCACCTTATAGAATTTACAGTGCCGAAGGAGGCCATTCGGCCCATCGAGTCTGCACCGGCTCTTGGAAAGAGCACCCCACCCAACCGCACACCTCCACCCTATCCCCATAACCCAGTAACCCCACCCAACACTAAGGGCAATTATGGACACTAAGGGAATTTATCATGGCCAATCCACCTAACCTGCACATCTTTGGACTGTGGGAGGAAACCGGAGCACCCGGAGGAAATCCACGCACACACGGGGAGAACGTGCAGACTCAGACAGTGACCCAAGCAAGGAATCGAACCTGGGACCCTGGAGCTGTGAAGCAATTGTGCTAACCACAATGCTACCGTGCCTTGGCAGTGCTGTGTGCATCGGTTGATGGCTGTAAACAAAGATGTTATCTTGTCCGAACCTCTCGGCTCTGTGATGAAGGATATCAGCTCACTTCAAAGAATTGTAGGGTACTTTTCTGATAGCGATGGAAGGGCACGAGAGGGTTATTGCACTTGTTTCCTGGTGAGGGCCACTTCTGTGTTGTCAAGATCCTGCTACATGGCGTGCCATCTATCCTGATGGATTTTGGAGAGGGGGCCCTTGAGCCCGGTGAGAGATGGAAGGTGAGTTCTCAACTAAGTTTTTTAAATTGGCTGCCATGTTTTGGTAATCTTGATTTGTAGGCTGGGTACATAAGATTTAATGGAGCACAGCGTAACCTGTCTTCAGGACCGTGGGTCGGTTGGACCTATCGATCGCCGGTCCTATATTGCAAAATATGGGCGTAATGGCCTGTATCCTTGTTTATCCTGATTTAGCAAAGTCATGTTGAGTCAAATATGAGAAATGTGATTTGTGCACAGTTTCATCCCTTTATGTTATTATGTCTTATAATTTCATATTATTCTTGTGGTTGGGGGAGGGGGCATTCTCTTTGTTACATCACTTGATTCATTTACAAGGACGGTGAGTGGAGCAGGAGCAGTGGTGGGGTGGGGGGGGGGGGGGGGGGGGGGGGGGTGGGGGGGGGGGGGTGGATTGGGGTTGGTCGGATTAGTTTGTCTTGGCTGAAATTGAGGCTCGGCCCACAGTTGATGCCTGTTCAGGTTTTCTCTTCTTTTCGAACTGAATTTAAGAATCTGTGTCTTTATCCTTTGATGGTCCAGGCAGACGTTTTGTTATCCTTGGGAGGACTGGGTTCCTTCTGTCTCGTCCTTTAGGATGAATTTGCTTATTTTCTTGGTTGGAGTTTCCCTCTTTATCTCTCTTAAGAACTGTTGTGACTATTAGAACATCATGTTTATTATTGGGGAAGGCTGAAGTGGGATCAGTATTCATGGCTGATGACTAGGGAGGAGGGGGGTGGGTGGACCTGGGTATTCTTTCTGCGACGGTGGTTGCCGCGAGTTGGTTTGGGCATCCCCCTCTCTGACGCTTTCTTGCTTTTGTCTTCTTCCTTCATCTGGGCGGGCTTTGTGCTGGTCCATATGCTGGTCTGGCCCGGTGGTGTGACTGCGGGGTGGGGTTGGCCCTCCCTCCCAGGATGTGCAATTGATGGTGCCATGATGGTTCTTCTCCCAGGATGGGGCCCTTCCCTGTCCAGTACTGGAACAGTTATGCTTTTCCCGTTGGTGTGAGTGGGAGCGGTATATCGCCCTGGATAGAGCTGGGGAGGTGCAGGTTTGCTGAGTTGTAGGTCTCAGGGATATGTGGGAGGTCGTGGAAATATAATTTATTGCGTTTTGGATGGTTCTGGGCTCGGCCATGTGGGGTGCTGTGGCTGGTATCCTGATGATCCTGAGAGCTGGGCGTGTCCCTCTTTGGGAGTGCCTGCGAGAAGTATCTGGAGAGGCTAGGTTTAGCCCCCCGGGTGTGTGGAGACCTGGGGATGGCCTGTGTTCTGTGCTTCATGGATATCCTGTTTTTTTTCCTGGGAACGGATCTGACGTCCTTTTAATGACTGGTTGGCTCTCTTTCGCAGGCGGGTAAGTGGAGCTGAGTTCACAAAATGATCAGCCATGATCTTATTGAATGGCAGAGCAAGCTCGAGGGGCCCGATGGCCTACTCCTGCTTCTAGTTTTTATGTTCTTATGTTCTCCTCCTCATTGGTGTGTGCGGGTGGCTGCCTGTGAAACTTGGGGTTTGGGTTGGATTCTCATCCCTAGATACCTGAAGGATTGGTTCTGATGGTTCCTGTTCTTTCTGCCTATTGGGAGACCTTGAAGGTTGAATCCTCAACTGGGTCTCTCTTTGCTTCTCCCTTGAGCTATTAGAATGTGATGTTTAGTGTTGGCATAAGGTAATGTTGGATTGGTAAGGATGATTTGGCTACTAGGGACTTGGATTGCTCTGGGTACTCCTTTTGCGACGGTGGTCATCTTATGTTGGGCATTCCCTTTTTAGGAGTTTTTTTCTCCTTTTTTTTCCTGGATGAACATGGTTTATTTCTCCTGGTCAGGCTCAGTTGATGGGGTAGGCCCCTGGTGGTGCCAGGGTAATGGGAGGCAGGGGTTCACCCTCCCTCCCGCCCTATGTGCCCTATGGTTGGGTCCCTTGACAATTCCTATCTCTCTCGGTATGGGCCCCCCTATTTGACTGGGACTAGATTGATTGTCTTTATTCTAGTCATGCACTCTGATGGTTATCAGGGATGGGGTGACGGTGGGGGGGGGGGGGGGGGGGGGGCGCGCAGGGGGGGTGGTGGTAGCAGTGGGGAAGAGTTGCCTCCTTGTCGGTAGAGTTGCTTATTCCACTTTTGTTGGTGGATACTTCACAGGCCCTCCTGGTAGCTCAGGGCCTGGGTTGGGTCCGGAGCTCTTGTTATCCATTCAGTCAGTTCTGTTAGTTCTCATTCTTCTTCTATGGGAGACGCTGGATTTGAGAGTAATTTGTATACATTGCTGCTGGTCCTCTCTCCACAATTATATGGAATGATATTGGCTTTGCTCTGAGCCTGGATTAGGGTTAGGTTGCATTGTGCCGTAGGTATGTAACTCACCTTAGAAAGGCTTTTTTGGGGTATATTCTTTTGTTTTTGTCGAGTCAGGCATGATTAATCCACTCTTGACTTCTCGATGGGCCTGATATCTGTAAGATGGATGTAAAGGCTTGCTGGTGCCTGTGGAGCTGCTGGGGTCGAGGGAATCGTATGTTGGTGCATGCCTGATTTTGCTGCGGGAAACCTACCCTGATTTCTTCCGATGGCTGCAGACCTGTGCGGCGTGGAAGAGTGTGCACCATTTCACCATGTCTTTATGACTTTATCCTGTTTTTCCCTCTGTCCTTGGTGGGGGTCATATGATCATCTAGTTTTGTCTGATGATCGCACTGAGCCAGTGGTGATGTTGTTCCCTGTTCCATTCTGTACTCACGTACGCAAAGATGTTTTATTTTTTCTTCCTGCTATGGTATTATTTTGTAACTTTGTTGCATCATTTTCAAAAATGCAAAATCCTCATAAATCTACTTAAAAAAAAAACATGGTTCCAGAATATCGTGGTCTCTGCTACTACTTACAAACTATTATTACACGTGCATTAAAAAGAACATGTGGCAGGATGTTTCTGGACTGGCTCAAGATTATCCTCATAGTTTGTTCTTTGTTAGTGGTGTTATAGGACCATCTAGTCAAGATGATTTTATCAGCTTTGCGTCAAGCTGAGTTTAGAATCGTTGAGCCATTGACCCGAGTTCGATCTCGGCCCCCGGGTCATTGTCCGTGTGGAGTTTGCAAATTCTTCCCGTGTCTGCGTGGGTATCACCCCCACAACCCAAAAAGATGTGCAGATTAGGTGAATTGGCCACGCTAAATTGCCCCTTAATTGGGGAAAAAAACAATTGGGTACTCTAAATTTATAAAAATAAAATGAAATAATTGTTGAGCCAATCGGATTAAAATAGAGCAAATTCGAAGTAGAATTTCCTCATGGGCTTTAATGATGTGATGAACTCAACTTCACGGTCAAAGTGACTGATGTTGAGCTTTAAAATGTTCATGGTATGCTGTCAAGCATTTCTACCCCAACCAATATTACATTAAAGTGCATTAATTAATTATAATAATCTTTATTAGTGTCACAAGTAGGCTTACATTAACACTGCAATGAAGTTACTGTGAAAATCCCCTAGTCGTCACACTCCGGCCTGTTCAGGTACACTGAGGGAAAATTCAAAATGCCCAATTCACCTCACAAGCACGTCTTTCGGGACTTGTGGGAGGAAACCGGAGCACCCGGAGGATACCCACACAGACAAGGGGAAAACTTTTCTGTGCAGACAGTGAACCAAGCTGGGAATCGAACCATGGTCCCAGGCGCTGTGAAGCAACAGTGCTAACCACTGTGCTACTGTGCCGCCCCAATTGGCCATGGATCTTGATGATGTTCGTGAGATGTCTTTGGCATAGATTGGTTGTCAGGTTAGCTCATGTAACAACAGAAACTGCACTTTCAAAGTAATCTATTATGTGCTAGTCTTTGATATATTTCAGCATGGTAAAGCACTAAATAAATACAAGTATTATTTTAAAAAGTAAACACATATTATTGCCCAAATAAATTACAAACTGGGTGAGGTATAACTGAAACTGTACCAGAATCACTAAATATGTTGGGTGATAAATATCTCCCATGCACTGAATGGACTATGTCACGTCACGATGATGGAAAATTGTGACAGAGTGAGATCTACCTGTAGCATCACCAGGTAACCAAAAGGATATTGAACTGTTTAAAGAGGACCTTTTAAAAAGAAATACAGGAAGACACTGACCAAAGATATCCAGCATTGTAAGTTTTTTTTATTGTTATTTTTCATAAATTTAGGGTACCCAATTATTTTTTTCCAATTAAGGGGCAATTTAGCGTGGTCAATCTACCTATCCTGTACATATTTGGGTTGTGGCAGTGAGACCCATGCAGACACAGGGAGAATGTGCAAACTGCATACGGACAGTGATCCAGGGCCAGGATCGAACCTGAGTTTTCACTGCTATCCACTGTGCCACTGCCCCTGTCCAGTATTGTAAATTGACCACTTTTCAGGAAAGTTCCTAAATGGATTGCACTGCAGACCTGCCTGGCATGTTGCATGGCATTTCACACCTGGGGATGTCAAGGTCGACTTCAAAAAGGGACTCTTGAAAGGAAGGCATTAGATATGCAAAGTGCTGAATTGTAATCAACAGTAAAGACAATTGGAACTGTTAACTAACCAGATACATCCAACAGACACTCAAAACACTCTGTGGAAGATGAAATAACCCTATTTCGTGATGGTTTCTATTATCTTGAAATATGGCAAATGTTTCTGAGATGAAAGATCAAAAATGTGATTACTTGTTCGACAACAATGACTGCAACGCATTTTAATCAAATTCCTTTGTTGGAATATGTAGCCAGGTTTAGGAATTGGTATTGTCAAACCAGATGCAGAGAGAAGTCATCTGGAAAAGCTGAAAGAAGTAGTAAGGAATCTGCCCTTCTTTCTCGATAGCTTGGAGAAGCACCATGTCTTAACAGTCTAAAAATCATTCACAGAGCTAGTCTATTTCCATCAGAATGAACCTCCATCAATTACAGGGAGATAGATCATAGAATTAAAAGGAAGGAAATTGTCTCCAGCAAAGTGCACTTACCTGGACTTCAGTTTAAAGGATTTTAAAGGAAACCAGCTAACTTCAAACAGCCGCAACATTCAACAATCTATGATCAAGGACAATCAAAGAACTTAATTGCATATTATTTTAACTTTTATTTATACTCTTACTTTGTTTTATATGTATAGATAGATGTGTGTGTGTATGAGCGCATATTTTATTTTTCTCAAGTTTAGTAACAAATAAACGTTCCCTTTCTTTGACTCAAACCTGGTTTGATTGGCTCCTTATAAAAAAAAGTAGTTACATTTCGATTGGAAAAGGCATCTATGGGGAAAATAAATTTTAAAAAATCTTTGCTGAGGTCAACCGAGGAGGCTGAATAAAGGGGAGCCAGCTCTTTCCACCTCATCCAGTCATAACATTTACAAAGTGTAAGGTCTACGCTAGGAATCACAGAATTGTTAAGGTGCAGAAGTTGGCCATTCAGCCCATCGTGTCTGCACCAGGTTTCTGAACGAGCATTATGGCCTCATGACAGTCTCCTGCCTTTTCCCCATAATCCTGCATATTGTTTCTATTCAAATATTCAGCTAATGTCCTCTGGAATGCCTTGATTGAATGTGCCTCCAAAACACTTCTAGGCAGTGCATCCCAGACCCAAACCACTCGCAGTGTGAAAAAAGTTTCTTGAAAACATTTTCTTTCAATTAAGGGGCAAGTTAGCGTGGCCAATTCACCTACCCTACACATCTTTGGGTCGTGGGGGTGAGACTCCACACGGACTGTGACCCGTTAACCACTGTGCCGCCCTGTGAAAAAAGCTTCTTTTCCACATCGCTTTAAATCTGTGCCCTCTTGTTCTTGATCCTTTTACGAACGAGAACAATTTCTCCCTATCTACTCTGACCAGCCCCCTCGTGATTTCGAACACCTCTATCAAATCTCCTCTTTGACAGGGCACCACGGTGGCGCAGTGTTTAGCACTGCAGTCTCACGGCACCGAGGTCCCAGATTCGATCCCGGCTCTGGGTCACTGTCCGTGTGGAGTTTGCACATTCTTCCTGTGTTTGTGTGGGTTTTGCCCCCACAACACAAAAATGTGCAGAGTAGGTGGATTGGCCACGCTAAATTGCCCCTTAATTGGAAAAAATGAATTGGGTACTCTAAATTTATAGTTAAAAAAATCTCCTCTTTGACATCTCCCCTGCAAGAAGAGTTCCAACCTCTCCGACCGACCTTCATAACTAACATTTCTCATTCCTGGAACCATTCTTTTAAACCTCTTCTGCACTCTCTCCAATGCATTCACATCCTGCCTAACGTGTGGTGCGGAGAGCTGTAAAGAATACTCCAGCCGCATGCGGTGCTACTAGTTCAGCAATAACCACCTTATTCTTATACTCGACACCCCTACTTATAAAACCCAGGATACTATATGCTTTAATGACTGCTCTTTCCACCTGTCCTGCCACCTTCAATGATTAATGCACATATCCACCCAAGTCCCTCTACGTCTGCACAGCCTTTAGAGTTAAATATTGTCTCTCCACGGACTTCAGGCCAAAATTAATAAATTCACATGTCTCCATATTGAACTTAATCTGCCATCAATCTGCCCACTTTGTCCTTTTGAAATTCGTCATTCACAGTTCTTCTCACAGTCACGGCGCTTCCAAGTTTTGTAACAGCCGCAAACTTTGAAATTGTCTCCTGCACACGGAGAATATATAAATTTATATATGAAGATGAATATATATATATATATCAGGAAAAGCAATCTCTGAGGAACTGCACTACAAACCTTCCTCCAGCCTGAAAAATATCAATCATCTATTGCTCTGTTTCCTATGACTCAGCTAATTTGTATCTACATTCCTTCTTTTTTAAAAGGTTATTTTATTCCAAACACATGTAACAACAGGAAAATATAAAATACACTGTTCATAAAATCAGTCTACAGTTTGCACAATTCGCCCCCCCCCCTTTTATCCCCTCCCCCTGCGACTAACAACTCCTCAAATAGCAACATGAACAACCCCCACTGCAACTCGAATCCCTCCTCTGACCCCCTCAATTCTAACTTAATCTTCTCCAACCGGAGATATTCGTACAAGTCCCCCAGCCAAGCCACCACCCCCGGCGGTGTATCTGACCTCCAACTTAACAGGATCTTTCGCTGGGCAACTAGAGAGGCAACGGCCACAACATCAGCCCTCTTCCCCTCTAGAATCTCCGGCACTTCCGATACCCCAAAAATCGCCACCATAGGATCTGGTAGACCTCCACCCCCACTATCTTAGATAGCGTCTCCCTGTATCACTCCATCTCCTTACAACGCCAGTACATATGCACAAAAGTCACTGGTCCCTGCCCACACTTCTGACACCCGTCAGCCACCCCCTGGAAGAACCCACTCATCCTTGCCCGAGTCATCCGTACCCTCTGCACCACCTTGAACTGAATTAGGCTCATCCTCATGCAGGAGGTTGAGTTCACCCACTGCATGGCCTTGGATTACAGCCCCCAACGATCCCCCCCCCCCCCCCACCCAACTGCTCCTCCCATTTACTCACGATCCTCATCATTGCCCCCCGCCCTGCTTACCCAACCACCCGTATATATCCCCAATCCTGCCCTCCCGCAGCTCATCTGGGAGCAGCAGTTGCTCCAACAGGGTGTGCTCCAGCAGTTTGGGGAACGCCCTCCACTCTTTCTGTGCAAAGTCCTGCCCCTGCTTTTACCTAAACCCTCGGCAGCTCAAACAATCCTGCAAACTTTCCTCCCGAGAACAAGTCCCTAATCTGCTCCAGCCCTGCCTCCCTCCATTTCCCATACATCCAATCCATCACCCTTGGATTAAACTGTGGTTCCCACACAGTGGCATCAGCACCCTGAAGGGCCATCGCCAAGGGTTCAATCACTAGTGCGATAACAGCAGAGACAGGAGGCACCCCTGCCTCATTCCCCTGTGCAATCCAAAGCCTGGAGAACTCATCTCCTTCATGTACATACTTGCCACCGGAAACACATACAACAAATGCACCCATGCCACAAACTTTGGCTTAAACCCAAACCTTGCCAGAATTTCAAACAAGTACCCCCACTCCACCTGATCAAAGGCCTTCTCCGCATCCATAGAAACAATAACCTTTGACACCCGCCCCCCCTGACGGAGTCTTAACCACATTTAACAGCTTCCTGATATTACTACCCTGGCACACACCCCACCATCCTCCCTGCCAACACCTTTGCCAATCGTTTCACGTCTGTATTCAACAAGAAATGGCCCTGTCCAAACCACACGACTGCGGATCCTTCCCCTTCTTCGAAATCAGGGCAATCAACGCCTGTGTCAATATCTCTGGCAACTCCCCTCATTTCACCGCCTCACTAAACATCCCCAGCAAGTGAGGTACCAAATCTGTCACAAACACCGTAAATGCTTTTGTCAGAAAGCCATCCGGCTCTGGGGAGTTCTCTGACTGTATTCCCCTGAAACTGTCTGTCACCTCCCTCAGCCTCAGTGGCTCCTCCAACACCTGCCTCTTCTTTTCCTCCAACTCTGGAAATTCCAACTCGGCCAAAAACCATCCTACAATACCCCTCCTCTCCGTCTGGCTCGGCCTTATACAAGTTCTCTTAATGTCCCCTGAACACCTTGTTTATCCTCCCCGGCTCTGACCACCACCTCCCCATTCTCTGCCTGCACCCTTAGACGCCACATGCCGCTGCAGCTAGTGGGACAACATGTGGCTCACCTTCTCTCCATACTCATTCTGCACCCTCTCGCCCTCAATAGGTTGCTAACAGCTGCCCCACCGCTTTGCCTGTTGTCAGCCTATCAAACTATCCCTGCAACGTCTTCCTTTCTGCCAACAACTCCTTAGTGGAGGCCTCGGAATATCTCCTATCCACCTCAATTATCTCGCTCCTCCCCTTATCCGTGAGCTTTGAACAAGATCATCTCCTCTCGAACCACCACCTTCAACACCTCCCAGAAAGTGGCTGCCGACACCTTTCCCTTCTGATTAAGCTCCACATAATTCCCAATCGCCAGTCTCACCTTTTCACTGAACGCCTTGTCTGCCAAGAGACCAGATTCTAACCTCCACCCCCAGCCTCTGCACCTGCCCAGATTCTAACCTCCACCCCAGCCTCTGCACCTGCCCAGATTCTAACCTCCACCCCAGCCTCAGCACCTGCCCAGATTCTAACCTCCACCCCAGCACCTGCCCAGATTCTAACCTCCACCCCAGCCTCTGCACCTGCCCAGATTCTAACCTCCACCCCAGCCTCTGCACCTGCCCAGATTCTAACCTCCACCCCAGCCTCTGCACCTGCCCAGATTCTAACCTCCACCCCCAGCCTCTGCACCTGCCCAGATTCTAACCTCCATCCCAGCCTCTGCACCTGCCCAGATTCTAACCTCCACCCCAGCCTCAGCACCTGCCCAGATTCTAACCTCCACCCCATCCTCTGCACCTGCCCAGATTCTGACCTCCACCCCAGCCTCTGCACCTGCCCAGATTCTAACCTCCACCCCAGCACCTGCCCAGATTCTAACCTCCACCCCAGCCTCTGCACCTGCCCAGATTCTAACCTCCACCCCAGCCTCTGCACCTGCCCAGATTCTAACCTCCACCCCAGCACCTGCCCAGATTCTAACCTCCACCCCAGCACCTGCCCAGATTCTAACCTCCACCCCAGCCTCTGCACCTGCCCAGATTCTAACCTCCACCCCAGCCTCTGCACCTGCCCATATTCTAACCTCCACCCCAGCCTCTGCACCTGCCCAGATTCTAACCTCCACCCCAGCCTCTGCACCTGCCCAGATTCTAACCTCCACCCCAGCACCTGCCCAAATTCTAACCTCCACCCCAGCCTCTGCACCTGCCCAGATTCTAACCTCCACCCCAGCACCTGCCCAGATTCTAACCTCCACCCCAGCCTCAGCACCTGCCCAGATTCTGACCTCCACCCCCAGCACCTGCCCAGATTCTAAACTCCACCCCAGCCTCTGCACCTGCTCAGATTCTAACCTCCACCCCAGCCTCTGCACCTGCCCAGATTCTAACCTCCACCCCAGCCTCTGCACCTGCCCAGATTCTAACCTCCACCCCAGCCTCTGCACCTGCCCAGATTCTGACCTCCACCCCAGCCTCTGCACCTGCCCAGATTCTGACCTCCACCCCAGCCTCTGCACCTGCCCAGATTCTAACCTCCATCCCAGCCTCTGCACCTGCCCAGATTCTGACCTCCACCCCAGCCTCTGCACCTGCCCAGATTCAGACCTCCACCCTAGCCTCTGCACCTGCCCAGATTCTAACCTCCACCCCAGCCTCAGCAACTGCCCTGAGCTAAGCCTCAACTCCAACCAATGTGGTCCATGATCTGAAATCAGAATTTCTGCATACTCCGCCCCCATCAGCATTGGCCGACTCACCACAAAGAAATTGATTTTAGTATGCACCTTATACATGTGCGAGAAGGAGTACTCCCTACTCCGGGTTCCTGAACCTCCATGGATCGACCATTCCCATAGGCTCCTCCATAAACCCTTCCAATTCCTTTGCCATGCTCAACCTTCCCATCGACTTGGGGCTCGACAGTCCACCTTCGGCTCCATTACACAATTAAAATCTCCACCCATTATTAGTTGCTGCATCTCCGAATCAGGTATCGCCCCCAGTAACCCCTTTACAAACCCAGCATCATCCCAATTAGGCGCATGTACATTGACTAACACCACCAGCGCCCCCTCCAGTATCCCAGTCACTATCACATATCTTTCTTTGGGTCCCTCACTTCCCTGGCCCCCATACACCCCATCCTCTTGTTCAACAAGCTACCCCCCTTGACTTCGAATCAAACCCCGAGTGAAATACTTGCCCACCCATCCCTTCCTCAACCTAACCTGATCCTTCACCCGGAGATACATTTCCTGTAGAAAAATCACCTCCGCTCTCAAACTCCTCGGGTGCGTAAAAAACCTGGGACTTTTTGACAGGTCCGTTTAGCCCCCGGACATTCCACGTCACGACTATTACCAGACTTATGTCTCCAATTCACTCTACTGTCCGCCATCAATTCCCACTAGTTCTATTCACTCAATCCCGCCCTGAATCGGGCCCATCCAAGATGGTCCCCCACTCCGCCAATGACCATGCTCAGCCTCCAGCTCTGCCATGTCACGTCCCCCACCCCAACCTGGCCACCCCTTGTGACCTCCTCCCCCACCTCACCTCTGTTCAATAGCATTGCTTGCAACTCCCTCCCAAAGGCCTCCCTTGCACACCCCCTCCCTCCTCCCTCCACCAGTCCCTCCATAGCCTGTGCAATCGCCCCCTTACCTCCCTGAATAACGACAAAACCAACAATCCCACCCAAAGGACCCCACCCTACACACCCCTTACATGAGAAAGAAAGCACCCTAATTCACAAATGATCTTTTCCCAAAATACATGACAAAAGATGTGGGGGGGGGGGAAGAGATTGCCCTCCCCCTTATAAACTTACAACTCCCCAAAGGATTTCCACCCTCCAGCAACAGAAAACAGCCATAACAGTACAACATTTGCACGCTTAACTCAACCACCGCACACCACCCCACAGTTCTCCCCAGTTTATGGCCCCTTATAAAGTCGTTCACCTCTGGTGTCTCAAAATAATACTCTTGGCCGTCGAATGTAACCCAAAGTCTTGCAGGGTACAGGACCTCAAAAGGATCAATCCGTTGATACAACGTAGCCTCGGCCTCTTTGAATCCCGTGCACCTCTTTGCCAGCTCCGTGCCAATGACCTCTTATATCTGGACTCGATTACCCTCCCATTTGCTGTCTTGCCTCACCCTGGCCCACCTCAGGATCTTCTCCTTACCCACGAACTTGTGCAACCACACAATCACCACCTGCGATGGCTCACCTGCTCTTGGCTTCAAGGAACTGTGGGCCTGATCCACCTCTGGGGCCTTGTCCAGCACCTTCTCCTCCACGAGCTCAGCCAACATCCTCGAAACATATTTTGTGATGCTTATTCCTTCCACACCATCTGGCAGACCTACAATCCGTACGGTCTGCCGTCTGGACCTATTCTCTAGCTCCTGCACCTTCATCCGCAGCGACTTGCACAGATTGCCCAGGATCCCCATCTCCTCCTCCAAAGACAAAATCCGATCACTCTGGTCGGACACCACCTTCTGCACCTCACGTATTGTTACCCCTTGCACATCGAGACACTTCACCCGGTCCAGTAACCCTTGCAGAGCTGCCACTTCTCCCTCAATCATTTTTGACCAGTCGTCATGCATCTCCTTCCTTGCTAGCAAAACTCCTCCTTGATGAAACTCATCAACTGCTCCATCTGAGGTCTTCCCACCGACGGCGACTCTTCCCCTTCCGTCGTTCTCAAAATTGGTGCTGCACCACAGGTCTCCTCTAACTCTTTAGCCAGCCTTTAACTGCCTTCTGCCGGGTCTGACAGCCAGTAGACATGCCAATCCTGGGGAGAACCTCTTCTCCTACACCTTCTGCACCACTTTTCTGCCGAAACTACTCTACTAACGAGTGTCAAGTGCCCAAACCAACGTCTTTGAGCCAGAGCTGCCCTGTGTGTGACCACTCACTCCATGGCCACCTCCGGAAGTCCTTGCATCTACATTCCTACTGTCCTTTTTGTTCCATGAGCTATAACATTTCTCTCAAGTCTGTGGTGTGGCACCGTATCGAATGCCTTTTGGAGGTCCATGTACATCACATCAACAGCATTTCAGTCTATACCCCTCTCTGTTACCTCAAAAAACTCCAGTAAGTTAGTTAAACACGATTTTCCCTCAAAAAATGCATGCTGGCTCTTCTTTTTAAAAAAATGTAAATTTAGAGCACCCAATTATTTTTTTTCAAATTAAGGGGCAATTTAGCGCAGCCAATCCACCTAGTCTGCACATCTTTGGGTTGTGGGGGTGAAATCCACACCATCATGGGGAGAATATGCAAATTCCACACGGACAGCGACCCAGGGCAGGGATTTGACCCGGGTCTTCAGCGCCGCAGTCACAGTGCTAACCACTATGCCACATGCCGCCTCTTCTTAATCAACCTACATTTTTCAATGTGATTATTTTCTCTATCCCGAATAATTATTTCTACAAGCTTTCCCACCACTGAAGTTAAACTGACTGCAATTGCTGGGCTGATCCCAACAACATTTTTTGTACAAGGTCATAATGTTTTCAATTTTCCAGTCCCTTGACATCTCCTCTGAGTCTAAGAAAGACTGAAAGATTATGGCCAGTGCCCCTGCAATTTCCACTCACTCCCATCAATGTTCTTGGATGCATCTCATCCAGACCCACTGCCTTGTTAAATTTAAATACTGACAGTTCATGCAATATCTCTTTATTAATTTTGAATCCTTCCAATGACAGTTTCCCCCTTTGTCACCGTGGCCTGGGTGACATCTGTTTCCTTGGTAAAGAAAGACGCAAAGTATTCATTTCACACATCACCCCGCCTTCATGTATAAATCCTCTTTTTGGTCCCTTATCGGCCCTACTCCTCCTTTTATGTTTTTAAATTTTTTTTAAATAAATTTAGTGTACCCAATCATTTTTCCAATTAAGGGGCAATTTAGTGTGGCCAATCCACCTAGCTTGCACGTTTTTGGGTTGTGGGGGCGAAACCCACGCATACACGGGGAGAATGTGCAAACTCCACACGGACAGTGACCCAGAGCCGGGATCGAACCTGGGACCTCAGCGCCGTGAGGCGGTTGTGCTAACCACTAGGCCACCGTGCTGCCCCTCCTCCTTTTATGTTGACTGCCAGTCTTTTCTCATAATCCCTCTTTGCTTCTCGTATTTGCGTCTGCACCTTCCTTCTGAATTCAGCCTGGTTTTCAATTGTATTTCCGACCTGACACCTATCATAAGCACACTTTTTCTTCTTTTACCTTAATTTCTATCTCCTTTTCCATCCAGAGAGCTTTGGATTTGTTGGACCTACGTTTTCCCTTTTGAAGGAAAATGCCTTCATAGTGCCTGAACCATTTCTTTTTTGAAGATAGCCCATTGTTCAGCTGCAGTTTATCCTGCCAACCATTGGTTCCAGTGTATTTGGCCCAGTTCCGTTCTTGCCCCATTGAAGTCAGCTTTCCTCCAGTTAATTACTCTTACTTTGATTTTTCTTTTCTACCGCCATCCCAAACAATGATACAGTAGCTATGATGTATTTAATTAAATGCTCTCATTTATAATTTAATGGGATATACCCATAACTATTGTAATTTTCACAGGCACAATTGTTAACATTTTCCCAGAGGTACTGTAAGGTAAACAATTTCAAATTATTCAATATTCATCTGCTGGGATTTTCCCGAATGCTGTTTAAAGTTTTCACAAATTCTCCCACATTGCACTTCTGACTGCATCAACCCGATTATTTTCCCTTGATTGTTTCAACTGAACTTTCTCACCCTTTCTTGTTTGTAGGCATGACTTGTTATTTTTCTTGTTCTTTCACTCTTCAACTAAGGAAGTGCACTTTGGTCTCCCGTTTAAAAAAATACTTTCTCAGTTGGTAAATGCACTTCTGAGGGTAATTGAGACAGGCAGATGTCACATTCAAATCTCCAGTTACATGGAGGAAGAATAAACAATTCTGGTAAGTGTGCTGCCGTCTGAATGCTAACCTGTGATCCCTGCTGGAAGTGCCTGGATGTCAGAGTGGGGCAGCATGCATAACTGAGGCTGTAGTGTAAAGGAGACTGATACTTTGTTAAATAAAATAAAGATCTACTTATAATAATAAGAATCACTTATTGTCACAGGTAGGTTTCAATGAAGTTACTGTAGAAGATGGAAAAACATGAAGTTTCACAAGGGACCAATGCAAATCAAAAATGTTTATTTACCTCCTGATTCCAACATTAGACATTAGAAGCAGAATATAATGATTTTTACAGCAATCACATGAAAATAAATATACACATGTCAAAGAAAAGTTGACGTCATTAATGGTTAACTGTAGTCAAAGAGAACATTGTGAACAGAGATCACTAAAATATTTCAAACATGAGATTCTGTACAATCAGTATTTGAATATTATTCTGTTTGTTTATTACAAATATAGGTTCATTATCCAATGTTTACATTGTTGCGTGAAAGTCCAGTTGTCTAACAGTACTAAAAGAAAGAACCTTATTTCTTTGAAAGTTGTGGATAGTCCTCTGGCTTTAGCACAAGAATCCTGCAAATAGGACATGTGCTTTGTTCCTTCAGCCAGTAATCAATACACTGAAAAGAAAAATATAATGGTTCAGATATTAAGTGGCAAGGCAGAAAACTCTCGATAATATATTGCTAGATGATAGAGAAAAATGTACAATTTAAACAAAATTTACAATTTAGCTTTTCTAATAGCTGCAGTTTTCAAGCCCTGGAAACATTATTGTAATGTTTACACTTTGATGTCTGTCATTCCAGTAAATTAATTAGTGCATCTTTGAGTTATAGTAGGGTGATTTAATGAACTGTTCTGCATTGTGGGTGAGTTACCTTTTCCGAGAAAACTGGGCTACCAGCACCACTGATTACATAACTTGTCCGGAAATAAACATCTATGACATAAACAGCAATCTTTCGGTTTTGACCAAGAAACAGTATTGGGTGCTATTAAAATTAACCCATAAAATTTCCAAATTTATAAAAATAATGTGTTGTTTTCCATTTATTTCAAGATATGTGTTGATACAATTGTTTCTGCCTCCTCTCCAGTTTTAATTTTTGCACTGTTCATTCGCAACATTTTGCCAATATAACAATATTAACTTATTTACTATTATATGTCAGAGTTAGCATCTCTTCTGCACATACAAAAGGAACTAATTTTTAAAAATTCTGAATCCCTCGAGTTGCTGTGCTGATTATGTAAAAACGGTTTCTTGGCCCAATTTTCATTGCATAAAACACATCTTTACACCATCAATAAAAATAGTGGATAAAAGCAAATTACTGCGGATGCTGGAATCTGAAACGAAAGGGAAAATGCTGGAAAATCTCAGCAAGTCTGGCGCATCTGTAGGGAGAGAAAAGAGCTAAAGTTTCGAGTCCGATGACTCTTTGTCAAAGCTTTGACAAAGATTCATTGGACTCAAAACGTTAGCTCTTTTCTCTCCTTACAGATGCTGCCAGACTTGCTGGGATTTTCCAGCATTTTCCCTTTCGTATCAATAAAAATAGCTTGTATTAAAAATAATTTATTACTTAAAAGAACACAAAAATACTGTGAACATGTAATTGTGTGTTTCAATCTTATTTTTCATCCTTGGGGTTCTCTCGTTGCATTACTCATGGGAAAACCCCCAAGTGCAGCCATGTTATTCTGGGCAGGGGGCTGGGAAATGAAATTACAATTTTTAATAATATGAGCTCAAATAAGCAGTTAGAACGACAATACTTCTAAAATATGTAAATTTTCAGATCTGGATCTTGCTCAGCGAGGGAGAGATCCAGATCTCGCCATGTGGAGCAAGTCGGGTGACTTGCGAATGGCCTGGTGCCCAGCCAGATTTGGGATTTGCGTGCGATTCAGCCGTTGCGCCCGGATCCACACCGGGTGCAATGGGGTCGATGAATCATACCCTAGTATTTTGCATTTGTACTGGTGTAGCCTTTGGTTTAATAAAAGTTGAACTTTTACCAACTGGATTCCTTATTTTCCCAGTTGGAGAATAATGTAAGATGATGGTGCAGTGGTAATGTCACTGGGCTAGTAATTCAGAGTCCCAGGCTAATTCTCTGGGAGACATGGGTTCAAATCCCATCACGGCAGCAAAGTGGCAAATATCATTCAGTCCAGAAAGTGTGAGGGAATGCATTTGGGGAGGGCAAACAAAGTTAGGAACTATATAATAAATAGGAGGATTTGGGGAGGAATTGAAGAAGTGAGAGATCCTGGATTGCATTTCCACAGGTCCCTGGTGACCTGATAGTTGGATTAGGTAGCAAAGAAAACATATGGAATGTTTTCCTTTATTGGATGAAATATTGAAGAGAAAAGCAGGGATGTAATGCTGGAACTGTATAAAACGCTGGTTAGGCCACAGTGAAATGTTGTGGTTCTAGTCACCATATTGCGGGGAGGACAGAATTACACTGGAGAGGGTACAAGAGGAGATTTACAATAATGTTTCCAGGGCTTGAAAACTGCAGCTATTAGAAAAGCTTGGATGGGCTGGGGTTGTTTTTCGTTGAACAGAGGAGGCGGAGGGGTGACTTAATTAAAGTGTACAAGATTAAGAGGCTTAGATAAAAGTAGGCAGGACTTCCCGGTTTCCTCGAGTGGAGAGGTCAATTACCAGTAGGCAGAGAATTAAGGTGATTGATAAGAGGACTAGAGGCAACATGATGAAAAACGTCTTAACCCAGAGGGTGGTGGGTGTCTGGAATTTGCTGCCTGGTTTAGTTGTTGAGGCAGAAACCCTCAACTAATTTACTAGGTTCCTGAATTTGCACCTGAAGTGCTGGAACCTGCAAGGCTATGGACCAGGTGCTAAAAGGCAGGATTAGAATGGATGGCCAGTTTTTTATTTTTTGGCCACCACAGGCACGATTTGCTGATTAGCCTCTTTCTGTGCCATAACGTTTCTATAGTTGACTTTTAATTGTCATCGGAAATGACCCAGCAAGCCATGTCATTCAAAGGCCATCTTGGATGGGCAACGAATGTTGGCCTTGCTGGCAACATCCACAAGCCATGAAAGAAAAAAAAAAAATCACTTTTCTAAATTTAAGGTCTATTTTCAAACCATTGTTATTTAACCAACAACATTACTTCTAAATTAGCTGACGTGTGCACAGGCCAATAGTTTGGTGAACATAAAAATTAGGAGAGACCTGACATTGGCCAAAATGTTCAGTTGGGCAGTGCTCATTTTATGCTACTTAAGCAATGTAGCTCCATTGAAAAGCAAATGTTCTATAACGTTTGGAGATAGATTTTAAGATTTTAAAGTTCTTCTCAGACAGGTCGTCTGCAGTTGTTTAGATAAGGAGAAAATAGCACATTTCAAACTTTTAGCACAATCAAAATTGCAGCAGTTTTGACTGGGTGTATGAAATCTCTTAACTTCAACAAATTTATATGAAAAGTCTATGCATGTAATGCTCTAAATTGCACATACAATGGGAGAGGAACAATGAAAAATACCTGTCTATAAACAGACACTGTAAAATCATTCTAGATTCTAGGCTGAACTGTCCCCTACTTGAGTAGCAACACTAGTAATTTCCCATTGTGTTGTTTGTGGTATGATGTGAAGTGGAACAATGGGAAATTCATGTACTTGTATCAGTGATAAACAACATTTGTACTTGGTCCAGAATATGTGTCTTGGAGGAGGTGATTATTTCAGCCTTTGAATTTTTGAGGCAGGTATAAATTAATTTAGCATGCATTTTTACTTAAAGAACCGTAGTCTAGATAATAATTAGTACTTGACAAGATCAGAATAGCTGTACAGAAGAAAAGCAATAAACACACTCCAACCTTTTTGTGGAAAATATGTTTACAATCCAGCTCATAGCAATCCTTTGGAGGAACTAATTCCTCATGGCAAATGACGCAAGGGTCTTCCTCAATACTCTTGGGTACAAAAACATAAAATTACAAATGTTATGAATCTTGGGCTATAAAATATTTTGAAGTTCACACTGCATGCACTTAAAGTTTTAATTCTAGATCTGAACCAGAATTGCTGTGCAACAAACTTAAGATTTTGCCCTTGAGTAAGGAAGTAATTATCAGGGAGGGAATTTGTTTAATTGTTAGGTATGTTATTCAGGCATATTAGCTGGGATTTTCCACTTCCGCTTAGCAGCGAGTGGATAAAATCACGAGAAGGCCTTAGTTGCGTTTCAACGCCAATGTAAATGCAAGACTTGATCACCCCGCTCCCCTCCGTCAGTGGGGGCTGCATTTCCTGCCGTTCAAGGTCGGGAATCTCACTGTAATATATTAACATATCATTATCGGGGCCATACACCGGAATCATACCCTCCATGTTAAATAATGCCCCACCTCGTTGAGATGTCAGAATAGCACGTTGGACAACTGGTTTCAAAAAGCGTGCACCTGGTGAGCAGAATTCCAAGGGAACTCAGACTGAGCGCACTCAAACTGGTGCAGTGCTCGCGAAGTGGCACCGTAAATTGGTGGGTGGAAGAGATGGGTGGGGGGCGGGATAGCGGGAGTGAACTTGGGTGTAGAATGTTTCCTGGGTCTGGATGTCATGACTTCCCAGCAAACTCTGAAGTGTGCTAGCTTTGTGCAGAGGCCGCCTTCAAATATAGTACCTGGATCATTGAAGGGCTGTGGCGATGGTGGGGCGTTTGCCTGCAATGTTAGATTAGATTTAGATTTATTGTCACATATATATTTTAATGCACCATGGACCAAGGTGTATTAGAGTTTACTTAATGGTAAGAGCCCTACAGCACCATGGAACCCATGCCTGCCAATCTTTATCACAAGTGTCGTGTAACATGGTGGAAAATACTGTCATTGCTGTTGTTGCTTTTCCCACCCCCCAAAAGACGTTTTTTTAAATTTAATTTACGGATGTGGGCATTGCTGGCTAGGCCAGCATTTATTGCCCATCCCTAGCTGCCCTTCAAAAGGTGGTGGTGAGCTGCCTTCTTGAACTGCTACAGTCCCTGGGGTGTAAGTATATCCATTGTGCTGTGAGGGAGGGAGTTCCAGGATATTGACCCATCAACATTGAAGGAACGGCGATTTATTTCCAAGTCGGGTTGGTGAGTGACTTGGGGGGAAACTCCAGGTGCTGGTGTTCCCAGGTATCTGCTGCCAGAGAACTTCTAGATGGCAGTGGTTGTGGGTTTGGAAGGTGCTGCTTAACGAACTGTGGCGATACTGGGGACAATGCTCATTGTGTGAAGTAATATTCTTTTTTCCTCCCTCGGTTTTCTCTTATTTCACTTCCCATCTTTTCTGAAGGCAGTGCTCAAAGTGGTGATTTTTCACACATTTGATACAAATTAATCTTCGGTGTTGGAGCAATCTCGATGGTACAGACATAGCCTGCCCAGTATAAATCCCACCAGATGCCCAGTTCTGTTAAAGTAGGTGAAACTGAATATTGGGTGGTTTATATAACAGAGAGACGATGCACTCCCACCCACCCGGCATTGCCGTTAAAATAAATTTTTACTCTCAGTGCTGTAGGGCTCTTACCATTAAATAAACTCTAATACCACTCTCATCTGACGTGAACGTATACATTTTCGAGCTTGGGCCACCAGACGACAATCAGCAGCAGGGATTGTGGCTGATTTTCCACTCCCCTACCAGGGACTCTGAGACGATGTGCAGGCTCTACGGTTGTCCCCTAGCTTAAATCAGTGCAGGCCTTAGTGGCGTGTAAGAGGCAGCACCACACTGAGGTCCACTTGTCCCTCAGTCTTCACCCTGAAGACCCTTCTCATTTTAAAAACTATTTTAAAACACATTGATTGTCTGCTGCAAAGAAGTGCATTAAAGATAGTAAAAGGTCAGTTGGTCACCTATTTAGAATATAAAATATTATAGATCAGTTATTTCAGTAACCATATTATAGAAATACAATCCATATCGGATTTCATTTTATACCTCCTGTTTCACAAACTGCTTAGAGGCTTTTTGATTTTCAATTCCTAGCCATAATTCCTGCTCAATTTGCCCTTGATCAACAAAGCTGCTTAATTCCGACCTACAAGAAAAATGACACAGTTACACAATACTATACAACAATGGTCTAGACATTCAGATGTGCCCATTTTATGCAAGTACTTATCTCAAAGTGCACTCGATATTGGCCCTTGAGCATTATTAGCATTGAGTTGGCAAGCTGGGGACAGCATGATGCAGTTTGCAGGACTAAAGGTTGGGCAGGCACAAGATCAGTGGCAGTCTGCAGATAAGACTTGAATGGAGGACAATCAAGGTGGTGAGTAATAAGAGAGGGTGTTTGGTCGCTTGGAGGAAGGCAGGGCAGGACACAATGGCCGCAACAGTCTGCGTCCTTTGAGTTTTCCCTCAGAATGAGTAATCCTGCTTCACGTTCAGTGAAGTATGCTTACAGTACCATATTTTGTTGGTTGTCACCTAATGGAAGATCTCTACCTGTTCTCTGCAGGTAGCTCATTTTTCACTGAGTGCAGCTGGCACCAACTTCCTCAGGGCAAACCAATCTTCCAATGCTGGTTTCAAAGCTGGTAGTAAGTGATGGCTGCATCTTTGCAAGCACAAATACTTATTTCAGGCATAGGCACTGCATGCTTATTTTTTGGCTGTTAATAATATGGCAGGCATGCGCTTCCAATTTGTAATGAGCTTATCCTTTCTGATCACCACAGTGGAGACTTAGGTAGCTAGCATCTAATTAAGTAAAAAAGCTGCAACCAGATTAAAGTGGCAATTTTCCTTTCCCAATACCATGCATCATTATAGCCTTTGCTGAGTAGCACTGTTAATTTACGTGCAGGTTATGTTGTGAAGTTAAACAAGCTAAGAAACACTCTAATTCATTCCACTTTGGAACCTTACAGATGAGAAATATTACCCGTTACGTGTTTACGTCCCCCTCCCCTTTCGAATAAAAGTGTTATATTGGCAGTTTTCCAATCCTCTGGAACTTTTCCCGAATTTAAGGCTTCTTGGAAGATTATTACCAGTGCATCCACTGTCTCTGTAGCTGCTTCCTTTAATATCCGAGGATGCAACCCATCAGATCCAGAGGACTTATCGATCTTTAGCCCCATTAGTTTTCCAAGTACTTTTTTTCTAGTGATAGTTATATTTATTTCTACTCGCAGTTTTCAATCTCCCAAGTGCCTCTGCACTCGTGCTGTTTTCAATCTCCCGACTGTCTCTCTACTCGCCCTGATTTCAATCTCCCCACCGTCCATCTACTTGCCCTGATTTCAATCTCCCGACTGTCCATCTACTCGCCCTGTTTTCAATCTCCCGACCATCTCTCCACTTGCGCCGTTTTGAATCTCCCGACTGTCTCTCTAATTGCCGTGTTCAATCTCCCGACTGCCTCTGCACTCACCCGGTTTTCAATCTCCTGACTGCCTTTACTCGCCCCATTTTCAATCTCCCAACTGCCTCTACTCAAACGTTGTTTTCAATCTGCCAACTATCTCTACACTCGCATTATTTTCAATCTCCCGATTGCCTCTCCATTCGTGCTGTGTTGAATCTGCTAACTGCCTCTCCTCTCGTGCAGTTTTCATTCTCATTCGTCCCTAATTTGTTTCCTGTTATAAATAATTAACACCCTTTTACTATACACATGGTTGAAATTTACATGAGTGCTATCAAACAAAAACAGAGAGCAGAAGAAAAAACATTTAAAAAAAGAGATTGTGGTTTATTTACACTGCAGTGACCAGCGTAGTGTTTAAATAACCCGAGCTGCCCCTTTGTACCGAAGCGCGGATACTTCCAGAAGGCATTTGGTAAGGTGCCGCATAAAAGACTGATCCAGAAGGTGAGATTGCAGGGTTTGGGTGGTAGAGAATTTGATTGGATTGAGGATTGGCTGACTAGTGGGGTGCCGCAGGGGTCAGTCCTCAAACCTCTGCTACTTACAATCTATATAAATGATCTGCAAGCAGGAACAGAGTATAACATAGCAAAATCTGAGGATAATACTAAAATAGGTGGGAAAGCCGGCAGTGAAGAGGAGATAAAGATTTTACAGACGGATATAGATAGGCAAGGAAAACGGGCCAAAGTTTGGCAGATGGAGTTTAACGTAAGTGAAATTAAATGAAATGAAAATCGCTCATTGTCATTGAAAAGCCCCTAGTCGCCACATTTCGGCGCCTATTCAGGGAGGCTGGTACAGGAATTGAACTGTGCTGCTGGCCTGCCTTGGTCTGCTTTCAAAGCCAGCGATTTAGCCCTGTGCTAAACCAGCTCCAGTGTGAGGTTATCCACTTTGGCCGAAAAAAATAGAAAGACAAATTATTATCTAAATGGAAAGCAGATTTGAGATGAGGCCCGGCAGAGGGATCTGGGTGTCTTTGTGCATGAATCTCAGAAAGTTCGAATGCAGGTACAGCATGTAATTAAAAAGGCAAATGGAATGTTAACGTTTATTGGAAAAGAACTGGAGTATAAAAATAGAGAAGTGTTGTTGCAATTGTATAGGGCGTTGATGAGACCACATCTGGAGTATTGCGCCCAGTCTTTGTCTCCTTATTTGAAGAAGGATGTAGAGGCATTGGAGATAGTTCAAACGAGGTTCACCAGATTGATTCCAGGGATGAAAGGGTTGACGTATGAGGAGAGATTAAACAGTTTGGGCTTATATTCGTTGGAGTTTAAACGGATGAGAAGGGATCTAATCGAGTTGTATAAAATACTAAAAGGGACTGATAAAGTGAACGTAGACAAATGTTCCCCCTTGTGGGGCAATCTAGAATGAGAAATCATGGATATAGGTTGAGAGGTGGTAGATTTAGAACGGAGATAAGGAAGAACTACTTCTCGCAGAGAGTGGTGAATTTGTGGAACTCGCTGTCCCATATTGAAGCTAGGTGGGAATTGAACTGGTAAGACTGTTCCTTTTTAAATTTCAGGTATTTAATTTAATTTAATCCAGAAATTGTGCAGTGAAGGTTAATAAGGGGCTGCCCCACCCACTCAGACAACTGCTTGGCAGTATCAGCCACCATAGGCACTGATTGGAGTTACTTTGATCTAACTTTAGCAGGTGGGGGGGAGAGAGTCACCTCAGGACAATTTAAAAGAACAACTTGTAACTCGCTTCCAGTGAGCCAGAGAAGGCACAGAGTGAGTTTGGGAATTTGAAGCTAGATGGGGAGGAGGTGCTTTTTAACCCTGGTAAGTGACTGGTAAGTAGTTTTTCTTTTCATTTGTTTATTTGTTTTGTTTTTTGGCATTGTAGTTGTACAAGTTAACCTAAGGTTTAAGACATGGCAGGAGAACCCAGACCCATGTCATTCTCCTCGTGTGCGATGTGGGAGCTCAGGGACACATCCACTGACCCTGGCTCCTTCGCGTGCAAGATGTGTGTCCAGCTGCAGCTCGTGTTAGATCGCTTGACGGCTCTGGAGCTGCGGGTGGACTCACTTTGGAGCATCTGTGATGCTGAGGACGTAGTGGATAGCATGTTTAGCGGGTTGGTCACACTGCAGGTGAAAATTACTGAGGGACATAGAAAATGGGTGACCAAAAGACAGAGAAAGAGTAGGAAGGCAGTGCAGTTAGAACATAGAACAGTACAGCACAGAACAGGCCCTTCGGCCCTCAATGTTGTGCCGAGCCATGATCACCCAACTCAAATCAGCCATGATCCACCCTATACACGTAACCCAACAACCCCCCCCTTAACCTTACTTTTTATTAGGACACTACGGGCAATTTAGCATGGCCAATCCACCTAACCCGCACATCTTTGGACTGTGGGAGGAAACCGGAGCACCCGGAGGAAACCCACGCACACAGGGGGAGGACGTGCAGACTCCACACAGACAGTGACCCAGCCGGGAATCGAACCTGGGACCCTGGAGCTGTGAAGCATTTATGCTAACCATCATGCTACCCTGCTGCCCAAAGTTCTCCCCTGTGGTCATCTCCCTGCTAAACAGATATGCCGATTTGGATACTGTTGAGGGAGATGGCTCACCAGGGGAAGGCAGCAGCAGCCAGGTTCATGGAACCATAGCTGGCTCTGCTACGCAGGAGGGCAGGAAGAATGGCAGGGCTGAATTTAGGGAGTTCGGAGTTAAACTAAAAATAAGGACCTCAAAAGGTAGTAATCTCAGGATTGCTACCAGTGCCATGAGCTAGTCAGAGTAGGAATGTCAGGATAGATAGGATGAATATGTGGCTCGAGAGATGGTGCAAGACGGAGCGATTCAAATTCCTGGGGCATTGGAACCGGCTCTTGGGGAGGTGGGAACAGTAAAAAGCAGACGGTCTGCACCTGGGCAGAACGGGAACCGTTATCCTGAGGGTTGGGGGGGGGGGGGGGGGGGGTGATTGCTTGTGCTGTGTGGGCGGGTTTAAACTAATGTTGCAGGGTGATGGGAACCGATGCAGGATGTCGGAGGGAAGTAAAACAGGGACAGAAACGAAAAGCAGTAAAAGGGGAAAGTGTAAGGCAGAGAAGCCACAGTCAAAAATCAAAAAGGGCCACAGTACAGGGTACAGTGACTGAGGGGAGCTCAGTTAATAGGCCCAGTAATACTAAAAGGAATAAACCAGTAAGTAAAAACCAAATGGAAAGCGATGCAGCAGGTTATTACATGAAGATATGGGTTCTACGATAAGGAAAATTAGGAGAAAAGTTAAAAGGAAAAATAACTTAGGAGAGGTTACTGATAGAGGTGTTAATATTCAAAACGGAGGTAAAAAAGCCAACATAAGGGTACTTTACCTGAATGCTCGTAGTATTCGGAATAAGGTAAATGAGTTGATGGTGCAAATCATCATGAATGACTATGATTTAGTGGTGATTACTGAAACATGGTTAGAGGATGGTCATGACTGGGAGTTAAATATCCAAGGGTATCAAACTATTTGGAAGGACAGAGTGGATGGTAGGGGAGGTGGTTTAGCTCTGTTATTTAAGGATGACATCCGGGCAATAGTAAGGGATGATATCGGTGCTATGGAGGATAAGGTTGAATCCATTTGGGTGGGAATCAGGAATAGTAAGGCGAAAAAGTCACTGATAGGAATAATCTATAGGCCACCAAATAGTAACATTATGGTGGGATGGGCAATAAATAAATAAATAACAGATGCATGTAGAAATGGTACAGTAGTTATAATGTGGGATTTTAATCTACATGTTGATTGGTTTAACTAGGTCGGACAAGGCAGCCTTGAGGAGGAGTTTATAGAATGTATCCGCTATAGTTTCCGAGAACAGTATGTAATGGAACCTATGAGTGATCAAGCAGTCCTATATCTGGTCCCATGTAATGAGACAGGTTTGATTAATGAGCTCATAGTTAGGGATCCTCTCGGAAGGAGCAATCACAATATGGTTGAATTTAAAATACAGATGGAGGGTGAGAAGGTAAAATCAAATACTCGTGTTTTGTGCTGAAACAAAGGAGATTACAATTGGATGAGAGAAGAGCTGGCTAAGGTAGACTGGGAGCAAAGACTTCATGGTGAAATAGTTGAGGAACAGTGGAGAACCTTCCAAGCGATTTTTCACAGTGCTCAACAGAAGTTTAGATCAACAAAACCAAAGGACGGTAGAAAGATGGAAAATCGACAGTGGATATCTAAAGAAGTAAGGGAGAGTATCAAATTGAAGAAAAAAGCATACAAAGTGGCAAAGATTAGTGGGAGGCTAGAGGATTGGGAAATCTTTAGGGGGCAACAGAATGCTATTAAAAAAAGCTATAAAGAAGAGTAAGATAGATTATGAGAGTAAACTTGCTCAGAATATAAAAACAGATTGTAAAAGTTTCAACAAATACACAAGACAAAAAAGAGTGGCTAAGGTAAATATTGGTCCTTTAGAGGATGAGAAGGGAGATTTAATAATGGGAGATGAGGAAATGGCTGAGTACCTGAAGAGGTTTTTTGGGTTGGTTTTCATATTGAAAGACACAAATAACATGCCAGTGACTGTTGGAAATGAGGCTATGACAGGTGAGGACCTTGAGACGATTGTTGTCACTAAGGAGGTAGTGATGGGCAAGCTAATGGGGCTAAAGGTACACAAGTCTCCAGGCCCTAATGGAATGCATCCCAGAGTGCTAAAAGAGATGGCTAAGGAAATTTCAAATGCACTAATGATAATTTACCAAAATTCACTAGACTCTGGGGTGGTCCTGGCGGATTGGAAATGATCAAAAGTGACATCATTGTCTAAAAAAGGAGGCAGTCAGAAAGCGGGTTATTATAGGCCAGTTAGCTTAACTTCGGTAGTAGGGAAGATGCTGGAATCTATCATTAAGGAAGAAATAGCGAGGCATCTGGATGGAAATTGTCCCATTGAACAGACGCAGCATGGGTTCATAAAGGACAGGTCGTGGCTGACAAATTTAGTGGAATTTTCTGAGGATATTACCAGTGCGGTAGACAACGGGGAGCCAATGGATGTGGTATATCTGGATTTCCAGAAAGTTTTTGACAAGGTACCACATAAAAGGTTGCTGCATAAGATAAAGATGCATGGCATTAATGATAAAGTAGTAGCATGGATAGAGGATTGGTTAATTAATAGAAAACAAAGAGTGGGGATTAATGGGTGTTTATCTGGTTGATTTGACTTTGATTTAATTTATTTATTGTCACATGTACGAAGTACAGTGAAAGGTATTTTTCTGCGGCTGAGGGAACGTACACAGTACATACATAGTAGACGAAAGATTAATCAACAGAGAACATTGACAAATGGTACATCGACAAACAGTGATTGGTTACAGTGCGGAACAAGGGGCCAAACAAAGCAAATACATGAACAGGAGCAGCATAGGGTGTTGTGATAGTGTTCTTACAGGGAACAGATCAGTCCTAGGAAGAGTCATTGAGGAGGCTTGTAGCTGTGGGGAAGAAGCTGCCCCTATGTCTGGATGTGCAGGTCTTCAGACTTCTGTACCTCCTGCCTGATGGAAGGGTCTGGAAGAAGGCAATGCTTGGGTGGGAGGGGTCTCTGATAATGCCGTCTGCCTTCCTGAGGCAGCGGGAGGTGTATACAGAATTAATGTGGGGGTGGCAAGCTGGTGTGATGTGTTGGGCTGAGTTCACCACACTCTGCAGTTACTTGGCGATCTTGGACCGAGCAGTTGCCATACCAGGCTGTGATAGAGAAATACAGCACAGAACAGGTCCTTCGGGCCACGATGTTGCGCTGAACTTTTGTCCTAGGTTAATCATAGAATTTTGGACAATTTTTCATGGCCAATCCACCCAACCTGCACATCTTTGGACTGTGGGAGGAAACCGGAGTACCCGGAGGAAACCCACACAGTCACGGGGAGGATGTGCAGACTCCACACAGACAGTGACCCAAGTCGAAATCGAACTTGGGACCCTGGAGCTGTGAAGCAATTCTGCTATCCACAATGCTACCGTGCTGCCCTTAAGAAGTTAACCTACACTCCATTATTCTACCCTAATCCATGTACCTATCCAATAGCCGCTTGAAGGTCCCTAACTTTTCCGACTCAACTACTTCCACAGGCAGGGCATTCCATGCCCCCACTACTCTCTGGGTAAAGAACCTACCTCTGACATCCCCTCTATATCTTCCACCATTTATCTTAAATTTATGTCCCCTCGTAATGGTGTGTTCCATCCGGGGAAAAAGTCTCTGTCTACTCTATCTATTCCCCTAATGATCTTATAAACCTCTATCAAGTCACCCCTCATCCTTCTCCGTTCTAATGAGAAAAGGCCTAGCACCCTCAACCTTTCCTCGTATGACCTACTCTCCATTCCAGGCAACATCCTGGTAAATCTCCTTTGCACCTTTCCCAAAGCTTCCACATCCTTCCTAAAATGAGGTGACCAGAACTGCACACAGTACTCCAAATGTGGCCTGACCAAGGTTTTGTACAGCTGCATCATCACCTCACGGCTCTTAAATTCAATCCCTCTGCTAATGAACGCTAGCACACCATGGGCCTTCTTCACAGCTCTATCCACTTGAGTGGCACCTTTCAAAGATCTATGAACATAGACCCCAAGATCTCTCTGCTCCTCCACATTGCCAAGAACCCTACCATTAATCCTGTATTCCGCATTCATATTTGTCCTTCCAAAATGGACAACCTCACACTTGTCAGGGTTAAACTCCATCTGCCACTTCTCAGCCCAGCTCTGCATTCTATCTATGTCTCTTTGAAGCCGACAACAGCCCTCCTCACTATCCACAACTCCACCAATCTTCGTATCATTTGCAAATTTACTGACCCACCCTTCAACTCCCTCATCCAAGTCGTTAATGAAAATCACAAACAGCAGAGGACCCAGAACTGATCCCTGCGGTACGCCACTGATAACTGGGCTCCAGGCTGAATATTTGCCATCCACCACCACTCTCTGTCTTCTATCGGTTAGCCAGTTTTTTTATCCAACTGGCCAAATTTCCCACTATCCCATGCCTCCTTACTTTCTGCATAAGCCTACCATGGGGAACCTTATCAAATGCCTTACTAAAATCCATGTACACTACATCCACTGCTTTACCTTCATCCACATGCTTGGTCACCTCCTCAAAGAAGTCAATAAGACTTGTAAGGCAAGACCTACCCCTCACAAATCCGTGCTGACTATCCCTAATCAAGCAATGCCTTTCCAGATGCTCAGAAATCCTATCCCTCAGTAACCTTTCCATTACTTTGCCTACCACCGAAGTAAGACTAACTGGCCTGTAATTCCCAGGATTATCCTTATTCCCTTTTTTGAACAGGGCACGACATTCGCCACTCTCCAATCCTCTGGTACCACCCCTGTTGACAGCGAGGACGAAAAGATCATTGCCAACGGCTCTGCAATTTCATTTCTTGCTTCCCATAGAATCCTTGGATATATCCCGTCAGGCCTGGGGGACTTGTCTATCCTCAAGTTTTTCAAAACGCGCAACACATCTTCCTTCCTGACAAGTATCTCCTCAAGCTTATCAGTCTGCTTCACGCTGTCCTCTCCAACAATATGGCCCCTCTCGTTTGTAAATACTGAAGAAAAATACTTGTTCAAGACCTCTCCTATCTCTTCAGACTCAATACACAATCTCTCGCTACTGTCCTGGATCGGACCCACCCTCGCTCTAGTCATTCTCATATTTCTCACATATGTGTAAAAGGCCTTGGGGTTTTCCTTGATCCTACCTGCCAAAGATTTTTCATGCCCTCTCTTAGCTCTCCTAATCCCTTTCTTCAGTTCCCTCCTGGCTATCTTGTATCCCTCCAGCGCCCTGTCTGAACCTTGTTTCTTCAGCCTTACATAAGTCTCCTTCTTCCTCTTAACAAGACATTCAACCTCTCTTGTCAACCATGGTTCCCTCACTCGACCATCTCTTCCCTGCCTGACAGGGACATACATATCAAAGACACGCAGTACCTGTTCCTTGAACAAGTTCCACATTTCACTTGTGTCCTTCCCTGACAGCCTATGTTCCCAACTTCTGCACTTCAATTCTTGTCTGACAGCATTGTATTTACCCTTCCCCCAATTATAAACCTTGCCCTGTTGCACGCACCTATCCCTCTCCATAACTAAAGTGAAAGTCACAGAATTGTGGTCACTACCTCCAAAATGCTCCCCCACTAACAAATCTATCACCTGCCCTGGTTCATTACCAAGTACTAAATCCAATATGGCCTCCCCTCTGGTCGGACAATCTACATACTGTGTTAGAAAAGCTTCCTGGACACACTGCACAAACACTACCCCATCCAAACTATTTGATCTAAAGAGTTTCCACTCAATGTTTGGGAAGTTGAAGTCACCCATGACTACTACCCTGTGACTTCTGTACCTTTCCAAAATCTGTTTCCCAATCTGCTCCTCCACATCTCTGCTGCTATTGGGGGGCCTATAGAAAACTCCCAACAAGGTGACTGCTCCTTTCCTATTTCTGACTTCAACCCATATTAACTCAGTAGGCAGATCCCCCTCGAACTGCCTTTCTGCAGCTGCTATACTATCTCTAATTAACAATGCCACCCCCCCCCCCCCCCCCACCACCTCTTTTACCATCCTCCCTAATCTTGTTGAAACATCTATAACCAGGGACCTCCAACAACCATTTCTGCCCCTCTTCTATCCAGGTTTCCGTGATGGCCACCACATCGTAGTCCCAAGTACCGATCCATGCCTTAAGTTCACCCACCTTATTCCTGATGCTTCTTGCATTAAAGTATACACACTTCAACCCATCTCCTTGCCTGCAAGTACTCTCCTTTGTCATTGTTACCTTCCCCACTGCATCACTACGCGCTTTGGCGTCCTGACTATCGTCTTCCTTAGTTGCTGGACTACAGATCCGGTTCCCATTCCCTTGCCAAATTAGTTTAAACTCTCCCGAAGAGTACTAGAAAACCTCCCCCCCAGGATATTGGTGCCCCTCTGGTTCAGATGCAACCCGTCCTGCTTGTACAGGCCCCACCTTCCCCAGAATGCGCTCCAATTATCCAAATACCTGAAGCCCTCCCTCCTACACCATTCCTGCAGCCACGTGTTCAACTGCACTCTCTCCCTATTCCTAGCCTCGCTATCATGTGGCACCGGCAACAAACCAGAGATGACAACTCTGTCTGTCCTGGCCTTTAACTTCCAGCCTAACTCCCTAAACTTGTTTATTACCTCCACACCCTTTTTCCTACCTACATCGTTGGTACCAATGTGCACCACGACTTCTGGCTGCTCACCCTCCCCTTCAGGATCCTGAAGACACGATCCGAGACATCCCTGGCCCTGGCACCCGGGAGGCAACATACCTTTCGGGAGTCTCGCTCGCGACCACAGAATCTCCTATCTATTCCCCTAACCTCCTATTACTATTGCTTTTCTATGCTCCCCCCTTCCCTTCCGAGCCCCAGAGCCAGAGACCTGGCCGCTGGAGCCTTCTCCCGTTAGGTCATCCCCCCCAACAGCATCCAAAATGGTATACTTGTTTTGAAGGGGAACGGCCACGAGGGATCCCTGCACTGTCTGCCTGTTAGTTTTCTTTCCCCTGACTGTAACCCAGCTACTCTTGTCCAGTACCTTTGGTGTGGCTACCTCCCTGTAACTCTTCTCTATAACCCCCTCTGCCTCCCGGATGATCCGAAGTTCATCCAGCTCCAGCTCCAGTACCTTAACATGGTCTCTGAGGAGCTGGAGTTGGGTGCACTTCCCGCAGGTATAGTCAGCGGGGACACCAGTGGTTTCCCTCACCACCCACATCCTACAGGAGGAGCATGCAACTGCCCTAGCCTCTATCCCCTCTTACTTTACAGAATTAGCTGCCCCTTGGACCAACTGGACCTCCGCCCTCCGACTCTACTTCCAGTCAGCTGTACTCTAAACTCCTGGCTCCCTTCACGCTCTTTGATAAATATTCACGCTCTTTGATGCAGTTGGACAGGATGCTCTCTATCACACATCTGTAGAAGTTTGAGAGAGTCGATGCAGACATGCCAAATTTCTTTAGCATCCGTAGGAAGTAGAGACGTTGTTGGGCTTTCTTGACTGTTGCATCAACGGGAGTGGACCAGGACAGACTGTTGGTGATGGTGACCCCCAGGAACTTAAAGCTATCGACCATCTTCACTTCGGAACCATTGAAGCAGACTGGAGTGTGTGTCGTGCTCAGCTTCCTGAAGTCGATGATCAGTTCCTTGGTATTTCCAACATTTAGAGAGAGTTTGTTTTCGGTACACCGAAATGCAACCAAGTGATTTACCTTCCTCTTGCAGTCTGATTCGTCGTTGTTTGAGATACGGCCCACCACAATCGTATCATCCGCAAACTTGTAGATTGAGTTGGAGTTAAATCTTGCCACACAGTCATATGTGTATAGGGAGTACAGTAGAGGACTGAGCACACATCCTTGCAGGGCTCCGGTGTTGAGGACTATTGTGGAGAAGGTGCTGTTGCCTATCCTGACAGATTACGGTCTGTTGGTGAGGAAGTCGAGGATCCAGCTGCACAGGGATGGGTCAAGTCCAAGATTGCGGAGTTTGGTTATTAGTCTTGTCGGGATAATGGTGTGGGAGGCAGAGCTGTTGTCAATGAACAGCAGTCTTACATAGGTGTCCTTGTTGTTGAGGTGTTCGAGTGTTGATTGGAGAGCCAGGGAGATAGCATCTGCTGTGGACCGGTTGCGGTGATAGGAAAACAGCAGTGGAGCGGCCATCTGGGAGGCTGGCAGTGATCCGTCTCATGATTGGCCGCTCGAGGAATTTCATGATAACAGACGTCAGGGCCACCGGTGGGTAGTCGTTGAGGCAGGCTACCTTGCTTTTTTTTGGTACTGGGATTATGGTGGTCTTCTTGAAGGAGGTGGGGACCTCCGAGTGGAGGTGGTGAAGATATCTGCGAGTACACTCGCCAGCTGGTCTGCGCAGGCTCCGAGTGCTCGCCCAGGGACTCCTTCGGGGCCCATCGCTTTCCGCGGATTCACTTTCAAGAAGGCAGCTCTTACCTCTGAGGCTATAATAGTGGGTATGGGCGTGTCCAGCTGTTGGGGCAGGTGGCACTGATACATTAGATGACTGCTCAAAGTGGGCAGAGAACTTGTTCAGATCATCGGGTAGGGATGCTCCAGCCCCAAATATTCCACTTGGCCTTGCTTTATTGCCTGTGATCTTGTGTAGGCTCTGCCATAGTCATCGTGGGTTAGTGTCGTTGGCAGAGGACTCTAGTTTGATGCAGTATTGTCTTTTTGCAACCCTGATAGCTTTCAGTACGTTGTACCTGGATTTCTTATATGGGTCAGAGTCGCCAGACCTGAACGCCTCCATCCGGTACTTCAGCAGGGAGTGAACCCTTTGGTTGAGCCAGGGTTTGCGATTGGGGAATACCCATATTGTCTTCTTTGGTACTGATGAAGTCTGTGACGGTAGTTGTGTACTCGTCCAGGTTAGCTGCCGCGGTCTTGAATATGGACCAGTGCACAGTCTCCAAGCAGTCGCGGAGGATGTCCTCAAGATTCCTCGGACTAGCACTGCATGGTTTTCTTGTCTGGCTCAGCACGCTTGAGTTGCTGTTTGTAAGCTGTTGGCAATCAGTAGCTAGTGGTGTCCCTCAGGGATCAGCGTTGGGCCCACAATTGTTCACAATTTACATAGATGATTTGGAGTTGGGGAGGAAGCGCAATGTGTCCAAGTTTGCAGACAGACGACACTAAGATGAGTGGTAAAGCAAAAAGTGCAGAGGATACTGGAAGTCTGCAGCGGGATTTGCATAGTTTAAGTGAATGGGCTAGTTTCTGGCAGATGGAATACAATGTTGACAAATGTGAGGTGATCCATTTTGGTAGGAATAACAGCATAAGGGATTATTTATTTCAATGATAAAATATTAAAACATGCTGTTGTGCAGGGGGACCTGGGTGTCCTAATGCATGAGTCGCAAAAAGTTGTAAGAAGGCGAATAGAGTTTTGTCCTTCATTGCTAGAGGGACGGAATTTAAGACGAGGGAGGTTATGCTGCATCTGTATAAGGTGTTAGTGAGGCCACACCTGGAGTATTGTGTTCAGTTTTGGTCTCCTTATCTGAGAAAGGACATACTGGTGCTGGAGGTGCAGAGGAGATTCACTAGGTTAATCCCAGATCTGAGGGGGTTGGATTAAGAGAAGTTGAGTAGACTAGGACTGTACTCGTTGGAATTTAGAATGCGGGGAAGGGGGGAATTTATAGGAACATATAAAATTAGAAAGGGAATAGATAGGATAAATGTGGGCAGGTTGTTTCCACTGGTGGGGGAAAGCAGAACTTGGGGGCATAGCCTCAAACTAAGGGGAAGTAGATTTAGGACTGAGTTTAGGAGGAACTTCTTCACCCAAAGGGTTGTGAATCTATGGAATTCCCTGCCCAGTGAAGCAGTTGAGGCTCCTTCATTAAATGTTTTCAAGATAAAGATAGATAGTTTTTTGAAGAATAAAGGAATAAAGGATTATGGTGAAGCTGAGTCAAAAAAATCAGCCATGATCTCATTGAATGGCGGAGCAAGCTCGAAGGGCCAGATGGCCTGCTCCGAGTTCTTATGTTCTTATAGTGCAGTGGAATCGGAGTCATTAAATTGTTTCAAGAAGGAGATAGATATATTTCTGAAAAGAAAACGGGTTAAAGGGATATGGGCAACAGGTGGGTGGTGGATTTGAGATCAGGAAGAGATCAGTCATGATCTGATTGAATGCCAGAGCAGGCTTTAGGGGCTGAACTGTCTACTTCTGTTCCTAATTCCTATGTTCCTTTACCCAATGAGTACTGCACCCCTGGAAGGGGCGAAATCGATGAGCCCTGGCATGGTGGTTATGCCCTTTGTATGGCAGCATTGTTGTACATGGACACTTGCGCCACTCGTGTTGTGCAGATATCTCCTTGGTGTGGTGTGGGTGCTCTCTCCTTCCTCTGCCCTCCCCACCCCTCCTACTTCCTTTCTCTGGTTGTTTCTCCTGTCCGTAACCCCCCCCCCCCCCCCCCCCCACTGTGCTGGTTCACGAACAGGTCTTCGACGAGGTTGGTGAATTATTTCTGTGTGGTGGAAACCTTCCTCTGATGGGAAATTTTATTTTTTCTAGTTTTAGAAACTCCGCTGGCCAGATAGCCAGTCTGAGCCTTGGATGGTCCTGCCGACCTCTGTCCAAGCAGAAGTCTCCTCCAGGCAATCAGGGCGGTGAAGGCCAGCGCGTCGGCCCCTCTCTCCACAAAGAGCTCTGGGTGTTCCGATATTACAAAGACCGCAAGGGCATGGCTCCACCTTTATCCCCAACACTCTGGACATGGCCTCGAAGAAGGTGGTCCAGAACCCGATGAGTTTGGGGCAGGACCAGAACATTTGGGTGTGGTTGGTGGGACCCTCTGACACTGTATGCACTTATCCTCCACCTCTGGGGAGAACCCGCGTATCTATGCTCTGGTTAGGTGCGCCCTGTGCACCACCTTTAGCTGTGTTTGGCTCATCCTGTGCATGAAGAGATGGTTTTTATCCTGTGCAGAGTGCTCTCCCCATCTCCATGCCCAGTTCCTGTTCCCACCTTTGTCGCATCTCGTCCAATGGGACCCTTACTTCTTCTAACAATCGTCCGTATATATCACCACATTTACCATCCCCTAGCAAGTCCAACGCTAGTAGTCTGTCCAGTAGGGTGTGTCCAGGTATTTGGGGGAACATACTGGTCTCCTTGTGAAGGAAGTCTCCACCTACAAGTACCGCAGATCATTCCTTTTCAGGAGCTGGAGCTTATCAGTTAGCTCCCCCAGGGTCACTAGTCTACCTCCACTGAATTGTCTCTTACCATCAATCCTCGTCTGTCCTCTCTCCACATTTTGAAGGTACCGTCTATTTCCGCCAGATAGATTTGTGGTTCCTACAGCTGGGGGCTGCAACAGACATGTCACCCAGTTTGAAGTGGCGGCTGAGCTGGTTCCAGGTCCGTAATATGACTACTACCACCGGGCTCCTCGAGTACTTGGCTGGGGGGAAATGGAATGAGGCGGTGGCGATCAATATATCCACCCTATGAAGAAGGATTTGGGGCTGAAGATCGGGGGTGATCTAAATAGGAAGAGGAACTCTGGCACCACGTCCATTTTTACCATCTGCACCCTTCCCGAAGGAGTGTAGGAGTGAGTCCCATCTGCGTAGGTCCCTCTTAACCTCCTCCACCAGGCTAGACAGGTTCCACTTGTGGAGCCGCATCCAGTCGTGAGCTATCTGTATTCCCAGTTAGAATTTTAGGGTCTCCAGCTCTGTTCCTCCCCCTCGTGAGTTCACTGGGAAGATTTCGCTCTTGCTCAGGTTTAATTTGTGTCCCGAGAAAGCTCTGAACTCCCTCAAGGGTTTGGTTATCTTGTCCATGCTGGCTTGGGGGTTCGACGTGTAGAGCAACAACTATCCGCACAGAGTGAAACTCTGTACTCCCTGCCTCCTCTCTGAATGCCAGCCCACCCCTTTGCTGATCTACTAAGAGCGGTGGCCAGTGGCCCAATTGCTAGTGCGGATTGTTCTTATGACAATAATTTCCAAGGTAGCAGGGGTCATAGAACTGTTTTGATGGATTAAATGAGTGCCATTTAAAATTTTTGCTGCTATTGGTTCATTCCTAAATAATGTGATACACTGGTGTCGAAATGCGAAATATCAAATGCAATCATTTTCACATAATTCCTTCATAGGCTCAGTACTGACATTTTGATATATGAAGTCAGATTTCTTAGTTACAATGAAGGCAAGAAAACAAATGAGCTCCAAAGGCACCATTTAACTCTGAACTACCATGTACACTTCAGGGAAGGAGGGTATAATGATAACTGAATTAATGATGATCGAGTTTAATATATCAAATTTATTGTTACTGAAAAAAACCCCAACATGTTGAAAGGGTCCATATATTTTCCACGTCAATTTAGAAAGGGACAAAGATTTCAATCTTGTTATTTTACCAAATTTCCCCCTTTCCACCATGGAATTATTAACTTCTCCTTGGGTACTGTACCATAAGTTTCTTCCAATACCTCATCTGTCAGGAGACTATTTTACCACAGGAGAGATCATAGTGGAGTCAAATGCTTTGTACCGAATTATTGCACATGCAATTCTACAAAGGATAATTTGTACACCAATGATGAATGATTTCTGGCCCATTTACTCCAGCTTAATCCAGGGCAATAAAGTACTTCTAACTGAACTGAGGTCTCCAAACTCAATATATAATGGCAATGGAGCCTAGGATCTACATGGAGTATTACTTATTGAAAAATCTTGCTTAGCCATCGAGAAAGCTACTGTGGTATAGTTAGGTGCCGATGATTAACGGAATAGTTTTGAAATTACCAGTATTGCTAACAATTATGTAGATTTCATTCATGCGAAACCTGCTTTAGAATTCTGATAACAGATGAAACAACACCAATATCATTGTAGCCAAAATGAATGCAAAATAGAACAAATGATACGTTTTTCAGATATTCAATTCTGGAAGAAAGCTAAATTTTAATGGTAGGAGGTTGATGATAATCAGCGGTACCATTTCAAATTTATTCAAATAAGTGGCCGACAAGAGATGCTCTTATGTTAGAATCAGTATGTATGTTCAATGGTAATGGGTTTGACTCCATTAAGACATCAATACCAAATAAGCTTGCAATTGGTTCAATACCTACCTTGTTCTATACCCTTGTAACAGGCTGGATGTTGCATTGGCTGTGGTAGTAGTAGCTGTAGCATGCATTTGAAGAGAATGCTGGAACCCTGGTAAATACTGAGAACTAGTTTTCTTTCCAGATTTCTACAAATAGAATTGAAATATAACACAAAGTTGTAGTAGGTTGTAGAATATTTCTAATATTAAACTTCCTTCCCAGATCCCCGACTAACAAGTTTCAAGGTCTTCTTGAATACTAGTGGATAAAGGCAGTGTTGTAGAACCGTACAACTGAAGTTACATTCATCGTCTGTGCTCTTCAGCTGTTCTCAGCATGGCTAGAAGTGGGGTACTAAAATTGACATCATCATCCCAGAACCAGGGAAGTGTTAAGACAGCCAACATTAGTGATCCAACTGTTATCCGGGATGGAAAGTGCTCTTCTTACACACATTAGTGAGAAGGTGAAGTTTAGATATTGGATATAATACTTCTCATATACAAATAGTTTCCACTTCTCATGATTCACTCTCAATGCTTTCAAAGTAAGCATGACTGCATGATGATACCAAATGGAATTGAAGGATGAATTGTATCACAGGCAGTTGTGGGAAGAGAGGCAGGAAATTGCAGGAACTCTGACCACAGTTTTTAATTCCTCTCTGGCCACGGGGGAAATGCCAGAGGACTGAAGAACAGCTAATGTCGTTCCACTTTTCACAAAGGGTGGCAGAGATAAATCAGGGAACTACAGGCTGGTGAGTCTCACATCAGCAGTAGGGAAACTATTGGAGAAAATCATGAAGGAGAGAATTAATTTCCACTTGGAAAGGCATGGGTTGATTAGGAATAGTCAGCATGGCTTTGTCAGAGGGAGGCCATGCCTAACAAATTTGATAGAACGTTTTGATAAAGTGACCGAGTGAGTGGATGAAGTGCAGTTGATGTAGTTTATATGGGTTTTATCAATGCCTTTGACAAGGTCTATCAAGGGCGACTGATTGAGAAGGTTGGAGCACATGGAATTCTAGGAAACTTGTTGAGATGGATCCGAAACTGACTTATTAATAGGACACAAAGGAAGATTGTTTAAGTAACTGGGGGCCGGTGTCCAACAGTTTACCACAGGGATCAGTGCTGGTCCCTTATTGTTTGTTATAAACATATATATATTATATAAATATCTAAATATATACATACACACATGATACAGACGATAATGTGGGGGGAATAAGTAAGTAAGTTTGCAGTCGATACCAAGATTGGTAGGGTGATTAACAGTGAAGAAGAGGGTTGTGGGGTTAGAGGAAGATATAAATGGATTGGCCAGATGGGCAGAGGAGTGCATATCATGTTTAATCCTGAGAAGTGTGAGGAAGAAGAAACAGGTCAAGGGAATAAGAAATGAATGGTAGAATACTAGGAAGCACTAGGAAACAGATGGATCTTGGGGTACTTGTTCACAGATTCCTGAAGGCGGCAGAGTCGGTGAATAGGGTAGTTGAGAAGGCATATGGGAAACTTGCCTTTGTCAGTCGTAGCATAGAATATAAGAGCAAGGTTATTTTGGAGCTGTACAGAACATTGGTTAGGCCACTGTGCAGTTCTGGTCACCTCACTATGGGAAGGATGAAGGATGTGATTGTGCTAGAGGGGGTACAGATGAGGGGGGATTTGATTGAGGTGTATAAGATTGAGGAGTTTGGACAAGGTAAATAGGAAGCAGCTGTTCCCCTTGGTTCAGAGGTCAATCACAAGGGGACATAGTTTTAGGGTGAGGGAAAGGAGATTCTGAGGGGAATTATGAGAAAGAAATCACTGAGGAGAGTGGGAAAAATCTGGAATGCACTGCCTGGGAAGTTAGTGGAGGCTAGAAACCGTATTACTTTGGATTTGGATGAGCACTTGAAACACCATCACATTCAAGGATATGGGACAAGTGCTGGTAAGTGGGATTAGCGTGAGATTAGGGGTAGTTAGTGCAGACTCAATGTGTCAAAGGGCCTTTTATGCTCTGTACGACTACATGACTCTAATAGATCTAAATGATGAATCTTCACAGTGCAGAAAGAGGCTATTGAATCTGCACTGGCTCTCTGAAAGACCATTCCATCTAGTCCCCATTCCCCTGCTTTATCCCAATAGCCTTACGCATTCTTTCTTTTGAGAGAGCAATCCAATTCCCTTTTGAATATCTCAATTAAACCTGCCTCCACCACCCTCTCACGAAGTTTGTTCCAGACTCCAACCATCCTCTTGGTAAAATATATTTTCCTCACATAATTTTCACAATTATTTTGAATCTGTGCCCTCTAGTTCTTGATGTTCTCTTGAGTAGGAACAGTTTCTCACTATTTATCCTTAGGATCTTGAATACCTCTATCAAAGCTACACTCAGCTCTCCTTTCACCAAGAAAACAGTTCCAACCTCTCCAATCCATCCTCATAGCTACAGTTCTTTATCCCTGGAATCATTCTTGTGAATTTCCTGTGGATTCTTTCCAATGCCTTCACATAATTCCCAAGTATGGGAATTAACACCTTACTCTTGCACTTAATGCCACTAAAACTGGATTGTAATAGATCAAAATAAATCATAAATATGAGATGTCAGTGCAGCTTGTTAGGAAAGTGCACTAACTGTGTGATGCTGAATCACATATGCCATGAGCATCCCAATTTTAACGTCACAATTGTGCTCAGGGAGGATGTCAGGTGGGCAGTACAATGGGCCTTAACTGTTATGGCACTTCTAGAAGAAAAATGTCAAAGATGTGTGTGTGGGGTGTGCATGTATGTCTGAAAGCCCCTGGGTTTCAATAGCCTGAAAAATATTTAAACAGTAAGATACCAGTTTTCCACTTAGTCATCCAGCAACAGCATGATCAACCATCTTTAGGAAAGGGGAGTAGGTTGGACGTAAACTCTAGAGGAATTTTGATTACATTGTTTTTGGGTTATTTCCAAACCCAATGGCATTTCCATCCATGTAGCAATGTTGGAGCTCTCCAAATATAATAAGATATTACATTTGAAATGTAGTAAATATATTTTCTCCAGTTTCTTTTTATCCAATCAGAATTGCTAACTACCTTAAAACACACATTTATACCCATCAAATCAATCATGTCAGAGTTCCATGTCCAATTTTAGAGTTTCTGATTTAGAAAGTGCAGGTAAATTTTTAACTTGAGCTATAAAAAAATAATTTCTCTACAAAATTAGTCACAATGAAAATGAACATTCCAGAATAGTTCTTGTATATTACTAATATTTCCATGGCTTCCCTTCAGACCAAGTATAATGGATAAAATAGGTGTAGATGTCTGGTTATATTGGTTCAAGGCAAACTCTGGATGTCTTTCACGTGAATTCACATTATATTAATACAAATGTTACACACTGTCCTATTATGGAGGGTGTTCCAAGGTTTTGCCCAGCGACAGGAAGAAAAAAATATATATTTCCAATTCAGGATGGTGAGTGACTTGGAGGGTAATCAAGTCTAGTTTTATTCATATAGGTGCTGGTTGAATGCATGTATCTAAGAGGCAAAAATATTAAAAGTGCCTTGACTGTGGGAACTCAGTCACTGTCTCATATAATGAATTAACCATTGTATTCCAGTGTATTTAGCACTAAGAACGTATTGTTCTGTCTAATCAACTAATCAGTTCTAGTAAGGTATCTGCCAAGCTGTGAAACATAGCAAAGTGTGAGAAACATATCCAGCAATTTTCCTAAGACTGCACACGCAGACGCTAAGCTAGTTTTGATAGGCACCAGTCAATCTTAAGTAATGTCCAATGCTTGATGAACAAATCATCTTCTAACTAACAGACATTCATTTGAACAAACCAGGAGGTCTCAGTTGAGAATTAGAAGCTAATGAAAGTAAATGAGGGGCTAAACCAGAAATAAGAATTCCCTTAAAAATAGAACCTCGTGATTGAGGTCTTTGTTCCTGAATTCTTGAATCATCTATCTGTTTGTTTGCGTTAAAGTGATTTCCTGTTGTGCTTTATGCTTTTTTTGCCATGTGCTTGACTTTTTAATGTATTGTTTGATATTTTGTTTCTCAGTTTTTATTCCGTTCTTATTCAAGTGTATCAAGTGAGTAATTAACAATAATAAAGTCGTATTTTTGACACCTCCCACCAACTGGATTACCGATTCTTATTAGAAGGTAAAATAAGAGTCCCTACAGAGGTGAACTTCCAGGTAGTGGTGTTCTCATATATCTGCTGTCCTTGTCCTTCCAGATGGTACTGGTCATGAGTTTGAAAGGTGCTTTCTAAGGTAGAGGTTGCAGGTTTGGAAGGTGCAGTTGGTGAGTTCCTGCAGGGCATCTTGTAGATAGTACAGACTATTGCCATTATGCACGGTGGTAGAGGGAGTGCATGTTTTAGAGGGTGCTACTCAAGTGGGCTGCTTCATCTGGATGATGTTCAGCTTCTTGAGTGTTGTTGGAGCTGCACTCTGAGGCAAGTGGGGAGGATTCCATCACACTCTTAACTTGCGCCTTGTTGTTGTGGTGGACAGGCTTTGGGGAGGTGAGGTGCTCTCCGCAGGATTCCTGGCCTTTGACCTGCTCTTCTAGCCCACAGTAATGATATGGCTAGTCCAGTTCAGGTTCTGGTCAATGGTAACTCCCAGGATGTTGATCGTGAGGGATTCAGTGATGGTGATGCCACTGAATGTCAAGGGATGATGGTTTGATTCTCTCTTATTGGAGATGGCCGCTCCCTGGCACTTGTGTGCCTATTTGTATGACTATTATTTCTTCCGTTTCTTAAGAGCTAAATAGAAACTCCAACACATTTTTCCATGTCTCTTGTCCATGTTTTCTTGTTTTCATGGTTCCCACTACCACAAATTGAACTTGTCGTCTATTTCTAATTTGTTTCCATCATAACTGCAATTAAATTAAGTATCCACTTATCCAGATTCTACTACGCAGAGAAAACAAACTACTTACCAGAACCCGTAAAGCAAGCTGGGTTGGTGGTTCAGGATTGCTGAGCGCAGGAAGATTTCTCAGTTTAGCTCCATTTTTGATCAGATAGATATGCTTATTGAAGTTTGTCTTAATGGTGAAAGGAAATCAGTTAACAATCACTTTGTATCATTTTCTCCTTTTGAAACTAACTTGCTTCAAATTCCAAATCATCATGAGTAGTATCTGCACTGTTTAGTGTGTACTTAGTCTTAACAGTCCAGAAAGGTTTCAAATTGAATCCTGGTTTGTACTGAGTTAACCATCTGATCCCCGTTCATGTTAGTGAGAGGAATACCAGCATTAATTATATTTTACTGAAGATAGGAATAATAAAAATAAGCCAGGTTGGAAGGGGATTGGACTAGTTCTATGAAGTAAATATGGATTGAGTATTGCCAATGCGTAAGATATAAGAAATAGAAGCAGGAAGTGCAGGCTTCATGGCCCCTTCAGCCTGCTCTGTCTTTCAATAAGTTCATGGATCTTCCACCACAAAATCACATTTCCAACTTATTCTCATATTCTTCGATTTCCACGTGTCCAAAAATCTATCAATCTCACACTTGAAAATATGAACTGACAGAGCATCCACAGTCCTCTGGGATAGAGAATTCCAAAGATTCACAAACCTCTCAAGTGAAGAAATTTCTATTCAACCGTCTGAAATGGACAACTCATAGTTCTATACTCTCTAGCCATGGCAACTAGCCTCTTAGCATCTATCTGGTTACGCCTAAGAATTATATACATTTCAATGAGATCAGCACGGCAGCACAAGTGGATAGCACTGTGGCTTCACAGCGCCAGGGTCCCAGGTTCAATTCCCCGCTAGGTCACTGTCTGTGCGGAGTCTGTACGTTCTCCGTGTGGCTGTGTGGGTTTCCTCCGGGTGCTCCGGTTTCCTCCCACAGTCCAAAGACCGCAGGTTAGGTGGATTGGCCATGCTAAATTGCCCATGCTAAATTGCCTTTAGTGTCCAAAAAGGTTCGGAGGGGTTATTAGGTTATGGGGATAGGGGTGGAAGTGACGGCTTAAGTGGGTTGGTGCAGACTCGATGGGCTGAATGGCCTGTTTCTGCACTGTATGTTCTATGTTCTATCATATTCTTTTTTTAAAAAACAAACTTGACTCTGCAGGCCCATTCTACTGACTATCTTCTCAGAGAACAACCTCTCATTCCAAGAAATCAATCTCGTGATTCATTGCATTCACTATAAGGCTATTGTTCCTTAGGTAACAAGACCAAAACTGTACAGGGTATTTCAGGCATGGTCTCACCAAAGATATAATTGCAACAATTCCTTACTCTTACATTCGGACTTCCTTGCAATATAAGCTAGCATGGAATTCACTTTCCTAATTGCTTGCTGTACCTACAATGATTACTTAAGTGCACAATTTAGTTACATCATAATTTCCATCATATCCCTTTGTTAAATGCTTTAAAGGACTTGCTAGATACTATTGCGTTCTCCTTGGAACTATGTTATTTGGTATGTATGCTAAGTATCAAAAGACAAAAAAAGACAACAAAATAGCTGGTGTTCATACTCTGTCAGGTTTGGAAAATTGTTTGATAATTTATTTACATGCGTAATAGCAAGGAACTGCTTTGATCGGAGGTCTTCAAATGAAGCCAACTTGGCTTCAAAGCAAGCCACAAATATATCTGAATAGCAGTCTTCACAGAATCACAGAACAAGACTATTCATCCCATTGTTCCGAAGCCGGCTCTTTGAAAGAGCTATTCAATTAGTCCCCTGTTCTCTCCTCATAGCCCTGCAATATTTTATTTTATAAATATCAATTCTCCCACTGCACATCTACGTTGCAGCAACAGGAGAGGCTTTGTGGAGTGAAAATGCCCAGATTATATTCCTCAAAGACTCAGCTAAAAGATTCTGAAAGCAGAGAGAAGTTTAGCTTTTGGAATGAACTGAATATGACAGGCAACTAAGGTGATCAAAAGTAATATGTGTAGCCAGCCGGATTCAAGACAAAAAACAGAGTCGGGATAAAGGGAACGTATGCAGAATGCCAGAAAGTGTCAAGTGGGATCTCACAAGGATCACTGTTGTGACCACTATTGCTCCCAATTTATATTAACAATTTAAACTTTGGAATCAAAAGCACAACTTCCAAATTTACAGATGACACTGAATTGGTAGGGACAGTCAATACGGAGGAGGACTGCAGTAAATGACAAAAAAACATGAATAAATTTGTAGAATGGGCATATAATTGGCAAACGTATTTCAATTCAGGTAAATTAAGAGATATGGGTCTGCCAATGGATCCTACTATTTACTTAACTTGAAACTGCAGGAAAATAAGTTTAAAAAAAACAAGGATGACATTTGTAGGTATATTTCAATGGCAGTTTGACTAGACTCAAGCTATTAATTTAGTTCAGATTTATTTTCAAAATTATAATACTTTCCTCAGAGGAAAGAAAGGGATGGTAAAATTTAGACACGTACATACCTTAGTGTATTCAATTTTGCTTCTGAGATCAGCAGCAACAGCTTCCCACTTGTTTATAGCAGCCTGTATCTGTGATGGGTCAGCAATCTGCCTGCAATTTTAGAACACATGTGCCTATTTTTCATATTGCTGACAATACAAGCAAACTTTGAGAAGGACATAAGTCTGCCGAAACATACAGATGGGTTAAGTGAGTGGACAGAAAGGTGGCAGAGGTATAATATGGAGGAATGTGCAGCTATTCACTTTTGTCAGAAGAATAGAAAATCAGAATAACTTAAATGTTGAGAAACTATTAAATGGTATTCAGAAGAATTTTGGTGTCCTTGTGCAAGAAATACAGAAAGATTTTGTTTATAAATTTAGGGTGCCCAATTCATTTTTTTCAAATTTAGGGGGGCAATTTAGTGTGGCCAATCCACCTACCCGGCACATCTTTGGGTTGTGGGGGCGAAAACCAAGCAAACACATGGAGAATGTGCAAACTTCACACGGCCAGTGACCCACAGCCGGGATCGAACCTGGGACCTCGATGCCATAAGGCACCATTGCGCAACTGTGCTGCCCCAGAAATACAGAAATGATCAGCAAGCAATGAAGGAAAATAGTATGTTGACCTTTATTGCAAAGGGATTAGATAAAAAAGTAAAGACATCTTGCTACAATTGCACTGGACTTGAGTACTGTGTACTATTTTGGTCTGTGTACTCAAGTAAGGATATAATAATAATCTTTATTGTCACAAGAAGGCTTACATTAACCCTGCAATGAAGTTACTGTGGAAGCCCCTAGTTGCCACATTCCAGCGCCTGTTCAGGTGCACAGAGGGAGAACTCAGAATGTCTTAAATTACCTAACAGCTCGTCTTTTGGGACTTGTGGCAGGAAACCGGAGCGCCCGAAGAAAACCCATGCAGATACAGGGAGAACGTGCAGACTCCACACAGACAGTGACCCAAACCGGGAATCGAACCTGGGAACCTGGAGCTGTGAAGCAACAGTGCTATCCAGTGCTGCCCACGGGGGTGCAACTAGATTGATTCCTGGGATGAGAGGAGAGATTGTGAAGAGTGGGCTTATACTCGAAAGAGTTTTAAAGGATGAAAGGTGGTCTCAATGAAAATACAAGATTCTGAGAAAGCTTGACAGAGTAGATGATTGGAGGTTGCTTTCCATGGCTGGAGAGTCTAGTGGCTTGATCGTCCCAAAAGGGAACAATGTTCCCGAGCGAGCGTGTTTAGCCACGTGTTTTCCGGCACTTGCAATGCCGAGAAACACATGGCTATTTAATGCAACTCACTTTGAACAAGGGGCCTGAATGGGGAACGCGCGCCGAGGACACACATAGCACCGTTTTTTACAATGGGGAGCTCTGCTCGCCTGAATTCCCCACTGTAGTGAGAGAAATGGCGATCTCCGAGGCCCACGAAAAAAATCCCTGACCTCTCCCTAGCCGAACGCAACATGGGGACGTGCCAGGCTGGCATTGTTTGCAAGCGATTGGGCCGGGGTTGCCTGGCTCACCCCCCCCAGATCATGCCGGGCAACCCCGGCCCAATCGCTTGCAAACAATGCCAGCTGGCACCTCTGAGACCCCGCCCAAGAGTGCCGTTCCGTTTGTGGGGACCTGTACCAAACGGCACTTGCCCGAGGTGAAGGGATTGAATTCCAAAGCCTCAGGTACTTTTGGAATTTGCACAATAGACTAAGGCTTACTGCCTTGCTCTAATATGCAGATTTGTCAAAAACTGATCCTGTCCATTGTGGGCGAGATTCCCCTTGTAATGTCTCGCGAAATTGCATTGAATCTCATGAGGCATTGCGTGCCAGGTGGATCCCGGGAGCAGCGTGGCCGGAGGATCACGCCCTAGAATGCTGGGGCAGTTCCAGAAGGGGCTGGCCGATTCAAACTGAGATAAAAATAAATTTCTTCACTCAGATGATTGTGAATCTTTGAAATTTGCTATTGCAGACAGATTTCAATGCTCAGTCATTTGAGTTTAACCAGGGCTAAGATCAGTAGATTTTTGGGTGCTAAGGGTGAGCAGGTGGGGAAGTGCAAGTTGAGGATCAGCCAAGATTATATTAAACGGCAGATCAGGTTCAAGTGGCCCTATGAATTACTCCTGTTCCTAGTTCATATGTTTTTACACAATATGCATCAGAAGTGCACTGAAAGGCATTTTGTAAAGGCAGAAAAAGAGCTGTTTGGGGTCCATGCCTGAAACTGACTTTACTTTCTGAAAATAAATAAAAATAGACATAGACCTGTATGAGGCTCCCTTTACAAACCTGGGCTGCCATGGATTGTAATAAATAAACATGGTCTTGGTGCAGTGGTCATTAATGGAACCAAAAATAAAATGCTACTTCTGAGCAACCAAAATTTAAAAAATGATTGTCAGAAATTTGGAGAGTTAAGTTTTAAACTCTTGTCTGATAAGCCTTTGGAATTTAATAATGGCACGGATTCATCTTGTTCATATATAATAAACTGCCTATAGATATGAGTCAAGTAGTAGAATTAATTAAATCAAATGAATATACCTCCTTATCTTATCCCCGAGCATGCTCAGCTGATGTTCTGTCTCCAGCAAGGCATCCTCCAGGTTCCGGAGTAAGAAATCTCTGCGCATCTCCAGCAAAAGACTCTGTCACAAAAACATAATCTCTTCAGCAAATATTCCTTCACTTCAACTTTAGTTCAAGTCTACCTTCACAAATAACATAACTATGAATCACAATTAGGCAGTGAATCAAGTGGACATTATTTGACTTGATAAATGTTAAAATAACCGAGAAAGCATTTCATGACTTCCAGTGGCGGCTATGAGATGAACGATTGCCCGTAAGGTGGCTCCCGCTTGGGGATTCAGTTTTTGGCCCTTTTTGTCTGTTTACCGGTTGTTGTTTGGGAAGGAAAGTGGTGTAATTTGAGAGTTTTGGTTCCCCCTCCGGCGTGTGATGTCTGGAGATTAAAACATGAGGAACAAGTCGAATAAGGGGTCCTAGTCTGACCTGGAAGGCATTCGTATTGCATGAGTGGAGAAAATGGCGGAGGCCCCTGTGTCGCTGTTGTCCTCTTAGTGGACAACTGAGGCGCTGGTAGAATTCCTAATGGAGGAGTTTAAGAAACCGATGATCTGTTGAAGGCGATTGAGGTGGCAGTGGTATCCATTCGGGCAACTTTGGGCAGGGTGGAACCACGGCTGGAGGTACAGGGCTCGACGACTCAGAAAGTGGAGGAGATGGTCACATAACATAGTGATAAGATTGCCTCGTTGGAGGCTTAGGTGGCGCTGTTGGTGGAGGGGCAGAAGATATTGAAGGAGATCTGCTGTGCTACATGTCGAAGCCCCTGCCCAGCATGGGAAAGATAATGAAACACCTGAGGGAACTTGGAGCCTTCTCGGGATGCAGATTAAACCTGAGCAATAGCAAATCTTCCTGGTTTGCTGGAGATGTGGGGGGACACGGAGTGTCTTTAAGACAGAGATAGATAGGTTCTTGATTAATAAGGGGATCAGGGGTTATGGGGAGAAGGCAACAGAATTCGAATGAGAAAATATCAGCCATGATTGAATGGCAGAGCAGACCTGATGGATCGAGTGGCCTAATTCTGCTCCTGATTCTTAAGGTCAAATGGGGTAGAAACAGAGCTGGGGATGCTGCCGTTCAAACTAGTCCAAACTAAGGTCAGGTACCTGGGGGATATAGAAAGCTCCTGAATGGACACGGCTCCATAAGTGGAACCTGCCCAGCCTGGTGGAGGACGTGAAGTGCGATCTACGGAGATGAGACATGCTCCCACTCTCCCTGGCGGAAAGTGTGCAGATGATAAAAATGAACGTGCTGACAAGGCGCTCTTTTTATTCAGATCACGCCCGATCTTCATCCCCAAATCCTTCTTCACCAGGGTGGATAAATCAATCGTGGCATTCGTCTGGGTGGGAAAGAACCCGAGGATACGGAAAACCGTCCTACAAAGAGGGCAACACATGGGGGGGTCTTCGTTCTGGACAGTGAACACAGAATGCGGGGGTGGTCGAGAGAGCCGGAGGCAGGATAGGTGCAGATAGAGTAGGCGCCTTGTACTAGGACATCTCGCCGGGTGCTGGCTACCGCCTCACTCCCATTCTCCCCAAACAAGTACTCGAGGAGCTGGTGGTAGAAGCCACACTCCGGACCTGGAACCAGTTCAGACACCACTCCAAATCGGGTGACATGTCTGTTGCTGCCCCTATCCGCAGGAAACACAATCTATCCCAGCGAAAATAGGTGCCACCTTCAAAACGTGGAGGATGGAGAGATACTGACAGTAACTGACATGTACGAGGACAGTAGAGTAGCGACCCTGGGAGAGCTAACAGGGAAGCTCGAGCCCCTAAAAGGGAACGAACTCTGGTACTTGCACATGTGGGACATCCTCTACAAGGAGACCATGACGTTCCCCCAGATACCCCGACACACTCTACTGGGCAGACTACTAGTGTCAGACTTGCTCGGGGACTGTAAATGTGGCGACATATAGAAGAGGCAAGGGTCCCACTGGATGAGATACAAGAAAGATGGGAGGAGGAACTGAGTATGGAGATAGTGGGAGGGCTCTGAATCGAAGCTCTGCACAGGATCAATCCACCTCATCATGTGCAAGGCTGAGCCTAATGCAGCTGACGGTGGTGCACAGGGCGCAACAAATCAGGACACGGATGAACGGGTTCTTCCTGGAGCTGGAAGATAAATATGACCGGTGTTAGGGGGGTCCGGCCAACCACACGCACATGTTCCGATCCTACCCCAAACCTATCGGGTTCTGGACTGCCATCTTTGTCCAGAGTGGTGGGGGTAAAGATGGAGCCATGCTCTTCAGTGGCAGTCTTCGGGGAATCTGAGCATTCAGCGCTCTTTGTGGGGAGAGGGGCTGATGCCCTGGCATTCGCCTCGCTTGTTGCCCGGCGAGAATTCTGCTTAGATGCAAGTTTGTAGGGCCATCTCGGGTGTAGCACTGGCTATCCAACTAAACGGGTTCCTAAAACTAAAAAAAATAAAATTCGCCATCAAGGAATCAGTGGAAGGGTTCCACCAAACGTGGAAACAATTCACCAGCCTCTTTGATGACCTGTTCATGACCAGAAACTGCGGTGAGAGGGGAAGCACCACAGCGAGGACAGGGTGAGGTTTGCACAACACACTGAGAGGCGCTTGTCCCACATGCGATGGTGCAACAATGCTGCCAGACAAGGGGCATAATCTCCGCACCACAGCTCATCTCTTAAACTGCTTCTTCGTGAGGTGCGGTACCTGTTAGGTATCAGAATTCTCAGGCTGAAAAGGGGCAGCTCGGACAATATCTATTCAATGCTGGTCTCTGCACTGTGAACAGAGCACTTATCTCTTTTGTCATATTTTTTATTTCGCTCTGTTTTTGTTTGATAACACAAAAGTTGACCATGTATAGCAAAAGGATGTAAATTATGTATAACCTCAGTTACGATTGACGCAACTGTATAATTGAATTATATGATGAGGTTTATCTGCCATAAATGAAAAACTTCAATAAAAACGTTTTAAAAAGTTATTGAAGGCCAAGGCCGATGACCTGGAGAATGGCTCCAGACGGCAGAATTTGAGGATCGTTGTGCTGCTGGAGGGCATAGAAGGTACGAGTGCCACGGATTATGTGGCAAAGATGTTTGGGAAGCTGCGGGGAAAGGGGTCTTTGCGAACTCTCCCGAAGTGGACGGGGCCCATCGGTCGTTGAGACAGAAGTCCAGGTCTGGTGAGCTGCCACGGACAATTTCAGTTCGACTCCACAAATACTTGGATAAGGAAAGTATCCTGAGCTGGGCGAAGGGCACTCGAGAATGCAGATGGGAGGGCCATCCCGTTAGAATTTATCAGGGCGTCTGGGATAACTGGCAAAAAGGCGTGCAGGGTTTAACGAGGCCAAGACGGCTCTTCACAAGAGCAAATTGTGCTTTGGAGTGGTATACTCGACTCACCATCAAGTCACGGTCAGAGACAGTGACTACTATTTTGAGAGGCCAGAGGAGGCAAATGACTTTGTAAAGAAACATGGACAGGGAGAATCGAACTAAGTTATTGGTTACGCCTCAGTGTTGGCTTTTTGATGTCTTTTGCTATTTCTCTTTTCTGAATTATTGGCTTTTTTTGTACTGTATTGTTGGAAATGTTTGGGGGAGAAGGATTGGGTGTGTGTATATGTTTTTATTCCTAGAATGTTTAATACTAACGTTGGGTTCGGGTAGGTGGGCTGTTGACTGATCCATTGTGTTATAACATTGATTTTTTTTTCTCCAGGTGGGTGTCACCATGCTGGCAGTTATGCTAGTTAACGGGAGCAAAATGAGGAGAGAGACCTATAGCTGTTAATCGGGGAGGGGGTTTGTTTCTTTTGTTTGTTAAGGTCACAAGTCTAGGTTAGTTGGGTTTTCTTTGTTTAGGCTGGGTTTTTTTAAATTGAGTTGGTTGTTTGTTTGGTGCCTGAGGGAGGAGGGGTTGGAGTATGTACTGTTTTGGGGGGGGGGGGGGGGGGGGGGGGGGGGGGGTGACAGATGATGACATTGATGGCATGGAATATGAGAGGGTTAAATGAGCCCGTTAAAAGGTCCCAGGTGGTTGCCCATCTAAAGAGTTTGAAGGCGGGTGTGGTTTTCTTGCAGGAGGTACACCTGAGAGTTTGGGATCGGACAAGGCTGCGGAAAGGGTGGGTGTGGCAAGTGTTCCACTTGAGTTTTGATGCAAGGACAAGAAGAACGCAGTGCTGATCAATAGAAGGGTGACCTTTTCAGTGGCTAATGTTTTGGTGGACTCAGGAAAGAGATACGTTATAGTGAGTGGAGTGTTGGCAGGCATTCCAGTAAATGTATATGTTCCGAACTGGGACAACACGGACTTCATTAAGAAGGTGCTGGTTGCCATCCCCGAGCTTGACTCGCATCAGTTAATTATGGGTTGTGCTAGATCCTAGGCTGGATAGGTCGAGCCCCAAATCCTTCACAATATCGGGGGTGGCAAAGGAGCTGCTAGTGTTCCTACAACAGATGGGGGGGTGGAGTACAGGGCCCCAACTGCGAGCATCCGCACCAATGTACTAAGGTCAGAGTACTTATCGGCAAAGGCAGGGATGTCCACTTTCCCTGTTACTGTTTTCTTTGGTGATTGAGCTGTTGGCCATCGCACTTAGGTCGGCAGCCAGGTAGGGGGGTATGGAGAGGGGAGGCAGGGAGCTTAGGGAGTCTCTGTTTGTGGACGATTTGTTGCTGTATGTCACGAACCCCCTAATGTGGGGAAGATAATGGAGGTGCATAGGGAGTTTGGTTCTTTCTCAGGATAGATTAAACATAGGCAACAGTGAGGAGCTTCCTGTGAACCCTTCGAGAAAGGTAGCTGATCTGAGTGGCTACCGTTTTGGCTGGCCAGGACTAGTTTTAGATGCCTGGGAATACAGGTTCCTCAAATAACACCTCACTGATGAGGGAAGCCTGGCACATCAGTGTAAATGTCAAGGCTGAAGCATTTGCAAACATCTTCAGACAGAAGGGCCAAGTGGACGATCCATCTCTGCCTCTTCCGGAGGTCCCCTTAATCACAGATGCCAGTCTTCGGCCAATTCAATTCACTCCACATGATATCAAGAAACAGCGGAAGGCACTGTGTATTGCAAAGGCTATGGATCCTGACAATACTTTGGCAACAGCATGGAAGACGTATGCTCCAGAACGAGCCTAGCCAAGTTGTTCCATTATGGTTATAACCGCCCAACAATGCGGAAAATTGACCCGGTATGTCCTGTATACAAAAAGCTGGAGAAATCCAACAAGGCCAGTCCCATCAGAATACTCTTGCTCATCAGCAAAGTGATGTAAAAGGTGGTTGATCGTGCTATTAAGTTGCACTTACTGAGCAATAACCTGCTCATTGACGCTCAGTTTGCGTTTTGCCACAGCCACCCAACTCCTAACTTCATTACATCCTTAGACCAAACATGGATAAAAGGCTGAACTCAAGGGATGAGGCAAGAGTGACTGCCCTTGACATCAAGGCAGCATCTCACCGAGTGTGGCATAGCCGCCACCAGCAGCATTGTCAATGTATTTCTGACCGGTGATTAAGTCAGGAAGGAGCTAGACCCCTGTGATTGGCCCAGCAGAGTGATTGACGTGCAAATTCTGGAAGGGATTTCAAAGTAGTTCTGTCTCCGATAGTGACTCACTCATCTTTTAGGGGCCCTCTGTCATTTATCAATGCTCATTCACTGCCACTGGGTCAAACCCTAGAAATCCCCTCCCAACAGCTTTAGACTACATGGACTGCAGCAATTCAAGATGGCAGCTCACCATACCTTTCTCAAGAGCAATTAGTGAAGGCAATAAATGCTGGCCTAGCCAGCGATGTCCATGTTATGTGAAGGAATAGAAATCATGATACATTTTCTCAAATGTATTACATTATTCTGTAAAAGATAAGTTTTCTTGTATGTAACAGAAAGCTGAAGGTAAGCTGCCCATAAACATAACTTACTGATAGAATAACTATATGTTGTTTGTAATATTCAATAAATTCAGAAGCAAACTACCACACCAACCACAACATCAATACTAGATTGAAGAAATGGAAACAAAAGTTGATACTACATCATCTGGTCATCTGTTGACATACTTGACTTAAGCTCAAATGGAGACAGATGCAGCACTAAAAATTTAATATCGAAGTTTCACTAAGTATCCATCAACAAATCTGTGCAAGTTTGACTAGACTGCTCACCTCCTGACTGATTGCTTTCCTTATACTCTCCATTTCATTTTGTTGTGCAATTGTAAACTCTTCCTCCAGCTGTAGCTTTTCATGGCACCATTGTTCTCTGTGAAAATGTCAAGAGTACATAAAACATTGTACGCTGCAAAGTTATAAATGGATTCTTGTCCCAAATTAAATGTAGGTAACTCAGATACTGCACTTGTCAAAGGCAGATGTCACAATGGGTGTGACAGGTTAAACAGTTCTAATAGACCAGGTTTTAAATTGAAGTTTCATCCATATCAGCAACTTAATTTACACAGAACCAGACAGATATGAAGCTGCATGCACTCCACATAAAATATTAGTCTAAAGTGACATATTTTCGATCATCCTTGATATATACTATTCTAAAATAAAGTGACGTAACAATGTTTTACTAGTACACAATTTATGTTTTTCCCTAACAGTTATCTGGTAGCAAATGTACACTAGCACATACAATCACCTTCGTTGATAATCTTTGAAAAATCAGAGAGTCAGACTTTTAAATGGAGCTTGAAAGCTATGCGGCTGGATTTTCCGATTTTGGAGCTATGTCCAAAGTATCCGTGGAGTTTTACATGGGAAAAATTGGCGAGGCCCCAGCACTGATCCTCCAACCGGTGAGGGGCTAGTAGCCGCGCCATGTAAAACGCATGGCCATCCCGATATAAATGGCCGGAGAATTGCTGGGTCCATGGCCGCGTATGCCCACGGCCACAACCCCGGCAGTGGTCGTGCCGTACAATATGGCACTGGCCGTGCGCGGATCCGACCTGCCATATAGTGACCCCCTGGGCACCCCTTTGCCACCCCCCCACAGCCCTCACCGAAGTCCCCCTGCCCGGCCAACAGCATTGCTCCCGTCTGACTTTTGCTGGTGCTGGATACAGTCCTCAGCCGCTATGTCGGATTCACGACCGCTGAGACCATGGGTTAATTGCGCGGTCAGGAACTCGGCCCATCAGGGGCGGAGTATCAGGGGAAGGCCTTCAGGTAACGTCCTGAGGTAGTGTCAACGGCATGCTCCTTGATGATCCGTTTCGGAGGGGGTGGAGCTCCAAAAACAGGCGCCGCCCCGATTTCAATGTAAAAAGGGGTTCTCTGCTCGATCACCAAATACAAAATCGGCGTCGGGGAACGGAGAATCCCGCCCATGAATTTTGTACCATCATCTGCCACGGCTTTGAAATAAAAGGGTAAATTGACTGGGTGACAGGAAAATTAGGAGAACCGCAAACTAAATTCTGTGCCGAACTCTGATCTGTGCTCTGCCAAGCAAGGCTGTGTGTTGGGGCTTTGTGGTTGAAAAACAACCCAACAGTTCACGGTGGCATGGTACTACATGTTCTGATCATTCGTTACCTAAGGTTAGAAAATCTGGCCTGAACCTTAACAGTAATGGTATGTTTGAAAGTAATACTTTGTGGTACTCCTCTAATGTATGCACAACACAAATTCTTAAGAATACATTCTCCGTACTACTTAAAATATCCCATTTCCCAACTGCCATGTTGGATCTCTTTCTTAACAGTCCTTTCTAATAACGTCACTTATAGGAAGGTACCACATGTTTCAGGAAGTTCCATTCCTTTTAATACGATCTGCGATTTTGAGATTAGTCTGGCAACTTATAAAAAACTGCGTGGTTCTGACAGAAAAAACTTCTGGCTGAATACACTGCATATTTAGCTAGTAACACATGTATTTTTAATAATATTTGTGTCAATACTAGATAAATACTTCAAACAATCAGTTTCCATCTTTTTTTAGCATTGACAACATAATTGAGAGATGTGGATCAGAAATTGGCTAGTTGAAAGAAGACAGAGAGTGGTAGTTGATGGGAAATGTTCAGAATGGAGTTCAGTTACGAGTGGCGTACCACAAGGATCTGTTCTGGGGCCGTTGCTGTTTGTCATTTTTATAAATGACCTAGAGGAGGGCGCAGAAGGATGGGTGAGTAAATTTGCAGACGACACTAAAGTCGGTGGAGTTGTAGACAGTGCGGAAGGATGTTGCAGGTTACAGAGGGACATAGATAAGCTGCAGAGCTGGGCTGAGAGGTGGCAAATGGAGTTTAATGTGGAGAAGTGTGAGGTGATTCACTTTGGAAAGAATAACAGGAATGCGGAATATTTGGCTAATGGTAAAATTCTTGGTAGTGTGGATGAGCAGAGGGATCTCGGTGTCCATGTACATAGATCCCTGAAAGTTGCCACCCAGGTTGATAGGGTTGTGAAGAAGGCCTATGGTGTGTTGGCCTTTATTGGTAGAGGGATTGAGTTCCGGAGCCATGAGGTCATGATGCAGCTGTACCAAACTCTGGTACGGCCGCATTTGGAGTATTGCGTACAGTTCTGGTCGCCTCATTATAGGAAGGACGTGGAAGCTTTGGAACGGGTGCAGAGGAGATTTACCAGGATGTTGCCTGGTATGGAGGGAAAATCTTATGAGGAAAGGCTGATGGACTTGAGGTTGTTTTCGTTAGAGAGAAGAAGGTTAAGAGGTGACTTAATAGAGGCATACAAAATGATCAGAGGGTTAGATAGGGTGGACAGCGAGAGCCTTCTCCCGCGGATGGAGGTGGCTAGCACGAGGGGACATAGCCTTAAATTGAGGGGTAATAGATATAGGACAGAGGTCAGAGGTGGGTTTTTTACGCAAAGAGTGGTGAGGCCGTGGAATGCCCTACCTGCAACAGTAGTGAACTCGCCAACATTGAGGGCATTTAAAAATTTATTGGATAAGCATATGGATGATAAGGGCATAGTGTAGGTTAGATGGCCTTTAGTTTTTTTTTCCATGTCGGTGCAACATCGAGGGCCGAAGGGCCTGTACTGCGCTGTATCGTTCTATGTTCTATGTTCTAATTCACGGACATTTTTGTTACTTCTAGTTGAACTTGTCTCCTTTGGATTGGTGGTGGAGGGAATACATTTTTTGTGGAAGGGATGCCTATCAAGTGGTGTGCTTTACCCCGGATGGTATTGTTGGAGCTGCACTCATCCTGGGAAGGGGGGAATATTCCACTACACTCCTGACTTATGCCTTATAGATTGTAGGCAGACTTGGGGAGGGGGGTAATTTGCCACAAGATTACTAACCTCTGACCTGCTCTTATAGCCACATTATTCAAATGTCTAGTTCAGTTTCTGGTCAATGGTCACCCCAGGATGTTGATAATAGGGGATTCAATGATGGTATGCCATTGAATGTCTTCTGCGATTTCAACATACTGGTGTTTTCTGCAATTTCAACATAATTATCTTGCCGTTGTACTCCATGCCCCTATTAATAAGTCTGCATGTTTTATTGACCACTATTTCAACCAGCACTGCCATTTTCAACGACTAACCCACATTGACATCCGGGTTCCTCTGCTCCTGCTGCTCCTTCCCTTTATTTAATATCGCCTATGTTCTTCCTACCAAAATGTATTACCAAATTTCTCTGCATTGAACCTCATTTGCTACCTGTCCACCATTCTACCAACATGTCTATATATTTTGAAGTTCTACATTATCCTCCTCACAGTTCATAATGTTCCAAGTTTGTATCATCTGCAAATTTTGAAACGGTGTCCTATACACCAAGGTCTAGGTCATTTAGCACAGGGCTAAATCGCTGGCTTTGAAAGCAGACCAAGCAGGCCAGCAGCACGGTTCGATTCCCGTAACAGCCTCCCCGAACAGGCGCCGGAATGTGGTGACTAGGGGCTTTGCACAGTAACTTCATTTGAAGCCTACTCGTGACAATAAGCGATTTTCATTTCATTTCATCAATATATATCAGGAAGAGATAGGGTCCCTACACCAACCCCTGCAAACTTCATTACAAACACAAGAATACAAAAAATAGAAGCGGGGATAAACCAGGTCCCTCAAGCCTGTTTCCCCATTCAATATGATCATGGTTGATCTATGCCAGCCTCAACTCCTTTTCTGTGCCATTTCTCCATACCCTCTAATCCTCGATCTATCAAATATTTCTCCACCTCCACTTTAAATGATCCAGCCTCCACCACCCTCCAGGGCAGAGAATTCCAAAGATTCACCACCCTCTCATAGAATACATTTCTATGCACCTCAGTTTTAAGTTACCTGCCCTTTAACTTGAAGCTATGTCCATTTGTTCAAGACTCTCCCACTAGTGAAAACATCGCACCATCTACCCTGTCAAGCCCCCTCAGGATATTATATGTTTGAATAAGGTCACCCCTCACTCTTCTAAACTCCAAGGAATATAGACCTGGACTATTTAGTCTCAGTTGATAGGACAACCCTCTCATAGTGGGAATTAGCCTGGTGAATCTCTTTGGACTGCCTCCAATGTTACTACATCCTATTTTAGGTAAGAGGACCAAAACTGTACGGAGTATTCCTGGTGAGGCCTCCGTAAACCTTCCTCCAGTCTGAAAACATCCATTAACCAGTACTCTAGGTTTCCTGTCACTTAGTCAATTTCATATCAATGCTGCTACTGCACTTTTATTCCATGAGCTCTAACTTTGCTAACCAAGTCGGTTGTGTGGCACTGTATCCAATGCCATTTGGAAGTCGATATATATGACATCAAGAGCGTTGCCCTCATCAACTATCCATATTACTTCTTTAAAAAACTCCAGCCAGTTATTTGAAATCGAATTTCCCTTAAGAAATTCGTGCTGGCTTTTCTTACTTAACCCGTATTTATCCATGTGACTTTTAATTTTGTCCCCAATACTTGATTGTTTCTAGACGTTTCCCCATCATCTAAGTTAAACTGACTGGTCTGTAGTTGCTGGGCTTATCATTACACCCTTTTTTAAACAAGGGGGTACCATTTGCAATTCTCCAGTCCTCTAGTATCAACCGAGTCCGAGGAAGACAAACATTTTGGCCAGTGCCTCCGTAATTTCCATTCCGACTTCCCTCAGTATCCTTGGATACATCTCATCTGGTCCTTACGTCTTACCATTAAAGTACAGACAGGTCATTCAATAGCTCCTCCTCATCAATTTTAAACCTTCCAGAGTCTGAATTACCTTCTCTTTCATCTTGGCCTGGGCAGCAATCTTTTCCTTGCAAAGACAAATGCCACGTATTCATTTAGTAATGCCACGTATTCATTTAGTACCTCAGCTATGCCATCTGCCTCCATGTGCAAATTCCTTTTTGGCCCCTCATCGGCCCCACCTACTTTGGGATTTCCCTTTATGTTGGCTGGCAGTCTCTTTGAATACTCTCTCTTTTATATATTTTTTCACCTGCCCTCTCAACCTTCCATATTCAGCATGGTTCTCAGTCGTATTTCCTACCTGACTTCTATCATATGCACACTTTTTCTCCTTTATCTTAATTTCTATCTCTTATGTAATCCAGGGAACTCTGAATTTGTTTGCTCTAGCCTTTCCCTTCTGAGGGAATATAACTCAAGTGTGCCAGAATTCTCTCTGAAAATAGTCCATTGTTCAGTTACCCATTTTTTCCTATGAATATGTGTCTACAGTTTATTGGGCCCAGACCCGTTCTTACCCCATTGATCTTGGTTTTCCCGTTTAGGGATTAGGAAGGGATTTCTTCCTGGCTAAGGGCATTGCTAGTAATGATGAACAGATTATAAAAGTATTTTACACTAGTGATGATTATAAATACAAAGCATTGACTGATACAATATTTGGTTGATTCTTTTCACATTAGTTAGTCTAGAGTAGGGGTAGGTCAATTTGTGACTAGTCAGCTGCATACAACTCAGTTATGACAAAAATGTAGTTCTCGGAATCTTTTGTTTAGCTGCCCTGTCTACGTGCACAGTTTCAACATGAGCAATGGAGAATAACAAAAGACCATATCAGCCACCAGTGAACAGGCAGCCTGTCTTCCATTCTGCTCCATTTAGTCTAAATGTTTTGACTTCACTGTAATTTTACTGCAGTAAAAAACTGTCCTTGTCAGTTGCAATACTGAAGGCTTCTCTTTGAAAAATTAAGCCTTCATTCTTTTTATAATTAATGTATACATTTTTGGGGAAATTTATTTTATTTTCTCCTCAACAAACCTTCCACCATTTCCTCCACTGCTGGAATATATGCTTTTCCTTTTCTGGTTCTTGAACGTTGAAAGTTCAACCAACCTCGTTTAGAGTCTGGATTACTACATAAATTCAAACACATTTCCTTTCACTGCAGGAGAATTATCAACAATATTTAAAAATTAAAATCTTTAAAAGGTTAAAATACAGTACTTACTGTTCATTTTGCAGTTCTTTTCTTAATCTCACAATTTCCTCATTCTTGTCATTCATTGATTGTTCATATCTGAAAAAATAATAAAGTACATAAGAAATCCCCATGAGATGAGGGAGTTCCTGGATGGGTTGGAGTACTTGATGTTGCAGGAAGAGGACAGGGCAGGGTTCGAGGGGCCAGTGGGGGAGTAGGAGGTGAAGGAGACAATTGGCAGGATGCAGTCAAGGAGGGCGACGGGGCCGGATGGGTTCCCAGTGGAATATTGTAAGAATTTAAGGATGAGCTGGCACCGCTGATGGTGGGAATGTTTGAGGATGCGATAGGTGGGGGGGGGGGGGGGGGGGGGGGTCTTACAACAGACTTTGGGGCAGGCTTCGATTTCCCTACTGTTAAAGAAATAATAATAATCGCTTAATGTCGCAAGTAGGCTTCAATTAAGTTATTGTGAAAAACCCCTAGTCGCCACATTCCAGTGCCTGTTCGGGGAGGCCGGTACGGGAAGGATAAAAAGGAGAAAGACCCGTTGGGAGTGTGGGTCCTATAGGCCCATATCACTATTAAATGTAGATGCCAAGATATTGGCAAAGGTTCTGGTGACAAGGCTGGAGGGTGTCTCCTGAAGGTGATAGGAGAGGATCTGATGCGGTTTGTGAAGGGAAGGCAATTGTTTTCGAATGTGTGACGGTTGTTAAATGTGATCATGTCTCCGGCAGAGTGAAAAGAGGCGGAGATAGTGGTGGCACTGGACGCAGAAAAGTGTTTGATCGGGTGGAGTGGGGTTATTTGATGGCAGTATTGGAAAGATTTAGAATCTGGCTGAGGTTCGCGGTATGAGTATGGTTGTATAAGGAGCCGATGACGAGTGTTCACATCAATGATATGAATTTGTTGTACTTTGCGCTGCACTGGGGTACGAGGCAGGGTATCCTATGTCCCCCGTGTTGTTTGCACTGGCTGTAGAGCCTTTGGCCATTGCGCTAAGGAGCTTGGGAGGGTTTGTGTAGGGGGTCGGGGTTGCGAGCGCTGGCAACGACGTTGCTCCCGATGGCACCGGCTAAGTATTTGGTGAGTCCGGTGGCGGCAGCTACTTTGAAGATCTGGATGCAGTTCAGGCAACATTTTAAGTTGGGGGGGCCACGTCAGGGGCACTGCCAATTAATTGGAATCATGAGTTTGAGGCAAGGAGGATTATTGCGAGGTTTCAAAGATGGAATGAGGGGGGATTAAGGAAATAAAGAATCTGTTTCTTGGGTGACTATTTGTGAGCATGGAGGAGTTGGGAGAGAAGTACGGATTGGCGCAGGGAGAAGGGTTTAGATACCTGCAGGTCCGAGATTCCGAAAGGAAGGTCTTCTCGATGTTCCCAATAGCTCTGGCTTCCTCGGTTTTGGAGGCGGTACTGTTAGCGGGTGGGTTGGAGAAAGGGGTTGTGGCGGTGATCTACAGGATGATTCTGGAGGAGGATAGGGTAGCCACAAAGGGGGTTAAGCTGAAGTGGGAAGAGCTGGGGGGCGGGGCATGATGGAAGAGGAACTGTGATGTGAGGTGCTGCGAGGGGTGAACACCTCAACCTCTTGCGTGGGTTGGGACTGAAACAATTGAAGGTTGTGTATAGGATGCACTTCACAAAATCAAAGATTAATCATGGAATTTACAGTGCAGAGGGAGGCCATTCAGCCCATCAAGTCTGCACCGGCTCTTGGAAAGAACACCCTACCCAAGGTCAACATCTCCCCCTATCCCTATAACCCAGTAACCCCACCCAACACTAAGGGCAATTGTGGACACTAAGGGTAATTTATCATGGCCAATCCACCTAACCAGCACATCTTTGGACTGAGGGAGGAAACCGGAGCACCCGGAGGAAACCAACGCACACACGGAGAGGATGTGCAGACTCCGCACAGACAGTGACCCAAGCCGGAATCGAACCTAGGACCCTGGAGCTGTGAAGCAATTGTTCTATCCACAATGCTACCGTGCTGCCCTTAGCAGGTTGTTTGCGGGAATTGAGGACGTCTGTGAGGCATGTGGGAAGGGTCCCGCAAATCATGTGCACACGTTTTGGTCTTGCCCGAAGCTGGAGAGGTATTGGAGAGGTATTTAACACTATCTCGGGGTTTTTACATATGCATGTGGAGCCTGGTCCCTTGGAAAACATTTTTGGAGTTTTGGACTATCTCAAGTTGCAGGCGGATGCGGGGGCCGACGTTTTAGCTTTTGCCTTGCTGATCGCTCGTAGACGGGTCTTGGGGTGGTGGTCAGCTTCTTCGGCCTGTGCCACGGCATGACGGGGGAACCTATGGAGTTTTTGACCCTGGAGAAGGTGAAGTTTGAGTTGAGAGGGTGAAGGAGGGATTCTACAATTCTTGAGGTTTGTTTATTATGTACTTTCGGGGGTTGGTTGCTGTTGAATGCTAAGAAAAGGTGGATAAGATTGGGGGGGGGAAATTAAATATATATTAAGAAAGAAAGAAATGGTAAAAGACAGTCAAAATGAAATGGGATAAAAACAAATGGGTCGAGGTGGGGTAGAGCTGATCATTTGAAGTTGTTGAATTCAATGTTCAGGCCGCAAGGTTGTAGTGTGCCTAACCGGAAGATGAGATGTTGTTCCTCTCATCTTCCAGTTAGGCACACTACAGGCTTTCCTTCACCTTTCTCCTCTTTGCTTCCCCCTCCACCTCCCCCCACATCTACAGTTCATCCTCTGTTAGTTTCCCTGCTGTTTGACCGTTCATATCTTTTGTTCTCTCTGAGGACTGCCATTAGCACTCTTTCCCCGTAGTTTCTGTGGCCATTACCACCCAGTTTCCCTGGGTTTCTGTGGCTGTGACTCATCTTTCATTCTCACTCCACGGTATAAATATTTCCCACTTTCTGTGTCTGTTAGCTTTGACAAGGAGTCATCGGACTCAAAACGTTAGCACTTTTCTCTCCCTACAGCTGCTGCCAGACCTGCTGAGATTTTCCAGCACTTTCTCTTTCGAGCAGATCTTGAGGTTGGCCAGGCAGATGAGGCGCTGCACCTAGGAGGGCGGTGAAATCCGCGTGTATCAAGACCTGGGTGCAGAGCTGGCCAAGAGGAGAGTGAGCTTTAATAAGGTCAAGGCGGCCCTCTTCAAGAAAGGAGTGAAGTTCAGGATGCCGTACCCAGCACGTTTGTGGATGACCTATGAAGGCCGGGAACCGTACTTCGGGAACGGAGGAGGCAATGGAGTTTGTCAGAGACAATGGGCTGGCAGGAGGAGGACATTGAACTTTGGCGGAGATGCTTTTGCGCTGTGTTTCTGGGGTTGGGTTGAACCATTGTTATACTGCGTTTGGGGCCATTGTTTTGCTCTGGGTTTGTTTCTGTTCTTTGGTGGGGGTTGGGGGGGGTTGTTCTCTTCAACTGGGCTGGGGGTGGGGTTCTTTTGTTTGCACTAGCAGGATAGTTGAGCGGGGGGGGGGAATCAGTAGGATGCTAGGTGCTATGGCGGGGCTACTAGGCTAGGTGGGTGGGCTAGTTCACAAGAGTGCAGTGGGGATGAGCAGGTGGTTAGTGGGGGGATGGGGATCAAGGTTATTGTTCTGGGGTTTGGCGGGGGGGGGGGGGGGGGGTGAGGTGATGAACTGCTGACTGAGGAAGGGCTTCTAAAAAGTGGTAGGAGGAGGATCAGTGACAGTGGGTGCCCGAGGAGACGCGGGTTGCAGGCTGACCCAAGAGGGGCTATGTATGGCTGATCGGCAGCTGGGGGGGGGGGCAGGGTGTCCCCAACCAGGCTGATCACGTGGAACTTTCAAGGGTTGTGTGGAGGCTGGATGTGGTGTTGCTGGTGGATGAGGTGGTGTGTGAGCGACCTGCCATTCGAGAGTACATGGAGCTCAACGACACGGGGAATCATGGCCGTCATGCTGTGGAAGGCACTCAAGGCGGTGGTCAGCGGCACGTTCATCTCAATTCGGGCACACAGGAAGAAGGTAGAGCGGGCGGAGAAGGCAAGGCTGGTAGATGAGATTTTGAGGGTAGACAGGAGGTATTTGGAGGCCCGGGAGGCAGGGCAGTTGAAGGAGAGGCAGAGGCTCCAGATGAAGTTCCCCACGGGCAAGGTAGTGGCACAGTTACGGGAGGGCCAAAGGGGCAGCGTACGAGTACAGGAAGAAGGCGAGAAGGATGTTTGCCCATCAGTTGAGGAAGTAAGAGGCGGCAAGGGAGATTGGCTGCGTGAGGGATAAGGGAAGGTGGTGATGGACCCAGAGGGGGTGAATGGCGTGTTTGAGGTAGTCCATCTCCCTGATATTTAATAAGGATAAGGATCCGGAGCTGTGCAAGTTGTACTGCCCGATATCATTACCGAATGTAGACGCCAAGCTGTTGCTGAAGGTGTTGGCCTCGTTAAAATGAGTTTTGTGATGGGATGCAGTTGACGGCGAACGTGAGGCGGCTGCTTAATATAATCATGGGGTGGCAGGAGGTGGAGGTAGTGCTGGCGATGGACGTGGAAAAGGCGTTTGATCTGGTGGATCGTGAGTATGTGCTGGAGGTGTTGGGGCGGTTTGAGTATGAACAGTGGTTGGAGGGTGCCTTGGTGTGGGCATCGATCTGCAATAACCATTGGTTTGCGCCGGGGTGGTGTGTGGATGCGAGGTTTCTGGGGCGGTGGCAAGCAAGGATCGAGCGATTTGAGGATCTGCTCATAGGGGCAAATTTGTGAGGTTGGAGGACCTGGAGGAAGAGTATGAGCTGCCCTGGGGAAACGGTTTTAGGTACCTGCAGGTCCGGGATTTTGTAAGGAGAGGCGCAGTCCTTTCCTGGGCTGCCGCCCCTGGGGTTGCAAAACAAGATGCTGTCGGGGGATGTATTGGGGAGGGGCAGGTGTCCGATGTCTACAAGGAGTTGATGGACTGGGAGGGAGTCTTGTGGGGGACATAAAGCGTAAGTGGGAGAAGGATCTGGGAGGGATGGTGGGGGCCAAGGCATGGGCAGAGGTCCTGTGGAGGGTGAACCCGTCCTCATCATGTGTGAGGTTATGCCTTATCCAGTTGAAAGTAATACATGGGGCGCATATGACGGTAGCAAGGATGAGTAGGTTCTTTGAGGGGGGCAGAGGATAGATGTGGCCGGTTTGCGGGGGCGGACACGAATCACATTCTCATATTCTGGGCGTGTCCAAGGTTGAAGGGGTTCTGGCAGGGGTTCCTGGACATAATGTCTGAGATGCTGGGGTTGGAGGTGGTCCTGAGTCAAGAGGTAGCGATATTTGGGATGTCGGAGGACCCGGGTGTCCAGGGGTGAGAGAGGCCGATGTTCTGGCCTTTGCCTCCCTGATAGCCCAGAGATGGATTTTGCTTGGGTGGTGGGACCTGGAGCCTCCGAAAGCAGGGGTGTGGGTGAGCGACCTGCCGAAATTCCTGAGGCTGGAAAAGGTCAGGTTCATCTTGTGGAGGGGTGTGTGTGTGTGTATATGTGTGAGTGGGTGGGGGGTTCACTTGGAGGTGGAAACCGTTTATCGATTTCTTTAAGGCGGTTTGAGGGGTCAGCGGGGGCGGGAATGGGGCAGTTAAGGGGGTTAAAATGGGGAAGGCGGGATGTGAGAACGGGTGATTTTAGAGGAGTGGGTGGGGAGTTGGTGTTGGTGGCTTACACTGTTGTTTGATTGGTCTTCTGCTTTTGGTTGTTTATACAAAAATACCTTGAATAAAATATTTTAAAGTATAATCACAATCCATTAAATGTTGTAGGTCTATATACCACACTTCTTGTTTGAAAAATCAAATGGATTAACAGCGCACTCATATGATTACTGTGAGGGAACATTTGAGGTGATGTGGTCAATAATTTGTCTGAAAAGAATATGCTGTATTGCTGCTAGTTTTCCCTACCCTGCAGTGTTATTTGTTGCAACCTTCATTTGCCTTGTCATGGTGGTGAGACACAATTCTGTGGTACAAAGAAACAGCTTCATAGCTATCGTTCAAGTCTCAGTTAAATGATTCTGAAAAAGGCTCTAAAATTTGAGAGAATTTTAATATTTGAGACAAAATAAAGTTTTGCACAAGTCAATACCTGCGTTGATTATATGTAGTGTTTTTGCTTCTGTGTAAATATGAATCTCCAAAATAAACTGTATTTATTAATTTTAACTTGAACTACACGATCTGACAGCTAAGCATTAAATTTTGTTTTTTTATTCGTTCATGGGAACTGAGTGTTGCTTGCTAGGGCAGCATTTATTGCCCATCCCGGAGGGAGTCAACCACATTGCTGTGGGTCTGGGGTCACAGGGCGGCACGCTAGCACAGTGGTTAGCACTGTTGCTTCACAGCACCGAGGACCGGAGTTTGATTCCCGGCTTGTGTCACTGTCTGTGCAAAGCCTGTACTCTCTCCCTGTATCTGTGTGGGTTTCCTACCACAAGTCCCGGAAGGCCTGCTCGTTAGGTGAATTGGACATTCTGAATTCTCCATCAGTGCACCCGAACAGGCGCGGAGTGTGACGACGAGGGGATTTTCACAGTAACTGCATTACAGTGTTAATGTAAGCCTACTTGTGACACTAATAAAGGTTATTAATTATTATTAACATGTAGGCCAGACCAGGTAAGGATGACAGATTTCCTTCCCTAAAGAAAATTAGTGAACATAGAACATAGAACATACAGTGCAGAAGGAGGCCATTCGGCTCATTGAGTCTGCACCAACCCACTTAAGCCCTCACTTCCATCTATCCCCCTAACGGTACCCAATAACCCCATCAAACCTTTTTGGACACCAAGGGCAATTTTAGCGTGGCCAATCCACCTAACCTGCACATCTTTGGACTATGGGAGGAAACCGGAGCACCCGGAGGAAACCCACGCAGACATATGGAGAACGTAGACACCGCACAGACAGTGACCCAGCAGGTAATAGAACCCAGGACCCTGGCGCTGTGAAGCCACAGTGCTAACCACTATGCTGCCGCGTTGCCCTAGTGATTAAACTTTAAATTCCAGATTTTTATTGAATTCAAATTCCACCATCTGCCCTGGTGGGATTCGAACGTTGGTCCCCACAACATTACCCTAGGTCTCTGGATTATTAGTCCAGAGACAATATTACTACACCACTGCCTCCCGAAATGTTTCACCTTTTCTTAGGGACAAGGTTATATGTTGCAACCTGGTGCAAAAGAGTAATTGTTCATTTTGTGGCATGTTATTCCTATTTACTTAAACTGCACAAGTGCTGTGACACACAAAGGGAAGGAAACTTGTCAGACAGCCCAATTTTTAACAGTGATAGTTGTTACAACCAATGCACAACTGCACTCTATTTAAATGCTATGGTACCTTTCAAACTGAGATCTTTTGACTCTAATTTGTTCTTTGACTTTCATTAACTGAATTTGATGATTTTTCTGTTCCTGGAGCAGCCTGCAAGATTCCTCCTGAAGTTGATGCCGGATGCTTACAATTTCTTGCTGTAGGCCCTTAGGGATGGAGAAAATTGTCTTTTAAATAAATGCATTAAATATAATCTGTAATGGAAATATGAATATTCTTGCAGAGACTAGGGATGAAGGTGGCTGAAGACAAAATGTCTGAAAATCAATGGTCAAAAGCTTATGTGATGGAACTAATGTAATTATGGCACTTTTTATCATACGTGGTGAATGGAAATGATTCTAGATGACATAAAACAAGTTACATGATTAGACTTCAAGTGGGACATGAGTTTTCCCTTGTTTACGTTCTATTATCACGACCGTGGATCGATACCATTCTCCTCAGACCTCATGAAAAACTTAGTTCCATAGCCATTGATTTCATCGCTCTGAGACTGAACCAGTCTGTCCTGACCCCAAGCTGAGCTTATGACCACACATCTGGATAATCATTAAGATTGCCTATTTCAACCCCTGCCTCAGCTCATCTGCTACTGAAACCCTGATCTATGTCTTTAGTTACTTGTGGAATTGACTGTTCTAACACAGTAACTTGAGTACTCCCAAAACTCTGCTGCCCATATCCTTAATCATACTGTTTCCTATGCAACTATCATCATGTGCTCGCTGACCTAAACTGGGTCCTTGTTAAGCAATATGTCCACTTTAATATTCTCATCCTTGTTATTAAATTCCTCCCTATCTCAATAATCTTCAACAGCTCCAGAACCTTCTGATATATTTGCATTTTAAAAATTCCTGATTTTAGTGACTCCGCCATTGCTGGCCATGTCTTCAGCTGGAAAGCTAAGCTCTAAATTCCCTCCATAAATCTCTCTGACCCTCTACCCAGTTTAGGTCAGCGAGCACAGGGATGAGAGGTGAATAGAACTCAGTGTGATTAGGGATATGGGCTTTCCATTTTTAAGAGACTCCTTAATACCGAACTCTACAACCAAGCATTTGGTCATCAGGCCCAAGATCTCAGTCTGTGGCTTGGTTGTATTTTATAATATTTTATAATGTTCCTGTGAAGCACCTGGGTATGTTTTATTACATAAAGCCCCTTCATAAATAAGTATTGCGGCAGCCACAATCACAGTCCATACAGACAGAAGAGGCTCTTCAGCCCATTAAGCATGCACCGACAAAATACTGCTCTAAATCTACACCAGTCCCACTTCCCAGCACTTGGCCCATATTACGCCATTTCAAGTGCTCGCCCAAGTGCTTTTTAAAGGTTGTGAAGTTTCCTGCCTCAACTACTTGCCCAGGCAGTGTATTCTAGATTTCTACCACTCTCTGGGTGAAATTATTTTTCCTGAAATCCCTTCTAACCCACCTGCTTTTCACTGAAAAGTTATTGGTCCCCTTGTTATTGGTCCTTCAACTAAGGGGAACAGCTGCTCCCTATCCCCCCTGTTCATGCCCCTCAGAATCTCAATCAGGTCATCTCTCAGCCTTTGCTGCTCCACAGAAACAACCCCGATCTTATCCAGCCGCTCTTCACAGCTAAAATGCTCCATCCCGGGCAGCATCCTGGTGAATCTCTTCTGCAACCTCTCTAGTGCAATTATATCCTTCCTATAATGCGGTGATCAGTAATGAATATTGTACTGCAGCTGTGACCTAACCAAAGTTCTGTACAGTTCCAATATAACCTCCCTGTTCTTATACCACGACTGATGAAGGCAAGTGACCTCAATGCCTTCTTAACTGCCCTATTAACCTGCCCTGCCGCCTTCAGCAATCTGTGGACAAGCACCCCAAGATCCTTCTGAGTTTCCTGGTGTCTTGCCATTCATTGAATACTCCCTTGCCCTGTTACTCCTTCCACAGTGCATGATCTCACTTTTCAGGTAAAATTCCATCTGCCACTGATCTGCACATCTGTATCTTCCTGTAACCTAAGACCTTCTTCTTCACTGTCAACGACACCCAAAACATTTTCTTCTATATTATTTATATATATATATATACATATATATCATAAACATTAAGGGACCCAGCACTGATCCCTATGGTATGCCACTGGACATTAGTCTCTGAACTAATTTACACCACTTTCCTAAAATTTATATTTTTGTCTTGGTTAGAAGGTTTTCTAATTATAAATTGAGTGCTCTATGACTTTTGTCAACACAATTGTCCATGCTAATTTTCAATGATGCATTCAGGATCAACTTCCCTTGCTGGGCAATGAAGAAAAGCAGCTTTAGAAAATACGGTTTAGGGCACAAGTCGAGAAAATTCTTACGGTCATAACCAATATAACAAGCCTGGCACATAAAAGTTCAACAAAACTATCCCCCACCCCAAATTCACATATATTGGTCTGAGAGAGGGAAACGGAGAGAGAGGCAGGAATTCTGGACAAGGGTGCACAACAGGCTGAAAGGGAGCTCTTGCCAGTTTTTGCCAATAGGGAGTTTCGAGTCATTGCTCTGGGAGCAGGTATGAGCGTCAGGAGGATAGGGGAAATTAAAGTTGCACAACTGTTCTTCTGCACAGTGCTGACGAATTGTGGTCTCTGAAAGCCGGCTGCCAGCTACTGGATTTCCTTCTAGTTGGCAGATATGCCCTGGGAAATGGTCCACCTGCCGAGCATACCAGGCCACATTTGATCTCAGAATTGGTCCCTGTGCTTTGTGATGTTCATATGGTACATTTGATCCGTCCCTACTCACCTGACAGCAAGTGCTCGATGATCATGTCCAACAAAGCCACACAGTCAGCATAATGCACAAGCGGACATGGGCAGCACAGTGCACTCACTCATCCCCCTCCGTCAGAATCAATGGCAAGCCTGTTCCCTTTCTGATGTGTCATTCTTAAATTCAGAGATGCATTGTACTCTTAATGTTTGTAGCGCAATATATTTCAAATATACCTCTATGGAGACATATAAAAAGACGCATAATCCCACTGTCAGAATTCTATCAAATGGTGGAATTTCTCATTCATGCAGAAACAAAATATTCTGAAACAAGCAACAAAAAGCAGCACGAGTAGGTGAAATGCTCTGTAGGACCAACAATTAGCATTACACCTGTAGGGAGGAATGAGTTTGCTCTCTTGTCGCATTGTGTCCACAAATCCTGACTGCAAATTAGGTTGCGTTCCACAGAAAGAAATAAAAGCATTTGCCCTTGAAAGTGATTAGTTCATGGAGACATGGTAATGATCGGCGAGCACGATAAATGCCTGTCTCAAAGGGTTGAGACCTCGCTTGAGCCAAATGCGAAGATCAAATCCACAGGACATGAAATTTAGTCTTAAAGTACTGCAATCATCTGGCCAACCATCTCGTTTAATCTCTTAAACTTCTAATATTTAGCATTAATTGCAATTAGTTTTTGCTAATCCTGTGCAAGACAACGCACAAAATTATGCTAGTGATAAAAATAATGACAAAAACATTTTCAATGGAAGCTTAAAATTTATTTTGTTATATTTATTTAATTATAGTAAAGAGCTGAAGATTATCTTTAAAACACTGCATATAAAATTCAGGGGCTAGATTCTCCGATTTTGAGACTAAGTGCTGACGCCGGCATGAAAACTGTGGACTTTTACGATGGCAAAAACGGCGCCACAGGTGCAACGATTCAGCAACTCTAAAGGGGCTAGCACTGTCGTCATGGAAAACGCAACCGTTTGCAAGCGAAACGGCGCCGGATTCGTCGGGTCCGTGATTGCCGCACATTAGGCTCATATGCTGCAGCCGCACTTAAATGATTCATCCCCCCACACACACCGTCCCAGCCAACATGACAGCTGGAAGGAGAGCAGCGCCACGGTCCTGGGATGCTGAGCTGGAGACTCTCCTGGATGCTGTGGGGGACAGGCGATGACCCCGCACCCTGGCCCGGGTGGAAGGTCGTCAGGCGCCGCCGTTCGCCATGCCTGGGCGCAGATGGCAGACCCGGTCAGCGCCGTTGAAGTCATCTGGATTGGCATCCAGTGCAGGAAGAAACCTCCTCAGAGCGGACAGAGTGAGTAGGCAGCCCTGTGCCCCTGGCACACAAATGTAACCTCCACCCCACCGGGAGAAGGCCGAACCCGCAGCCTGCAATTCATGCCTCCACTCATGCCACCGGTGCTATGGCCACCGAGGCCATCATCTACCCAACCCTTGGGCTGCATGTGGCAGACTGTCTAAGTATCATTGTTTGTGTGCCCCCCCCCCCCCCCCCCACAAGGAGAAAACCGTGCACAACAGGTGGGAGAGAGAGTAGGCCAGAGGGGGACCACCAGACCTGCGTCCCCCCCACCATGCCCGAGCAGAGGGCACTGGATGTGGTCGGCGGCCAGGAGGAAAGGGAGGTCGCCGACGGGGAGGTTGTCGGTGAGCGAGGAAGTTAGAACCCTAGTTGCGGATCCTCATGTTACATGTGCGCCCCCCGCCACCCTCTCACCCACCCGCTTCACCCTCACCCCGCCCGGTTGTCTAACCATACATACCATATTGTGTCTTACAGGACCTGCCGGAGAGGGGCCTGGTCCATCTGGGGCACCCCGCCTCCAGCCAGTGCCAGAGCCCCGCAAACGGCCGAGCAGAGCAACCGGAACACCAGCCTTCTGCCCGAGTCCCAGGACACTACGGCATTTGGGTCAGAGGATGCAGACTTTCCATCACAGCTGTCTCCAATCCCCTCCACCATCCCAGAGACTATCCCCTCAGTTGGGCACACTGGTGAGGAGCCTCCTGGGACACTATCTGGTGCGCACCACACATTGTATCCGGTACAGCAGATGGAGATAGGAGCAGCTGAGGGGCGAACGGGGGGCGGGCTGGCCCCAGCAACCAGCTGCTGCCCAGGCATGTCCTGGGCTTCTGGAACATCCCGTACCACCCACAGTGCAGAAGCAGGCAAAGTCCCAGGAACTACGGGAGAGGATGACAGCTGGCTTCCAGCACCTGCATGTGGCCAGGTGGAGGAGTCCACCTGCGTGCAGGAGCAGGGTGTGGTGCCAGTCATGTGTGCCACCCAGGCCGAAACCGCACGGGTGGCGTCCGCAGTGGAGGCAATATGGGCGAGGTATCAGATATGGGTCAACGTGTACAAGGCCCGGGGCATTCTGTGCAGGCAGGGGCCGAGGCCAAGGACAGGGCTGTCGTCTCACAGGCAGCCATGTGCCAGAGGCACCTGGACATTGCAGTGGCGTTCCTCAGCACGGCCCAGTCACAACAGGCTATGGCTGAGAGCGTCGGCAGCATTGCCCAGGCGGAGGTCGGTGTGGCACATACTCAGACGGAGGTGGCTCCCACACAGTGGGACACCACCCACACCCAGAGGGATGTGGCCCACTCACCGGCTCATGTGGCACAGACCCTCAGTGTGGTGGCACAGTTGCAGCGTGATGTGGTGCAGTCCCAGGTGGAGATGGGCCACTCCCTGTGGTCCATGGCCACGAACGTGCAGACCCTTGTTGAGAGCAGAGCGGGCCCCCAGGACTTGCAGTGCCAGGGGAGACTCATCCCATAGAGTAAACCAAGGGAGGAGGTGGTGCTGGGGCCTATGCCGGTGACCCCCACAGGAGCGGTGCCGGAACACCACAACACCTCAGACTCCTCTCCTCCTGTCCCTGGTGCATCTGGTGGACAGCGGGCAGAACAGGGTAGCAACACCCGGGACGCCCAAGCAGCAACGGGCCAATCTAAGCCGGGCCGCCCCAGGAGACCGTGCACCAACGTCGCAGGGCAGGAGTCAAAGCAGTCCGCCTCCACTACTGCTGTACCGTCTGGGGAACCACCTAGGCATGGTGTTAGGGCCCGTAAGGCCATAAAGTTAGACACCAGTTAAATTGGCACGGGTGCAAGGCACAGCTTAGTTATAGGAGCTAGGGCACAATAAACACATGTACACACTATTCAAAGCTGCCTCAGTGCTCTGTCTGATGGTTGTGGGGGTGGGGCAATCAGTGCTGCCAGTGGGAGTGTGGGGTGGGGACGAGTGAAGGTCCCATGGGTGGACCATGCTCTCCCCACCCCCCTGCCCCGACCATCCTCAGCACCCCCACCCCAGCGACTCAACAGACCATGTGAGAAAGGATGTACTGGCGCTGGAGGGTGTGCAGAGGAGATTCACTAGGTTAATCCCAGAGTTGAAGGTATTGGATTACGAGGAGAGGTTGAGTAGACTGGATCTGTACTGGTTGGAATTTAGAAGGATGAGGGGGAATCTTATAGAAACATTTAAAATTATGAGGGGAATAGATAGGATAGATGCGGGCAGGTTGTTTCCACTGGCGGGTGAAAGCAGAACTGGGGGTATAGCCTCAAAATAATTCCCGTACCAGCCTCCCCGAACAGGCACCGGAATGTGGCAACTAGGGGCTTTTCACAGTAACTTCATTGAAGCCTACTCGTGACAATAAGCAATTTTCAAATAAGAGGAAGTAGATTTAGGACTGAGTTTAGGAGGAACTTCTTCACCCAAAGGGTTGTGAGTCTATGGAATTGCTTGCCCAGTGAAGCAGTAGAGGCTCCTTCATTAAATGTTTTAAGATAAAGATAGATAGTTTTTTGAAGAATAAAGGGATTAAGGGTTATGGTGTTCAGGCCGGAAAGTGGAGCTGAGTCCACAAAAGATCAGCTATGATCTCATTGAATGGCGGAGCAGGCTCGAGGGGCCATATGGCCTACTCCTGCTCCTTATTCTTATGTTCTTATGGACTGGCCAGCTCACATGCAGGAATAACCCAGGTGGAAGGTGCTTCTGTGGGCATGAGTCAGACATTGTCAAATGATGTGGAGCATGAAGCTCATCACCGATCGGGCTGCCATCCATCCCATGGACCAGATTCGCTGTCACTGCCAACCCCGTGCCCCCAGCTGCTACGTCGCAGGTATGTATAATGGAAGGCATGTGCATGCAGGTGGTTTGGTGGTGTGCGAGGTGAGGGAGTTTGGTGGTGTGGGAGGTGAGGGGGTGACTTTCTGGGATGGTGATGTCTGTGTCCCTGGCCAGTGACCCACTCCCCCCTAGTCGGTGAAGTGTGTCGTGACGAGTGCCTCCCGTGCGCGCTGGCCTTGGTATGGCGTTGTGCTGAATCCCGTGGCTGCCCGGGCCCGATGTCCCGCTCATAGTTCCCCTCCCCTGCATCCTCCTCGTCTGACAAGGCCTGCCCTTCCTCCTCATCCTGCTCGAGCACATCGCCCCTCTGCTGGGCTATAGTGTGGAGGACACAGTAGGCCACCACGATGCGGGCGACCTCCTATCCTCATGCTGGAGGGCCGCTCCAGAGCGGTCCAGGCACCTGAAGCGCATCTCCAGGACCTCGAAGCACCTCTCGACAATACCCCTGAATGCTGTAAGTGCATCATCGTATGGGCCTCCGTATAGGCATCATCAGCCACGACCGCAATGGGTAACCCCTGTTACTCAGGCAGCCCCACAGACCGGGGGAGGGGGGGGGGGGGGCAGAGAGGAGATCGTCACCTTGACGGTCACTGGGAATGGGTTTCCTTCCCCATACCCCTGCTGTGCCAGGCGTGCCTGCCAACTCTGCAGCCCCCGCCTCCTCTCTGATCGCCGCACCGCTCATGCTGCCACAGGGTTTTATGCTTGCGGCCTTCACCACAGTGGTCAGCATTGCAGGTTGATCTCCAGAAACCATTACTGTCTGCAGAGGGTGAAAGGCCAACATGTTAGCATGGCGCATACTCCCTTGCCCAACCAGGTGCCATGGGCTACACGGTGGCCCCCGGTTGGCACTGCGGGTCCCGCCCACGCATAACCCCCTCTCCCCCAACCCACATCCCGGTCCCGTGTGTGCCTCCGCGCCTGGTGCCCGTCCCTGCTGCTAGGGGCTGTCACTGCCCTTACTGAGGGCTACCATCGGTATGGCCCTGGGTGGTCCCCGGTGGGTGGCTGCCGGTTGGATGGGGTGTTCGAGGGCGGGGGACGACCATCTATACAGCCGTTGTCACTGTGTTAAACGAGGGGCCGGGGTGGGTGGTCAGCAAGCTGGCCTCCTTAATGGTGGTTGATGCCTGGGATCCTGTGGGGGGGACTCCGCCTTCTCGGCCTGTTCCCCCCCCCCCCTTCCCGCCCCACTGCTACCACCCCCTGTCCCCGCCGCAGCCAGCATGACCGGTGGACGAGCCGGCAGTCAATCCACGCCATTTCCTAACTCCTCTCTCTCTCACTCAGCAGCCAGGACGCCAGGTTCATGATTTTTAAAACCACAAGAGAACCACGTCGTCGGGAAATCGGCCAATCTGAGACGCAGAATCGTGGAGGCCCCAGAGCATGGGTGTCAGGTCCGCTAATGATAAGCCTACTGTACTTTTAGACTGCGTCCCATTTGGGGGGGGGGGGGGGGGGGGGGGGGGGGTGGAGAATCCCGATTTGGCGACAAACTGGCATCTACTGCAATTTCGGCGTCGGAAGCTATTTTCAACCCAATCGCGTTTCCCGATTTCGACGTCGGCTAACCGAGAATCCAGCCCCTGATAATTGTCTAGGCCAGGGGTGTCAAACTCAAATACACCGTGGGCCAAAATTTAAAAATCGGGACAAGTCGAGGGCCGGACTGGTTCAATGTTTTTTTGCAAAACTTATTGAAATGAACTTATTGAACCTGGAACTAATAAAGCTTAGGTTATTGCCTATACAAACAACATTAAATATTAAATAAATAAAAAAATTAGTTGCATTTATTTCTTATTGCTTTATCTGGAGCTTTTCCAGAGTAATTTCTAATGAAAACATTTTTCCACAGGCCAACACTTTGTGATTCACACTATACCTTTTTTTTTTATAAATTTAGATTACCCAATTATTTTTTCCAATTAAGGGGCAATTTAGTGTGGCCAATCCACCTACTCTGCACATTTTTGGGTTGTGGGGGTGAAACCCACGCAGACACGGGGAGAATGTGCAAACTCCACACGGACAGTGACCCAGAGCCGGGATCGAACCTGGGACCTCAGCGCCGTGAGGCGGTTGTGCTAACCACTATGCCACCGTGCTGCCCTGATTCACACTATACCTGAATAAACTCGGCATCAGCCATATCATACGCCATAGGCGCTTCAATTGCTGGGGCCAGCTTTAATAGTAATTAGATATTATTAGGGCAGCACGGTGGCCTAGTGGTTAGCACAACCGCCTCACGGCGCTGAGGTCCCAGGTTCGATCCCGGCTCTGGGTCACTGTCCGTGTGGAGTTTGCACGTTCTCCCTGTGTCTGCGTGGGTTTCGCCCCCACAACCCAAAAATGTGCAGAGTAGGTGGATTGGCCACGCTAAATTGCCCCTTAATTGGAAAAAATAATTGGCTAATCTAAATTTAAAAAAAAAATTTAAATTTAAAATAAAGTAATTAGATATTATCTCGCGGGCCAAAGATAATTCCACCGCGGGCCGGATTTGGCCCGCGGGCCTCGAGTTTGACATATATGGTCTAGGCCATCAAATTCATACATTCTAAATGGTACCCGTTGAAATAAATTGTTGTTTAGGTTAATATATTTAATGGATGGTTAAGACAGATAAACAAAATTAAATATTCATACCAAGCATCACTTTGCAGTCTTTGATAACTTAGCTATGTGAAATGCCGGATGTGATTTCATTTAATAATTTCAGAAAATCTATTTTGATGTTAAATCCTTTCACTGGTTCATTGCATTAATTACTGCAAGAAATTTCTGCTATGTTTCAAATTTCCAAATTCTCATTGAAAACTACTTCTATTAAAAGCACATTTGTATATTAGGGATTTTAAAGTTTAAATTGTGAAGACAAGTGGCTCACGACGAGCGCACTGCTCTTTTACCTCTGCAATGTGGATCTGGGGCCAGCCCGCATTGACACACTGCTCAATTTCAGCTGATTCTAAGAGCTGACATTGGTGTGGGGAGTCTCAACATAGTTCTTTAGTAGGTGTTGGTAAATATATTGTGCTGGACTTTATGGCAGGTTGGCAAGTGGTGGGTGTCATAATATACATCTATGTATATAATGGAGTGCAGACAGGCAGTGATTGACACACAGGATGACCAGTAAGCACACAGAACAGAGCAGCCAATCACCAAAGAGGACACTACCACTATAAAGCCAGAGGGCACGAGGTTTCCCGCTCTCTCAGGACCCAGCCACTGAGACAGTCAGAGTTCGTGAGCTAGCCAGTGCATACACAATGCGGTAGCTGGTAAGTCTGGTCAGGCTAGTACTAGGTCAGTCAAGTCAGTATAGTGTCAACCCACAGTTGAACATGTATAGTAGTTAAGACGTTAAATAAAATCGTGTTGCATCTTATCAAATGTTGGAAGTCTGTCTCTCGCTACACTGCATCAAGTGCAGTCTACATCGACCCAGCCTGCCTAACCCATCAGTGGGTGGAGGGAGAGCCTTAGAACTCGCACTGTGCCTGGGGCACCATTCCAGGCACATATTCATCTGACCCCTCTGTAATTGTAAAAGCAGCAAGGAAGGCATCAGGAGACCAGTCTGCCAATGGACCAATTGAAGTCCATAAAGGCCAACTGTTGTTCATTTAAGGGCCTCCACCTGTCAATGTTGGGATAATACCTGTGGTAAGAGGGGCCTATGACAGGTTTGCAGTCTGGCAGGTTTCACTTATCAGGCTGGGGGCCAGTCAAGGTGGGGTACCTCTTTTTGGGTCTTCCGTGTCCATCAGAGGATCTCCCTCACCCAAAGGGCTTCCTAACCCCAACTTCCCTTGCCCCATTGCTAATCTGCCTCCAGTGAGACACCCGACATACTTTAAAGTCTGAGTTCCATCGTGAATGCCTTCTTCAGGGCTGGGTGGTCACCGCTAATAATAATAATCGCTTATTGTCACAAGTAGGCTTCAATGGAGTTACTGTGAAAAGCCCTAATCACCATATTCCGACGGCTGTTGGGGGAGGCCGGCATGGGAATTGAACCCGCGCTGCTGGCCTTGTTCTGCATTACAAGCCTGCTGTTTAGCCCACTGTGCTAAACCAGTCCCATCATCCCTGAGACGATTGACTCCAGGGCAGGATTAGTAGAGTTCTACGACAGCAAAACTGGCACCGTACCTGGACCAATTACACGACCATTAAGGGGCCAGCACTGGCGCCATGTAGAACACAATCGGTTCCAATGTGAAATGGTGCCATATTTGCCGGGTTCTGAATTAACAAGCTGCAACTGCATATACACACTTCACTCCCCATATACAGCATCTCAGCCAACAAGATGGCAACAAGACACGCAGCCTCGAGAACTATTGATGTGGAACTGAAGACCCTGCTGGACGCCATGGAGGAGAGGCGGGCGACCGTGTACCCCGGGTGGGAAGCAGGCTGCCAGCCATCGCCATTCGCCGGGCCTGGGTGCAGGTGGCAGAGGTCGTCAGCGCCATGGGCAACACCGTCCGGACCAGCCAGCAGTGCTGGTAAAACTGCACGACCTCTTCAGGGCGGCCAGGACAAGTAGGCTGCATTGTGCCCCTGGCCTCAACCCCCAACCCACCCGTAACCCCCCAACCAGGAGATTGGCTGATTCCACACCTGATACCACATGCCGGGACTCAGATCGGCCGCCATGGCGGGTGCCACTGCCATTGAAACCACCAACCACCCACCCCCTGGGTTGCATGCGTGCACTGCGGGCATTGGAAGTAGTCGGTGGGCCTGAGGAAAGAGCGAGGAAGTGCGACCCCGATGAGTTAAAAAAAAATTTTTTTTCTTTTTTTTTTAAAGTGCCCAATACTTTTTCTTTTCCAATTAGGGGGCAATTTAGCGTGGCCAATCTACCTACCCTGCACATCTTTGGGATGTGCAAACGCGGGGAGAATCTGCAAACACCACGCGGACAGTGACCCGGGGCCGGGACTGAACCTGGGTCCTTGGCAGCAGTACTGAGTACTGCACCACCGAGCTGCCCCGAAACTCTGCTGAGTTGCAGTTCCCATGGCACGCATGTCTCCTCCCATACCCACTCTCCACCACCATGCCTACACCCCAGTCTTCCCTCCCCACACAATCCCCTCCCCCCGCATACTCCCACCTCTCCCCCGGCCCATGATGCAATCGTGCAACTTATCTTGTGTCTTGCAGGAGCTGCTAGTGATGACGCGGGCGCTTCTGGTGTCCCCCGATCCCAGCCACAGCCAGAACACGGATGGGAGTCATCGCCTCGCATCCTGAGACACCCCGGAGCTCGAGTGCAGGTATGACACTGACTTCCCGTCACAGCTGACTCTAACACCCTCCACTATCTCAGAGACACTCACCTCGGTTGAGCACTTTAGTGAAGAGGCTCCTGGGACACCATCTGGTGCACACCACACGTGCTCCCGTACGGCAGGTGGAGGTAAGAACTCCTGAGGTGGTGGACGGTTGGAGGGCAGGCCGACCCCAGGAACTAGCTGCCTTCCAGACGGGTTTCGGGCTTCTGGAGCGGACGGCCCCATCGATTGTGGAGATGCAGTTGCAGAGCCAGGGACTACAAGAGAGGATGACGGCGAGCATCCAGCTCCTGCAGATGCAGCTATGGAGTCCAACCGTGTGCAGGAGGAGGAAATGATACTGACCATGCGTGCCACGAAGGCCAACAGTGCACGGATGATGTCCGTGGTGGTGGCCTTGGGAGTAAAGGTTTCGGCCATGGGTCAACAGGTCCAAGGTCTAGGGCACTCTGTGCAGGCGCTGGCTGAGGCCCAGGGCAGGGCTGCCCTATCATAGGCAGCCATGTCCCAGAGCCACCTGGACATTACAGAGGCATTCCTGAGTGTGGCCCAGTCACAGCAGGCCATGGTGGAAAGCGTCAGAGGAATTGCTCAGGCACTAGCTGACATGGCACAGATCCAGAGGGAGGTGGGCCAGCCCCAGACTGAGATGGCACAGTCACTGGCTGATGTGGCACAGTCCCAGATGGAGATGGCCATGTGGCCCTGTGCTCCATGGCCGCGAGCATGCAGACCCCGGTTGAGACGTGAGCGGGCCGGCAGGACCGGCAATGCCAGGTTGCGGGGACCCTCAGGGGTTAGCCTGAGAGCGGTCTGTCATCTGCAGGTGCACATAGGGCGACATGCGTTCACCCCTGGACCTGGGGTACCTTGGCGATGGCGGTAAACCCCGTTGCTCAACCATCCCAACAGCCACCGGGAGCATGTGTCCTCCACCACTCCCCCCACAATGCAAGGTGCGCCACGAGCTGGCAGATATGTCGCATTGTCCCTCCACTCAGCCAGAGTCTTCAATTGCATACCCAGTTCGGCAAGTCCTCAAATGACACGTGCTGCCAGTACATGCTAGGCCTCATGTGGTGCCTCCTTTGCACCTTCTCCTCGGTCTGTTTGGCTGGCCTGCTCACTGCCCTCACCTCCTGTTCCTCTAGCATCTTCCTCCTCGAGCAGCTCCAGGGCTACGATGACTTGGAGGATCATAGAACATAACAGCACAGTACAGGCCCTTCGGCCCTCGATGTTGCGCCGATCTGTGAAACCCCGCTAAAGCCCATCTACACTATTCCCTTATCGTCTTTCTGCCTATCCAATGACCATTTGAATGTGTTTAGTGTTGGCGAGTCCACTACTGTTGCAGGCAGGGCATTCCACGCCCTTACTACTCTCTGAGTAAAGAACCTACCTCTGACATCTGTCCTATATCTATCTCCCCTCAATTTAAAGCTATGTTCCCTCGTGCTAGACATCACCATCCGAGGAAAAAGGCTCTTACTGTCCATCCTATCTAATCCTCTGATCATCTTTAATGCCTCAATTAAGTCACCTCTTAACCTTATTCTCTCTCATGAAAACAGCCTCAAGTCTCTCAGCCTTTCCTCATAAGATTTTCCCTCCATACCAGGCAACATCCTGGTAAATCTCCTCTGCACCCTTTCCAATGCTTCCACATCCTTCCTATAATGCGGCGACCAGAACTGCACGCAATACTCCAAATGCGGCCGCACCAGAGTTATGTACAACTGCAACATGACCTCATTGCTCCAAAACTCAATTCCTCTACCATTAAAAGCTAACACACCGTATGCCTTCTTAACAACCCTCTCAACCTGGGTGGCAACTTTCAGGGATCTATGTACATGGACACCGAGATCTCTCTGCTCATCCACATGACCAAGAATCTTACCATTAGTCCAGTACTCTGTCTTCCTGTTATTCCTTCCAAAATGAATCACCTCACACTTTTCTGCATTAAACTCCATTTGCCATCTGTCAGCCCAGCTCTGCAGCTTATCTATGTCCCTCTGTAACTTGTAACATCCTTCTGCACTGTCCATAACTCCACCGACTTTAGTGTCATCTGCAAATTTACTCACCCATCCTTCTACACCCTCCTCCAGGTCATTTATAAAAATGACAAAAAGCAGTGGCCCCAAAACAGATCCTTGTGGTACACCACTAGTAACTGGACACCAGTTACCAGAAGGCCATTGTCTGCAGGGGGTGAAGGGCAGACATGTTAACATGGTATGTACCCATACCTAACAGCCCCAACAGGCTACACGGTGGCCCTGCGGACCCTGCTCCCACATGTCCCCTCTGTCCCCTTGCAGCCTTGGCCCATGTCTAGCTCCCCCTTGTAAGGACTACTGTAGTCATTGTTTTTGGGTGGGCAGTGATGCCCCGCTGGCAGGTAGCGGCTGGTTGAGGGTGTGGGTTGGTATGGCAGAGTGCGCGGTATGGGGGTGAGGGGTGAAGTGTGGGGGGTGATGGACGAGGGGTGAAGTGCGGGGGTGGTGGGGTGTAGAATGGCAGCTGGGGGAGGGAGGCATGATGGTGCAGTAATTAGCACTGCTGTCTCGAGTGGCTGAGGAGGGCTGGAGTGGGGGTACCCGTATGGTTAGTGACACTCTGCAGAACCACGGGCCACGGTGGGTGGTCAGTGGGGTGCGCGGCAAGATGTCTGCCTTGAATGCCGCGGCAATGGCGGTCCGTCCTGGACACTGTCCCAGTCCCGTCAGGTGTCACCGTGGTCCCACAGACCACCGTTGCCTGGTCACTCCCCGCCACCAGCACCAACCCCCAGACAGCTGACCAGTGTCAGGACTGGCAGCCCACGAACGCACCTCTGCGTGTCCTACCTCCTCTCTCTCCCTTATCAGTCACAGCCCCTGTTTCCTGATTTTTAAAAGCACAAGTGAACCTCGCTGTTGGGGGAATTCCCATCCAGTGGAGACTGGGGATCACGGAGGCCCCAGAGAATACTGGGTTAGGCCCACTAATGGTATGCAAACAACGTTTACTGTACGTATGGAGTAGAACGCATTGAGGCTGCTGTCGGGGTGCTGGAGAATTGCGATTTGGCGTGAACCCGCCGTTGGTCACGATTTTGCAGTCAAGTCTGATTCTCTGTCCAATCGCCTTTCCCAATTTCAGCGTTGTCCGAAGGAGAATCTTGCCCACTGTGCAGACTTTTTTCACATACGTGTGCGGGAGCTTGCTGTGCACACATTAGCTGCCATGTTTCCCGACAAACAATGACTGCACTTCAAAAGTATTGTATTAGCTGTAGATTGTTTTGAAACATTCAAGTCATGAAGGACAATATTTAAATGAAATCTTTTTATTTCTTCATTTGTAGAAAGAATAAGGATCATAAGATCCATTATATGGAAATAAATAGCTTCAGTCCAAATTTAGATTAAAGCACATGAAACATAAAAAAGCATTGTCAGATTTGATAAAGACAGTAGGCATCTTCCCTAAAGGGCATTACTGAACCAGTTGGGTTTATATAATGATACAACGGTTTCATGATGGCAGATACTAAAAAAAAAACTGAATTCAAACTCTCAAATAGCCATGGTGGGATTTGAACTCATTTTTTCTGCAGTATTAGTCCAGGTGACTGGATTATTAGTTTAGTAACATAACTATTACTCTATCACTTTGGTGAGTTAATATCTTGCAGACCAGCAGCAACGGGAAGCCTTCATCTGACGTTAATCGCAAGGCCATATTTAAATTCTGCTGGCCCTCTTCTCACGTGGAATGTTCAGGAATGTTCACTATCACCGATTCAAAATCCTGGAACACTCTCCCTAACAGCACTGTGGGTGCCCCTCCACCAGATGGACTGTGGCAGTTAAAGGGAGCTCACCGTCGACTTCTTAAGGACAATTCATGATGGGCAATAGGCTGGCCGAGCCAGTGACGCCTAGATCCCATGAATGAATTGAAATATTGAGAAATCTGTGGTTTCAAAACTTGTTATTTTTGAGGCGAAATGAAAAGAGAACCAGATAAAGGAAACTTTTTTCTAGAATAAATTTAGAGTGCCCAATTATTTTTTTCCAACTGAGGGGCAAGTTAGTGTGGCCAATCCACCTACCCTGCACATCTCTGGGTTGTGGGGGTGAGACCCACGCAGACATGGGGAGGATGTACAAACTCCATGCGAACAGTGGCCCGGGGGCGGGATTGAACCCGTGTCCTTGATGCTGTGAGGCAGCAGTGCTACCACTGTGCCACCGCACAAAGAAAGGAAACTGAATCTTCCAATTTCTAAGGAAGCCAAGGCTGAAAATGAGATTCAAAACTAGAACTTTGGGGGACTGAAACTGGTTGAAACCATATTAAAGGACACAAGAGCCCTTCCTCAAAGTCAGCAAAACTAAAAAGCTGGTCATTGACCTCAGGAAGCAAAGTACTGCAGACACCCCTGTCTGCATCAATGGTGCAGAGGTAGAGATGGTTGACAGCTTCAAATTCCTAGGTGTGCACATCACCAACAAAGTGTTTTGGTCCACCCACGTCGACGCTACGACCAAGAAAGCACAACAGTACCTATATTTCCTGAGGAAACTAAGAAAATTCAGCATGTCCACATTGACTCTTACCAATTTTTACAGATGCACCATAGAAAGCATCCTATCTGACTGCGTCACAACCTGGTATGGCAACTGCTTGGCCCAAGACCATAAGAAACTGCAGAGAGTCGTGAAAACGGCCCAGTCCATCACATGAACCCGCCTCCCATCCATTGACTCTGACTATATGTCCCGCTGCCTTTGGAAAGTGGGCAGCATAATCAAAGACCCTTCCCACCCGGGTTATTCTCTCTTCCAACTTCTTCCATCAGGCAGGCGATACAAAAGTCTGAGAACACACACTAATGGATTCAAAAACAGCTTTTTCCTCACTGCTACCAAACTGCTGAATGACCCTCTTATGGACTAAACTGATCTCTGCACACATCTTTACTGAATAGCACTACACTCTGCATGCTTCACTGGATGTCTATGTATTTACATTGTGTATTTAGCCTATGTCTTATGTTTTTCACATATGGAATGATTTGTCTGAACTGTACATAGAACAATACTTTTCACTGTACCTCAGTACACGCGACAATAAATCCAAATGCATCAGAGCTCAGATAGTGATCCCAATGCTGTATTCCAGGCAGGCTAAAATGACAGGGACTAGATCCAAAAGCTTCGCCTCGGCAAATATACAGTTGCTGCAATTATTTCTGTTACTCAAAGTAACACTGGTGGATCTAGGCCATCATAAATAGAGTCGAGGAGGTTCGCCAGACATGAGCCTTTGTTGGAGAGCCGCGCCCATGGAACTCGAGTTGGTTGTGTGCTGTTGGCTGGGATCAGGCTAAATTCTAAAAGAGGAGCTGAAATTCCTTACCAGGAAGATGGAGTTTCGAAAAATGTTGTGACTGAGATTGATGACACATATACTGTGTAGATTGCTGAGCCAATTCTAAGATCTGTGTAAGTTGTATTTGCCATTTAACATGTAATTTATAGTTCATATCTATGACAATGATTAATCAATTGCAAATTGCCATTAATACCCGTTTAACTTATATTGATTCTAGGTTTTAGAATATAGGTGGGTGCCCAAGATAGTTTTTAGTGTCTGCCTTGTTTGACCCTCATCTCTCTTTTGTTTTAAATTATGGAATCTTGTGGCTTCATTCTTTCAGTAAATAATCAGATTTTTGGATTTCATATTTTTAAAAAATTACTGCTCACGACTAAGATCATGACAAAATCATGTAGAGTCTTTGTTATTCAATGAGTGAGTTGCTGCAGTGCATTTTGTAGATGATACACACTGCTGTCATTGAGTGTCGGTGGTGGAGGGAGTAAATATTTAAGGTGGTGGATGGGGTGTTGATCAAGCAGGGTGCTTTGCACTGGATGATGTACACCTTCTTGAGAGTGTTTGAAGCTACATTCATCCAGTCAAGTGGAGAACATTCCATCATACGCCCAACCTGTGTCTTGTAAATGGTGGACAGACGATTGAGGATACAGGAGATGTGTTACTCATTGAAAATTTCCAGTCTCTGACCTACATTTTGTAGTCACAGTCACATATGGCTGGTCCAGTCAATGGCAATGCCCCCCCCCCCCCCCCCCCCCCCCCAGGCATATTTACTGTGGGGAACTCAGCGATGGTAATGCCATTGAATGTGAAAAGGTGTTGGTTAGATTCTATCTTGTTGGACTTGGTCATTGTGTGACATGTATGTGACACAAATATAACTTTAACAAATGCTGTTTATTTGCATTTGGATGCTAGACTGATATGACGTCTCATTTTACAGTGGAGAAATGCCTCAAATAACTAAAATGTACCTAAGCGTGGGTTAGTATTTAAACCAAGTAATTCTTCACATTCCAACATGCTCACTGATTAAACCAAGTGGCAACAACACAAATTTCTACATCCTGTTTTTTGACTTGAAGTATTGTAATCAGTACATCAAGACATACGTTTGCATACACCGGTATTTATGGGGAACTAGAAAAATGTATGAGAAGAGATAGATTGTTACAGTGGTGGATTCAATGAGAAAAGATGGGAGGAGACTTGAGTGGACGGACCATAAACACCAGCATGGACTAGTTGGGTGAAATGGCTTGTTTTTGTGCTATATATCCTATGTAATTCTACACTCTCTAGCTTCATATTGCCTCTTCATGTTTGTTCAATGATAAAAGTATGGCACATACCTCACACTGTTTCTCTTTCTCTTGGATTCTTTGTTTCCATGCTTTAATTTCAAGATGGCTTTGATTTTCTATTTGTTTGCAGCTGTCACGTAGGTCTTCAATGGTATGCATCAATCTATTCCTCTCTTCCTCCACTTTCTTAAAAGTCTCCTGTAGAGAATAATAGAAATTAATCGAATCAAAGGATAATAGACTGGATTTTGAAAATCCCTTTATATTGCAATTTTGAGAACTATGCATGAAATGTTATGAATGAGTTCTGTATAGGTCATCAAGAGACAGATTTTAAATTCTTATCTTCTCCATCACATGGTACACTACACAGCAAAATGAGGCCATGTTCAATCTGTGTGACGAACAATTGGATTATCTATGTACTAATGATGCAAGTGTTTTCACTTTTCACTTCACAAATCCTCCAGGCCTCTCTGGCAGTGGGTGTCAAAATATGGGTAACTTTCATGTTGCTCTCAATCCCCAGTAGGAACTGAGTTGAAACTACTGAACTCATTTCAAGTAGGACCCACAGAGAAACAACTTCACATCAGTTTGAGGCAAATTCAAACCCATGTTGCAGAGGAGAAAAAACTGCATGAAAGCTGGGTTAACTATAGTGGAGAAAGGCAAAAAAAGGTAATCATTCAAAATACCTTGAAATCAACATCATCAGTGTTGACACAAGCATCGATCATTCCATCCAAAATCTGCAAATAAAACACAGAAACGAGTGAGACAGTAACACAATATATTACACCTTTCTCTTCCAACCCAGATGTAGAAACTATTTACTTTATAAATTAACCCGTTTCATTGTTTACTCAACTAATTATTTATTTGAACAATGAAATAAAATTCCATTTATGTAGCATCTCAGTATATTTTAGAAACATCACAAAGCACTTTGTGTTATAATTATTGTTATGTGGAATACCAGAACTGCTTATTCTTTGAAGTGTGCCACGCCATTTTAAACATCTAACTCAACCACTGGAGCAGATAGACCTAGGATGCAGTTTAACATTTTACTTAAAAGACTGCTCCTCTAACAATGCAGCACCCCCTCAGTACTGGACTGAAATGTCAGCCATAACAAGGTGTTGGACTAAGACCTGGGCTCGTAACCTTCTGACTCAAAAGCAAAACATGAATGACCTAAACTGAACTGACAACTATGAGGCCACGAGAGCAGTTGGCTAATTTTCACATCATCATCGGTACTTATTTTATTGCAGTTTATACAGGTATCATGGAAAGGAGATATTTCTTAGCTGTACTGAATATCGTTAATAGAAACTAAGAATACAACATTGATAAATAAATAAGTGCCAAAGCTGCCAAAATACACAAGCATAAAACATGTATTCCCTTCTTTATAGTTTAAAGTACTGTTTTGACAGGATTAGTGTCAACACCATTGGGTCAGAATAATTTGGATGCCACCTAATGGCAAAGTCTTTATCTCCAAGGGAGAACAAATCAAATGTGTAACCCGACTGCACTAAGGTTTCTTGTCAGTCATTCACTCAACATCATTCATGTGAAAAGGTTTGTCAGCTTTCCAAGATGAAGGAGACATGAATTCAGGAGGACAGATAAAAATACAAATCTAATATTCATGGCGTCACTACTGGCAACAATAGCAGACCACTGGACAGCTGTAGCTGCAACAACTATTAGGAGTTCAACACATCCAGGACAAAGCATTCTGCTTGACTGGCATCTTAGCATCCACTCCCACCACCACAGGTACACCATGGTTACAGTATGAAGGACAAAGCACAACAACTTGGCAAACCTACCTCAACAACATCTCCCACTCTGAGGCCAAGTACCACAACGAAGGGCAAGATTTAAATTAACAGAGACATCATCACCTGCAAGTTGTTTAGCAAATCACAACTCATCTTGAGTTGGACATACATTGCTGTTCTTTCATTATTGCTGGGACAACATTTTGAAATTCGGGATTCTTCCATTCGGTGGCAGATTGTCCGACGATGGTGAGAACGGGCCGCTGGGAGTACTGATTCTGGCCCCTACAGGGGCCAGTACGGCGTTGGAGCGGTTCACGCCCATCCCGGCGTGAACTGTGCACCGCGGGATCCATGTATGCACAGTGGCATCGGCATCAACGAGGACGTGCGCAGTTGCGCCGGGGCCAACACGCGCATGTGCGGTGGCCTCCCTCAACGCGCCGGCCCCAACGCAACATGGCGCCGGAGCTCAGGGGCTGGAGCGTAAGAAAATAGGTCTGGGGAACGAGAGACCGACCAGTCGATCAGTGGGCCCCAATCGCGGGCGAGGCCCCATCGGAGGCCCCTCCCCCACCACAGGCCGCCCCCCGACTCTGTGCGCAGAGTTCCCGCCGGCTGCGACCAGGTGTGGATGGTGCCGGCGGGGCGTAGCCTTTTTAGAGCGGCCGCTCGGCCCATTCGGGCTGGAGAATCGGCGGCCTGGCCGTGTACAGCGCCCGCGACCGGCGCCGCACCAAACGGGCCGGCGCCAATGGCACCGATTCTTCACTCCAGAGAATCGCGTGCCGGCGTCGGGGCCCGGTTGCGGGGATTCTCCGGCCCGGCTCCGGGCTGGGAGGATCACGCCCCCTATACAATACTTAACACGATTGCAAAGCACCATTAGCAAATAATCCAGCAGTCCAGAAAGAAGGTCAGCAGCGCCTCTTACTAAGTAGAAATCGGCAACAAATATTTCAATGGTGAGACAGGTGAATAAGTTAAAAAATGTTTGAAAAATAAACCTTCATGCATAGCTTACACTTATATAAGATTGTCCACTGATGAATCTTACACAAAATTATTCTAAAAACATTATGTCCAATTCACTAATTAACCATCCACTCTTAAATTATACATCTATACATATGCAGAAAGCCACGGCTGCATATAATCCCACAAGTGTTTACTCATTAAATATAAATGTATTGGAAGTGGGCAAACTTTGTTTAAAAATAAGGCATCCAAGGGCAGCACGGTGGTGCAGTGGTAGCACTGCAGCCTTACGGCGCCGGGGTCCCAGGTTCGATCCCGGCTCTGGGTCACTGTCCGTGTGGAGTTTGCACATTCTCCCCATGTTTGCGTGGGTTTCGCCCCCACAACCCAAAGATGTGCAAGGTAGGTGGATTGGCTACGCTAAATTGCCCCTTAATTAGAAACAATGAACTGGGTACTCTAAATTTATAAAAAGAAAATAAGGCATCCACATAACGCTCCATGCAATTAAATCACAACACTTTAAAATGACAATATAATGCAGCTGTTGTTGAAGAAATAGTATTTCACACTGTAAATTGCTTACCTTGATCTGGCTAATCTCCTCATTTTCAGGTTCATCTTCACTTCTATTGTTGGAGTCACAGGATTCAACTGGAGAAATAGCAGAAACTAGTAAAGGTGCAGGTACCCTCTGATTATCCTTGAGATCAGGTGTAGTTGTCAAACTATCCAGAGCTGGTTTCAAACCTAAAGTTAAACAGAGAAAGCACTTTGAGAAAAATGGAAAATCCATTTCAAAATCATGCTTCAAAGATTAGATTCTCCCCCCCCCCCCCCCCCGATAAAGTCTTGGACAAGATTCAAAATGCACTCATGCCGGACATACATACTCCCCCCTAAAGGCAGGTAGGATGAGACACATCTCAGATGGGATTCTCCAGTCCCCCAGCCACGTGCACCTTGGTGACATGCCTCTCAAGTTGTAACAAGACTACCTTACTTTTATTATCCATCCCCTTTGCAATAAAGGACAAAAACTGAAACTGGGTGTAATCTGTACACTTGTCATTTTATCACAACACACAGTCAATTTTTAAATATCGACATGGCTGCCCAACTTCCAGTGACGGCGATGTGTTGAGCGGAAGCACATCAGGTTGCTCTCCTCCAAACCAGACCCAAAAAGGGCACTTTTAGTCGAATTTCGCCCAAAATCCGAAGACCAAACTACCTCAACAACAAGAAGAAAACAACCACAAGAGTATGCCAGCAAACAGGAGCTTGAACGGCTGAAAAAGGGTGGAAGTTGTGGAAAAAGCCACGAGCAGCAGGTGGGCAAGGCGGCGGACCCAAGAGGGGAAGGATCCCTGGCTGCCCAGGAGAGAGGGAGACTAACAACCCAAGCAGCAGCCTCCTCCCCATCACCTGGAGAGGAATGGGTCGCAGAAGGAAGCGAGGTCAGGGGAAGGCAGGTGAGAGGTTAGACAGGGAAAACAGGTTAGACAGGCAGTCAGCGGGCATAAGGTAGGGGGCAGGACTGGAGCCACCACACTAGCAGAAATAGCTAGCACGGGAAGACAGAAAACAAAGGGGACCACAACACACCTCCCCGCAGGGAGGGAGCACCTGGTCGGGGATGGGCGCACAGGGATGGGGCAGGGGAAAGCACAGGGGGAGACAGGGAAATGGCGATGCAGGAAGGGGGATGGTATAAGGGGGGAAAGAGCACAAAAGAAATAGAACAGGGAGAATGAGATGGTTTCCGCATCGGGCTTCGGTGGGTGAGGAATGGGTTGAGGAAACAGATGGCGCCACAACGGCCAATTTGGAGAATCCCTGGACAAAGGGAAACCCGGAGGCTCAACCTCACGGTGAGACCGGTGACTGCGGCCATTTTGGACGGCCCCCGAACAACGGGAGACCCCGGAGTTCCACCAGCTAAGTATTGTTGATCCCACAGGAGCGGGGAACAGAAAACCCCCACCAAGGTTATCACCTGGAATGTCAGGGGATTTAATGGCCCAGTGAAAAGATCCAGAGTCTTCGCCGAAGTTTAAAGGTCGACATAGTCTTCCTGCAGGAAACACACCCGAGGGAAAAGGACCAACTGCGGGTAAGAAAGGGCTGGGTGGGACAGACGTACCATTCATGCTACGGGATGAGGACTAGGGGAGTAGCCATACTGATTTGCAAGAGGACGAGATTCATGGCTACAAGAATGGTTATGGACCAAGGGGGATGGTACGCCATGGTCAGGGGTGTCCTGGACGGGGCACCAGTGGTCCTGGTAAATGTGTACGCCCCTACAGGGCCGACACATATTTAATTAAAATCACCATGGCATAAATCCCTGACACTGATATGCATCAACTGATCAAGAGGGCGACTTTAACTGTGTCCGCTGACAGACCAATCGAACCCCAGATCGGGGAAATAGACGAGCATGGGTAGGAAGCTGGGAACATTCATGGAGAAGATGGGGGCGGTGGACCCCTGGCGGTCCTTGGTGGACCCCGGTGAGAAGGGATTCTTGTTCTTTTCTCTGGTCCACAAAGAGTACTCAAGAATAGACTTCTTTGAAATGGGAAAAGCGGTGCTTCCAGGAATAGTAAGAACAGAATATTCCGTGATAGTTATCTCCGGCTAGGCTCCACACTACATGGTCGTGAGGTTGGACACATGGGCCGTGCCCAATGCCCCACGTGGAGGTTGGATACGGAGCTACTGGCTGATAAGGACTTCTGTCATAAGAAATCCCAAGCCGTAGGTGAGTACGTCACGAATAACCAGAGTGAGGAAGTCTCACCTTCCACGCTCTGGGAGGCACTGAAGGTGGTGATTAGCGGAGAGATTATAGCCTGCAAGGCACGTAGAGACAGGGAAGAGAGGGTGGCCAAGCAACAATTGATCTACTGCATCTGGAGGTCGACAGAAAGTACTCCCAGGTCCTGATTGTAGAGCTTCTGGCAGAGAGGAAAAAGCTACAGATGGACTTTAACCTGTTATCCACCAGTAAAACAGTGCACCAACTCCCCAAGACACGGGGGACCATCTACGAACACGGGGGGAAAGGCTGGCCGCCTACTGGCTCATCAGCTGACAAAGCAGGAAGCAACGTGAGAGATAGCTCAAGTGAGGAACGGTAGAGGCAGACTGGTGACTGAGCTAAAAGAGGTCAACCGAACGTTCAAGACCTTTTACTGAGGACAGTACACCTCCGAACCCGACGGGGACAGAGGGATGAAATGGTTATTTGATGGACAGGACATGCCAGTTGTGAGGGACGATAGACGGGGGGAGTTTGAAGCACCAATGGAGTGGGAGAGATCATGAAGTGATTCAGCTCCATGTAGGCAGGGAAGGCACCGGGACCTGACAGGTTCCTGACGGACCTCTCCAAGAAATCCACACTAGCCCTGACCCTACACCTGAGGGACATGTTTGCAGACTCGCTAGTGAGGGGCACCTTGCCTCCTATGCTAACACAGACCACGATATCACTGATATCCAAAAATGAAAATGACCCGATGGAATGCGATCATACAGACCCATTTAGCTACTCAATGGAGATGTGCAGATACTCGCGAAAGTCCTGGCCAAGAAATTGAAGAACTTTGTATCAGAGGTGGTCACAGAGGACCAGAAGGGCTTTGTCAAGGGTAGGTAGCTAACTGCGAACATCAGGCGGCTGCTGAATGCAACAATGACCACACCCGTGGGGGGAACACCAGAGGTGATCGTCTCCCTCGATGCAGAAAAGGCCTTCAACAGAGTCGATTGGAAGTACCTCATAGTGGTTTGGGCTGGGGACGGGTTTCAACTCGTGGTTGAAACTCCTGTACAGCGACCCTAAGGCGAGCGTTCGGACCAACACCGTCAGCTCTGAATATTTCCAGCCACACAGGGGCACAATGCAAGGATGCCCACTATCCGCGTTTTTGTTCGGCTTGGCAATTAAAACCCTGGCAATCGCCCTGCAAGATGCAAAAAGCTGGAAGGGCATCCAAAGAGGGAGCAGAGAGCATAAGAGAATCACTCTATGTGGATGACCTGCTCCTCCACATCTCAGACCCCCACCACAGCCTGAAAGCAATCATGGAACTGCCATTACAAGGGGATATAAATTTAATGTGAATGGTGGAAGATATAGGGGGGATGTCAGAGGTAGGTTCTTTATCCAGAGAGTAGTGGGGGCATGGAATGCCCTGCCTGTGGAAGGAGTTGAGTCGGAAACATTAGGGACCTTCAAGTGGCTATTGGATAGGTACATGGATTACGGTAGAATGATGGGGTGTAGATTAATTTGTTCTTCATCTAGGGCAAAAATTCGGCACAACATCGTGGGCCAAACGGCCTGTTCTGTGCTGTATTTTCCATGTTCTATGTTCAATGCTGGAAGAGTTTGGAGTCTTTTCAGGCTACAAACCCAACCTGGGCAAGAGCAAGGCCTTCTCGGTGAACCCTAATGGGGGAGGGACAGAGCTGGAAAGACTACTTTCAAACAAGCCCAAAACATAGTAACTTCATTGCAGTGTTAATGTAAGCCTACTTGTGACAATAAAGTTTATTATTATTATTTAACAAATTCCGCTACCTGGGGATCCAGATAGCCCTTGACTGGACACGGATTCACAAGTGGAGGAAGTTAAAAAGGACCTACTGAAATGGGATGCAAGAGGGTGAGGGGATGGAGATGAGAGCCAAACACAGAATGGTTAAGGCTGGAGGAATACTCCTGCAAGGGAATGGCCCTCGCCAATACAGCAGTCCCAAACCCTCCAACAAAGTACACATCCTGTCCATGGTGGCGGGCAGTCACTCAGAAACATGGAACCAAATAAGGCAGCATTTCGGATGAACCGGGATATCAGCAGCACGGTAGCATTATGGATAGTACAATTGCTTCTCAGCTCCAGGGTCCCAGGTTCGATTCTGGCTTGGGTCACTGTGCGGAGTCTGCACATCCTCCCCGTGTGCGCGTGGGTTTCCTCCGGGTGCTCCGGTTTCCTCCCACAGTCCAAAGATGTGCAGGTTAGGTGGATTGGCCTGATAAATTGCCCTTAGAGTCCAAAATTGCCCTCAGTGTTGGGTGGGGTTACTGGGTTATGGGGATAGGGTGGAAGTGTTGACCTTGGGTAGGGTGCTCTTTCCAAGCGCCGGTGCAGACTCGATGGGCCGAATGGCCTCCTTCTGCACTGTAAATTCTATGATAATCTATGATTCCCTCATCTGCAGCAACCACGGATTCCCACCAGCCATGCTTGACACCACATTTTAAAATTGGAGACAGGACAGGCAAGCGTTCAGAGACCTTTACATAGGAGATAGACCTGCGACCTTGGACAAACTGACAGAGGACCTGGACATGCTGACCGGACACGAACTCTGACATCTCCAAATTAAACACTTTCTCCGCAAGGAGACGGCAAGATATCCCAGGGCCCCAAAAGACACACTACTGGAGGAACAAATAAAAACAGACAGCACGGAGGGGGGAAACTGCAGGAATATATACGGATGGTTACTGGATAGTGCAAGACTACCACTGGCAAAGCCAGATGAAAAGGGGAAGATGAACTGGGGACAGGAGTGAGATGCAGACTCTGGAGCGAAGCACTGAGTAGGGTCAACTCCACCTCCCCCTAAGCTTCATGCAGTTTAAAGTGGTGCACAGAGCTCACCTAAGCAGAACCTGAATGAACAGGTTCTTTCCCCCGGAGGTGGAGGACAAATGTGAACGGTGCCAGGGAAGCCCGGCCAACGATGCCCACATATTCTGGGCCTGCTCAGACTTGTTGGGTTCTCCACAGCATTCTTTAAGGCAATGTTCATGGTTGTGGGGGCGAGGGTGGAGCTGTGGACGAGAGTGGCAGTCTTCAGTGGTATTGGACCAGCCAGAAATTCATATGGGGAGGAGGGCAGCTGGCCTAACTTTTGCTTCCTTAATCGCATGCCAAGGAATCCTGCTTGGCTGGCAATTGGCAGCACCATCCACAGCTGCAGACTGGCTGGAAGACCTCTTCAAATTCCTCACCTAGAGAAGATCAAGTACACCACCCGAGGGTCGGAAGAAGGCTTCCACAACATGTGGAGCCTATTCATCAGCCTGTTCCAAGACCTGTTCGAGGTCAACAATGACTAAGGAAAGAGAGGAGGGTGGGAAAGGGAGGGAGGAAGAGAAGGGAAGGCACACACAAGAGGAAGAGCTGGATGCAGAGAAGGAAAGAAGGGACCCCAAGGGGCCATAGAGTGGAACACATAGGGCAAATGTAGAGGAGGGGAGGAGTCACGCAGCCCCCCCCCCCAACCAATGACAAAAATCTAAAGACTCCAACAGAAAGAAACGGAATGCTGTGTGTGACGCCAATGGCAGAAGGCAGCACTAAGAGGGATACTAAGCCACCAACAAAGGACAGTAAGAAGTCTTACAACACCAGGTTAAAGTCTAACAGGTTTGTTTCGAATCACTGGCTTTCGGAGCACAGCTCCTTCCTCAGGTGAATGAAGAGGTGGGTTCCAGAAACATATATATCGACAAAGTCAATGATGCAAGATGATATTTTGAATGAGAGTCTTTGCAGGTAATTAAGTCTTTACAGGTGAAGGGATAGTACATGGACAAGGAAAAGAAAGAGAAGTATGAAGCCTTATGATATGCCCAATGTGACTGTACAGAGGCAGGATGGAAAGACATTACAGGAGATGTGTTAACTGCATTCGGACATAAGTTGCAGAAACAATGGAGTTATTGTGCAAGTTCAGTGCAGTATATGCATTCAGGTAGATGGGAGGCCAGAGGAGAGTAAATTGGGAGTTTGAGAATACAGGGACAGAGGGGGATAGTAGGGTGACCTAAAACAGACAGGATAATGTGGATATTAGAGGTTGCAAGGACTTTGTTGGAGAATGCTTTACCTAAGAAAGAGATCGAGACATTGCAGGATTTCTGAAGATGGCCAAATCTAGGGAACTGCTTGTAGGAGATGGTGCAGATGTGGGTAGTGAGAGAGATAATAGGAGTGAAGAAAAATAAGGAAAGTGGACCAGCTAAATTCAGATCAAGATTGAAATCAAAATGGATGAGATGTTCTGTACAAGGGCAGAATGAAGAGATGATGGGGGAGTTTCAGCTGTAAAGTGGAAATTGCAGGAGCATTGGCCAATGTTTTGGTCTTCGCTAGACTCGGGAGATGTCAGAGAACTGGAGAATTGCAAACATTACACCCTTATTCCGAAAGGTTGTAAGGATAAGCCCAGCAATTACAGACCAATCTGTTTAACTTGGGTGGTGGGGAAATTTCTAGAAATTATTAGGAATAGTATAAATAATCAAATGGAAAATGTGGGTTGATTAGGAAGAACCAGCATGAATTTCTTAAAGGAAAATCATGTTTAACTAACTTACTGGAGTTTTTTGAACAATAACAGACAGGGTTAGGGTTGTTGAGGGTAATGTTGTTAATATGATGTACATAGACATTCAAAGGTGTTTGGTACAGTGCTGCAGACTTGTGAGCAAATTCTAGCTCATGGAACAAAAAGGAAAGTTGGCACTTGGATAGGAAATTGGCTGAGTGACAGTAAACAGAACAGCAAGTTATGGTTCATGGATATTCTTTGGGTTAGAGGAAGATTTGTAGTGGAGTTCCCGGGTGTCGATATTGGAACCCTTGGGCGCGATTCTCCGGAAAAATTTCCAAGTCTTGTAGCGAGTGGGAATTAGCACGAGCTTCCCGGCGCTCAGCCCAGCGAGGCTAGCAACGCAATTCAGCATTAATTGGTCCACATAACGAGGTGTCAAAGGCTTCTCATCGCAAATGAAGGCTCACCAGCTGACCCATCCCCCCGCGAACAAGGTTGAGCAGCACTTGCTCAGCCAACCGCAGCCAGCTCGCACCAATGGCGCCGAGGAGACCAGGCCCAAGATGCGGGGACACAGATCTGGGGAGGCTGCTAGTTCCCTTGGAGGCCAGAAGGAATGTCTTGTACCCCTGAGGGCCCCAGAGGATGAGCCATTGGGGAGTCCGTGCTACCTAGGACGAAGTGGTGGCAGCTGTGAGTGCGGGGAGTGTGAACAGGCCTTCAGTGCCGAAAAAAGGTCAACAACCTACACCGGGGCAGCACGAGTGAGTAGACATCAAGGCCCTCCACCATCTGCCCAAACCCTCCCTCCAACTCCCCTCAACCCCCCCCCCCCCCCCCCCCCCCCCCCCCCCGCAAGATACCAACCCTCCTAATATACACCCTGTTATATTGCTACCCCTGGTAGCATGTTGTATGACTTGGTTAAAGTAATATCTGTCGTTAATGGAAGCAGATGATCTTGAAGAATACACAAGTCTTCGATGTAAAGTAAACAAATTTATTAAGTAGCGATAAAACTAATAAATGAGTTTGGCACTCTAATGAACTAATTATAGAAATAAAGTAACGAGATACAACTATATAAACTGTATCTGAACAACACGTGGTGTCCAGGCTGTGACCTGACTCGGCTACACAACTGCCTCCCATGAGATCAGCTTAGAGGAGAGCCCCGAGGATGTAACCATTATAGTCTCGGCATAGCTGTCATCCCCACCCTTCACCAGTGCAGATGCACACACACCTCGGTGGGACATGTTAGTGGACAGACCTCTGGGGCACAATCTGATGAGCACCGCACTGCTCATGATGCACATCAGGTGGAGGCAGGAACCCCCAGGTGAGACAGCAGTTGGAGGGCTGCTGGATCACAGGACCCAGCGGTGTCCCAGCTTGATACTGAGCCTGTGGTACAGAAGTACCCAGAGTTGATTGAGATGATAGGAAGCAATCGGGACATTCAGGTGGAGATGTCAGCGGCACTCCAGCATGTCCATAGCTGATTGGTGGAGTCCCAGAGGCTATAGGTGCAGGACATGTCACCGGCAGTGCATGGCACTGAAGCCAACACTGCTAGCCTGGCGACCGTGGTGGAAAGCCTGGTGCATGATGTTGCACCATTAGTGAAGGTGTCCAAGGCGTTGTGCAGTCGGTGACGGCCATGGCTGAGGGCCTCGTCAGAATGTCTGACTCGCTGAGGGATGTGACCCAGTACCAGGCTGACCTTGATGAGGTTCTGCGGGACATGACCCGCTCTCAGATGGGCATGGCCGAGGCACTGCGGAGCTTGTCCCAGTTGCAAGTGGGCATGGCCATGTCACTGAGGAGCATCACCAAGGACGTCGACACGATGGTGCGGACCATGGGGATCCACCAGGGCTGGCAGAGACAGATGATGAAGGGCAGCCGGGGCTCAAACAACCTGGCGCTCCATCCCAATGTGAACCCAGGGTCCTGTGGGCACCGGCCTGGAGGATGGGTTGCTGGTTGCCAACCTGGAGCCGTCCCATGGAGTGGTGACGATGGCCACCAACTCCCCCGAGTTCCATCCCTCTGATGAGACAGTCAGCTCTCAGAGTCAGCACACGGGACAGGGTGGTACGGCTGTGCATGTGCTGCCGACAAGCGAGTTGGGGTCCTCCGGCTCCCTACAGAAGCCCTTCCGCCAAGTTCATGTTTTTCAAAAGGAGTACTAATCGGCGCCAGCTTGAGCACTTGCTGGGGAGGCCGCTGAATGACAAGAGGCCATTCGATATGGTGTGGCACTCTTTAATTGTATGGAAATTGGACTTAAATGGTGATAATTGTTTTTTTGCCACGCCACAGTGAGATCCTGATTTCGCCTACGTGAGCGGGCCGGTTGCATCACAAACTGTTTGGCACTTGGCGTGCCTCGTTTTTGGCCTCTCCTGCTATTCACCGGCCTTGTTTCACTTGAGCAAGAGGGCAATGAGGCCTGAAAATTGCGCCCCTTTTCTTTCCTCAAATATATTAATGATCCAGATCATGGAGTTCAGGGAACAATTTCAAAGTTTGTAGTCGATACAAAACGTGGAACTTGAAGAGGACAATGAAGTAATTCAAAAGGACATACAGAAGTTACTGGAGTGGTCAAATAGGTGGCAGATGAAGTTAAATGCAGAGAAGTGTGAGGTGATTCATTTTGGTAGGAAGAACATAGAAAAACAGTATAGAACATAGAACAGTACAGCACAGAACAGGCCCTTCGGCCCTCGATGTTGTGCCGAGCAATGATCACCCTACTCAAACCCACGTATCCTCCCTGTACCCATAACCCAACAACTCCCCCCTTAACCTTACTTTTTTAGGACACTACGGGCAATTTAGCATGGCCAATCCACCTAACCCGCACATCTTTGGACTGTGGGAGGAAACCCGGAGGAAACCCACGCACACACGGGGAGGACGTGCAGACTCCGCACAGACAGTGACCCAGCCGGGAATCGAACCTGGGACCCTGGAGCTGTGAAGCATTTATGCTAACCACCATGCTACCGTGCTGCCCCTATGAAATAAAGGACATGACTCTGAACGGTGTGAAGTAGCAGAGGAATCATTGAAGGTGGCTGCACAAGGGGAGAGCTGTTCATAAAACATTCAGTATCCTGGGATTATTAATCGGGACATTAATAGTAGAAAAAAGCTTAAGCAAGGAGTTAGGAGGGCAAAAAGGGGTCACGAAATGTCCTTGGCAGACAGGATTAAGGAGAATCCCAAGGCATTTTAGAAGTATATTAGGAACAAGAGGATAGCTAGAGAAAGAGTTAGAACATAGAACATAGAACAGTACAGCACAGAACAGGCCCTTCGGCCCTCGATGTTGTGCCGAGCAATGATCACCCTACTTAAACCCACATACCCGTAACCCAACAATCCCCCCATTAACCTTACACTACGGACAATTTAGCATGGCCAATCCACCTAACCCGCACATCTTTGGACTGTGGGAGGAAACCGGAGCACCCGGAGGAAACCCACGCACATACAGGGAGGACGTGCAGACTCCACACAGACAGTGACCCAACCGGGAATCGAACCTGGGACCCTGGAGCTGTGAAGCATTGATGCTAACCACCATGCTACCGTGAGGCCCCCTTAAGGACAAAGGAAGGGAATGTGTAGAACCAGAGGAAGTAGGTGAGGTCCTTAATGAGTATTTTGCATCAGTATTCACAAAGGAGAAGGACACGTTGATTGGTGGTGTCTCAGAGGGATGTGTAAACACTTTAGAACAGGTCATTATTACGAGGAAGGAAGAGTCAGGTGTTTTAAAAAGCATTAAGGTATTCAAATTCCCAGGGCCAGATGTCATCTATTCCAGATTACTGAGGGAGAGAAGATATGAAATCGCTGAGCCTCTGGCAGAAATATTTGTGTCCTCATGGGCCACAGGTGCAATATCAGAGGATTGGAGGATAGCCAATGTTGTACCGTTATTTCAGAAGGATTGATTCCAGGTAATTATACGCCAGTGAACTTGACGTCAGTGATAGTGAAATTGTTGGAAAAGATTTTCAGAGATGGGGGCGCGATTCTCCGCCAATGCGGAGAATCGTAAAGGCTGCCGTGGGGCAGGCCGTGACCCACGGTAGCCTTTACGGCCACTTCCGGGGCCGATTCTCCCCCCCGGGCGGGGCTAGGAGCGCGACCCCGTGTGTCACTGTGGCGCGGCCTTGACGACCGTCGTCAAGGCCGCACGTCAAGCATCACGGCGGCTGACGCGGCCGATGACGTCAGCCGCGCATGCGCAGGTTGGACAATGCCAACCCGCGCATGCGCAGTTGCCGTCTTTCACCTCAGCCACCCGGCAAGACGTGGTGGCTTGATCTTGCCGGGCGGCGGAGGGGAAAGAGTGCGTCCATTTTGGACGCTGGCCCGACGATTGGTGGACACCGATCGCGGGCCTGTCCCCTCCCGAGCACAGTCGTGGTGCTCCCGTGCCAATCGGACCTCTAGATGCCCCAAACGGGCGTCTGGCGCCCGTTTCACGACGGCAGCGAGCAGGTGTGTTTGCTGCCGTGGTGAAATGGGCGTGAAGGGCCGGCCACTCGGCCTCGGAGAATCGCCGCTCGCCGTAAAATATGGCGAGCGGCGATTCGTGGAGTGGGGGGGGGGGGGGGGGGGGGGGGGGGAAGAGGGGATTAGCGGGAGGGCGTGAAAAATGTCGGGAGGCCCTCCCGCTATTCTCCCACCCGGCGTGGGGGGGTGGAGAATCGCGCCCAGGATCTATGTACATTTTGAAGCGAATGGTCTTATTAGCAACAGACAGTATGGTTTTGTATGAGGGAGGTCATGTCTCACTAATTTGATTGAACTTTTTGAGGAGGTGACAAAAATGATTGACGAGGCAAGGGTTGTGGATGATGTCTACCTGACTTTAGTAAAGCATTTGATAAGGTCCTTCATGGCAGGCTGGTGCAAAAGAGTAGATCACAGGGGTGAACTAGCTGGATGGATCCAGAACTGGCTGGCCATACAAGGCAGAGGGTAGCAGTGGAAGGGAGTTTTTTTCCGAATGATGGTTTGTAACAAGTGGGGTTCCACAGGAATCAGTAAAGGGACCTCTGCTGTTTGTAATATATATATAAATGACTTGGAACAAAACGTAGCGGGTCTGATTAGCAAGTTTGCTGATGATACTAAGATTGCAGGAGTTGTGTATAGTGATGAAGATTGTCAGAGAATACAACAGGATATAGATAGGTTGCAAAATTGGCAGAGAAATGGCAGATGGAATTTAACCCAGACAAATGCGAGGTGATGCATTTTGGTAGATACAATTCAGGTGGGAGCTATAAAATAAATGGCCAAACCACAAGGAGCATAGACATACAGAGAGATCTGGGCGTGCAGGTCCACAGATCCTTAAAAGTGGCAGCGCAGGTGGAAATTGTGGTAAAGAAAGCATATGGCATGCTTGCCTTCAGAGGACGGGATATCGAGTATAAAAGCTCGAAAAATAGGTTGCAATTATATGGAATGTTGGTTGGGCCACATTTGGAATACTGTGTCCAATTCTGGTCACCAGAAGGACGTGGAGGCTTTGGAGAGAGTTCAGAAAAGGTTTATCAGGATTTGCCTAGTATGGAGGGTATTAGCTCTAAGGAGAGTGTGAATAAACCGAGATTGTTCTCCCAGAGACGGAGGCCGAGGTGGCGACCTGATAGAAGTTTCTAAAATTATTAGGGGTATAGATAGGGTGAACAGTTGGAGGCTTTTTCCCAGGGCGGAACTGACAATTACAAGGGGGCACAAGTTCAAGGTGAGGGGGGAAAGCTTCAGTGGAGATATGAGGGGGAAGTTTTTTTTTTTTACACAGACGGCCGCAGTGGCCTAGAATGCACTGCCAAGTGAGGTGGTTGAGGAAGATACGTTAAGGACCTTTAAGACTTATCTGGATAGCACATGAACAGATGGGGTATAGTAGGATACAAGCGGTTGGTCTAGATAGGACATGTGATCGGCACAGGATTGGAGGGCCAGAGGTCCTGTTCCTGTGCTGTATTGTTCTTTATTCTTTGCATGTGTGCCTCCTCAGCCAGATGTAGTAACGCGCAGGTCCGAAGCCCAAAGAGGCAGACGGCCTCCTCGGGACGCCAGCATGCTGTCCCAGGAGCAGATTTTCTTTTTTAAATCGATGAAGTCTTCCCGCCAGATGCGGTAGCAGAGAGCAGGTCATGTGCCCCAAACACTAATGTTATCTGCTCTGTGCGTGAAATTACTGAGGAGAGATTCTTCCATTTTGCAGCTGGCAGCAAGCAAGCAACAGCACTATGTGAAGAACTGTTTTGGAATAAGGAAGAGAGGACCAAAGACACAAATAGGCCACATCTCACAATTGCATCTGCTGGAGAGAGCTTTTCAGGAGAGTCCACAGTAGGACAAAACAGTGCTGGTGTGAGCTCCAGCGTCTCAGATGAACAACCCATTAAAGAAACAGGTGAAATCCAGAACAAAGCAATATAAAGATGATTTCCTGATATATAGCTTTATTTATTGTGCCAATGCAAATCAGGATGAAAAGCCCATGTGTGTTATATGCATTGAAATACTGGCAAATGAATGATTAAAACCCTCAAAACTTCAAAGGCATTTGAAGGCATAGCGAGTTCCAGGACAAACATCTTGATTTTTTTCAAAGGATGCAATGAGAACTTAAATCATCAGCTAGTCATTAGCAGAAATGTAACATTTAATGACAAAACAAGTGAGATTGTGAGGATCAAGCAGTCTCACTAGTTGCATTAGAGGAGCGAAAACGGTGGATCGCGAAGGTCGGGCGGTGCGGGTCGCAAAGGCCAGCGGCATGGGTTGCAAAGATAGCTGGTAAAAATGCGTTCCGGGAAAAAAACTTTGAAAAACACCGATTTAGTGTACATAATGCATGGGTTTAGAATGATGCAGTCCAGGGAGCTGTTGTAAGTTTTATTAATTTTTTTTAGTTGGCAGCTGCATAACTATCGTAACGCAGCCAGTAAGATCCCTTTTCCAAGGTACCTAGGCTGCCTTTCACAGTAAATATTCTTGGCAAATAGGAAGTGGATTTCAAAGAATTCCTTTAATTCAGGTTTAATGAATACATACTTTTTTCTCATTGGGCAATTTTCAACAGTACTCATATTCATTCTGGGGTGGTCAGAGAGAGGTAGGGAGCATATCAGCCTCTCACTATCTCAGACTAGTTATTGTGAGGCTTAGAA